>NC_042616.1:411441210-412121886 GCF_901001135.1 Rhinatrema bivittatum | reverse complement strand
TGACTATTTTTTAGCCAGTCAGTTTGTGGGTGGGCAGTGGGTGGATCTGGGCTGCGCTGAATATCTCTTGTAACTTAGTCAGATAAGTCATATCCGACTTAAGTTACTTCCCTGGCCAGAGCTGAATATCGGGCCCAGTACATAGACTTTAACAGACTAAAGTGGCCTTATTTTAATCCAGATGGTTTTCTATTTAAAATCTAGACCTGTGCATGGCTGATCTGGGGAAGGGGACATCAGAATCAGAAAACTTCAACAGTTACCTAATACCAGTTGGGTATCCAGATGGGAAACATACTACTGGGATTAATGTAACCAATTACTTATACATTTATGTGGAAAGCAAGGGCTGGGATCTTTCCTCTGGGATCAACATAAGGAATGCAACACCTGAAATCCATCTCTCTGGTTACTGTGACAAACCTATCACGGGCCAGGACAGAGAAAGTAAGCCCTCCTGCAGTTCGTAACCGCCAGTGCATTGCACATCCAGGACAGCATCTACTGATTCCCTCTCACCTTGTCCCGTTTGCCTGTTGGGTGAAGAAGTCCATCTCTATTCTTCCAGTCTGGCTCTTTCGGCCTTGAAGCTTTCTCAGTCCCCTAAAGGCAGATTTAAGTCAGAGGGAGAGGCATTAAGTAGGAGTATCTCGTACCTACCTTCCCCATAATGCATTGCCTCTCTGGCCTCCACACCCTCTCCATCATGCACTGCCACCTCTGGCTCTTGGAAAAGAAGCCAGCTCCTCTCTTGGAATGCAGGGCAGTGCAGTGGTGCCCTACCTGGTGTGCTCTGCTCGCCAAACGCTGGGTTATGTCTCTGCTCTGTCTCGCCATGAGGCTCTGGATGTTATCCCCCTAGACATTAGTGAGAGAAAGAGAGATGGCAAAGAATGAGCAACAAATTGCTCCCCACCGAAGCAAAAGCCTAACAGAGAAGGGGGGGATAAGATGGGAAATCTTGCTCTTAACTCAGTTAAAACGGACTAGTATCACTCTTGTTCACTGTACTGTGGATCCAGGTCACTGACAATTCATTGCTCTCAGCTCTCTTCTGCATCTTCCTGCTTCTCCAGTCTCAACCTCTCTTCTCAGGTTTCCCAAACTACTTTCTGCATAAAATAACTATTTCAGCATCAGTTCTGGCTTCAGAGAATCAAGCACCAGCTACTCGTGCAGCCCCAGCTCCGAAGCATCCAGTACCAGCTGTCCATGCAATTCTGGTCCTAGCTAATCCAGCACCTCCTGTTCCCCGTTCCCTCTACTCCACCCACCCTGTCTTTCTCGCTTACTCTGCTCTCTCTTGGCACACTTTCTGAATTTGTTTGCCTCGAAGCCAGCTCTCTCTCTCCTCTTCATTCTACTGCTACTTTCATTATCCTGAAAAGTGAATCTACCCTCTCTTTATCCTTTTCTTCTTTAACTCTTCTCTTTTTTCTGGCACAGTCCCCCAAGCTCTTTTAAAACTGCTGTGGTCTGTCCTATTTTGGAAAAAAAAAAAAAAGTTCAATTAATCCCCTAATTTGCAGCTCACCCTTCCCTCGTTTTCTGCTATTGGACGCGCGTTTTCCCTTACCCCTTATTCAGTAAGGGGCGGAAAACGCGCGTCCAACCCGCCGAACCTAGTAGCGCCCTCAACGTGCAAATGCATGTTGATGGCCCTATTAGGTATGCGCGCGGGATACAGAAAGTAAAATGTGCAGCCAAGCCGCACATTTTACTTTCAGAAATTAGCGCCAACCCAAAGGTCGGCGCTAATTTCTTCCGGCACCAGGAAAGTGCATAGAAAAGCAGTAAAAACTGCTTTTCTGTGCACCCTCTGACTTAATATCATGGCAATATTAAGTCGGAGGTCCTGAAGGGTAAAAAAAGTTAGAAAAAAAAATTTGAAGTCGGCCGGCGGCTGTCAGGTCGAAAACCGGACGCTCAATTTTGCCGACGTCCGGTTTCCGAGACTGTGGCTGTCAGCGGGCTCGAGAACCGACGCTGGCAAAATTGAGCGCCGCTCCTGTCAAAAAGGAGGCACTAGGGACGTGCTAGTGTCCCTAGCACCTCCTTTTGCCCGTTTCTACCGCCGGGCCTCATTTAAATACTGTATCGCGCGCACAGGCAAGTGGCCTGTGTGCTCTCCCGCGGACTTTACTGAATCGGCCCGAAAGAATGTGTAATCTCTTTGAGTTTCTTCTCTTCTTCCTTCAGCCCAGGTTTAGACCTTCGCTCTTCACAGAAACTGTTTTCTACTTGTTTAGATATCCCTCTTCTTCTTTTTCTTCCAGTGTTCTTATTCTCTTGATCTCAGAGGCTTTCAATGCTGTGGATCAAAAAATTCTCCTATTTATTCTAGCCTCACTCATTTTTTTCTGGCATTGCCCTTGCTGTTCCCAGTCTTCCCCTCTCCGACTGATTTGTTTTAGGGTATTTGTGGGTAACTGTTCATTAATTTCCTCCCTTGCTTTCTGTTGCTGTCTGGCAAGGCTCTGTCCTGCGACCTCTGCTCTTTTTTTTTTTTTTTTTCACTATATACCAAATCTCTGGGCTCTGTAATTTTCATTCTTGATTGTTCCTAACACTGTTTTGCTGACAGCATCCAGATTTTTCACTCATTCTCTCACCCTTCCCTGTCTTGTTTCCTCCAGGGTCTCTTCATGTCTGTCAGCTATGTCCTCTTGGATGCACGTGCACTTCCTGATGCTGAACCCAAGTAAAACCGAATTCTTACGTTTCCCTGCGTCTTCCAGTATCCCCCACCAGGCTTCCTATCTATCAGCTCCTGTCCTTAACCATTCTGTATCCAAATTTGCCAAAAGTCCTGTCATGATCACTGACCCTTGCCTTTCTCTTCACACTCACATATCCTTACTTTGCACCTCCCTTCGGCATGTGCTCCATAATAAAAATATAAAAACATAAACGGAGAATGTGACAGCAGAGGAGGACTGGACATTTCATCTCAACTTATCAGTCCTTTTTTCTTTCCAGTGCCATAGACCCCAGCTGATCACTGGCTCTCTCTTCACGGCCAGGGATCTTCAGTTCTTGAATTCTGCTGCTGTTCTCGCCTCCACCACCTTCCCTGTTCCATGCATCTACCACCTGTGAAGATTTTTTTTTTGACCTGGCAGTTTTCTCCTGTTACTTCCAGCAGAATCAGCACCGGCCTCTTCTAGATCATGCTGCCATGGGCCTTCATTTCAACTGCTCATGTGTTTTTTTTCCTCTGTCTTATAACCCCCACCTAGTCCAGTCACTGTAGTCACAGTCCTGAACCAGGGGCTGCAGGCTGTCTCCCTCTGGAACCCGGCACACCAGTGCCCTAAAGTCTATCCAGCAGGTGTCACTACTGAGCGATGGCTGAGACTCCCGGCCCTCCAGTTGTTTTTGTTTTTTGTTTTTTTACTGAGTCTGCCAGATTTTTACTGACGATCTTAACTTTTTTTTTACAGACATACATTTTATCATTGCCATTTTGTGCACATCTGGAGTTACTATGGCAATATTCACCCCTTTGTGCACAGAGACGTATTCCCCAGCTCCCGAGTACTGCAGCCTCACAGAGTCTGAGACATAGACACTGTTGCCCATGACATTTTTGCTGACATGAAATTTTTAGGGACATGTCATTTTTTTCATCCGCTTTCTTTTTCATGTCAGTAAATTGGCCAACAAATGGCAAGCCGGCGAAAGCCTCCACAGTATCCCCTCCATCAGCTGGCCCGGGGCGCGGAAGATCTGATCCAGGAATTGGACCCAGGTTCTTCACATGGCAGTGTGCAGCACTGGCCGCCACGTCTGCCCAGAAATCATTTCTAATGTTATTCCTGCATCTACTCCCCTCAAAGCCTCCTAGCTTGACCTCTTGTTCTAGAATTTCCTTTCCCCTGAAAAGGATGTGCTTCTTGTGCATGCTTTGTACCTTTCTCTCTTTTCTAAGGTAGACATATTTAGGTCCTTAAGTGTCATCTCACAGGGCTTGTGGTGCAGACACGTCATCATTTTAGTAGCTGTCTTTTCGACTGCCTCTGCTCTGCCGCCCATCATCCTGTGTACTTCTGTCTCAGGCCACCTCCTTGTCACAAACTGCTTTGCTACCTTGTGCTCTTCGCTCTGAGGTCTCTTTCCTGCTTGCTACATATCAGTATCTCACTCCCCATCATGTACCTTCTCCCTTGAGTTTCTGTGCTCCTTTGGACTTCCTGAATATTATTTTCAAGAGCCATTTTTCTTTCCTTTATGAAGCTTTTTGTCCTCTTCTGTCTTCTTTTCTCACCTGGATTATCATAACAGTATGCTAGCTCAGGGAGTGGGCAAACTATTTTTTTTTTTTTAAATGGGGTCACATAACTGGTGCTTATCAGAATCAGGGGCCTGGGGGGAAGTGGGGGTCCTCATTACAACTCTGAAACCCTAAACCAATTAAGCCTGATACATCACTTTGAATGCATACACAGCGCTGCTCTCTGCTTCTACGGCAGGGGGTAATGTGGAAAAGAGGATTAGCATTCAGACAACAACCAACAAGGACTAAAACTTCATAATCTGGTTAAACAAATAAGCGTGGGGGAAGCTTGCTTATTACGGCGGTTACTACCCTAAACCGTGGCAAGTGTACCGCACAGTGAGAGGTCCAAAGCAGCAATCATACCAATAAAAAGAAGAATTCAAACTGCTAACACCAAATAGTTAAAAACTCATATAAAACTGTTCCTCATACCCATAAAATATTTCGAAATAGACACATCAAATAATACCCAATAACTAGTAAGAATTTATAGAAATTCTCCTCTTTCTATAACTGGGAACTTTTGATTTTCAGTTGCTCTAAGATTGTTATGAATTAGCAGGCAGAGTGGAAGGGGGGCTGTTGCACATGCATGTGCTCTCGCTCTCTCTCACACAGGCACGTTTTTCTCACCCACACGCACACAAACACCCCCACACACATGCTCTCTCTCACCCACACACACACATTATCTCACCCACATACACATGCTCTCTCTAACTCACACACACATATACATGCTCTCACCTACCCTCACAAGCTCTCTCTTATCCTCCCCCCCCCCCACACACACACTCCTCCTCTCACTCACTTTTCCTCCCTCTTAAAGCAATAGCAGCAGTTTCCATCTTCAGCCCCCACAGCTGACAGGATAACTTCGAGCAATGGGGATGACCCAACTGGGGCCTTGATGAGAGGAGAGCTATGCCACACCGCTCCTCCTAACCTAAGGCCTCACCAGACAAGCTGTCAGTTCTGGCAGGGCTGCAATGCTCCTCCTCTTCCTAAGGACCCACCACCTCTCTCCTGGTTCTAGTGAAGCCATGCTGCTCTCCCTACTATGTATGCTATACCTCTGAGAGGGGGACATCATAGCCTACTGTCGACACCCAGGTTGACATCAGCAACAAAAGCCTATGATGTCAGGCCATCGTTGATGACATTGTTTCAAGGGGCCGGAGATAATGAGGCAAATGCATTAGGTAGGGAGACCGGAAAAAGCCTATCATCAAGCTGTATTTTGTCTACCCCTGTGGTAACTGACCTTCCTGATTCTGCTCTTCTCCCTATTCAACTTCCCTAAAACTTGGGTTCCTACATTGTGTCTCCCATGCCAATCCTCTACACTGGCTTCCAATCAAATTCTGTCCCAAATTCAAACTATTGGTTCTTAGCTACAAATGTATCCATGGTCTTTCCCCTTGCTTTGTTCCTCCTTTGTCCCCAGTGTCCTCTAATCTGCTCTTTCCACTCATCAATTTTTTTACTCTTCTTTATGATCCTTGCAGGAAAATGGTTGCCTCTTGCTCTTCTGCATTTCCATACTTGGACTCATCCTCTAGAATAAACTTCCTTCCATCCCCACACCCCTCACCACTTTCTGATCCAAAATCAAAGTCATGTATTTTCTCTGACTTACCTTAATGTTTAATTCCTCATTCTCCGTCCGCTCTGGTTCACTCACTACATATGTTTTTTTTCCTACCATATTGCTACTTTTGTGTCATTATTACTGAAGGTGCTGTGGTTAGGACACCATATAAAAAAGTCAATAACAATAATGATGATAGTGTTGGAGGCAGTGAGGATAGAAGAGCCTCGATGGGAGCTGGGGTGCAGCGTTGCTATCACTCTCGCTTACATAAACCTACGTACACTGCATTAATCTATCTTGCTCCACATCCTGAGGCCAAGAGAAGGGCCCCCATTACACTGGTGTTTTGTCTAAGACTGAATCTAACACTGATGCATTTGCCTTTTCTCTGCCTAAGGGGAAGGCCAAAGACATGAGGTAATCATTTTATTGGCTTTATTGTGTGATTGCCTAAATGTTTCCATTTTAGACTGAAAAATCAATGCTTTGCAAAAATAAATACAGTAAATCCAAGGGTGAACGACAAGTCCAGGAAAAAACATTCTTCTCTGTATCTCAGTCCACTTGTCTTACTGTTCCCGCTCACCTTGTCCGGCTGGGAGAAGGATCGCAGGCTCATCCTCCTGGACATCATTTCCTTTCTTGCCAGGGTTGCCTCCTGTCACCAAAAGTGAAACAACAGATCACATCACATAACACAGTCCTCATTCTGAGAGAGGCCTCCACCAAGCAGAGGCATTCCCCACTCTGTGTATCCAGCCATCTTATTGCTATAGAAGCACATGGCATCGCAAAGGAATTTCAGAGTAAAATACAGCAATCACTGTACTTCCCTGCGTGCCACGATATTTTTGTAGGTCTTTGCCAAAGTCAATGAAAATGTAAATGCTATCAAGAAGAAACGGTTTTGCTCAGTATGCCAGAGGCAGATTTGATTTTGGCTGAGCTCCCTTGCATTTATGGTAATGAGGCCAGTTTTTAAATTTTTTTTTTAATTCATATTTTTTTATTATTTGAGTGTCTCGGATCAGCATTTCATCTTAAAGTATTTCCAGTACTCAAAAAGTGTGTTGAAATCCATGAATGGTACACAATGGACTGTGTTACTGAACTTATAAAATGTTCTGAGTCCAAAGAAATTCACACATTTTGGTTATAGATGAAAATATGTAATTTTTACTGTACATTCTTCTGGGTGATTTGAAACATCAGTGGCACTAGAGTACATTAGGCACTACTTCTGTTGCCTTACTGGGCTAGCGTTTCAGAATGCTAATATATATATATTAACCATAACAAAAAAACACACCACTAAAGTGAAACCTATAAAGCTAATGTATATTTTTTTTGTACTTTTTTCTTTATCTCTATTTTCTTTTTAATAATTACTAAAAAAAAAAAAAAAAAAGAAGGGGGGGGGCGGTAAAAAAGCAAGTTCATAATTTTACTGACAAATCAGTAAGCAATCTTCTGAGCCTGCCACTCAGCTGCCAGCAGGCCTCAAGCGTTTGTAATCAATACCGGCATAAAAAGCCCCATTATATATTTTTTAATACTTTTAACCAGATGTGACACCAAAAGATTTCTTCATAAGAAAAATACAATCTTAAAGAATTTTCAGTTGTAATGAAAATCTCATAACTGATGTTTCCTCCATCCTATAACATAATGCATAGGTGACTTCACTTGTGAAAAGTCCTGAAAAGAACATCGCGGTGTTAAGTCACATTAATACCCCAACTTGAGGCCTCTGTTTTCCCATCCAATGTTTGGCTTCTTCAGAGGGTTATTGATGTAACACTGGCATTTTAAAGCTTCTACAAGAGCAGCATCTTGTTGCAAACGTGGGGGATGCAGTCGCTTGCTTGAGGAGAGTGAGCCCTTGAACCACGGCGTGACCTCAGAGCAAGACTCCAAGGAAAGCACCGTGGGAGGCAAGCGGCTCGGGCAACGGCTGGACTCGAAACTTGGAATGTAGCTTGAGTCTTGGAACACAGCTGGAAGCATGGGACGAATCTCACTCAGACCTCCGCTGACCCTGAACGCACAGAGGGGTAGATTTTAAAAGAATGCGCACGTGCACACACACATGGACACCTGATTTTATAACATGCGCACACAGGTGCACGCATATTATAAAATCAGGGGTCGGCGCGTGCCAGGGGCCTTCTGCAGTTCCCTCCCAGTCCACTCCAATTTAGGAGCAGCCTGCGAGGGTACTTCCCTACCCCTTAATCTATCCTTCCTACCCCTTCCCCTAACCTTCCCACCCCCTAGCCCTATCCTAAACCCCCGAAAATAGTTATCCTACCTTTTGCGCCTGCCTCGGGGCGCAGGTTGCGTGCGCCGGCACCCTGCCGGCATACGATCCCCCGCTGTGCCAGGGGCCTGTAGCCCTGCTCCCGGACTGCCTCGCCCCTTTCCTGAAGCCCTGGGACTTACACACGTGGCCGTGGCACGTGTAAGGCCACCTACGCGCGTAAATCTTTTAAAATCTGGCCCAGAGAGAGACCCAACAACGCAATGCTGATCTCAGGGGTAGCCCTCTGGCTACTTGATAGCCCTTTCGGACTTGCCGCTTGGGAACGATGAATGCATCAGGTCAGTTGAAGGCCAAGGACAGGACATGGCATGACATGGAACTCAGACGAAAACTCGGGGGGCTCAGAAGTGGAGACGAAGACTCAGAGGACTTGGAACGGGACACAAAGACTCAGAAGACTTGGAACTGGAGAGAGTCAAGAACAGGAGGAGTCCTGCCTCTCAGGGCACTGCACCTCAGCGTGCCCTACACAGCCCCCCGTGGGCTGGTCGTGGACCACGCTGTCCCACTGCGCACCCTACACAACCCACCACAGGTTGGTTGCGGACCACGTGGAGAGCGGGACAGGCTCAGGACTGAGATTCAGAAGAGGACAGGAGTCAGGACTATTACTTGGAACTCGGAACAAAGCTTGGAACAAGGAAAGACAATCCACTGGCTTGTCAAGCTCTACGAGCCCGGAACTAGGAACATGGACAGGAACTCGAGACTTATCTTGGAACCTGGAACTCTAGAAAAAGGGATGGACTCAGAGGACTTGATCCAGCGAAGACGGACTTGGAAACAGGCCCTGTGCCAGGAAGCACCCTACACAGCAGCCTGTGGCTAGTCACAGACCACAACGCTGGCACATCTTGAGGAACGATGAGGGAGAATCCATAAGACTGGAACATCAGGAGTTTGATTGAAGAGGCAGATGAGACGAAGATTCAGAAGACTAGCTGAGGGACCAATAGGAGACCAGGAACACAGAACAGGCAATATGACGGAGCTCCAAAGGGACAAGGAAGCCAGGAACCGGAACAGGAGGCTCAGGAATATCCAACGAAGAACAGAGTCTTCTAGAGAAAAGAAGAACACAGACAATCTTGCCGGACGAAGAGACCATGGACAACAATGAAGATCCAATGCGAAGGTCCCGAGGAGTGGAAGCAGAGCCCTTTTATAGTGCTATAGGAGCGATGAGGCGATGACATCATCAGTTGGGGCCATGGGGCTTTTCTTGCCGCTGGCCTAAGTGTTGAAGAGAGGCGCGCGCGCACCTATGCAGGAACCGATGTCGGGGACAGATAGAAGCAACAATGCTGGCGGCGTCCCTGCCACAAAGGAGTCGGTCGAGGACAGCAGCGGGACTCTTGCTGTGAGGGAGATGAAGACAGCAGCGGCTCCATGCCGCAAGGAAGTGGAGACAGCGGCGGCCTTCCCTGCTGCGGACCACAGTGACGGTGGCGGCTCCTCAGCCATAAAGATGGGCAGTCTTGGAAGCAGCTCCAGCTGCTTAAGATGCAGAGAGGCCTTTAGCGAGGCGGGCCTGCTAGGAAATACAGTGGCGGCAGTGACAGTGGCACTCTGGGCTGTGAAGAAAACGTGAGGCCGGCATCGGATAGGAGGGGTGAGTGAGGCTGCTCACGGTCAGGGCCCATAGGCAGCAAGCGCAACACATCTCAAGGCTGCATTTGTAGGGAGTTTGCAAGAATAGTATTTTATCCGCAGCAAGCGGATTGTTCACTAATTTTTCAATAAATTATGAATCAGGCCTTTTTTTAAATAATAATTATTAAAAATAGAATAGAGAAAAAAAATTATACATTATCTTTATAAGATTTATTTTAGAGGTGTTATTTTTGGTTATGGTTAATACACGTATGCACTAGTATAATTGCATCAATAATTAGTACTGTCGGTTGTTATTTTTTACATATTTATAGTGTGTGCATGTATTGTCCATACGTAATCATTTTATACGCATACGAATACAGACAAATACCCTAAATATTATTTTAACATGTGATCAGGTTATCGACTTAACGTAAAAGACCAATAATCTGATAGCAACCACATCAGCACCAGAGATAATGTTAATAGAGCAGGCAATAAATAATGAATGATGTGATGTACACTGATGTTAATAGAGCTAGCAATAACAATGAATGATTGTTAGTAGGATTAGTACTTGTATTCCCATTAGGTCGACCATGAAAATGCACGAATATGAAATAGAATATACAGTAGATTGTGTAATTTCCTAAAATACTTATGATTATGAAAGAGAGCATGTACACAATGTGGTGTCGAACTATATGGTG
The DNA here is from genome assembly GCF_901001135.1 of Rhinatrema bivittatum. NCBI lineage: Eukaryota > Metazoa > Chordata > Amphibia > Gymnophiona > Rhinatrematidae > Rhinatrema > Rhinatrema bivittatum. The sequence goes on along the minus strand of NC_042616.1, from coordinate 412,111,384 downwards.
AATGCTACCACATAGTATGTGATCATTGACCATGAATATGTATGCGGATCTTGTAAACCATTGTGATCTACGTTTGGAATGATGGTATATAAAACGCACAAATAAATAAATACATTTGTTGCCTATCTCCCTTGGTCTTCTTACCTCTCTGTACAGTGTCGGACTGGACTGTCTCCTTCTTTCCAGACCTGCAAAGGACTTCCCTTCCAGCCGATTCAACAGCCCCGCCTCCAGGGCCTGAAATGCTTCCAGAGCCTCGGCCTTCCTGAGAGCCAGAAGCAGGGCACATTCCAAAAGGGGAAAAGGAACATTATTACAATAACAGTCTTCAAAATCCAAGCCGTGCACACACACACACACACACACACACACACACACACACACACACAACTTCCACCCTTGAACGTGATGGGCCTAAGTAATCAAAGGATTCCTGCACATTCTATGCCTCTGGGGAAACCTTTCATCAATGAGGCCCAATAATCTTTACAAATCATAGCTGAAGGAATATCCATCTGTCTGTCTTTCTGTCTCTACATACATTTCTATATTTGTTTGTCTACCAGATTTACGTCAGACGGTGGTATTCGCTTGATCTCTCTTTCCTGGATCCCGTAGGGACAGTTCATGGCGGAGGTGGGGTGCTGGGGAGGGGGGGGGGGGAGAGAGTATATTTCTAGCTGCCACTTCCTGTCTCTATTCTTTGACCCTGGGTCAGCATCCCTTTCCCTCCCCCAGATAAGCAGGAATGCTACCAGTGCCAGGCAGCTCAAACTCTGTACACTGAACTGTGCAGAAATAAGGCTGGGGTGTTGGGTTGTTTTTTTGTTTTGGGTTTTTTTTAGATATGTGCTGCTCTTCTAGGGGAGGGAAAGAGAAGAAAGAGGGCCATAAACACAAGGATTGTGAAGGAAATGTGAGAGAATGGGAAGGGAGGAGAGCCAGAGGGAGAGTGGAGGAAGGGGATGCTATAGGAGGAAGGTGAGCGAGACAAATGGGTGGTGGGGGGAATGGAGGAAGCTGAGAGAAGCCCCAGGGATGTGCTGGAGGAGTTTCTTTGAGATTCCCCAGAGCTCCTTCTTAAGTTCTTTTATGAAGGCAAAGAGTGTCTTCACCCTCTGAAGCAGAGGCGGCAAGACTTACTGACGAGAAATTGGTGGCATACCACTAGAACTCCCTCCCGCTTCCCACTATTTTTCAGCCGCTCTCTTTGTCCCTGATAACTAGCGCAAACTCTCCCTCCAGCACACCCATTTCCTCCCCCCCCCCCCCCGATGCATTTCACTTCGCAGATCTACTAGGAAGTGTTAGCGTCACTTTCAAAAGCTGACAGACGACCGCTTTTCCGGGTATAGCACTAAAGTACCTTAGCTGGCCTGTAAACGGGGGGGCTGGGGGAGAGCCCAGCAGAGGAAAGAGCCAGGGGCTGACGGGAAGAGACATACGGATACAGTTAAAGGGAGAAGAGAGCGGAATCCAAAGAGGGAAAGAAACAACATGAAGAAAGATTTTGCCCATGTGTTTCATTTTGGCTCTTAAGAGGTCAACACTGAGCAAGCTGGGAGGGGCGAGGCGGAGGCAGGAAATTTACCTGGAAGTTCAGTAGAACTAAATCAAGTCAGTGTTCCTGAGAATGAACCCAGATAAAGTTACATGGTATGCATCCTAGGGTACTAAAGGAACTAAAAAATTAAATTTCTGATCTATTAGTTACAATTTGTAACCTATCATTAAAATCATCCATTGTACCTGAAGACTGGAGGGTGGCCAATGTAACCCCAATATTTAAAAAGGGCTCCAGGGGTGATCCGGGAAACTACAGACCCGTTAGCCTGACTTCAGTGCCAGGAAAAATAGTGGAAAGTATTCTAAAGAACAAAATCACAGAACATATAGAAAGACATGGTTTAATGGAACAAAGTCAGCATGGCTTTACCCAGGGCAAGTCCTGCCTCACAAATCTGCTTCACTTTTTTGAAGGAGTTAATAAACATGTGGATAAAGGTGAACCGGTAGATATAGTATACTTGGATTTTCAGAAGGCGTTTGACAAAGTCCTTCATGAGAGGCTTCTAAGAAAACTAAAAAGTCATGGGATAGGAGGCGATGTCCTTTCATGGATTACAAACTGGCTAAAAGACAGGAAACAAAGAGTAGGATTAAATGCTCAATTTTCTCAGTGGAAAAGGGTAAACAGTGGGTGCCTCAGGGATCTGTACTTGGACCGGTGCTTTTCAATATATTTATAAATGATCTGGAAAGGAATACGATGAGTGAGGTTGTCAAATTTGCGGACAATACAAAATTATTCAGAGTAGTTAAATCACAAGTGGATTGTGATACATTACAGGAGGACCTTGCAAGACTGGAAGATTGGGCATCCAAATGGCAGATGAAATTTAATGTGGACAAGTGCAAGGTGTTGCATATAGGGAAAAATAATTCTTGCCGTAGTTACACGATGTTAGGTTCCATATTAGGAGTTACTAACCAGGAAAGAGCTCTAGGCATCATAGTGAATAATACTTTAAAATCGTCGGTTCAGTGTGCTGCAGCAGTCAAAAAAACAAACAGAATGTTAGGAATTATTAGGAAGTGAATGGTTAATAAAACAAAAAATGTCATAATGCCTCTGTGTACAATTCTGGTCGCCGCATCTCAGAAAAGATATAGTTGCAATGGAGAAGGTACAGAGAAGGGCAACCAAAATGATAAAGGGGATGGAACAGCTCCCCTATGAGGAAAGGCCGAAGAGGTTAGGGCTGTTCAGCATGGAGAAGAGACGGTTGAGGAGGGATAGGATAGAGTTATTTAAGATCATGATAGGTCTTGAACGAGTAGATGTGAATCAGTTATTTACACTTTTGGATAATAGAAGGACTAGAGGGCATTCCATGAAGTTAGCAAGTAGCACATTTAAGACTAATCGGAGAAAATTCTTTTTCACTCAATGCACAATTAAGCTCTGGAATTTGTTGCCAGAGGATGTGGTTAGTGTAGCTGGGTTCAAAAAAGGTTTGGATAAGTTCTTGGAGAAGTCCATTAACTGCTATTAATCAAGTTTACTTAGGGAATAGCCACTGCTATTAATTGCATTATTAGCATGGGATCTTCTTGGTGTTTGGGTACTTGCCAGGTTCTTATGGCCTGGATTGGCCACTGTTGGAAACAGGATGCTGGGCTTGATGGACCCTTGGTCTGACCCAGCATGACAATTTCTTATGTTTTTATGTTCTTAGGATAACTTTAGCACAGTGATTTTTCTTTCCTCGGCCAAGTTAATCCGGCTAGCAGTAAATATCAGTGCTAGCTGAATAAACTGTAGGCACTCCCCAGAGCACCGCCTCCGCCTTGCCTCTTTTTATTTGGCTAATTTTTTTTTTTTTTAATTGGTGTTGTTGCAATAAAAATTACAATCTAAAAATATACAAGAGTGTAAGTCCAAGTATTCAGCGTCGAGCATCCACTTTTTAAATGCATAAATAAAGAATGTTAATATGACATATCACATTCCTTGCATCATCCTCCTTTTATAGTATCCCTTCCCTTCATCTGGTAACAGATGTGACAGTGATAAAGAGCATACACCAAGGTAAATTCTCTAGAGCCAACTAAACCCTCAATAACCCGGTCAAGTAACAGAAACCAATCCCCAAATGTACATAGATAGGGAAAATAGAGATAAGAAAGGCAGTGTAATATATTTAACAACACCCATCAAAGTATTGCATTCACAGTCTGTCATATAATTAGAACTACATGAAGTCACATGACATGATGGAGGGGTAAGACGTGTTCTTGTTGAGCTCCACGTTCTCTCCCTCCAGAGAGGTTCTAATTTTTTTTATTTTATTCTATTTTTTGTTGGTGCTTAGCTTCGTGACTCTGTACTGCTCGTCTACTACTCTGAGCGCCTTGCTTTTGGTTTGTATGATGACAAAATCACAATGCTGAGGTACGGCGAAAGTGAATCAGGCGGACCCTAAAATGGTGGCAATATCAAGCGCACCACCGTCTCCCGCAGCCCAGGACATAAAGGTAACTGAGGTCGTTGAGGCAGTAGTGGCTGCAATGGATGTGAAGTTTGATAAGCTGTATGAGAAGTTTGAAGATATAAATCAGCTCCTAGCAGACTCCGTGAAATGATTTCAGGAAATGGAGGCGCGCCTCGACTTAAAGTCAAATCTGACAAGTAAGCTAAGAAGCTTGACGATCTTGAGAACAGATCGCGCCAAGGAAACTTAAGGTTTATTGGGTTTCCTGAAACCATTCATGAGTTTGTCATGGCTGAGATCTTGGAAGGCTGTTTGCCAAGTGTGTTTGATCTACCCAGTAAACATGGCGCCCTCTGGATCGAGCGGGATCATCGTTTAGGCCAGAATGGCCAACCGCAGTAAACTACATCCTGTATCTCCAAGTTTCTAAACTCGGCTCACAAGATGGATATTCTCCAGGCTTATAGGAAAAATCGTACTATCACGTACAAGGGCACTCTGATCCTAATTTTCCAGGATTATTCAATGCTGGTGACTGCACAGAGAAAGGCCTCTGCCCTGGTCTGTGCAAAGTTTGTGCAATGGAAAGTACCTTTTGTTTTACAATTTCCAGCAAAATTAAAGGTTATGTGGCAAAACAAATCCTGGCTTTATGACTCTGTGGAGGAAGTGCTTAAATTCCTGCATTCTGTGAAAATGCTGCCCTTGGAGTGAGTTAAGATAACTAACCTGCAGGCCGATACAGTACAGTGCGCTCCAGTGGAGCGCACTGTTAACCCGCGGTTGGACACACGTTTTCGACGCGCATTTGTCTATAACATGCAAATGCATGTTGATGGCTCTATTAGTTATTCCCGCGCGATTCACTAAGTAAAATGTGCAGCCAAGCCGCACATTTTACTTTCAGAAATTAGCGCCTACCCAAAGGTAGGCATTCATTTCTCTCGGCACCGGGAAAGTGTACAGAAAAGCAGTAAAAACTGTTTTTCTCTACACCCTCCGACTTAATATCATGGCAATATTAAGTCGGAGGTCCCAAAAGTAAAAAATAATTAAAAATAAAAAAATAAAGAAATTTAAAATTAGCTCACGGCTCGCAGGCTGAAAACCGGACGCTCAATTTTGCCGGCGTCCGGTTTCCGAACCCATGGCTGTCAGCGGGTCTGAGAACCGACGCCGGCAAAATTGAGCGTCGGCTGTCAAACCCGCTAACGGCCGCCGCTCCTGTCAAAAAGGAGGCGCTAGGGACATGCTAGTGTCCCTAGTGCCTCCTTTTACCGTGGGCCCTAATTAGCATATTTTTATTTACTGGATCGCATGCACAGGACACTGTGCGCGCTCTCCCGCGTTTCTTTCTGCATCGGCCTGTAACTAACTAACTACTTTCTACTGTTTCCTTTTTTTTTATAATGGCGCATGCAACAGCAGTGAATATTGCCTTTAAAATTAGTTCATGCAAATAAAATAACGCAGCTGACTTAAAATAACAGGGCTAATTATTTTCTATCACATTTCAGGGAGGTGTAGTTATTTTTTCTCGGGGACATTTGGCCCTTTAAAACAGTGGCGGCTCCTTGTGAACTGGGCTGCCATCGTGCATTTTTGCGACTTCTGCCACGTTCCTTTTTTTTTTTTATCGCCGAGTTTTCCTGCAACAAAAAAGAATGCACCAATATCACTGCGATATTTTGTTGGGCAGGGAAAAGTATTATGGGACCACCCCCTCACGATATTTTATCCTTCCTCCGATAAAATATTGTGGCTTAGTAAATGACCCCCTTAGATTGTAAGCCCTCTGGAGACAGGGACATACCTACTGTACCTGAATATAACTCGCCTTGAGCTACCAGTGAAAAGGCATGAGCTAAATAAATGCTATTTACTTATTGCCACCTAGATAAAGAGTTTAGAGAGTGCTGAGGAGGAGCCTGCTTCTGGCAGAATGAGCTTCACCTTAACCAGAGTGGAACCAGGCTGCTGGCACTAACTATTAAAAAGGAGAGAGAGCAGATTATAAACTAGATGATTGAGGAAAGCAGACAGTTGCTTAGAAGCACATGGTTCAGAATGATGTTTCTTTGAAGGACACTAACAAAACAGGGAAGTTAAGGCATCCTGATAAAGAGGTTGCAATAAATGCTAAAGTAGCCCAGGTGCCTTTAAGTAAAGAGCAGACAGAGCAGAAAGATCCCCCCCTCCCTGCCAACTGAGAAGCAGGTTCTTAATACAAACAAAAAACATACCTTGAATTGTTTGTCTATAAATGCTAGAAATCTAAATAATAAGATGGAAGAGTTAGAATGCACAGCACTGAATGAAGAAGTAGATATAACTGGCATCTCAGAAACTTGGTGGAAGGAGGATAACCAATGGGACACTGTGATAGCAGGGTATAAATTATATCACTGTCGGGCCGATACAGTACAGTGCACTGTAGTGGAGTGCACTTTTAGCCCGGGTTTGGACACGTGTTTTCGATGTACTAGCTTTACCCCTTATACAGTAAGGGGTAATAGCGCGTCGAAAACGCATAGCCAACCCCCCAAAACTAATAGCGCCCGCAACATGCAAATGCATGTTGATGGGCCTATTAGTCATTCCCGCGCGATCCAGAAAGCAAAATGTGCAGCCAAGCCGCACATTTTACTTTCAAAAATTAATGCCTGCCCAAAGGCTGGCATTAATTTCTGCCGGCACCAGGAAAATGTACAGAAAAGCAGAAAAAACTGCTTTTCTGTACACCCTCCGACTTAATATCATCGCGATATTAAGTTGGAGGCCCCAAAATTTAAAAAAAATTAAAAACTAAAAAAAAAAATTTTAAATCAGATTATGCAGGCGTCCATTTTCCGAACCCGTGGCTGACAGCGGGTTTGAGAACCGACGCCGGCAAAATTGAGCGTTGGCTGTCAAACCTGCTGACAGCCGCCGCTCCTGTCAAAAAAGAGGCGCTAGGGATGCGCTAGTGTCCCTAGCGCCTCTTTTTACCACGGGCCCTCATTTGCATACTAAATCGCATGTACAGGAGAGTGGCCTGTGCGCACATCGGGAGAGTGGGCGCTCGCCTTGGAGCGCCCACTCTCCCGCGGGTTTTACTGTATCGACCTGAATGATAGGATGCACCAAGCTTGTGAAGGAGTGGCACTATATGTTAAAGAGGGCATAGTGTCAGTGAAGGCCAATACTGTAAAATGTGTGGGAAAACAGCGCCCGCTTTCCTAACGTGCACCCAGCCACCTCTTCTGGGCGCACGATTCTATATTTACATGAGGGGGTCACGCTAAAAAGGAGGCGCTAGGGATGATAGTATACCCCTATCGCCTCCTTAGCAGCAGAAGCCCAGGAGAGGTGGCTGGCTGTGGGTTTGGAAAACGGACGTTCATAAAATTGAGCATCCGATTTTCTAACCTGACCCGCCGGCACATTTAACCTTTTGGTTCCTCTGATTTAATATCGCAATATTTTCTGCTTTTCTGTATACTTTTCTAGGCATCTAAGGAGTTGTAGCCCTCCCTTAGAGCAGGGATGCTCCTATGCTCCCCCCCCCAGCCAGTCAGGTTTTTAGGATATCCCTAATGAATATGCATGAGAAGTATTTGCATACACAAGAGGTAGTACATGCAAATAAATCTCATACATATTTATTGGGGATATCCTGAAAACCCGACTGGCTGAAGGGACCCATGGAACCAATTTGAGCACCCCTGCCTTAGAGAAACTGGAACCACAAGTCTTGTCAGGGTTGTAAACTCAGCCCAGGTCAGCTGAACAGGTTGATCCAGTCCTGGTTTTGTTCCAGCTGCCTGCAGTGATTTTGTTCTGATTTTCTTAGGAATGTCAATGGGAACATCAGGATTACAATTCCATGCATGCAATGGGGCAAAACCAGGACTGGATCAGTCTGTTTGGTTGGCCTGGAATGATTTGAAAATCCTACTACAGGGTCATAAATGCAAAGGGGGTAAAAACCTGCCCTTATGTTGATCCTGTACCTATGATGTGATGCTTTTGACAACTTTAATTTAAGAGAGGATGGAACCTTACAAGCCACTCAGATGGTGACAGCGCTGTGAGATCAGGCAGGAGATTCCTATGCAGTTGCAGAACAGCTGGATCCTTCCCCCTCCTCCCCCATCCTATCATCAAGGAGAAAGCATTCCCCATCTCTGTGGAAATCTGTTCTCACCTCCCATGCATTGTGTCATCGGGAAGCACCGCTTACCTGCGCTCCTGGCCAAACATGCGCTCCACCTCAGCTCTTCCGGGGCTCTGGGTCCGCAGTCCCAGCCCAGCCTGTTTGCGCTCCCGATGGAAGGCATCCTGGCTGCTGATGTGCCTGTGCCTGGGGATGTCAGCCAGCGCTGTGTAGTCGTGCCTCACCAGTCCTTGCCCGCCGCTGCTGCTACTCACCGCTGCACCCCAACTCGACTCCGAGTCCAGAGAGCTTGCAGAAGACGTGAGCCGCCTGCCGGTACCAGAGCTGCTGATGCTGCTGCCGGAGGGGTCATAGCGGGAGGGAGAGCGGCTGCGGCCTTCACCCGTTGGATGCATGGGGGAGGACACCCGGCTGGATTCCGATTTCCGTCGCTCCAGAGAGAAGTAGCCACTCTCCAGGCGGACCCTCTTCCGGTCTTCATTCTGGCTGCTGCTGTTCAGGCTGGAGTCTGAAGGGTGGGGGGAATAACCGAATTATTAGCTCACAGCCTAATTGTTTTATGCCACATCAGAGATTTCCTAAGAATTTCTGTCTCACAATTTTGGAATCATCCTACTGTGCAAAGTAGGAATCGTCTTCTGTAACTGAGCAATGACTTCAGCACAGACATCACCATTAAGGACACCTTAAGGTGCATATTGAACTGGGAGGTAGGAAAGTTATCTGGGTAAATTGAGCCAGATAACTTGAGCCAGATATTTAGCGGAACTTACCCAGATAAGTGTTCTGCGGAATATACCTGGATAAAGTTATCCAGATAATGACTCCAAACAGGCTTACCACCTTTGTCCGGATAGTGCCAAATATCAGAACTGACTGGACAAAGTGAAGCCATGCCCTAGTAACACCCCAGCGCTGCTTCATTTTACATCAGTAAATTTTGCCATGGGAAACAAGTTGCACAGACAAAATTTATCCAGGGAGTGAGGTGAAATATTTAAGCCTTGGGGTTTGTTCAGCTTAACTCCAAAAGTCAACCGGACTAATCCTTTGAATGTTGCTTGCTTTATCTCTACAGGCCACTACTGTTCTCCATACCCACGTGCACTGCAAAGTGTAGCTTTATATTAAAAATAAAACATGATTTCTTTCTTGGCCACAAGGCACAGATTACATTGTTTAACTGGGGGACAAAGAGTAGGACTTAATGGCCAGTTTTCCTAGTGGAGAGAGGTGAATAATGTTCATCCTATTCATTAAGATGGTAACTTTTAGACCGGCATGTGGGTTCATATGTGCATGCATTTGTCAGCCTGTGCCCAGAGACACGGCTATTGTATAACATGCGCGCATATATGCGCACGTTATAAAATAGCGTGGCTGCACGCACACGTGCACTCAATTTTAAGTGGTCGTGCGTCTGTGCGCGCAATTGCGCTTCTACTACGTAAATGGAATTTTAAAAGGCACGCATACCAATGCCATTGCCAGTTTTCTCAGTTTGTTACCAGTTTGCCCAGTTAATAGTCACCCTTCCCCCCTTCCTGAGTGCTCATCCTCCTCCCCTCTCCTCATGCCTTCTCTCCTGCCCTCTTGCCCTTGTCCATGTTCCCTTCTCTAATGCCTTACATTCTAATCTATACCTTCCATGTCCCCTTCCCTGGTGTGTCCCCCCCCCCCCCCCTCAAGGCTCCTTCCTGAGTGCTTTCCCCCCTGTGCTCCTTCCTCCCTCTCCTGTAGGGTCCCTTCCCAAGTACTTTCCCTCCTTCCCTCCCCAGGGCCTCTTCTCCTAGTAATTCCTTCTCTGGTCTCTCCCTCCTTCCCTCTCCCCACTGTTGCGTTTGGTGGTCCGTGAACTAACCCTGTGAACCACTACCCTTACACCTCAAGCCGCGGACCAGCCACACCATCGCCCGATGCAGGGAAGCCCTGTCAGGCTGCCACATGATGAAACAACGCTTTCCAATGCGGAAAGAAACTGCTGGCCATACCACAACAGGACACTGCCAACTCTAACGCACCGTGCCTCTTCTTTGGCGCCTTTAAAGGGACCGGGGCGGGAAAAGCGCCGTAGTTCCTGAAGATGACAGCACCAGAATTGCCCTATAAAATGGCAGCTCCCGAACAGCAACTCGATTCAGCAACAGGTCCAGCTATGCTTTGTAGTTCATATTACTTCCCAGCTTCTTGTCTTTGCTTCAGTTCTAGTCCTGTTTGTCTTCAGTCCTTGTCCTGCTTGTCTTTATTCACGTGGCCTCCTTGTTCTTCTCCTCACCTGCCTGCCCAGCCTATCCGTCCCGCTCCCTTCTCTTGGATGGATACCCGGTTTGATCTTGGATACTATTGACTGCTGCCTATCCCTGACCATTGCCTGGACTCTGGACATGTCTGACCTCTGCCTGCCTGTGACCCAGTCTACTACGACTTCTCCTGCCATCAGCAGAGACCCCACCTAAGTCCTGCCGGTCCCGGCACCCAAAAGCTTAACCCGAGGGGTATGAGGACTGGTATAGGTGAAGTTTCAGACGGGTCTCTGCTTCGCCCGGGTCCACCTGCCGACAGTGGGAACCTGCAGGGCTCCTCCTTGCAGGTAGAGCCAATCCTGCCTTAGCCCAAGGGTCTACAAATACAACACTCACAGTCACATCCCAAATGTTCTTTTATTTATTTGAATTTATTACCCATTTTTTAAAATAAGAAATTCACCCAAAGTGGGGTATAACATATTGGAAAGGTAACAGAAATTCTGAAGGAGACTTTGGTAAACAGTAAACTTGATATTTATCAATGATAGGACTAAACTGGGTAAAATGTAGAACGTATGCTCTATTTCTCAGCAGTTACACTTTGGTTGCCTCCCTTCTGGCAGACTCTCTGTGATGGCCTCTCGGACCCCAGGTTGGGAGCCACTGCTCTACTAGTTATGCCTCTCCCTATGAATCCAACACCCCTTTGGCTCTAGCCATCAGCTTATCTTACTGTTTCATTACTTTAAGATCATCTAACACTATAATCTCAAAATCCTTCTCAAAGGTCGTGCACATCAGTTGTTCACCAACTATTGCATATTATTCCTGCAAATTTGTAAACCAGAGATGCATGCACTTTTTGGCATGGAATCTTATCTGCCAAGCATTAGATCAGTCCTTAAGCTTTCTTAGATCACGCCTCGTTCTATCTAGTCCCTGAGTGTGTTCACTTTGTTGCATTTGCAAAGTAGTTAAGGCAATGAGGCCAGATGGGATACATCCGAGGGAGAAACTTCTTTAGAGTCGGGAGTAGTTCCAGAGGACTGGAGGGGGCAGATGTGGTTCTTCTTCATAAAAGTGGGAATAAGGAGGAGGCTGGGAACTATAGGCTGGTTAGTCTGACCTCTGTGGTGAGCAAATTAATGGAATCGCTGCTAAAACAGAGGATAGTGCAGTTTCTGGAGTCCAATGAATTGTAAGGTCTGAAGCAGCATGGTTTTACCAGAGATAAGTCTTGTCAGACGAATCTGATCAATTTCTTTGATTTGGTGACCAGAGAGTTGGATCAAGAGAGAACGCTAGACGTAGTATACGTGGGTTTCAGTAAGGCCTTTGACATGGTTCCAAACAGCAGACTAATAAATAAATTGTGCACCCTTGGTATAGAACTTAGAGTGACTGACTAGGTTAGAAACTGGATGAGTGGGAGACAACAAAGGGTAGTGGTAATGGAGTTTTCTCTGAGGAGAGAGGCGTTACTAGTAGTATGCCTCAGGGATCAGTCCTGGAACCGGTTCTTTTCAACATTTTCGTGAGCAACACAGTAGAAGGATTGTCGGAAATAGTTTGTCTCTTTGCTGATGATACCAAAATCTGCAAAAAGGCTGATAGCCAGGAAGGTGTGGAAAACATGAGGAGGGATCTAACAAAGCTCGAGGAATAGTCTAGTGACTGACAGCTATGATTTAATGCTAAAAAATGCAGAGTAATGCTTTTAGGGTTCAAAAAGCCAAGGGAGAGGTACAGTACTGGAGGCAAAAATGTTTTAAACACAAAAGAGCAGGATATGGGAGTAATTGTATCTGATGATCTTAAGATGGCCAAACAGGTAGATAAAGTTATGGCAAAAGCCAAATAGATGCTTAGCTGCAAAGGGAGAGGAATGGTCAGCAGAAAAAGGGAGGTGATAATGCCCCTGTATAGGTCCCTGGTGAGACTTCATTTGGAATACTGCGTACAGTTCTAGAGACCACACCTCCAAAAGGTTATAAACAGAATGGAGTCGGTCCAGAGAGTGGCTATTAAAATGGTCAGTGGTCTTTGTTCTAAAGCATATGGGGCTAGATTTAAAGATCTAAACATGTGCCCCCTGGAGCAAAGGCAAAATAGGGGAGATATGATAGACACACTGAAATATCTCAAAGGTTTCCATGCACAGGAGGTGAGCCTCTTTCAATGGAAAAGAGGCTCTAGATTCTAGAAGGAGGGATTTAAGGCGATGGTGATCCCCAAGAGGCTTTAAGGCGATTTAAGGCGATGGTGACACCAAGCTTTGGGGGCCGCCATCATGTGTAAAGGGTCGATGCCGCACTGATTTGCCCTGCACTGTTTCTCTGCAAGACAAAACAATGCAGTCATACTGCCACAATTTGTTATTGGGCCACTATTGTGACAACACCCTTTCCCTTCTCTGAAAAAACATTGCAGCTTAGTGCATCTAGGTGTAAGTTTGTACCTAAGGCAACGGAGGGTAAAGTGACTTTCCAAAGGTCACAAGGAGAGGCAGTGGGATTTGAACCCTGGTTTGTAGCCTGCTCCTCTAACCACTAGGCTACTCCTCCACTCCACTGATGTAGAGTGAAGCACCTTGCTGTGTGGTTTACAGCTCCCTTCTGGCCAACCCAAATGGAAATCTCCCGCTCCAAGGCTAGGATTTTTTTCGTTTCCTGGAAAATTCCTAGAGCAAGAGATTTCTCCAATTCTTTGGAAAATTCTTACTCCTACTTTTCTCCGACTTTAAGACACTATTAGAAACTTTAGGAATGTAAAGCTTTTGCTTTGATTTCCCCTGCCTAACTCCCTGGGTGACAGAGATAGCTCATGGACCCATGCCTTTGGAACTGCATCTGCTTCCTGTATCCAACAGCTCCATTGCTGTCTGTGTGATTCCTTCGCCTCACTGAGCTTTCTGACATCACGAGCGGGCACAGTCCATTAGGGCAGCAGTTCTCAATCAGTGTGCCAATAAAAATGAGACATAGCAGGCCTCTGCTTTCTATAGCTGCCACATGAGCTTGCTGCTCACGGAGAGTGCAGAGTCTAAAACCGTCCCCAAACCAATAGCAAGTGAAAGTCTGTGCATGTATTTTTTTCCAACTCATTTTTCAAAAGGGTATATTTTCCTTTTGGAAACTGGTATAAAGTTTGCGAGTAAAAACTACCTGCAGACTTTATACTTCTGTGCACAGTTTGAAAGCTGCCCCAGAGAGTCTGGTCTCCCAGGGTTTCAGTATTTGGATGTTTCTGTTTTTAATTTATGGCCCTTGAGGTAGAGATCATAGAAACATAAAAACGATGGCAGAAAAAGACCAAGCAGCCCATCTAGTCTGCCCAGCAAGCTCCCACTCTTATTTCCCATACTTACGTGTTTCACCGACCACCAAGTTCAGGGCCCTTGTTGGTAACTGTTTGATTCGAATTTCCTGCCACCCCCTGCCGTTGATGCAGAGAGTAATGTTGGAGTTGATTCAAAGGTGAATCATAAGGCTTAATGGTTAAGGGTAGTAACCGCCGCATCAAGCAAGTTACCCTGATGCTTGTTTACCCAGTCTGCACAAATCAATGCCTTGTTGGATGTTGTCTGAATGTCCATCCTCTTTTCCACATTTCCCCCTGCCGTTGAAGCAGACAGCAACACTTTCAAAGTGAAATATCAGGTTTAATTGGCTTAGGGTAGTATCCACCGCAATAAGCAAGCTACCCCCACGCTTATTTGTTTACCCAGACTGTGTAGTTCAGTCCTTGTTGGTTGTTGTCTGAATGCAAATCCTCTTGTCCACATTTCTCCTTGCCATTGAAGCAGAGAGCAATGTTGGAGTTGCATTAACCATGAGAAGGCTTATTGAGTAAGGGTGGTAATCATCAGGTAGTAGCCACCATTCCAGCAAGCCACCCCCATGGCTCTTCTCTTCATTCCCATCCTCTAGCCTTTATGGATCCACAGTGTTTATCCTATGCCCCTTTGAAATCCTTCACAGTTTTAGTCTTCACAACTTCCTCCAGAAGAGCATTCCAGGCATCAACCACCCTCTCCATGAAGAAATACTTCCTGACATTGGTTCTGAGTCTTCCTCCCTGGAGTTTCAAATCATAACCCCTAGGTTCTACTGATTTTTTTTCCAACGGAAAAGGTTTGTTGTTGGCCATGGATCATTAAACCTTCCAAGTATCTGAAAGTCTGTATCATATCACCCCTGCTCCTCCTCTCCTCTCCTCCAGGATATACATAAGTCATTTTATGAAGACCATCCACCTTTTTGGTCGCCCTTCTCTGGACCGCTTCCATTCTGTCTCTGTCCATTTGGAGATACGGTCTCCAGAACTGAACACAGTACTCAAGGTGAGACCTCATCAAGGCCCTGTACAAGGGGTTCATCACTTCCTTTCTGTTACTAGATATTTATCTCTCTGTGCAGCTCAGCATTCTTCTGGCTTTAGCTATCGCCTCGTCCCATTGTTTCACCGACTTCAGATCGTTAGACACTATCACCCCAAGTTCTCTCTCCTGCTCCCCGCACATCAGCCCTTCACCCCCCATCAAATACAGTTCTTTCGGATTTCCACGCCCCATATGCATGACTTTGCACTTCTTGGCATTGAATCTCACCTGCCATATCTTCGACCACTCTTCCAGCTTCCTTAAATCCCGTCTTATTCTCGCCACTCCTTCCGGCGTGTCCACTCTGTTGCAGATCTTAATATCATCCGCAAAAAGACAAACCTTACCTTCTATCCCCATATGCAATGTCGCTCACAAAGATATTGAACAGGACCGGTCCCACCACCAATCCTTGCGGCACTCCGCTTAACACTGCTCTCTCTTCAGAGTAAATTCCATTTACTATCACACATTGTCTTCTGTCCATCAACCAGTTTGCAATCCAGGCCACCAACTTGGTACTCACTCCTAAGCTTCTCATTTTATTCACAAGCCTCCTGTGCGGGACTGTATGAAAAGGTTTGTTGAAATCCAAGTAGATGACATCAAGCGCTCTTCCTCAATCCAATTCCCTAGTTACCCAATCAAAAAAGTTAATCAGATTTGTCTGACAGGACCTTCCCCTGGTGAATCCATGCTGCCTCTGGTCCAGCAATTCTTCTGACTGTAGATAGTTCACTATTCTTTCTTTCAGCAGCGACTCCATTACTTTTCCCACCACCGTGGTGAGGCTAACCGGCCTGTAGTTTCCAGCATCCTCTCTGCTCCCAATCTTGTGAAGCGGGACCACTGCCGCTCTTCTCCATTCACTAGGCACAACTCCCGTTTCTAGGGATCTATTGAACAGGTCATGCAGTGGACCCACCAAAACATCTCTGAGCTCCCTCAGTATCCTGGGATGAACCTCATCAGGCCCCATGGCTTTGTCCACTTTCAGATTTCTTGGCTCTTTCCATTCTCTTCTGTAAACGGAGTTTCATCTACTCTTCTCCCCTCTAGTTTCTTGTTAACTAGGGACGGTCCTTCTCCAGGGTCCTCTTTAGTGAACACCGAACTGAAGTATTTGTTTAATATTTCCGCCATTTCTTCGTCTCTCTCCACACATTGATCCTTTTCACCTTTCAGTTTCACTATCCACTTCTGACTTTTCTCCTTTCTCTGATGTATCTGAAAAATGTTTTGTCACCTTGCTTTACCTCTTTGGCAATCCTTTCTGCCACTTTACTTTTTGTTTTCTTGATTACTTTCTTCATCTCCCTCAGTTCCACCAGATATTCTTCCTTGTAATCCTCCCTTTGGGATCCTTTATATTTCTTAAACGCTGTTCTTTTAGCTTTTATTTTATCAGCCACCTCCTTTGGGAACCAGATAGGTTTCATTTTTCTCTTGCTTTTCTTTACTTTTCTAACATATAGATTAATTGCCTTGGTAATTACCCCTTTTAGTTTGGCCCACTGTTGTTCCACATCTCTCATTTTCTCCCAGCCTTCTAGTTCTTTCTCCAGGTACTTCCCCATTTCAACAAAGTCCGTGTTTCTGAACTGCAAAACTCAGGTCTTCGTGCAACTTCTCCGTATCCTAATAGGGAGTTTAGTTAGCCAGATAAATGTCAAAGTTAGTCAGGTAACTTATCTATCTCTCTGTCTATCTGATTTCATATATTCCGCAGCCGGACAGACTTATTCAGCTAACTTTTAGATAGCTGGGAATATTCAGCAGCGCAATATCCTGGGCAACTTAATCAGATAGGTTTATCTGACTAACTAGCTCAGGCACATTGCAGCTGAACCTGGACCTTATAAATCCTAGATACAGGACCCCCACACTACAACACCAGGTTCAGCCCCATAAACTTACACTAGCCCCAGAAATGTGAGTTAAAATTACTCCAACCTGCAAAAAAGACACTTGGAACCAAAAGGCCTATTGTACTGTATGCTGAATGTGGGTTTGATCCCTGTTTTGTATTCACAGTCTATTTTATATGTTTTCCTTGTTACACTGCCATCCTGTGTTCTGCGGCTGTATTGTTTAACTTAGTTTCTCTGCAGGCCTATAACTTTTTCTCCAGTAGGTCATTAGAACTGCTGTTTGAATGTTCTGAACTTCCTGAGGGAACATTGCCTGTTTTGCATTTCCTGACTCAAGAGTGTTTTTCTCTTCCCAATTGGTCCCTTTGACCTAAGGCATTCTAGGACAGTTTGTTCCTTTGGAGGGACTTTTTCAGTTTGAAAAAGGCTCTCAGCTAAGCATGCAGCACCTTCTGATGTCTCTATCACAAAACCCTGAGAAAAGGAATTGTTTCTTATCAGTTACATTCCACTAAAGAATTCAGAAAAACCTCAGCACAGCTGTCACAATCCCAGAGAATCTGTGCAGTTACTCTCCACTCCGTTTCATTGTAGTGAAGTATTATTTATTTATATTTTGCTTTTCAGGCACTTCAGAGCAAATCATATTCAAGTACTGTAGGTATTTCCCTAACACCACAGGTCATTCATTGTTCGAATATGTATTTTGGAAGTTAAGAACTGAGTCTGAGTATCTAATGCTGGAATGAAGGTTATCTGATTTATACAGCAGCTCAAGGAAGAAAGGACGTGCGAGGACAGCACAATCCTCAGGAAGCCAGGAGTAAACTGTATTACAATTAGAATATAGTAAACCTCCCATACCAAAACAGCACTAATTGCTAGCACTCAAACTATAAAACCCTGCCTATGAAAAGGCAATACTGCAAATATTAAACCAGGCCCTACAACACCAATATTCTGAGACTTTTTCTTCGAAATAGACAGTCTCTATTTTATGGTCAAAAGATCTGGGTTTACCCTGACCTTACAAAATCTACTCAATCTCGCAGAAAGAATTTTCTTTCTATGCGCCCGGACGCTCTTCAAATAGGGGATAAATTTGTTCTCCGATACCCTTGCAAGTGCTGTATTATGTATCAAAATGTGAGTTATTCCTTTTTTGAGCCTGTACAACTTAGAGCGTTTTTGGACACGCTCACCTAATGGCTGTAAGCTGGTTTGGCAATGAGAGATGTTTGTTGTGAACCTTGCTCAGCTCCCTATAATTTCCTCAGGGATGATAGATTGTAAAAAACATCGCTCCTGTTTCTGAGACCCCCCTTTATCTTTTCTTTTTTTCCAGTGCAAGTTTTATGAATACTGGTATTGTATTTGTTATTTCCTGCTATATGTACTCCTGGGGGAATTTTGCGCAAAAAAATTAAAAATTCTGCAACAAAAAAAATTGAAAATTCTGCGCATACATTTTCTAAATTCTGCACAATTCTGCACATTTATTTTTCAAAATAACACAATATTTTTTGCAAATTATTCTGCATTTCAGTGCAATGAGTGTCCCTGGCAACTTGGCTCATCTGCCAGCAGTGTCAATGGCTGCTGCTGGCAGATGAGCCAAGCTGGCAGGGACTGCTGCAGTTGTTGCTAACCTCTCCACCTGAGTCTGTCCCTCTTCCCCCTCCCCTCTTTTCCCCTCCCTTCTCTCTCTCTCCTCCTGCTCCCTGTTTCCCATTCTTCTCCTTTCCCCCTTCCCTATCAGGGCCCAGGAGGAAGCTAAACCATGATACATGCTATAGGGAAAATTATTAACGCATTCTGTTATTTCTCTTCTGTGCTGTCATCTTTACCATTAAAAATAGAGATTTCATGGATAAACATACAACAGATTTTTCACTGGGGACAATATGGGGGAGCCTCTACGATGGGCTACTTTTGGAAAATCGTTTCTCAGAAGGAGGCTCAAACCGGCTGGGAGCCATGTTTGTGGCGACTGAAGTGCGAGCGAGAGCTGCGCACCCCACTGCTGCCCGGACCTGCTCTGGGGTCACGTGTACCTGAGGGAGCCCTTTGCTCGTAATCTGCTGCGGAACCGGTGCAGGGCTGGAGAGGAAATGGGTTTTGGGGATCACTTGTAATTTTTCATTGCAGGTGCCGTGCTGCGATGCAATGCCCCCGGCATGCTTCCGTTTTTGTTTTTTTTTATCCTTTTCCGGCGCGGGAGGAAATCGCAAGGCAACGGCAACGGTGCGAGGAAGGGCAGCGAGGGAGGAAATCTGCGCAGCAGTGGTGAAATCTAAGAAATCTGCGCCGTGAGGGAGGAAATCTGCGCGAAGGAGGAATTCTGTGCAAATTCTGCATTCCGCAGTAGCGCAGAATTCCCCTAGGAGTAGTTATATGTAATGATTGCTATGCACTGATATTTCTGTACAAGATTTTCTTCTTTAAAATTTAAAAATTAAAAAAAAAAAAAGTTGTGTGGTGCACTAGGCCTCCACAGAGCAGGCAGACCGGATGTGGAGCGGACTCATATGGCCAACAGAAGAGCTAGGGAAGCACTGAAAGCCTCACCAGTCTCTCTTCCAATTTTTAAAACAAGGAGAGAGAGGGGGCAAAGATACACATGAACGTTCACAATGCACCAGCTCCTGTAGGAGCCTCGAACTTTGCAGGGTGCGGGGAAACAAATACTTTTAAATAAATAAATAAGGGAGAAGTCAGTGTGGTGCAGACAGCTGGCTCAGTTAAGTTTCCTTGGCTGCTGCATGTTGCTGCCAGAATTCGTTCACTGCTGCTGTTCTCAGTGCGCTCAGTGAATGCTTCTCAGGTCTCACTCAGCCTGGGGAGAAGACAGAAGCTTAAAAACCTCAATGACATGGAAGATGAGGAGGGGCTGTGTGCACCTTGTGTACTGCACAAAGCGGGGTCCCAGCTAGCCATGTCCTGCATGCTGCCCGTTAATTATAATTGCCACACTCTGGGGCTCATGTTACAGTTGGGAAGAAGAGGCATGCTTGATAACACAGGTTCTCAGAAAGGAGTTCCTGTCAGTTTTAGAGCCTCCACTGGTATCTCTTATTGCTGCAAGGGGTTGAGAGTAGAGCCCAGATACTGGGCTCCACCCAGATACTGGGCTCTATCTGCGCATCAGGCAGTGGTGACTTTTCTGTCACCACTGCCTGATGCGCAGGCAGTGGTGACAGAAAAGTGGTGACAGTGGTGACAGAAAAGTGGTGACAGATCCCCAACTGCAGGTTGGGGATCTGCCAATAACCCTATTCCAGGCCTCATTTCTTCTTTAGTCCACCGACAGCCCCTCACCAGGCCTGTCTTCTACTTCAGGCGCCGGTTGGTTTGTCTACCAATGGCCCCAGGCTGGGCTTCTTGTTCTTCAGCTGCTCCACAGAGCAGCAGGTAGCACCTTCACTGGTGGCCCTGGCTTCTTTGCCAGACTCACTCAATGACAGATAAGCCACTGCACAGTACCACCAATATTGTCACTGCTGGTGCTTCTTAAGTCACTGCGACACTTCTGCTGCTGAGGAAATGGCTTCCAAGTCAATAGCGACTGCTACCCGTTCCTGATTTCATACACCATTTCTGTTTTGCGACTTGGGGAGGGTGAGGATAAAGGGTGATTTATCCAAGTTTTTCCCTTCAGTACAGAATGGAAGGAAACCCTTAAGCAACTAGGCCTATTATCTGGAGGAGGTAAATTGTGAAGGACTCCTTCGTGCTGGAGGAACAAGCAAACTTCATCAGATCTATATTAGTTGTTTTGCTTTGGGTTTTTTTTACTTGTATTTTTTTCCTGGTGGTTTCCTCCTGCTTCTTTGAGCTTTTAGCTCTTTTGGAAACTACCTCTGGCAGGCAACAGAGCCTTGATCTTTCATTGACAACTACCCAGGGGTTTGTCCCCTACTTGTACAACTGACCCTAGTCCAGCCATAGCTGGGGGCCAAGGCACCTGGGGCACGTTAGACATGGCTGTCGTTTCTAAACAACAGGGAAAGCACAACAACATTTATGGGTTTTGTTTTGGATTGTTTCTCATAGGAAATGTCATTAAAAAAAACCCCCAACATTTTATTTTGTTTTGTTTTGTTACTGTTTCAGCAAAATGCAGAAAGGAAAGAAAAAAAAGTTGTAGAGAAAATGAAAAGCAAAACTAAAGTTTTTCCCTGGACGCACCCTTAGTACAATCAGTAAGCATTGCCACTGAGCAGCAAGTGGGACTGCCTCAACCCCAGAGCGCTGTGAACGTGGCCACCGCAGCCATCTCCAGCCCTGGCCAGACCAGGAAGCCAAGGCCCAGCTTGGGAAACCCATCCAGGTCCCTCCACATAGCAGAACACAGCACTTGCCACTGAGCCATGGGATGGGCCAAGTAAGAGCATCCCAAAGCCGTCCCCTTATTAGTAGAGTAGAAAATTCCTGTGCCCTGGTGGTTCAGGGGCTTCTTGGTGGGGTTACCTCTCTCAGGAGAGAGTTACTGGGAAGGTGGTCTTGCCAAGGTAAAAGGACTGCCAGCCCTGCCTTCTGTCTTGGGAAGTAGGTTGGGGCCTAAGGTTGGAGTGCCCAGGCCTTGTCCTGCGGTCCAGAAGTGAAATTCCTGAGATAGTCTGAAGATAAAAGGAAGAGGTCTCTAAGAGGAGGGGAGATGATTATGGAGCTTAAGAAGGATTTCTTCGGAGGTTGGAGAAAGAGAATTCTCTTTCGTGGGAATCAGAGAGAAGACTACTTAAGAGGGGAAAGGTCCCAGTAATTATTTGAAGAAAAAAAAAATCAGCCAGGGGCTTATCTGCTTTTGACCGCTGGAAAAGAGTGAGAGAGAATGAGGGACAGCTGCATCCACTGGAGCAGGAGCCAGGGAAAGAACCCAGAGAGGGTACGCCCTATGCCCAGACTGCCGGGATGTGCAACATCACTATTGCCTGACATTGTGATATTGTTTGGACCTCATTTTTTCCATATTGACTGTACACTAAACCACAGCGTACCTGCTTTGATTTTTGGGTCCTTGCAAATCAAATCTACAGTAAAGGATTTTATTTTTGAACAGCATCTACAGCATGGAGCATGCTCTTTTTGCTAGACTGGTTGTAGAGGAACCCCAGGAAGATAAAACCCTTAAGGGCCTTGAAAGACTGACTCTTTCCTCCCGCTTATAGAACAATTTTTTTGACCTTCCTAAAAGAACTTTGTAAAAGGCTTGGTTCATTTAGTTGTCTTTGCATGTTAAGGACAAATTTGATTTTGATATATGCTAAAAATTATCCAGAGCCTCTCAATTTAATCCAGGATTCTTGAAACTTGATTTAAACTGCAGTCATGACAAAAGCAAAACTGCAAATCACTTGATCTGAAATCTGTGGACCACGAGTTATGGCTCGGTCCCCCTCCACAAACTGCCCTAGTTTGTAAGTACATCATCAGATTGTCTTATGCCTTTTCACAAAAACCATCAGAGAAGCCCCCAGAATGAAAAAAGATTAAACTCTACAGAAGGGCTGGAGTTACAGCAGCAGACAGAATGCAGCTCCAGCATTGCAGCGGGGCTGTGTTCAGTCTGTGGCCCACGCAGTGGCAAGGGTGCTCAGCCAGCCCAGTTCTTCCGAAAGGCAGCCAGTCCCCCCCCTCATGGTCCTTCCTATGCCCTATGTCTCCCTCCAGATCTCCAAGCTGTGGCAACTGGAGCACACAGCAAGAAAGGCAGCAACTGTCCCCACAGCTGCTCCTTTCCTTGGCACATGTTCACTCTGCTTATTCTGCCAGAGTCAAGAAATGTATTACGTTAGTCCAATAAAAAGATATCAGCTTGTGTTTTTTGTGTTTATCTGTTAACCTTTATTTTTGCCGTAACAGAGAGCATATGCTGCAGAAAGAAGCAGCAGAGGGGCAGTCTTCGAGACCCTGAGCGATCAATGTTCAGCAAGCCAGCACGTGGCAAATTATGGGGCCAATACAGTAAAACGTGCACAGAAAACTGGGGCTAGTATTGAGCGCCTGTTGTCTTAATGTGCGCGCAGCCACATCACCTGTGCACACCAAATCAATATTTAAATGAGCGGCAGCGTTAAAAGGGGCGTGCTAAAGGAAAATTGTGTGTCTATAGCATGCAATAGCTTATTGCATCGGGGCGCCCAATTGTAACGGGTGCTCAAAACAAGAATCTGTTTTCATCCCGCTTCTTTTTTTGTTATTATTCACTTCAGCAACCTCAGCAAAAATATTATGCGCCCTTTGCTATGGACGTCTAAATTGCGTGGCCATAAGAAAAGTGGGTTTCTTTTAATCAATTCAAAATATACATTTATTTTTCTCCACTGCAAGCAGTACATTAAAGTGTCACAATGATACTAAGGAGGAGGACACACTTATCACAACAAAACTTTTTTTTTATGGTTTTCATGAGCCCCTCGTCTGCAAGCTGATCTTACTCTACCTCCGAGGCCGGAGTTAAATCTGCTGCGTTAAAAACTGTGCGTTGGGCACCCAGCACTTTCCTGCATCGGGGGTAATAGCTAATGCCCTCATCTACATGGAATTTACATCTGACGGGCGCCATCGGGTACACATTTGTTAGGGCGCACATTTTGGACGCACTAATCTCCTTACTGCATACGGTGCTAGACTAGCGCGTCCAAAATGCACGCTCAACTGTGCAGA
Organism: Rhinatrema bivittatum; assembly: GCF_901001135.1. Lineage (NCBI taxonomy): Eukaryota > Metazoa > Chordata > Amphibia > Gymnophiona > Rhinatrematidae > Rhinatrema > Rhinatrema bivittatum. The sequence continues at coordinate 412,088,069 of NC_042616.1, read as the reverse complement.
AACCCCTGCGCTGGAATGGGCGCACTTTAATGCGTCAACCCCAATGTGCGTAACTTTACCCAGATAAACTTAAGTCTAATTTGTCCCGCCAAACTGATGTGCCGAATACGGCTAACAGTTAGCCCTGCCCCCAGAATGCCTCCATTAACGCCTCTTCTTGTGGGTGCAAAATGTATGCGGTCAGCGGAGGGAAACATGGACTGCTCGTTCTTTGTGTCCCACAACTCAAAAGGTTTACCCGCACACAGGCCTTTCAATAATGAGCTTTGAGTGTGTGTTCTCCCTCTGTCCCCTTCCGCTGGCCTGCTACTGCTCTGAGCCACTGTTCCTGCTTCTACAGCTGCTGCACTAGCCCCAGATGGAAGGCAGGACCGCGCCCAGGGTGGTAAAATTCTGGGGCCAGTAAAGTTTCCAGGGTCACACCATGTTGCGGTGGGTGTCTGGGCCGCAGCGCCCCCCGTGAACTGCCCCATTAGAATATTACGGTCGCACGTCCTGTTGAGGGAAGCAGATTTTCGCAGCTCCCGGTGGCCTGCATGGGGCTAGGGAGAGTCTTGGTGGTATCAGCCCTCCCGCCAACTCTGCAGCTTTCGCCGCACACGTGGAGGCTGCAAGACAAGGACAGAGCCACCCAAGATGCTACCACGAGCCCTGGGGCCATGTCTGACCCTTCCAAAGAAATGATGGGGGCAGCAGCACCAACAGTGCCTGGATGCGGCAAAAACCTAACTCTGTCACTGGTGGCAGGGCCAAACAAACGGCAGGAACAGAGACAAAAAGGAATACGGAAGGGTGAAAGATGTGTTTGAGGGAGGGGGGAGGGGAGGAACTTGGAAGAATGAGCAATGGGGGAATGATGAATAGGAAGCATGAAAGAGAAAGGAGAACATTTTTTTCCTAAACTTGCGAGGATCCTTGGATACTATGCTACACCCAGTAAAAGGAACATATCTTCCTTCAGAGGAGGGGGGTTCTTTGAGCTAAGTTTGGGGGCCACTCTGCTCTCCCCCAGTCCCCTGAGAATTTGGTTTGACCCACTCTGGGACCATCGAGTACGACTCACTCACCTCTGACCCGCATCCCAGCCTGGGGTGCTACCGAGTACATCCTTGCTTGCTTCTCAGGTGTGGGCACAGCAGGCTCCAAGAGTCTGGTCATTTCCCAAGCCTGAGGAGAAGATATAAAAAGAGCTCTCAACATACTCACACTGTACAAAGCAGTCCCTGTGAAAGAGAAGGAGAAAAAATACATGCCCGGGCCCCTCCCAGCAGGAGTCCCTGAAGGGAGCAGTGTAGGAGGCTATCACAGATCCCAGCCTTATCCGGGAGGAGGAGGAGGAGGAGGAGCGGTGAGGAAGGCTTCTAGGAGCTCTGGATGAGGGGAATCATAGAAACATAGAAACATAGAAATGACGGCAGAAGAAGACCAAACGGCCCATCCAGTCTGCCCAGCAAGCTTCACACATTTTTTCTCTCATACTTATCTGTTTCTCTTAGCTCTTGGTTCTATTTACCTTCCACCCCCACCATTGAAATATCTAGCTTGATTAGTTAGGGGTAGTAGGGGTAGTAACCGCCGCAATAAGCAAGCTACACCCATGCTTATTTGTTTTACCCAGACTATGTTATACAGCCCTTATTGGTTGTTTTTCTTCTCCCCTGCTGTTGAAGCAGGGAGCTATGCTGGAAATGCGTGATGTATCAGTCTTCTCCCATGCCGTTGAAGCAGAGAGCCATGCTGGATATGCATCGAAAGTGAAGTATCAGACACATTTGGTTTGGGGTAGTAACCGCCGTAACAAGCCAGCTACTCCCCGCTTTGTGAGTGCGAACCCTTTTTTCTTCTCCCCTGTCGTTGAAGCAGAGAACTATGCTGTATGTGAGAGGGCTTGTGAGAGGGCTTGTGAGAAACTGGGTAACAGCAATGTAAAGAACGGGAATAAGAGCGCTCTAAGGAAAAGGGTGTAAGAGCAATCTAAGGGATGGCAGGCATGGTGTGCAAGTTTGAAAGGAAGAATGTAAAGGTTTGTAAAGAATGCTACAAGATGCACTTGGTCCTTTTGGCTTAGGGGCAAAGCTGCTTACTGCCATGTGGACAGGGCCAGTGCTACCTGTTTTGCAGCCCTGTACAAATGATTACCCTGCCAAACTTCCATGGATTTTCATGGAGTCATTCATTGGCTTCTCTTGTTTTCTTAACAATAACTTTTTTTTTTTGTCTGAACCTTGTTTATAGCACGGTGAGATTAGAATAAAATTATCAGAATGGTGAGCATATCTAGGATACTTTTTCCCCATACTGCCAATAGTAGGCAAGTAGTTCCTTTGCAGGGAGGGCTGGTTATCTGGTGGACTGTCCCCATGAAAAACTGTAGTAATCTACTCTCAAACCATACCTAAACGCACATTCTTTGAATTTTGAAACCACTAAATTTCAACCCCAGTACAAAGCAAAGGGTATGCCCTTTATTCAAGTGAATTAATTATGCACCAGAAAAATTCAAATCAGTCAACAAAATCCAGCTGTTATCAATATGTAAAGTATAAAAAATAAAAATAAAATCAAGAATAAGTGACAAAAAACCCCCACTGTAAATTGTGTGAAAGAAATTTTCTGGTCTTAGGTCCCCTAGGTGAACCTTACATCCTTGTGCTGCCTTTCCCCCCCCCTCCTCTGCCCTAGGCAAGTAAACATTATGAAAAAGGGCAATCGAAATACAGTCTTCTGAGATAAAAATATCTCTTACAACATGTATATTATATTTACATGCACTGTTGTGGAGCCAGTCAGAAAACCTTGCAAAACAGACATTTGGAGCCCATATGCTATTAGGCCTAATGTAATACCTGCTGGGTGTGGGCTTGGGCCTCAAAAAGCCAAAAGTAAACTGAATTACAATTACAAACCAACACACCACGAACTGCCAGCACTCAAACAGCAACTATCCTATGTATGAAAAAGCAACATTGCAAATATCACACCTGTTAGGAAAACAGAGGAATCCAATCTGTACAAAGAACATAAGGAATTGCCATACTGGGTCAGACCGAGCCCAGCATCCTGTTTCCAACAGTGGCCAATCCAGCCTATAAGTACCTGGCAAGTACCCAAACAGTAAGTAGATCCCATGTGACTGATATCAGTAATAGCAGTGTCTACATGATAGCAGAACATCTCACCTCAGTCACATACAGTATACAGAATATAGACACACCCTAACCAAATATAGAATAAAGAGACTATAAAGTATAAATAGAAACGTGCAGACAAAAACTGAACTGAAAACTGTAAGAAGCCAGACTCTGAATGCAGTGCAACAATGGACAAACAATAACATCTCCATTCCTCATAAAACATCAAACATTAAGAAATATAAACCATCACAATAAGAAAATCATACTAATAAATAAAATATTTTAAAACAGCTGACAAATAGAATAAAATCCAATAATTGAAAACTCAAACATTTTTTAAAATTTCCCAAACATCAGTAGACACATCAAATAACATCCAATAATTAAAACTAATATGTAAACTTTTGACATCTAGTAAACCTGAGATTGTTGTGGATTAGTGGGGAAGAGAAGACACACAAACTTTCTCCTCTCTCATATACACACATTCATTCTGTCTTACACACACATATGCTCTCTCTCACACATACCTACAGGGTTGTGTTATATTGGTTCACCTCTTTCTTGCAGGGCAGAAGACAGTGTGTTCAGTTGGGTGATCACTTCTCTTAGCGAGAACTGTCTTCAAGTGTACCTCAAAGCTCTGTGCTGTCTTCTGTCCTGTGCAGTCTCTATCTGTCCCCTTTAGGGCTGATTCTTAAGGCACTGGGTGTGTTATATTTCATTAATGTGGATGACATTCAATTGTTCATGCCTTGTGATGGGCATGGTATCTTTCCTGAGAAGTTCTTCTAGACGTGCATGACTAGTATTAAGGATTGGTTAACATGGAGTGGATTATCGCTGAATATGCAAAAAAATACAGGTTGTTATGGGTGGGTACGTGTCCACCAGGTGGGAACTTCATTTCTTTATCCCATGAGCTATCCCACTGAATATTTTATTTGAGGTGCAAAGCTCAGGGTCATCTTAGCTTCAGCTGCATGCTCATCATCTGGCAAAAGTTACATTTCATAAGTTGAAGATGTTGAAACCTTTGAAATTTTTATTGCCAGTTGAAATGTCTAGCACTGTGCATCAAACTCTAGTTCTAAGCCATCTTGATTAATGTAGCAGTCTGTGTGTTGGCCTGCCAGAGAAGTTGATATGCATATTGAAGTTAGTTCAGCATGAGGCTGCTTGCTTGCGGCTTGGGCTTACAAAGCGAGATCATATAACACCAGTGTTGCAGGAGTTGCACTGATTCCAGGTTAAATGGAGATTCAAATTAAAACTGCTAGTGATAAGCACATAAGCTATTGAATTCTGAATACTCGTGTTCAGTTAAAAACAGAATCCAATGGTATGCACTGCACATTCATTAATGATCATCTGGGCCAAGACTATTACCACACATGCCTGCCTACAGGCAGGAGCAGACATGAACCTCAGCATTCTCACATGTATCTCCAGTGCTGTGGAATGCTCTGCCGGTAGAGGAGAATGATTTGAATAACTTCACAAAGCAAATTAAGACCTTGCTTTTAAGAAGTGTTTGAGTAATGATTTTACGTTGTCTGTTTTGTTGCTATGTGCTGTTTTGCTGTTTTGATTTAATTTTTCTGTATGAATTTTATGATTGTTTATCTGTAATTCTTGCTGGACCTCATTTTTGGAAGCTGTGGAATATAAATCTTTTAAATAAATAATTGAAGATAGTAGCCAGAGCCAAGGAATGCTAGGGTGCATGAGGAGAGGCATGACCAGTAGAAAAATGGAGAAAATGCTCTGTACAAGCCATTGTTAAGACCTCATGTGGAGTATTGTATCAAATTTTTAATATATAGACTGCCACCCCAATTAGGAAGAAAATGCTTTTATAATATGAGTCAATTAGGTATTTACGTCAACGTCTAATTAATCCTGATTTCATCAACTAAGTAATTTCAGTCCTAATCCAGGTCACTGACAAGCTAACATACAATACACCTTAAAATGATTAAGTATACCTGCTCCTTAACAGCTTTAAATAATGCTAACAACTCAACAACGCTAAATTGCAGACAAAGCTCCAACAGAGAGATGGAATCTATCCCGTATTTTACATCAAATGCCATATGTATTATTATGTACCTGTTGGTGAAAGACTGTATATATGCACCCAATGCAAAAAGCTCCTGGCTCACAAAAAATGAGTCCGATCTCTGGAGGTCAGAGTGGCAGACCTAGAGGAAAGAGGCAGAGAGGCATATGGAGGAAACCTTCACAGATATAATATATCAGTTCTTCTGTATTGCATTGGAGGAGTGAGGTCACCTGAAAGGAGACCATCATCTTGGTGTGGCAGGAAGTGATCTTGTAGATAGCACCTGTGATCCAGGTGATGCTTTATCATCTCGCACCAAGGATGTGTCTCCAGGGGCATGTATCCAGAAGGGATGAATTAGGCCAACCATTGTAGTTGGCGATTTGATCATTAGGAATGTGGCTGGTGGCTGGTGGGCATGAAGAGTGCTTGGTAACTTGCCTGCCAGGTTCAAATGAAATTGATCTCATGCATCACCTAAATAGGATTTTAGAAAGTGCTGGGGAGGAGCCAGATGACATGATACACGTGGGTACCAATGACATTGGAAGGTGTGGAAGGGAGGTTATGGAGGCTAAATATAGTCTTTTAAGTAGAAAACTGAAATCCAGAACCTCCAGGGTAGATGTCTCAGAATTGTTCCCCTTTCCATGCACAAGACTCCAGAGTCTCAATATGTGGCTGAGACAATGCTGCAGGGAAGATTTGTTAGGAACATTTTTGGGAAAAGGGAATCTATTTTTCCACCTTAACCAGGATGGAACCCAGCTGCTTGTGCTAATATTTAAAAAGGAGACAGAGCAACTTTTAAACTAGATCATAGGAGAAAGCCGATAGTCTCTCAGAAGTGAACAGTTCAGAGGGAGATATCTGGCAAAACAGGGAAGTCAGAACATCCCAATCGAGAGTTTGTGATAAAGGGTGAGTAGCCCAAATGGATTTAAAGAAAGAGCACATATATATGAATGACTCCAAACTGCCTGTATAAGAACATAAGAACATAAGAAAATGCCATACTGGGTCAGACCAAGGGTCCATCAAGCCCAGCATCCTGTTTCCAACAGTGGCCAATCCAGGCCATAAGAACCTGGCAAGTACCCAAAAACTAAGTCTATTCCATGTTACCATTTGGTAACATGGAATAGACCATGTTATTTAGCAGGTAATGGACTTCTCCTCCAAGAACTTATCCAATCCTTTTTTAAACATAGCTATACTAACTGCACTAACCACATCCTCTGGCAACAAATTCCAGAGTTTATTTGTGCGTTGAGTAAAAAAGAACTTTCTCCGATTAGTTTTAAATGTGCCCCATGCTAACTTCATGGAGTACCCCCTAGTCTTTCTACTATCCGAAAGAGTAAATAACCGATTCACATCTACCCGTTCTAGACCTCTCATGATTTTAAACATCTCTTTCATATCCCCCCTCAGCCGTCTCTTCTCCAAGCTGAAAAGTCCTAACCTCTTTAGTCTTTCCTCAAAGGGGAGTTGTTCCATTCCCCTTATCATTTTGGTAGCCCTTCTCTGTACCTTCTCCATCGCAATTATATCTTTTTTGAGATGCGGTGACCAGAATTGTACACAGTATTCAAGGTGCGGTCTCACCATGGAGCGATACAGAAGCATTATGACATTTTCCGTTTTATTCACCATTCCCTTTCTAATAATTCCCAACATTCTGTTTGCTTTTTTGACTGCCACAGCACACTGAACCGACGATTTCAATGTGTTATCCACTATGACGCCTAGATCTCTTTCTTGGGTTGTAGCACCTAATGTGGAACCCAACATTGTGTAATTATAGCATGGGTTATTTTTCCCTATATGCATCACCTTGCACTTATCCACATTAAATTTATTCTGCCATTTGGATGCCCAATTTTCCAGTCTCACAAGGTCTTCCTGCAATTTATCACAATCTGCTTGTGATTTACCTACTCTGAACAATTTTGTGTAATCTGCAAATTTGATTATCTCACTCGTCGTATTTCTTTCCAGATCATTTATAAATATATTGAAAAGTAAGGGTCCCAATACAGATCCCTGAGGCACTCCACTGTCCACTCCCTTCCACTGAGAAAATTGTATCATCTGCTAATAAGCAGATTGTGACTACACATAAAAATAGAAATACAAATAAAAAACATACTTAAAAATGTCTCTATGTAAATGCCAAAAGTCTGAAAAATAAGATTGGAGAGTCAGAATGTTTGGTACTAAATGAAGATATAGACATAATAAACATCTGAGAGACTTGATGGAAGGAGAATGACCTATGGGATACTCCAATGTCAATTATATTGACATAAAAGAACAGATCAAATTGGTAGAGGGTGGCACTCTACATTAAGGATGGCATAGAGTCAAGCAGGGTAAAAGTTCTGCAGGAAACAAACTGCCCTGTGGAATCTGTATGGATACAAATTCCAAGGGTGATGGTAATAACAATAGTAGTGAGAGTACATCATCATCCACTTATCCTGCATAAGGAAACAGGCTGTAAAATGCTAATAGGGGTTAGACAGGCTAATAAAATTGGGAGATTTCAATTATCCTAATATTGATTGGGTAAATGTCATATCAGAACATGCTAAAGGGAGTAAGGTTCCTAGCCCCTATAAATTACTGATTCATGTAGCAGCTGGTCATGGAACCAACAGCAGGGTGGGCAACTTGGCAATAGTGATTATAATGGCAACCAGGAATGGGGAGAGACAGCCATGCTACAAAAGGAACACATCAAACACTTGTTGTCTTAAAGCATTTATGTTATATGTTTCATCCTGGTTGAGACAGTTGAGAGCCCTCCTCCACTTTCAAGATTTCCGTTCAGTCCTACAAGCAATCATCTTCACTAAAATCGATTATTGCAATTCTCTGCTACTCAGCCTCCCTGCTACCACTATAAAACCTTTACAGATGTTACAAAACACTACAGCAAGGATCCTAACAAAAACTAACAAAAGAGACCATATAACATCCATCCTAAAGAACCTGCACTGGCTCCCAATCCAATTCAGAATTACATTCAAAGTCTTATCTATCATCCACAAGCCATACACAACATCACCCCTCTTGACCTCACGATCCCATTTCAGCCTCGTACTTCCTCCAGACCAGTGAGACAAGCATATGGAGGCACTCTACAGGCCCCCCCTATCAAAACGGCATTAAGGAAAAGAGCTCTCTCTACCGCCGGACCAAAGCAATGGAACTCGCTCCCTCCAGACCTCAGGCTCATACAATGTCCAATCACCTTAAAAAAAAAGACTCAAGACCTGGTTGTTCAACCAAGCCTTCCCTTAACTAGGCATCTCCTTAATGGTACTCCCGCTGTAATAAACCCGAGGTAGATACACTTAAAACCTTTGCCCTTTAACTAGTCACCGAACACTACACCAGCAAGCATTAGGCTCGCCGGTTAATCCTCTTTGCTTATATATTGTATTAAACCCAGTTCTTTTGTATCCAAGTTTGATTACCCTGGTTTAACGTAAGACATCCTCATGTCATGGTTATTGTTGGAATGTAAACCAACGTGATTGGTAACTATGTTACTTGAATATCGGTATATAAAATGCTAAATAAATAAATAAATCCCTCCTGACGCAGCCTTCGGGCGAAACACGGGACCATGCTGGGGGGACTTAAAAGCTTTATGAAATTGATCACTTTCAACAATTGGAGCTTCTTGAAATAAAAAATGATGTATGACTTCATAAACTTTTCCAGTTTTCACTCGAGGACCAATATGCTCTCTCCATGCTTTCCTTCCATTTGATGAAATAGTGATTACAATGCAATTACATTTGACACAGTCACTGAAGAGCAGATACTAAGTTAAACTACTTCAGTAGCATTTACTGTTGTATCCAAACATGTAGGCAGTCCTGGTCAAACTATACATGGTACAAAGCAAAACGCAGCATCTTTCTGTTACGTTTGGTGGTCGGCAGGCTTCTCCCACAGACCGCTGCACTCACCTCCCCGGCCAGGCCCTTCTTTCTTGCTCCCGACGCACCACCCATGCTTGCCGCACTCTGACAGGGCAAGATGCCAACGGCCTCAGTTGCCGCTCTCCACCTTAGGCGCACGCACACCAGACCTCACCCCATTTAAAGGACCAGTGACGGGAAAAGTCCCACTGCACCAAATGATGATGTCACACACCAAGTTCTATAAAGGGCTCACTTGCTCCTGCCCTCATTACCTCAGCAACAGGTCCCCCTACTCCAGAAGTAGAATGTTTTGCTTCCAGTGCCTTGTCTTCAGTTCCTGCGTCTTGTCTTTTGTCTTCATCTCCTTCCACATTGCCCACCTCCTTACTTGCCTGCCCTGTCTATCCGTCCCTCCTCGCCACTCAGACTGATACCTGGTTTGACCTTGGCCTGATCTCAGATACACTTGACTACCCACCTGCCTCTAACCATCGTCCAGACCTTGGACTTGTCTGATCTCTGCCTGCTTACAACCTAAGATATTCAAGGACTCCCACTCCTGTCATCAGCAGAGACGCCATCTAAAACCTGCCGGCCTTGCACCCAAAAGCTGAACCGGAGGGGAACAAAGACTGGTATAGGCAATGATCCCGCTGGGTCTCTGCTTCGCCTGAGTCCGCCTGCCAACGGTGGGAACCTGCAGGGCTCCTCCCTGCAGGTTGCACCAATCCTATGGACCTTCGTTTTTCATTTTTGCTTTATTTTTCCCAGGAATTTATCAGTGTTTATTATAATGAACAAAAACTGGAGAACTTCAGTTGAAAAAATGTCTGCAAAACAAATCCTTGTTATTTTAGATAATGACTTTTGTGTTGAGGTTGTAGAAAAGGTTTCCTTCTGACAACCCTCCTACGTAGATATTGTTGTGTAAGCATGTACTGGGGACAACTACTCCAATGTCAGCTCAACTTTTCAACAGGTCATTTGTAGTGATCTGTGGGTTAAGTTTTACAGATCTGACTAGTTTTTGGGCAGTTCTATAAACAGATTTTTCTTGGTCTTCCAAATCTTGCCTTCACTTTAATAGCTCTGTGTAACTTCTATTTTTTTAGTAATGTTTCTGACAGTAAAAATTGCTAGCTAGAACATTTAGAGATTTTTTTTTATAGTCTTCCCCTCCTTTATAAGAGTGAATTATCTTCATTTTCAAATGCTCAGACTGCTACTGCTTAGAGGGGCCCATGGTTGTTGAACATAGACAAAACAACAAACATAACCTGAGAGGTTAGAGGGATCGGAGTATTAGTTCAACTCTTTAATTGATTTCACCTTATTAATTGAAGTCCTAATGAGCCAATCAATTTTTTTGGGCCTTAACAACTTTAAAAAAAAAAAGTAGTAATGAATCAACTGGAAGGGTGTCCAAATTTTTACACATACCACATTCACTGTTTTATTATTTTCAGTCTGTTAAAAATCAGCAAAACAAATAGTAGTTTTGCATTAAATTCCATAAAGACACATTTAACTTTGTACCACATAGAGACTGTCAGCTTCTGTTCATGGTGAGACCGCACCTTGAGTACTGTGTGCAATTCTGGTTGAGACTTCTCAAAAAAGATAAAGTTGCACTGGAGAAAGTAAGGAAAAGGATGACCTATTAGGAAAGGCTAAAAAGGTTCAGCTTGGAGAAGAGATGGTTGAGGGGGAATACAATAGAGGTCTACAAAATCACGAGAAGATTAGAATAGGTAAATGTGCTTGACTTGATAAAATGGAGAAACTTTTTCGTCCCAAAAAGTCTGCTCCAACTACACCCACATTGGAATCATTGACACCTGGGGGAGCCGCTTGCTCCACTTCCCCTCGCTACACCCCTGGCGGCATCTTCTATAGACCAAGGGGACAGGGATTGGTCCTCCATGGTCTTGCCAATCTCCAGGACATTGGAATCTTCCGCCTTCTCAGCATCCAGGAAAGACCGGGCCGAGCACCATGGGAGATCCCGCAAGCATCGACACCGGTTGCCACTGATGCACAGCTCCGGTTCCAGTGCAGTACCGGCAGCTGCCGTACCGCTACTGAAGCAAATCCATGGTATAGAGGCCCCATCCTCTGATAAACCTGGGAGTCCTAGACATTCCCCACCAATATCGGTGCCAGGTACCGTGCCCCCTCAAAGACCCGAAGAGGCACCGGTGACGCCCTGTCCCCCTCCTTCAATCCTGTTCTCACAGGACTTTCAAGAGGAGTTGGACCACAGGGTGCAGAGTGCAGCTCCCCGAGCCTTTGCCCAGGCCCGCTGACCTCCTGCAGCCCCCATTCCCCCTGTTACCAGAGGAACCATTGATTCCCATCGTGCCCTCGGTGCCTTTGAGGCCCAGGAACCCAGGGCCAGGAATCTACACAGGCCTCACCTGTGCAGGTCCCACAATGGCATCAGCAAGGAAGAAGGCCCTTATGACCCATGGGGGAATGATTCTTCGGAATCTTCTTCCGAGGTCTTGGACGACCCCCTTGTCAGTCTTCTCCACCGGAAGAAAGACATCAGTCCCCTCAGGAAGATCTCTCCTTTGCGGGGTTTGTCAGGGCTATGGCCGAAGCTATACCCTCCCAGCTTCTCATGGAGGAGGATGTGCTTCATAAAATATTGGAGGTCCTCCAATTTGTTGATGCCCCTAAGGAGATAGTGGCAGTTTCCATTCATGACATCTTTAAGCATCTTCTCCTTCGGATGTGGGAACACCCGATCTCCATCTCTCCAGTGAACAGGAAGGCGGATGCCACTTACCTGGTACAGCAAGCCTTAGGTTTTGAGAGATGTCATCTCCCTCACCAGTCTGTAGTTGTGGAGTCTGCCCTCAAAGGCCAAATGCTCCCGCACCCAAGCCTCTGCTCCTCCAGGGCAAGAACATAGGAAGCTGGATGCTTTGGATAGGAAGGTTTTTCAGGGTGCTATGCTCATCACCCATGTTGCTTCCTACCAGTTGTACATGACCCAGTACAACCGAAATTAGGAATTCACAGAACACCTGCTGCAACAGCAACAGGATTCGTTCTCTACCATTGTCCAGCAGGGTCTGAAAGCTGGAAAACACGAGGTGAGATCCACCTACAATGTTTTTGAAACAGCAGCCCAGGTAGCCACCATGGGCATTGATGCCTGTAGAATGGCCTGGCTTTGGGCTTCCAATCTTCAACCGGAGGTGCAGGAGAAGTTGGCTGACCTCTCATGTATGGATGAAAACCTGTTTGGGGATAAGGTCAGATATGCGGTAGCTCAATTGAAGGATCACCATGAAATCCTTCAACAGCTCTCCGCTACGGTGCAGGCGAAAGCATTCTTGCCACGGGATTGAGTCCTTGCCATAGCTTTGTTGGCAACCTTCATGTGCAGCAGTCGGAATGTGAGTGTCCACCTTCTGCTTCACTTGTTGGGCCACATGGCAGCCTCAATGCATGCTACCCTGTTAGCCCGCCTTCGCATGTGCAGGGTGTAATGGATATTGCGGTCACAATGGCAGCAGGTATCCCAGGACCTCAAGGCGCTTGCCTCTGTCACACATCCTCTGAAGATCTCTCTCTACTGGTGGGAGAATCTCTCCAATTTAGAGCGGGGGATTCCCTTCCAGGCTGCCCCACCTCAGGTAGTGCTTACCAGCAATGCCTCTCCTTGGGGCTGGGGAGCCCAAGTGGAGGGACTCGCAAGGTCACTGGACTGTTCAGGAAGCTCTCTGCCAGATAAACTTCTTGGAGCTTCAAGCAATTCGTTATGCTCTCTGGGCATTCCAGGACCAGTTGTCCCACAAGGCAGTCCTGCTTCGGATGGACAACCAGGTTGCGATGTGGTATATCAACAAGCAAGGAGGCACGGGATCGCTCCTCTTCTGTCAGGAGGCAGTACAGATCTGGTCCTGGGCCCTGTTGCAGAGGATGTCACTGCGAGTGACGTACCTACCTGGGACTCTGAATGTGCTGGCAGACTACCTAAGCCACGCTTTTCAGCAGGGTGAGTGGTCCCTGAATCCGGCGGAGGTGGCCCGGATTTTTCACCAATGGGGAACCCCGGATGTGGAACTCTTTGCTTTCCCGTACAACTGCCAGATGAACAATTTTTGCTCCCGGTTCGCATGGGACAGCCGTCCAGCCTCCGACGCCTTCTCCCTTCATTGGGGGTAGGGTCTCCTCTACGGATACCCTCCTCTCCCGCTACTCTTGAAGACTCTTCTGAAGCTTCAACAGGACCGAGGGACCATGATCCTCATGGCACCCTACTGGCCCAGGCAGGTCTGGTTCCCTCTCCTTCAGGACCTGTCAATCAGGTTTCCCATCAGACTGGGGAGCGCGCCTGATCTGATAACTCAGAACTAGGGCATTCTATGTCATCCAAACCTCTGGGCATTAACCTTGACGGCTTGGATGTTGAGCACCTAGTCCTTCATCCCCTGGATCTCTCGGAAAACGTCTTCCATATGCTGGTGGCTTCCAGAAATCCTTCCACCAGGAAGTCTTACAGGTTGAAATGGAAGAGGTTCTTGGCCTGGTGTGTGTGGGGTGTGGCTTAGATCCATTCACATGTCCCCTTCCCAGGTTTTGGACTATTTGTGGCACCTTTCTGAGTCTGGGCTTAAAACCAACTCGGTCAGGGTTCATCTAAGTGCTGTTAGTACGTACCATTGGGGTGTCACTGGCACACCCATATAGGTGCAGCCTTTAGTGGGTCACTTTATGCGGGGTCTGCTTCAACTAAAGCCCCCTTTTCGGTCTCCTGTTGTGTCCTGAGACCTCAACATTATCCTAGCGTGGCTCATGCGCCCTCCCTTTGAGCCGCTGCGCTCCTGTGACCCGAAGTTCCTCAGATGGAAGATTGGGCATCCAAATGGCAAATGAAATTTAATGTGGACAAGTGCAAGGTGTTGCATATAGGGAAAAATAACCCTTGCTGTAGTTACACGATGTTAGGTTCCATATTAGGAGCTACCACCCAGGAAAAAGATCTAGGCATCATATTGGATAATAATTTTAAATCATCGGCTCAGTTTGCTGCAGCAGTCAAAAAAGCAAACAGAATGTTAGGAATTATTAGGACGGGAATGGTTAATAAAACGGAAAATGTCATAATGCCTCTATATTGCTCCATGGTGAGATCGCACCTTGAATACTGTTGCGATGGAGAAGATATAGAGAAGGGCAACCAAAATGATAAAGGGGCTAGAACAGCTCCCCTATGAGGAAAGGCTGAAGAGGTTAGAGCTATTCAGCTTGGAGAAGAGACGGCTGAGGGGGGATATGATAGAGGTCTTTAAGATCACGAGAAGTCTTGAATGAGTAGATGTGAATCGGTTATTTACACTTTCAAATAATTGAAGGATTAGGGGGCATTTATGACTAATCGTAGAAAATTCTTTTTCACTCAATGCACAATAAAGCTCTGGAATTTGTTGCCAGAGGATGTGGTTAGTGCAGTTAGAGTAGCTGGGTTCAAAAAAGGTTTGGATAAGTTCTTGGAGGAGAAGTCCATTAACGGCTGTTAATCAAGTTTACTTAGGGAATAGCCACTGATATTACTAGCATCAGTAGCATGGGATCTTCTTAGTGTTTGGGTAATTGCCAGGTTCTTGTGGCCTGGTTTGGCCTCTGTTGGAAACAGGATGCTGGGCTTGATGGACCCTTGGTCTGACCCAGCATGGCAATTTCTTATGTTCTTATGGTGATCACTTCAGCTCGTAGAGTTAGTGAGCTTCAGGCCTTGGTTACGTACTCGCCAAACATGAAATGTTTTCATGATCATGTGGTCTTGCGTACGCACCCCAAGTTTCTGCCTAAGGTTGTGACTGATTTTCACATCAATCAGTCCATTGTCTTGCCCACCTTCTTTCTGAGGCCTCATTCCCATCCAGGGGAACGCACTCTGCATACACTGAATTGCAAGAGGGCTTTGGCCTTCTATTTGGAACGCACAGCAGGTTACAGGCAATCCCTTTCAGCTCTTTGTTTCTTTCGATAACAACAGGCTGGGAGTTGCAGTGGGCAAACAGACTTTGTCTAATTGGTTGGTGGACTGCATTGCCTTCTGCTATGCATAAGCGGACCTTCAGCTTGCAAGCTGATTCAAAGCTCACTTTGTGAGGGCCATGGCGACATCAGTAGCCCACTTGCAGGCGGTTCCCGTTGCAGACATTTGCTGGGCAGTGACGTGGAGTTCTCTGCACATGTTCACTGCCCACTACTGTTTGGACAAGGATGGTTGACAAGACAGTGCTTTCGGTCAATCTGTCCTATGCAATCTCTTCCAGGTGTAAAAACCCAACTCTTTTGCCTAGGGCTCCTGTTTGGAACCAGGCTGTCCCACTGCTGACCAACAGCACCTTGTTCTGAAACTCTTGGTCTTGATTATTGCCGGGAGCAGCCTGGAGTTTGGTATTCACCCATCTGTGAGGACTACCATTCTGCTTGTCCTAGGAGAAAGCGCAGTTGCTTACCTGTAACAGGTGTTCTCCTAGGACAGAGCTGGGTCATCCTGCGTTTTGTTGTTTTAATTCTTCGCTTGTATTTTTTATCTTTGCTATGAGACTGAAGGGGGACCTCTCGTGGACGCATGGATAGTGGCATGCTGGGCATGCTCAGTGTGCCAGTCAAAGATTCTAGAAACTTGGACAAAAGTTTTTGTTCCGGGCTCCATCTGGTGATGTCACCCATCTGTGAGGACTAATATCCTGCTGTCCTAGGAGAACACTGTTACGGTCCCGGGCCATGCCGTGGTCCCTCCACCTAACTCAGGACTGGCCCGGCCCGCTGAAACGTTTCCCCGGTTGGCAAGGCCCGTCCTGGCTCCTGCCGCGGCGTTCCCTCCTCAAGGGAGATGCCACCGATCCTCCATGCTGGCCCCGTCCCCTAGGCACGCGTGCGCGCGCGCAGGGGCTCAGGATGTAAAGGGGCCAGTGCGGGAAGACAGAGAACAGCCCACAGATGACATCAGACGCTGCAGGGGTATTTAAACCCTGCATCTAGGCCTATGCCTTGCCTTGCAACGAGGTTCACTCTTGTTGAGAGTTACTAGTTGCTGTTCCTGACTTCGGCTTCCATCCACTGGCTTCTGACTTCAGCTTCCGTCCACAGACTTCTGACTTCGGCTTTTGTCCACAGACTTCTGACTTCGGCTTTCGTCCAGGAGGTCTCGCCTAAGTCCAAGCGGCTCGGGTCCTCACGAGCTCCTCTCGGGGGGACCGCGGGCTTCCAGTGGTGAAGTTCCAGTTGGCCTCCTGGCTCCAGCTCTACTTCTCCATCCTCTGGAAACCGTCTCGCAGGAGACCGCTCCTAAGTCCAAGCGGCCCGGGTCCTCACAAGCTCCTCTTGGGGGGGACCTCGGGTCTCCAGTGGTGAAGATACTCCTAGTCTCCTGCCCATGCCGCCTCCCAGCTTTGACACCCACTGGGTATCTCCACAGTGGGCCACCATCTGTCCTAGCCGGCTCAAAGGTCCACGAATCCAACAAACACCTGTTACAAGTAAGCAACTGCGCTTTTTCTCTCTTCCTTGAGGTCAATGGAACAAGCTTCATTGGAGGTAATACGGTCTTTTCTCCTTGTCAGACAGCAGGTTACTTTGGATCTTATCTGGGAGGCTTGGACTAAACTTTCTTCTCAGCCGGGTCAGTTTGTAGGCCAACACCAAGGTCTGGCTACCACTGTTCAGGAATTGCTGGAATAGGCTGCTATTACATCTCAGAAGGTCCTGACTTTGGAAACAAGAGTTACTGAACTTCAAGACTCTACAGCAGGGGTCGGGAACCCATGGCTCGCGAGCCAGATATGGCTCTTTTGAGGGCTGCATCTGGCTCGCAGACACGTGTCGCCATACTTCGCGGTTCCCCGCTGACCCAGCTGCTCCCCGGTCCTCCGCCGCCCGGGCTTAAAATGCTGTCAGCCCGGGCGGAACGCGGCAGGACAGCTGGAGTCAGCGGCACCGGCGTGCTCTCTTCTCCTCCCCCCCCCCGCGGCCCGGAAGAGGAAGTGGAGAGCATCGGGTGCCTGCGCGGGAAGAAGAGACCACACTAGCGTGGTCTCTTCTTCCGCGCAGGCACCCGATGCTCACCACTTCCTCTTCCGGGCCGCGGGGGGGAGGAGAAGAGAGCACGCCGACTGGAGTCATCCGGGTGCCTGCGCGGGAGTCATCGGGTGTCAGCCGGGTGCCAGCGCTGGAGTCATCGGGTGCCTGCGCGGGTCTTCCCGCGCAGGCACCCGATGCTCTCCACTTCCTCTTCCGGGCCGCGGGAAGAAGAGAGCACGCCGGTGCTCTCTTCTTCCCGCGGCCCGGAAGAGGAAGTGGAGAGCATCGGGTGCCTGCGCGGGAAGAAGACTGCAGCGCGGCTCGGAGGAAAATGAAAATCTTCCACCGCGGCCGATGGGACTCCGCCTTCGCCTCCGCGAGGGCTGAAAATGAAGGAGGTTAGCGTTGGGAGGTGGCTGCTGCTGCCGCGAGTTCCCGGGGGGGGGGGGGGGAGAGGGAGTGAATGAGCGGGCAAGCGTGGGTGTTTGAGATCCTGTGTGTGTGAGTGAGAGATTGCATGTATGTGAATGATTGAGAGCCTGTATATGTGAAAGAGAGTATGTCTGTGATTGAGATCCTGCCTGTGAGAGAGAGAGCATGAATGTAAGTTTACCATTGGGAACCTGTATGTGTAAGTTTGTAATTGAAAACCTGTTTGTTTGAAAGAGTATGTGTGTATGATTGAGATCCTTTGTGTGTGAGAGAGATCATGTGTATGTATGATTAAGAGCCTGTGTGTATAAGTAAGAGAGAGATCATGTGTGTCTGTGTCTGATTGACAGCTGGTTTAGGTGATGGAGCATGTGAGTATGTGATTGAGAGCCTGTGTTTAAATGAGAGAGAGAGACCATGTGTGTCTGTGTGTGATTGAGAGCTGATTTAGGTGAGGGAGCATGTGAGTATGTGATTGAGAGCCTGTGTGTAAATGAGAGAAAGAGAGGACATGTTTGTAAGCATGTGAATGAGAGTCTGTGTGTGAGAGAAAAAGACAGCATGTATTTATGTGATTGAAAGCCTGTGTGTGTGTAAGCGTGAAAAGATAGACAGCATGTGTGTAAATGTGTAATTAAGAGCCTATATAAGTGAGAGAGAAAAAACATTTGTATATGTGAGTGACTGAGAGCATGTGTGTATAGGTGTGTCATTGAGAGCCAGTGTGAGAGAGAGCGCTGGTATGTGACAGAGAGGAGAAAGTTCCAAGCAAACCACCCCACCTCCTGCTAATTCAGAACAATCTCAGGACACCTGGATATCAAACGTTCCCAGGTATGCAGAGCAAAAAAATTTTTGTATCCTTATTATTTTTCATTACTGGATCTTTGTGTCTGCTATTTTGAAATATTTTGTTGGTATCTGGAAATGTTTTATATGAGTTTTTAATTATTGGATATTCCACTCATCAGCTGTTTCTAAATATGTTCTTTTTGTTAGTACAGTTTTACTGCTGATGATTTTATATTTCTTGATTTGTTTTATAAGGATGTGTGATGTTTCTTTTTTCCTTTGTTACACTGCATACAGAGACTCTGGCTTGTTGCAGTTTCCAATTCAGTTTTTGTCTGCATGCTTCTTGTTATGCGTTTTGGTCTCTTTATTCTATGTTAGGTGAGGGACAGCACGTGATTCAGGTGAGGTTTTCTGCTGGCGTGTAGTTTCTGTGTAGGACTCTATAGCAGCCTGACTTGGTCCGTTTTCCTAATAGGAGATGTATTGGTGTCTTAAGGCCTGGTGTAATATTTTCAGAGACTTATTGTACTTTAAAAGTGTGATCTTACATAAAATGCACACATTTACTTGTATTTAGTTTTAAACATATTGTATGGCTCTCATGGAATTACATTTTAAAATATGTGGCGTTTATGGCTCTCTCAGCCAAAAAGGTTCCTGACCCCTGCTCTACAGTGTCTGTAATTAAAGGTCGTCTCTATCTAGCTAATAAAACCGAGAATTTAGAGAATGTTATCAGAAGTAAAAACATCAAACTTATTAACTTTCTGAGAAAGAAATGGTTTCTCCTGTTGAAATGCTAAGGTTATATTTTCTTGAGGTGTTGAAAATTCCTGATAATTTAATACCTCCAAATTCCAAAGCTTTATTTTGCCTTTGAAAAATGTATCGCATGAGCTTACTTTACCTCATGTGTCTTTGGATATAATTAATTTGACTGCAGAGATGGAAAAATCAGTGGATAAAACCATAACTCCTGCAACTCTTGTTGTGACTCTAGCTTTGGATTCTGATCAGGACTATATCTTAAAGTTATTTTTTCTCAATAAGACATCTTTGTTTCAAGGTTTAAAAGTCCGTATGTATCGTAATGTGTCCAAAGGGACTTGGAGCAAAAGTAAGAGGTTTTTGCTACTACGTCCTTGTGTTTTGCAATTGGGAGCCTTGTTTTGGCTTCAGGGGGTCAAGTATGTCTTTTTTGACCTTCTCAATTATCTGCTTTCTTAAGTGGGAGGCAATAACAGAGATGGCTCTGAACCTCCTATTCCTGGTGCTGCCTCTTGTCCAATTTGTTAAGGTGCTATAATTCTTTAAGAAAGTCTAACAGTGTTTCCGCCATCTTTTTTGTTTGTCTGTTTATGTAAAGCTTAAAGTTTTATTTCCTTTGATCTTGTGACTCTTCCCCCCAGTTGGGGGTCTGATAAAGCATAGGTAGCAATGCACTTGCCGAATTTGTTCCTGTTTTTTCTATACAATTTTCTTATCTATGCTGTTTCTCAACAAGAATATTACTTGGATTTTGTAAGTTTAAAATTGATATAAATAAAAATATCTAAAAAATGATAAAGGGGATTGAACAGCTCCCCTATGAAGAAAGGCTGAATGGGTTAAGGCTCTTTGGCTTGTAAAAGAGACTGAGAGGGGATATGATAAAAGTTTATAAAATCATGGGTGGAGTGGAATGGGTAAATAAAGAATGGTTATTTAACCTTTCAAATAATACTTAAACATGGGGACATTATGAAACTAACAACCAAAAAATTCAAAACAAAATCAGAAAAAGTATTTTTTTCACACAATGCACAATCAAGCTGTGGTATCTGTGGCCAAGATGATTAGCATAGCAGGGTTTAAAAGAGGTTTGGATGAGTTACTAGAGGAAAAGTCTATAAACAATTATTTTCCAAGTAGACTTGGGAAAGCCACCATTTACCCCTGGGAATAAATAACAAAAAATAGATCTACTTTTTTGTAGTGGGCTCAATGGACCTTGGTCTGACTCGGCATGATATATCTTATGATCTGGTGGCACAGGAGGAGGATGCGGCCTAAAGTGCCACGACTCTCTTCCTCCTCCTACTGTCAGATGGCTCAGTAGCAGAAGAAGCGGCAGAGGGTATTGGCAGGGAAGAGGGAAGAGAATGCGGTGAGAGTGGGGCATCAGCCGGGGAGGAGGATCAGGGAGTGATGGAAGGAAAGAGAGATGTGCACACATTCCTCCCCCCCCCCCTCAACCCAGCTTCTGGTTTCCCCTGATTCTGCTGGGTGCTGGGCTATTCCCTGGCAAGGGCCACCGAATCACAGGAAACCAGGGACCCTGAGTATAAGACATGGTATTAGACCGCCGAAAAGAACAGTGCACAACACTGAATGAAAGGGTTATAAAAAGAATGAGTAAAGAGCAGGAACAGAGAGAGTGCTACACTGACTTGGCAATAGAAATGCTCTCTCTCAGTGCTATCTGTCTTATGAAAAGCTCATATATTACAAATTGGCAACTAAGTCCATGCAGCTTTGTTACAGCAGCCACTCATGACAAGAACTCATCACCCTCCAGATCACTTAGCTTCTGAGTACAGCCTTATGAAGAGCCTGCAGCCCTCCCCTGTGTCTTACCGTGGAGAGAACTCCAGCATCAGTGCTCTCCTGTAAGCTCTCTGCTTTGCTTCTCACATGGGCATACCCTACGGTTTCCTGGCAGCTGTGAACAAAGAGAAGAAACTCATCACAAACCAAAAAGCTTGATCAAACTCCTGCAAACAGAGCCTTCCTCTCCTGGCCGCTCCTCTCCCCCTCACTTTCTCTGACTGCAGCCCTTCTCATGCCGACTCAGCTCTGCTTGTGACCTCGTCTGTCTCTTTCCTTCAAACTGCATCTTTCATTTGCTCTTCCTTCCCCCTTTCTATTTCTCTTCCTGAAGGGTAACACTGCCATACTGCACTGAATGTGGAATTCATGGGTACACTAGCGTCTCAATTCACTGGAGACTTTCTTCATTTAAAGAGGTGAATTCCAATCCCTTCCCCTTATCTTTGCCTTCTGAGAACTAGTATTTAGAGGCTATGCCCCCCCGATATGCTCACCTACAAGAAGGCCGCAATGCTCCTGCACCCACCTGTCTGTGCTCTCTTCCGTGCCCTGGCAGAGGTACAGCTCACACTGAGGGGCTAGAATGCAGAGAGGATCCCAGGCCTCCGGGTCACCAGCCACATCATAGTATGAGGCTCCCAGAACTGAATGTTCCTCTGGGTGCTGCGGGAGGAGAACGTCACAGCAGGATGAGTTCTGAGCACAACAGCCTCGTGTCCCTCACCCACCCATCAACCCAAGGCATCCCCTGTATGAGCAAGAGCAGCGGAGGCAGGAAAAAGGTGATGCTGTGTTTAGGGGACACCCAGTTGTCATCACATGCACACATAAAGGAAAGGGTGTAGATACAGACACGCACAAACACAAATGCTCCTCAACCGCTAAGTAATAATTGGTTGGAGTCTACCTTCTCAACATCATTCTCTTCCTCTCCCTCCTTCATCTAATTCACATCCTGCTTTATTTTCGAGGTATTCAAAGCTCTCCTTCCGAAGAAGGAAGCATAAAAGAGATTTTCCTGCATACACACTTCCCTCCAAAACAGAAACAGAACGACAGACAAAAAGGAAAACAGCAGAGAAATGTTTTCATCCAGTAAAATTTTGTGACAATTATTTTTCCAGCCTCAGCATTCCACTCAATTATTTCCCTCAACTCAGCATTCCACTCTTGGGTGCAGGAGCTCTCCCACATCTCTTCCCCCTCCCTCCCAAGTCCATCTTAGCTCTTCTCCTTCAGGGCAGGCCAAAGCACCCTCTGCTGCTGCCGCCCTCCCCCACATAAATCTGGAGCTTTTCTTATGATCGTTAACTTGTTCATATCTGGGACAGTGCTAGCATCCTGACAAGGCAAAAAAATAGGCCTGCTTCAAAAGATGACCACTCAGAAAACAGCAGACCCTGAGAACAAGAGGAGGGAAGCAGATGAGATGGTACTGCAGATAGACCTGTCCATGGAGGCCAGTTCTCTCGCACGCCCCTCTCGCCTCTCCGCATGATTATCCCTTCCTCATTGTCAAGTGCTGTCTTCAATGTGATGGGGGGCAACTAAGATGCACCGGCTCTTTCTGTGTTCAGTTTTTCTATTTGCTCCGCCCATCTTTCCAGATCTTGATTATTTTTTTTATGTCATCGCCCAGCATTTCTTCAGGGCTGCCAAATGACCCAGTTTCTGCAGGGATATTTTAAGCCAGTCCTGGCTTTCTGATGGGTGTTGTTACCATTTTCTGGACACCATTGTCCAACTACGTGAGGGGCACATAAGAACCACATTCTAATGGAAACCCACGAACTGCCACACATATCTACAAGCCTCCAGCTTCCACCCACCCCCTACCACCATGTCCAATGTCTGCAGCCAAACCCTATGGTACAATCGCGTCTGTACTGACCTCAAAGAGGGACTCCCATGAGGAGAAAATGCAACAGATATTTTTGGAAATACAGTACCCACCCAATGAGGTAAGAAAACAAATCAACAGAGCCAGACAAATACCCAGGAACACTCTGCTACAGGATCATCTCAAAAAATAAAACAACAGAACACCTCTGGTTGTTACCTATAGCTCCCTCACTGAAACATATCATCAAGGATCTACAACCCATCCTGGACAATGAAACCACCCTCTCACAGGCTGTGAGTGGAAAACCTATCCCGAGCTACCGAAAGCTCCCCAACCTCAAACAGATAGTCATTTGCAACCACAAATTGTACAATGACACCAACTCGGAAACCAGACCCTACCAGAAATCCAGAAGCCAATTCTCTACACATATTAACACAAACACCACCATCACAGGACCCAACATCAACTACAACATCCAGTTCTTCTTCCAATGCAATATATTCCATCACCTGCCAGCAATATCCCTCTGTTGCCTACATAGGACAAACAGGTCAATCCCTAAGGAAAATAATAAATGGGCATAAATCTGACATTAGAAATGGCAACATTCAGAAACCAGTAGGAGAACATTTCAACCTTCCAAGACATGTTCTGTCTGACCTTAAGGTTGCCATACTCCTAAAAAGGAACGTCAAAGGAACACTCTAGCATGAAACTGCCGAATTGGAACTCATCAAAAAAATTAACTCCATCACCTTAGGTCTGAAAACAGATGCCGGTAAAATTGAGCACCCGTTCTCCTAACCTGACCAGCCGGCCAGCAGTTTTTTAAATTATTTTATTATTTTTAATTTTTAGTTTCTCCAACTTAATATTGCTAGGATATTAAGTTATAGGGTGTACAGAAAAGCAGTTTTTTCTGCTTTTCTGTACACACATTTTCTGTACACATTTTTGGCAGGCATTAATTTTGGAGTATAAAATGTGCGGATTGACCACACATTTTGCTTTCAGTATCCCGGGTGAAAAACTAATAGCCTCATCAACATGCATTTGCATGTGATGACCGCTATTAGTTTCCATGGGGGGGGGGGCGGAGGGGGGTGTTAGCTGCATGTTTTCGACATGCTAAACCCCTTACAGTATAAGGGGTAGTGGACACGCATCGAAAACGCACTCGGCCAAGCATACCTTACAGTATTGGCCTGTATGAACTTAACTGTTCTCAGATCATTCTGTCTTTTCACACTTACCTCAGGGGTACATTTTATAAATCTACGCCCACACGTACTTTTGTTTGCGCACCAGGCGCAAACAAAAGTACGCTGGATTTTATAAGATACGCGCGTAGCCGCGAGTATCTTATAAAATCCAGGGTCGGCGCGCTGCCCGTTCCCTCCGAGGCCGCTCCAAAATCGGAGCGGCCTCAGAGGGAACTTTCCTTCCACCCCCCACACTTTGCCCTCCCTTCCCCTACCTAACCCACCCCCCCCGGCCCTATCTAAACCCCCCCCCACCTGTGTTTTAAAAGTTACGCCTGCCACAAGCAGGGGCTGCTGGTGCGCGATTCCCCGGCCCGGGACCCATTTCGGAGGCCTCAGCCAAGCCCCCGACACGCCCCGCGGAACTCCCCGAATGTCGCGTCGGCCCCAAAACGCCCCCCGACACGCCCTTCTAGCGAAGCCCCAGGACTTACGCGCGTCCCGGGGCTTGCGGGCCCGCCGAGCCTATTTTGCATAGGCTCGGCGGGCGCAGGAGAGTTTTCAAAGGATTACGCGCATAACTTATGCGCGTAACCCTTTTAAAATCCGGCCCTCAGTTGTTAGTAGGCTGGACTATACTGCTATTAACAGTTTCCACACCCTGCCTGCCTAATTCAGTGCCTTCTCTTTGGAGTCGATGCAATACCATGTGCAGTGGCCAGCACATGGTTTCATGCGCGTCCATAACCCACAATACAGTATGGAGGTTAGCAGGTCCAAAATGCGTGTCCAAATCACTGCGTAGCTAATAGCACCCATTACATGTAAATTCAATGTAAATGAGGCTATTAACTAATCCCTGCAATGCAAAAAAATTCCCGCACAGCCAACGCATCCATTTCAATGCGCCAAATTTTATGCCAGCCCAGGACTGGTGTAAAGGTATGCCACGCTCAAGAGCAAATTGAAAAAAAATTAAAAGCCTGCTTTCTGTGATTCCTCCTAATAATATCGTAGTGATACTACGTAGAAGGAACCAAAGGAGATTTAGTTTAAAAAAAAAAAAGGTTTTGAAAAAAAAATTCTAGACACCCAATACACACACACAAGATACACGGTACAGACTGTATATCTTGTGCGTGTCTATGCCAGTAGCGGGAGAAAACAGATGCTCATAGATTGAGCGTCCGTTTTCCCAACCCACTTGACAGCCACCTCACCTGTGCACTCAAAGCCGAGGAGGCACTAGGGGTGCACAAAACTTCCCTAGCGCCTCCTTTTTTTGCCTGACCCCTAATTTCAATATCGCATCACTTGCCCAGGAGAGGTGGCTGGGCGCGCGGTAGGAAAAACTGGCACTCAACACAGAGTGCCTGTTTTCTGCGCACAAATATTGCATCAGCTCCTTTGTTCTGTATCCTTCCCCCTCCACCCTCCCCATCTCCTTATATTTTACCCACCTCCTGCAACTAGACTTCATGCATCTAATGAAGACTCTGTCCACGAAAGCTCCTGCCTCAATAAATTGATTAGTCTATAAGGTGCCACCCGCTTTTTGCATTTTTGTTACCAAATATAGAAGCAGGATATACATGCCACGATGCAAGTTGGAAAAAACAATAACGACAGAATTCTCTTTTTAGTACCTACCCTTATGCCTATACCTTACAGGGATATTTATGAGACAGGAACTAGTACATGACACGAGTTATAATCTGTCAAATTGTGAAAACGATCTCCCTGCCCACAAGAGTTAGGAAATGCAAAGGACATCTATCTATTTCAGTGGTGGGGCAGTGAGGCCTGGAGCAGCTGTCCAGTAACTGTATTGGACTGGATGCGCTGTGCTTAGTGCACAATAAACTCCATAACCAGCAACGGCAGGATGCACACAAGTTGTTCAGCCTTCACTCACTTTCTCCTTACCTTTGGGTTTCTGTGACAAATGTTTCTGACTCTCATACTCTCGCCAGAGAGCTCTGCCATAACTGAAAATGTTAATGGAGGAGGGTTATGTCACTAGTGACCAGAGAATGATGTGTAATGTAAGTCAACCCAGGCAATTCTCATTCCATACAATATTCCTCCCTCACTACAGGCTTTTGCTGCTACCCCCAAGCTTTCTTAATAGGCTCTCTGTATTCTAACGCTTTTTCTGATATAAGGCTGCTGAAACTCTGTTCCCAATGTCACCGCACCTCATTATAATCCCTAATGTTGCGCTATCTCTGTGCAGGGTTGCGGCTCTGGAGTGTCATCCCAGAGGGCAGTGGGGCCAACTGCTCTGATCCATGCTCGCCCTGCCACCACCCCTCCCCCTCAGGCCCTACCGCTTTGCGTGGGAGATGATGAGCATTAGCAGAACATCACAGCTGGGTACCGTCCTGGCTGTCAGCATGCGCCGGCTTCCATTGTCCTGCTGTGCTCCGGGACGCAGAAACCGGTGCAGACAGATGGGTGCTGTCACCTCTGCTGCGATGTGGGGTGGGGATGGAGGCAAGGGAGCTGTAATCCTACCTAGGCCAAGCTGGAAGCCTCATAATTATTTCAGCAGCCCGGCCCAGCACCTCACAAGGGAGAGAATGGCTTTCAGCCTGAAGACAAAACTGCAGAGGAAACCTCCAGTAAATATGACACCTGTAGCAAGGGCAAGGCTTTGTTCTCACTGAACACTGGTGGCGGTGTTAGGAGGAGGGCTGATGGAGAGCTTTGAGCCTTATTATAGCCAGCAGATTCTTTTCCTCTCTAAGGGTCAGATTAAGGTGGCAAAGGAGAGAACCCCTTTCCTGCAAGTGAATTTAAGCACAGGAGGAGCTTGAGCTGACCTGCTTCCAAATGTATGTTAAAAACAAACAGACATCACCCCTTTAGTTGGCAGTATCTGACATCCACAATTGAATTGTTTTCCCTCTTTAAAATCTGGGGCTCTCAATGTTACTTTAACTTCCAAAACCATGAGAATATTCTCAGGTCTAGTTAATGCACGTTTTTCAGCTTCTAGAATGTAAACTTTCATTGAACTCCTGAATACCGTAGCTCTCTGGCTCGGACAGAGAACACAGGGCTGGACAATCAGACTGGAAATTCAGAGGGATTTCTTGATTAGCCAATCAGGGAAGGATTCAGGGCTCTAAGGGACATGATTGGATGCCAGACACACGATCTGTACTACGTTGTAACACAGTGGCTTTGTCAACACCTTTTTTTCTGTCGTGACACACCTAACAGGTGATGCTCAAGTGTGTAGCACACTGCTGCGCACTAAAGGCTGCAGCTGAACTAAAAAATATTCTAAATATTTTTTTTATTGTTATAAATGATGCAAGAGAAAGAAAATATTCTTCAATTTCAATAATTGCTTGTAAAAAAAAAAAAGTTACTAAATTTGTGACATAACATGAAAACCTGCAAAAAAGACACTCGGAAGCTCTATAGCAAACCTGCCATAGCATCAGAGCACTAACATCCAAGTCTCAAACAGCGACAACCCTACCCATGAAAAGCCAACACTGCAAATATAGAACACAATACACTTCCTGCTGTAAAATCAAAACAAACCAGACTGCTGAAGATCCCTACACAAAACTTACATGCTACACCTCTGTCACACAGGCAGAGCACAGACTGACCCTTACCTCAAGGGCCATAAATTAAAACCAGAAACATCCAAATACTGGAACCCTGGGAGACCAGACTCTCTGGGGCAGCTTTCAAACTGTGCACAGAAGTATAAAGCCTGCAGGTAGTTTTTACTCACAAACTTTACACCGGTTTCCAGAAGGAAAATAATTCCCTTTTGAAAAATGAGTTGGAAAAAAATACTTGCACAGACTTTCGCTTGCTATTTGTTTGGGGACGGTTTTAGACTAAAAACACCCCTGCTCTGCACTCTCCGTGAGCAGCAAGCTCATGTGGCAGCTATAGAAAGCAGAGGCCTGCCATGTCTCGTTTTTGTGGCCCAGTGATTGAGAACCGCTGGGGTGACACACCCAGAGCTAAGCATTTAAGAGAAACTGGGCCGGAGCTAAGAGGGGAGCAGGTTAGGTTGGACTGCCACATGATATGCACCGGCTAAGTAATCAAGTCAGAGTGGTTATTATACCCCTCCTACTGTTATTAAAGTATTAAGACCTTCTCTTTCAGAAAAGGGGTGGGAACAGCCACGAGGACTCTTATGTTCTCCTGTAGCAATGTGCAGCGTCGGAATGCAGTCCTGACCAGGTCCTTTGCTGAATCCGGACTTGCAGTCCTGCTCTTCTTATCAGCAGACACAGGATGGCAAACCCCCAAAACAATCCTTGAAGGCAGTTCCAAAATATCAGGACCAGATGATTCTGTCCCTAATAACCTAGAAGTCTGCGGTCACCCTAAGAAGGAGAAAGATTGCGGCCCGCCCCCCCCCCCCTTATGGCCAGCAATTTAAAAATAAACTTTCTGTATCAATCCACGTTTCTCTCTTAACAGAATTTTACTTTTGTTCTCTCCAATAGCAGTTTGGAATTACGGATTATTTTGCAAAACTGATTGTGTCACCATGATTCCCTTTGTTGCTGTCTCTCTCTCTCTGCAGTACTTCTCTCTCCCACTTTTGCTTTCTCTTTCTGTTCTCACATGTATGTACCTCTCTCTGTTTTTCTCTCCTCCATCGTCTCTTCCCATCTTAGTATCTCTCCCTCACTCTTACACATTCTCCTCTCTTGCCGAAGGAGCAAGCAAACAACAGTGGGAGTAAAAGGGGGAGAACCCCTCCACCACCACATCCCATTTTAGAGCTATTGGTTACTGCAGGGCTGGTGCAAAGGGGGTACCCTAGGTGAGCCTTTAATCTTGTGCCCTCACTCGTTATACACCTATCTATTGGGGGTAGCTCTGGCACAGTATTCCCTCTCTTGCCCCGCTCAGCATCCACCTATCCCTTTCCTCTAACCCTCTGCCAAGTCTTTCTATCCCCGTCCAGAATCTTTCCTCTCTTCTTAATCCTCTCTTTGTCTTAGTCCCCGATCCCCTCTCTCTCTCTCTTCCCTTGCCCCATCCCGGTCGTTAGGAAAAGAGTTGGGTTCATGTTGTATCTGCCTCCTTTGGTGGTTACGGCACACGGCATCAGCAGGTCCTGCGAGACATCAGGGCCCCGTGCATTCAAACCGCAGAGCGAAGGCAGCCAAGAGAAAGAGGCAGACGTGCCATGCAGCACCATATTCCTTTTGTCAGCTAGAGAGAGGGAGCATCGCCCCCCCAGCTTCCCCATGATCCTCCCCCTGAAGGGACAAATGCTATCTGCAAAAACATAAAGGAAGAAAACTGGAAAGTGAACTGTAGGAACTTGAAAAGAAGTTTGTAAGTGGCAGCAGTAACGGGGAGCAGGCAGCCTGCATCTCCTGGACCAGATGGAGGCTCCTGGGCCGCTGGATCCCCCTGCGGCCTCCTGAATCCCACGCCAGATTTCCTGATTCTGAGACTGGAGAAGTGGTCCTGACCAGCGACAGTGCACCGCACACCCCCCCCCCCCCCCCTCCTCTCTCCTCCACCACATGGGGACTTCAGTGTGGCAGTAGGGTGATGGACACCAGCAACCGGTTTCCAGCAGAGATGGCAGGAATCAAAACCAGGACAGAAATCTAGTATGCTTGCAACAGAATCAGAGTCGGACACCCTCCTTTTCCTTTCTCTGCTGGATCCCCCTTCTGACAGTCCTAAAAAGTCAACTGCTCAAAAAAAAAACCCAAACCCAACCCCTCAGGAAAATATTCATCTTTTTTGTACGGGCAGACTATACCTTCACCGAATGATCGGGCTGATGGAAACGCAGGCTGCGCATGCAGTTCTGGCATCGGTCGCTGGCAAACATGTTGGCCTCAAACTTCTCACATGACTGGGGATCATCGGTTAGGTGAGACATGCTGCTAAGGATTACACACAGACACCATGCCAAGAGAGTCTGGCTGAGCTTGGGAGAGACCTGGAGAGCAAACAAGGAGAAGACTCAGCAGACGACCCTCAACACGTCAGGTTCTGGAGAGCTAAATTTACATCGGACAGTCCTGACCCAAGTGTCTTCAACAAGCTTCACTGTACTGTTGCCGGCCCTCTCATTATCTCACTTTTCTTTCATCCTTTGTCTGCCTGACAAGCACCACTGGCTGCCCATCTCTACAAGAATACATGTGTCAATACGGCTCATTCTGCGCTTCTGCTCCCGTCGTAGCAGCACAGTACCCTTCCTGTTTAAGACCTCCGCCTCTCTCAATATATCCCCTAAACTGCTACTGGACCTCCTCAGTTCTAAGAACAATTTTGCTCCTTCTTGATATCTAGTGATCTGCACCTGTCATTACCAGACTAAAATGAAATCCTGTTTCTTCTCTCCTTCCTAAATTGTTCTCTAATCCCCTCTCTGCCATGTGGCCAGAGGCCTTTGCTATTGATGGTTGCTTTGACATTTGAGCCTGGAACTGTACTCAGTGGTCTCTGGGAAGTAACTGACTGGGATATCTTGAGCTAATGGATCCTATAACATGGTTATAACAAATCATAGGTTGTTTGACATACTTCATATCTCTCTATGTTATAAAATAGGACTCCGGGTGAGCATGGCAGCGCATCTTTTCGTGTGCATGCATGACAATGTTCATTTGGAGCAGTGAGAGGGGCATCAGACAGTGGAGCGAGGAACAACAGGCTCGACACCACAAGGCCACTGATGACCAATGGCGGTGGCAGCAGAAAAGTTGGTGGGATTTCCCAATCCCCATAAGCAAAAGAGAAAGGAGCAGCAGCATCAAGGCAGATGAGCTTTCCCAGGCCCCACCAACAAAAATACAAAAGGTACACCAGTGCCAGTAGCAGAAACACTGGTGGATTCCCAGAGCCTACCACTAGCAGGAAGATAAGGTCCGAGCTCAAGATGGGAGGGGAGTAAGGGAGTTAAAGAGTAGGAGGGAAAATGAGTGGAGGGCAGGCCTGGATCTGCCAATAGGCACACTAGGCCTGTGTCTAGGGAGACAAATATCCTGGGGTGGGCGGGGGGGGGGGCAGCAGACTGGCTGAAGATTTTCTGCCTCCCAACTGTGCTGAATTTCACTCAGCCAGAGATCTGCTTCCTGCTCCATCCTCTCCCCGCCTAGTACGGAGATGGGGGAGGGGCATTAGGCTGGAAGGGACAGAGGAAAGAAAAATTATTCTACTCCCTATTCTGTGCAAGGGTCAGAAGGAGAGGGGTAAGTCCAAAGCACACAGCAGGGGGTAAAGAAAAGTCACTCTGCTCCCTAACTCAGCCTCCTCTCCTTCTGTTATTCAGGGACACAAACCGGGCAACTTTCAAAGAAAACTGTAAATGTAACAAAGACCATTTACCCAGTTAAGTGCACTTAATGTGGGTAAAACCTATTGACAATTCAATAGCATATATTGTAGCATGCATGAGTGAGGGAAGAGGTAGGAGGGAGAGATGGGGATTTATCCTGCCCCCTAGTCACCCCTCACCATTCACTCTCTCCCTGATACACCCCCCCCCCCCCTCACTCCAGCCTCACAACACACACCCTGTCTACCCCCGCTCACACACACACACACCAGGAGAGGGAGAAGAAGTGAGAAAGTGGAGAGTGCAAGGTGAAAAGAGTATACACACACACACACCCCAACTCACTCCCCCTCAATATACCCAACGGCACGCACATCACTTTCACTTGCATACAAAAACATACATGCAAATGCAAAGGAGGGTGAGAATGTGGAATGTGGGAAGGGAAAATAATGCACAACCCGCCCCCCCCCCCCCCCCCAACACACACAACCTCTCTCACCTCCACACACACCCATTACCGCCAAACACCCACATGTGAGGAAGAGGAGTGGTGAAAGTGTGTGATGGGGTTGCTTGGCCTAAGTCTGACAAGCTTGACTTAGAAGGTAGACCTCACTTGAATCAGTATTCTCACCACTGATCCCTGCTTCACGTTACTGTACAACAAGTGTAGGGAAGGAAGAGGGAAACAGATGCACAGATTCTGTGATGAGGGAATTAGATTCACACGAGAACACCAGTTATTGTCTCTCCTTGACCCATATTTTGGGAAATCGGATGTGTCTCTCAAAACATGCTTTCAGATGTGCATATAAAAAGGGTATAATTAACAAAGGCATGGAAGGGAGAGGAGAGAGGGACAGACAGAGAGAGAGAATCCCGCCTAATAATTGTAAAAAAACATATTTGTTCTCCACGGTATGCAAATCTATCTGATGCATTTTCATTGTAGGTATCCTGTAAACACCTGGTCTGTTTGTGGCTCTTGAGGATCGGAGTTGCCCACCCCATCTTAGGAGGTCAATGCCTGTGCTGCCTATGCCTAAACATGGGCCTGTCTGCTGCAAAAATCTCTATGTGCTTTTCAACCCTTGGTGGTCATCTTGTGAATCCCCAGTTTAAGTGCACGTGATGAGGCCTCTAAAGCTTGAAAAACATTGTTACTGAAGCCAGTCTGCAGAAAGAAGCTGAAGAGCAAACACCAACTATGATGAGCGCCTGGAATGTTCCAGCTTCTTTTCTTGCTCCTAGATTTTGGGATGTGTGTGGGAGGTCCCCTCAGAATTCTGATCGGGGAATGAGGGGGGAGAGCTGTGTAGAAAGAGAGGTTTGCCCACCTCATCTACCCTTTTTCAATTTGCTCCTCCTATGGCTACTATTAACTAGTAGATCAGCATGATTGGACGCCTGAATGCCAAAACTACCAGACAGCTAAAGCAATGATGATGCTCAAAGATTACAGATCAGAGGCCATTGTTTTCCATTTTTAACAGAGGTGTGAGATCTCGGAATAATTCTCGATTCGACACTCAGAGCTTCATTAAAATCCATGCTCTACAAGCTGCGACTGGTCAGGAGCCTCAGGTACATTCTTCCAGCTGCAGATTTTCAAAGTGTTGTGGAGGCCTTAGTCCCAAACTCAGCTGATTATTGTAATGCCCTCTTTTTGGGGTTGCTAAAATGTCAGCTGCGAGCTGTACAGACTGCTCAAAAATTCACCCGTCTGCTTGATTGCAGGCAGCCTTAAGTTTGATCATATAACTCCACAATTGATCAGACTTCATTAGCCACCTATAACAATACAGATTCAGTATAAATCTTTGATGATATTGTTAAAAGCTCTTAGAGGAAAAGACCTGTTGTATATTAAAGAAACTGGCACAAGAGTTTGTCCCAGTGTGGATGTTGCATACAATGGATCAATCCTTTCTGGTGCTCCCATCGTTTAAAGTTAGTCGCTTGCAAACTAGTAAAACCTAGGGCCTTTTTGGTTGCCGTACGCCTACTCTGGGACATGTTGCCATTGGTTTTAAAACCCATTTATTTTCAATGACGTTCCCATTAACTTGTTAGAAATTGCTCTTGATCAGACTTGACTTGTCATGAAGGTTTGCACATTCCAAATCGTTTTAGAAATGGATGATTTTGTTAACTCTTCTGAATTTTTTAGATTTTAGTCACTATGTTTTGTCCATTTTTAAATGCTTTATTTAAGTTATGATTTGTTATATGTACGTTGATGTCTATATTTAATTGTAATCTGCACTGAGCTTTTTGTAATGTGCGAAATATAAATTTTAAATAAATAAATTGTCCCAGGTTACATTGACAGCTGTGGCAAACAGTGATCCCAGGCATGAAGGGAGCAGCCACTGACCTGAATGCTACGGAGGTTTAAATTCCACATGGATCAGATGCTGGAGAGGCCCTGCAGCAGGTGCAAATGGGAGCTTTCCAAGTTTAAAAAAACAAAACAAAACAGCGGCACCAACTCCCAGTCAGGAGTTGCAGCCCTGGAATGAGACCAGGGAAGGGACTGAGTGGGTGGGAATCAGCTCCAATGGAAGAGAGATCCAACTGGATCAGGAAGCAGCCGGCATGGCTCAGGATCTGCCAGCGCCTCTCTGTCTTACCAATGAAAATGTGACATGGCATGCAAGAGGTGTAGGCGTTCCATGCCATCCAGGGAGCCCACATGAGAAAGGCAGGCTGCAGCATCAAGTCGGTGGTGAACATGGGAGACAAACTGCAGAGTTTGTGCCTGTGGCACCTGCTTACTACTTCCAGTCTCGTGCACTGCTAGCATCACGGAATCCAACCTGCCCAGTCCAACAACTGCCAAACAATCTGACCCCCACAATGCCTTCTCGTCAATTACGGTCTTCACAATAAGAACTTTTAGTGCTACCTTCTATTCATACTATTCGTTTTGAAAGCTCATGTGTAATTTGTTTTACTTACCTATCTCCTCACCTTTGGAATTTTTTACCTTTTAATATTCATCTGGAGAAAGATTTTTTAAAATTTAGGAAGGCACTAAAATCTTATTTGTTTGTACAGGCTTTTTCACAATGGATTTTATCTGTATTTAGATATTTTTTATTGTATTTTTGGGGTTTTTTAAAGTTTGGATTTATAGTTTTTATTACCAATTTTGTTTATTTTATCTGTATATTGCTTTGTTAGCTTTCCCTGTTTAATTTGTACATCGCTTTGTTTTACATTTGTGATTAATTGCAATTGATCAAGTATTAATAAACATAAACACCAACCAGCACTCACACAAATAGCTGTTCACAAGAACAGCTGTTTTTGTTTTGGTTTTTTTTTTTAATCACAGTGGGCCTAACTTCCAGGTGTATCACCATCCTATAGGCAGACACTGATGGTGGCAAACTCGGAAGTCAGGCCAGTGGCAATTACATAAAAACAATTTTTATTTGTGCAACTTGCTCATCACAGGGACTAGAAGGGCAGATAGGAGGAGGTGCATGGCAGAGGAACTGCCAAAGTCTGATAAAAGACATCTAGAGACTATGTTTTGCCCATCCCTGCCCTAGGAGGTGAGCAAACCAAGGAGTTCACCAGATGCCACACATGAAGGACTAAGTTCAGAACGGATACATTAATTGATGAGATACGTCTGGGAAGACTAGGGAGAAAAGTGAATTAAAGACAGTTGTTGGAACCAATACCTTTCATGTCAAATGAATTAACTGTCTGGGAGGACGAGATGCTAATGTGGTTTTCCTCAAGGTACAGTTCTAGGTCTATGTCATAAGGGAACTGTAACATCCAGAGAGAGCTCGGGACAGCATTCTCCAATGAAGCATTCATCCCGGCAATACACCATCTGCTTGACCATGACTGTAAAGAGCCCAGAACATAGAAATATGACAGCAAAAAAAGACCATATGGTCAATCTAGTCTTCCCATCCACACCAACTGCTCAGCTCTACAGTCCTTATGTTCAGACCTAATAAATCCTACACTGATTTACAGTAGATGCAAAATAAGGGTAGTCATTCTCTCTTTTAGGGTAAAGGTTTGCCACTCTGATGAAGAAGATAAATAGGAAATAGTCTTGGTCTCTTTATATAGTGAAAAAGTTTTATTGTGTAATGAATATATACCAAATGTTGAGAAGCATTTGGCACATATACATAACACTGTTAGGTATCATCAAGTCTGGTGACTACTATTCGATGCTGCTCATCCATGTTGGTACGAATGATACTATCAGGTACCATACAGAGTGTATCAAAAGGTGACTTCATGGTTCTGGGAGAAAAGGTAAAGCAGATAGGTGGGTGCACAGGTGGTTTTCTCCTCCATCCTCCCAGTCAAGGATAAAGGCTCTGGCAGGGAAGGTTACATTCTGGAGATGAATGAATAGCAGCGGACAGGGGTCGACAAGAGCATTTCAGCTTCCTGGACCATGAGATGATGTTCCAAGAACTGCTGAGCAGAGATGGGGTCCACCTGACGAAGAAGGGGGCACAGCGTCTTCCAAAACAGACTGGCAAACCTACTGAGGAAAGCTTTAATCTAGGAGCATTGGAGATGGGTGGGCAAAGCCAAAAAGTAAGTTAAAGGACTCAAGAAAGTAAATCTTTAAACACTTATAGAAATATGGGGAAAAAAATCCAATACCTGGAAAGCTGTGTACACTAATGCTCATAGTATGGGAAATAAAGTCCCGGATCTACAGGCAGTCATGGAAAAGGCTGATATGTGGAACACAGAGAACGGTGACTGGGATATAGTTATACCAGGCTATAATCTATTCAAAAAGAACAGGGCAGAAAGAAAAAAAAAGGAGTGGCCCTATATATAAAAAATCAACACTAAAGCAACAGAACTGCAGCATTTACCAGGTAAGGTGGAGGTACTATGAATTAATCTGGAAAAAGAATTGAGCATCCATTTATAGTGGGGCAATATACAGACCTCCTTTGCAGGTAGAAGAAATGGAGAGAGATTTAATTGAAAGCATTCGCAAAATTGCAATGAAAGGTGGTGGTTGCTATTGCTAGGGGATTTTTCACTTTGTCAGATGTTGATTAGGCATATTGGCAGCAGTGTCATCTCAAAGCAGGGAATTTCTGGATTGTCTACCGAAAGAACTATTCCAGCAACTAGTAACAGAATGCATGGCAGGGCAATTCTGGACCTGGTGCTTACAAATGCGGAAAGTGGGGGGTTTTTTGGTTTTTTTTTTTAATTTTTATTATTTTATATTCCACCATTCATGAGTGTAAGCCCTATCCCCAGAAGGCTTACAATCTAAGGGCGATTTGCTAAAGCTTTTCTCCCATTTTGTGTCTAAAGAAAAGGTGCTTAAAAATTAGGCCCTCAGATTTACCTGAGCCAATGGAAGATAAGGTCACAGAATTTGAACCCTGCTGCTCCGACCATTAGGCTACTCCTCCACTTCTAACAGCATAGTGGGAACCCCAAAACGTACTGCGTTAAGATGGCAGAGTACCCCAAGGAGGCATTAGCCGGATGGGATAAGCCAGGGGAAGTAGAAGAGCAGTTGGTAAAACTAAAAAAAGAGACTGTTAAGGGCAACAAACCTTTCAGGCTAATTTAAAACGAACATGCATGTGCCCGAACACGTGTGTATCAATGTGTGAGTGAAGATGTGCTTGAATTTTAAATCGTGCACGTTCTTGCACACGTATGATTTAAAATATGCCTACCGTGTGTAAGTATACTCCTAATTTTGAGAGTTCGCTCGAGCAAATCTACTTCACACGTCTGTTCCACAGCACTTTGCCAGCTTTGATGTGCGTATGCAAGTGGATTTTAAAACACGCTCACGCGAGGGACATTCCCAGTTTTTCCCAATGAGTCCACCTCTTGCCCAGTCAACCTCAAGGTCATCCAGACCCCCCCTCTGGTTCTTTATCCTGCACGACCCCCAGTTAACTTGGACCCCTCACACCCTGTCGTGTAAGGCCAAAAATGTGAGATCTGCACACTAGCTTCTCATCAGGAGCAGCTGTAAAGTTACGCGGCTAACAAGCCACCCCGCACTGCAGCCTCCGGTTTTAAAATGCAGAGTTGTGTGTGTAACAGTTGGCCCCACCCTGGAACGCTCATGCCCTGGCCCAGACTCCGCCCCTTTTGTGTTACTCGTGCACGCGTAGGTAAGCACGTAACGTCCGGCTATTAAAATATGCGCTGCTCGCGCGCAGCCCACATACTCGTGTATTATGGGCTTTTTAGCGCGAGCGATACTTTTAAAATTCAGCCCTCAGCATTTGAAAACTAGATAAAGAGGCTACTGTGATTTGGGAATGAAATTGGTTGAAAAGGTAAAGGAAAAAAAGGTTAGCGATCATAATCTTCAAGAGATCACAGAAAGAGGTAGACAGGCGACCACTGCTGTCTTTCTTGAAAAAATAGATGTGGTACTCACAATCGGGCCGATACAGTAAACCACGCGGGAGAGCGGGCGAGTGCACAGGCCACTCTCCCGTGCGCGCGATTCAGTAACTTAATTTATTTAAATTAGGGCCCATGGTAAAAAGAGGCGCTAAGGACCCTTGTACGTCCCTAGCTCCTCTTTTTTGACGGAAGGGACAGCTGTCAGCTGAATAAGGGGTAAAAGTAGTGCGTTGAAAACGCGCGTCCAAATGCCGGTTAACAGTGCGCGCCACCGGAGCGCCCTGTACTACATCGGCCTGAATTTAGGGCTGGATTTAAGATTTCGTTTCCCATAGGAAGGATCAGAGAGCCAGGGTAGGGGTGGATGAAGTGTCACGGCGGCAGCCCTAAGAAACAGATTCCTCTTGAGCCAGAGTATTTGGTTCCTATCAAAATGTGTTGCGCTAGACCAGAGCTTTCCAAACTTTTCATGTTGGTGACACACTTTTTAGACAAACATAATTTCACGACACGGTAATTCAGTCTACTAGTAAACCAGAGGTTAAAGGTTAAACGAACGAAACATATTTTGACAATTTATGTATGTTTCCTTAAATATATACATAAATAAAATGTTTCACGACACAACCTATCTCATGAAAACCTTAAATTTATATTAAAAATATATATTCCAAGATTCATGTTATTGTTATAATTTATGAGAAACAATAATAAAACAAATTGTCTGTCCCCCACACACTCATCTCTCTCCTCCCCCCAGCACATGTCTGGCCCCCACACACTCATATCTCTCCCCCTCAAGCACATGTCTGACCCCCACACACTCATTTCTCTCCCCCCAGCACATGTCTGGCCCCCACAATCATGTACCTCGTCTTTTTGATTGTTGCCAGTTAAGTGCTTCACTCCCTTCCATGATCACCAGACACTGCTGCTTGCAGTCAGCACTCCTCATGGCCAGGCCTCATCGGCAGCAGCAGCCAATGCAAGGATGGCTGGGCTCGTTCCACCCACCAAGCCCCCCAAAAAAACGCGATTGACAGCAAAAATCACCCAATAATAAGCAACCCATAAACTGAAAAAAAAAGTGAATCTCTAGAAAAAAAAAAGCCCAAACTCACATCAGAGTTGACCGGGCTTGCGCGACACACCTGCACACTGCAGGCGACACACTAACGTGTCCCGACACAGTTTGGAAAGCTCTGCGCTAGACAGTTGCCTATCCCTAAATCTGGACCTGCTCACATGCAGCATGTTATGTTCTTTTTGAGGGACCACAGGGCAAATCAAGCCGGTGGAGAGAAAAAAAAAAAAGTCCCGAGGGCATCAATATCCGGAAAAGTTAAAAACTAGGAAAGTACTTAGGACAGCGAAGGCACAAACGGAAGAAAAACATAGCTAATACAGTAAAAGAAGGGAACAATACTTTTTTTTTCTAGCTATATCAGTGACAGGAGGAAATGCAAAAATAGGATAAGACTCAAAGGTGAAGGGGGGAATGCACAGAAGCTGGCGAAGAGAAAGGAGAATTGCTTAACAAATATTTCTGTTCAGGGTTCACTGAGGAAGAGCTTAGAGTAGGACCACAGAAACCTACCACAAAATAGGAATGGGAGTGAGGTGGACCTCAAACAGTTTTTAAAAGACTATTTGCAAGGAACTAGTGAAACTAAAATGAAATAAAGCAATTGGGCTTCTCAGACTATATTCTGAGGATATTAGAAGCTCTGGCAATTCCACTGGCTGACCTTTCAATGCTTCTTTCTTTAAGAGTTGGGAGTAGTTCTGGAGGACTGGAGACAGGTGGATGTGGTTCCTATTCAAAAAAGGGGAAGTAAGGAGGAGGCTGGGAACTACAGACCAGTTAGCCTGATGATCAAAATAATGGAACCACTGCTAAAAAAAAACCAAAGAAAAGTGCAGTTTCTGGAATCCAATGGATTACCGCTTCCAAAGCAGCATGGTTTCACCAGAGGTAGGTTTTGTCAGAGCAATCTAAACAATTGCTTTGGGTGACCAGAGAGTTGGATCAGGAGAGAACACGAGATGGTGTGCACTTGGATTGTAGTAAGGCCTTTGACACAGCTCCACATAGGCGACATATACAGTAAACAAACTAATGGGCCAATACAGTAAAGTGCGCTATGTGGAGCGCACTGTTAGCCCGGGTTTGGATGTGTGTTTTCGATGCGCTAGCTTTACCCCTTATACAGTAAGGGGTAATAGCACGTCCAACACCCCCCCCCCCCACACCCCCGAACCTAATAGCGCCCGCAACGTGCAAATGCATGTTGATGGGCCTATTAGACATTCCCACACGATACAGAAAGCAAAATGTGCAGTGAAGCTGCACATTTTACTTTCAGAAATTAACTGCTTTTCTGTACACCCTCCGACTTAATATCATAGTGATATTAAGTCGGAGGCCCCAAAAATAAAAAAAAATTAAAAAAAAAATTTTTTTAAATGTGCCCGTGGCCTGCAAGACGGATGCTCAATTTTGCCGGCGTCCGTT
The DNA here is from genome assembly GCF_901001135.1 of Rhinatrema bivittatum. Classification (NCBI taxonomy): domain Eukaryota; kingdom Metazoa; phylum Chordata; class Amphibia; order Gymnophiona; family Rhinatrematidae; genus Rhinatrema; species Rhinatrema bivittatum. The sequence goes on along the minus strand of NC_042616.1, from coordinate 412,047,802 downwards.
TTCTGAACCCGTGGCTGTCAGCGGGCTCGAGAACAGACACCGGAACAATTGAGCGTCGGCCGTCAAACCCGCTGACAGCCGCCGTCTCCTTTTACCACGGGCCCTCATTTAAATACTTGATCGTGCACCCAGGAGAGTGGCCTGGGCGCGTGTTGGGAGAGCAGGTGCTCGCCTTGGAGCGCCGGCTCTCCCGCGGGTTTTACTGTATCGGCCCTTAAATGCCTTAGCAATGGACCTTAAAGAGACAACTGGGTTAGAAACTGGTTGAGTAGGAGGCAACAAAATGTAGTGATAAATGGAGCTCATGCCGATGAAAGGGGTGTTTCTAATGGTGTCCTGCAGCAGGGATCAGTTCTCAGTCCAATTCTATAACATGTTTGTAAACCATGTTGCAAAATAGTTATTCGGGAAGGTTTGCCTTTTTGCAGATTATACCACAATCTGCAACAGGATAGAGACTCTGTAAGGTATGGAAACCATGAGTAGGATCTAGTAAAAACTGAGGAATGGTCTGGAGTCTGGCAGCTAAGATCTAATGGTAAAACTGTGGCGTCATACATTTGGGTTGCAAAATCCCAAGGGAGTAGTGCAGTATAAGGGTGAAGTTCTGTGCACAGGAGTGAGGTCTGGGGGTAATCATAGCTGATAATCTTAAAAGGTGGCTAAACAGGTAGATAAGCAACAGCAAAAGCTAGAAGGAGGCTTGGGTGCATAGGGAGAAGAACAGCCACTAGGAAAGAGGAGGCAATATTGCTTCTAAATAATTTTTGGTGAGACCTCATCTGGAATACTGTGTACAAATCTTGAGATCGCATCTTCACAAGGATATAAACTGGATGGAGTCAATCCAGCTACTAAAATGGTGATGGGTTTTTAATATTAAAGCATATGGAGACAGACTTAAAGATCCTGGAGGAAAGGAAGAAGGAAGTGATAGAGACATTTAAATACCTCTAAGGAATAAATGCTCAAAGTGCCCTTTTACACATTTCCTGCTCAATATGCAGCTAAACTTAGACACAAATGTTATGTTCCCATGTAAGATTACCAAGATCAAATGGAGCCATTCCTGGGTGTGGAGCTGGGGGCAAGATTTGTATTTTTGTGTATACTTTGTAAAATTTCACTTTATGTACATACATTTTCAGGAAAATTGTGTGCGCACCAAATAGCAGGTGTAACTATTGTGGGGTGGATTTTGGAGGGATCATTTTTTCACCGTGGACCTAGGCATATGAGTCCATTTTGCAAACTGATGTAATTTGCATGCATTTTTGTTGATTTTCTTACGTGGTCTGTTTGAAAATGACCCTCCCCCATGTCCAGACTGAACTATTCTCTCTAAGCTTTCTTCCCATAGAGGGGGCGATTTTTAAATCTGCCTACAAAGATCCAAAGTCTACAGGTACTTTTATGTACGGGTTTTGAACCAGTTCTCCTAGGACGAGCAGGATGGTATTTCTCACATATGGGTGACATCATCAGATGGAGCCCGGCACGGAAAACTTTTGTCAAAGTTTCTAGAAGCTTTGACTGGCACACTGAGCATGCCCAGCATGCCACTATCCACGCGGGGCCCCCCTTCAGTCTCTTTATTTCCGCAGAGTTAGTTGCCTCATGGTTTTGAGCTCCGCTCATCTCGTGGATTTTTTCGTTAAAATTTCTCGTATTTTCATCGTATTTCTCGTATTTTCATCGTCGGGTCTCCCTTCTCCAGTCGGTATCCCTTCTACGGCACGGAAGGTTATTTTTACCTCTTTAGCAGTTGATTTCCAGCATGTCGCTCTTTAGTGGCCATTGGCCATTGACCACTCACTGCCTATTTTTCATGGCATCGTCCGGTTTTCATCAGTGCCCTAAGTGCCCATGGACGATGTCCATCACTGATCTACACGAGGTTTGTATCCTCTGCATGGGGGTATCGCACGACGTCTGAGGGTGTCAGCTGTGTGATTAGATGACCCCCAAGGGCCATCGTGCAAGGCTGACCAAGATGGAGAAACTCTTTGATCCCAAAAAGTCCACTCCATCCACACCGGCTTCGGAGATGTCGACTCCTGGAGGTCGAGGGGAACCAATAGATACTCTGTCCCTATCTACTCCCCCGGCAGGTTTGTTCAGGAAAGAGGGACCAGTGACAGGCCATCTCCAAAAATGCTCTCAAAAACACTGGAACCTTCAGCTTCCTCGGCACCAGGGAAAGACTGGGCCAAGTCCCACAAACACCATCACTGGTTGCCGTTGGTGCACAGCCCCGCTGCAGCACTTGTGGCTGCCATGCCACCACCGAAGTGACCCTGTGGTGAGGACGCCCCATCCTCCGACAGACCCAGGAGTCCCAGGCACTCCACACTGATATGTGTGCCAGGCATTGAGCCTCTTTGGGGCTCCGAGAAGGCTCCGGTGACGCCGTCCCCCTCCATCAGTCCTATATCTACCAGACTTCCAGGAGGAGTTGGACTGCAGGGTGCAGAGTGCGGTGCTCCGGGCCCTATGGGGCATCAAAACACCCCCAGCACCGGCCCCCATACCGGTGCCGGAACCTGAGCCAGCGCTATTAGTGCCCCTGCTCGAGTGTCTGGACGTTCTTCTTGGTGTCCTTCCAACGCAACGAGTGCCAAAGGTTCCTTGATGCCCCAACAGTCACCGATGCTCCCCTCTGGAGTGATTCTCATCGCTGGGGCCTCAAAGGAGGAAAACTCACTGCAGCCACCGGTGCCATCAGTTTCTTTGCTACCGATGCTGTCAGTGCCCTTGCCGCCCTCAAGGCCACCGGTGCCCTCGATGCCTTCGCAGAGGGACTTGGATAGGGTTCACCCAAACAGGCCCCCCCAGGGACCTTAGCGAAGAGGAGGGCCCATATGACCCCTGGGGAGATGATACCTCGGAGTCCTCCTCTGAGGATTTTGGTGATATCCTGTCAGAGCGTTCGCCCCCCGATGAAAGGCATAGATCTCCCACAGAGGATCTCTCCTTTGCTGGTTTCTTCCGGGCCATGGCCAAAGCTATCCCCTTCCAGCTCCACACAGAGGAGGATGCTCAACATTATATGCTGGAAGTGCTGCAGTTTGTTGACGCCCCAAAGGAGATAGTGGCGTCGACACCGCAAAGGAGATAGTGACCGTCCTCTGGATCTGGGAACATCCAGAATCAGTTCTTCTGGTAAATAGGAAGGCAGATGCCATTTATTTGGTCCAACAGGCTTTGGGATGCCATCTCTCTCACCAATCAGTGGTAGTGGAGTCCACTCTCAAAAAAGCCAAGCGCTCCAGCATCCATGCCTCTACCCCTCCTGGCTGGGATCACAGGGAGCTGGATGGCCTAGTTAGGAAGGTATTTCAGGGCGCTAAACTCATCATCCGCATCACCTCCTATCAATTGTATATGACCCAATACAATCGGAACCTGTGGAAACAGGTCCAGGAGCTTTCAGAGTGCCTGTCACAGCAACAACAAGATATGTTCTCTGCTGTAGTACAACAGGGTCTAGAAGCGGGAAAACATGAGGTGAGATCCACCTACAATGTCTTTGAGATAGTGGCGAGGATGGCTGCAGTGGGCATTGGTGCCCATAGGATGGCCTGGCTCCGAGCCTCGGACCTCCGCCCGGAGGTCCAAGAGAAGCTGGCTGATCTTCCTTGCATGGGAGAGAATCTGTTTGGGGACAAGGTCAAGGATGCGTTAGCCCAATTGAAGGACCACCATGAGACCCTTCAACAGCTATCAGCTAGTGCCTCTGACCCGCCATCCTCCGCCAGGAAGTCCTCAAGGCAAAATTCGAAGAAATCCTTTTACCGCCAAAAAAAAATATCCTCCCGCCTCCCGGGTACTTACATCCCATGCTGGTTCCAGGAGTTGTCCTTGTCAACAGCGGACCCCCAAGTCCCAACCAGCCCCCCAGAAGAACCCCATTACGGGGTTTTGACTGGGGGCGAGGAAGCGTGAGTCAGCCTGCCATGACCCCAGCATCCTGCCCTCCTATAGAGGGCAAGTTACTTCATTTTGTCCACAGATGGCAACTTGTTACATTGGACCGGTGAGTTTTCACCATTGTCCACCGGGGTTATCACCTGAATTTCAGGGATGTCCCTGTGGACTTTCCCCCATGTCCATCTTGGTGTTCATCTGCCCAGCAAGGAATACTTCTGACAGAGCTCTTCGCCCTTATAATGGCAGGAGTGGTAGAACCCGTTCCCCTCCGCCAACAAGGCCAAGGGGTCTATTCAAGATATTTCCTGATACCAAAGAGAACTGGGGACTACGCCCCATTCTCAAGCTCAGAGCCTTGAACAAATTCCTCAAAAGGGAAAAGTTCAGAATGGTTTCTCTGGGCACCCTGATCCCTCTCCTCAGCCGAGGAGACTGGCTCTGCTTCCTCTACCTGTAGGATGCCTACACCCACACTGCAGTCTTCCTGAGTCACAGGAAGTATCTGCGCTTTGTGGTAGAAAAGGCTCACTATCAGTATCGAGTACTGCCGTTCAGCCTGGCCTCAGCCCATCAGATTTTCACCAAGTGCCTGGCAGTGGTGGGGGTGCACCTCAGATGTCAGGGGCTCATGTGTTCCCCTACCTCGACAACTGGATGATCAAAAGCGCCTCCCAGCAGGGAGCAGTATGCTCTCTACATTTGACCATCCAAGTGCTGCATCCCTGGGGTTTATTATCAATTAGCCCAAGTCCCACCTCTGCCTATCATCCCATCTGGACTTCATAGGGGCCAGGCTGGACACGGTTCAGGCCAAGGTGTATCTGCCCCAAGATCGGGCCCTTGCCCTCTCATCACTGGCTGGCTTGGTGCACAGCAATCCACAGTTCCTGTCTGTCTGCTGCTCCGTCTGTTGGGCCACATGGTTGCCTCTTTCCATGTCACTCCATTGGCCTGTCTCTGCATGTGCAGAATACAGTGAACGTTATGGTCACAATGGCTGCAGGCGTCTCAGGACCTTGAGGCACATGTCTCCATCAAGACACTGCTGCCAGTCTCCCTGTCCTGGTGGGAGAATCTCTCCAATCTGGAACAGGGAATCCCTTTTAAGGTAGTACTTACCAACGATGCCTCCCTCCATGGTTGGGGAGCCCATATGGACAAGCTCCACATGCAGGGTTGGTGGACAGCTCAGGAATCTCTATGCCAGATAAACTTCCTGGAGCTTAGGGCGATTTGTCACAGAACATATAGAAAGACATGGTTTAATGGAACAAAGTCAGCATGGCTTTACCCAGGGCAAGTCTTGCCTCACAAATCTGCTTCACTTTTTTGAAGGAGTTAATAAACATGTGGATAAAGGTGAACCGGTAGATATAGTATACTTGGATTTTCAGAAGGCGTTTGACAAAGTTCCTCATGAGAGGCTTCTAGGAAAAGTAAAAAGTCATGGGATAGGTGGCGAGGTCCTTTCGTGGATTGCAAACTGGCTAAAAGACAGGAAACAGAGAGTAGGATTAAATGGGCAATTTTCTCAGTGGAAGGGAGTGGACAGTGGAGTGCCTCAGGGATCTGTATTGGGACCCTTACTTTTCAATATATTTATAAATGATCTGGAAAGAAATACGACGAGTGAGATAATCAAATTTGCAGATGACACAAAATTGTTCAGAGTAGTTAAATCACAAGCAGATTGTGATAAATTCCAGGAAGATCTTGTGAGACTGGAAAATTGGGCATCCAAATGGCAGATGAAATTTAATGTGGATAAGTGCAAGGTGATGCATATAGGGAAAAATAACCCATGCTATAATTACACGATGTTGGGTTCCATATTAGGTGCTACAACCCAAGAAAGAGATCTAGGTGTCATAGTGGATAACACATTGAAATCGTCGGTTCAGTGTGCTGCGGCAGTCAAAAAAGCAAACAGAATGTTGGGAATTATTAGAAAAGGAATGATGAATAAAACGGAAAATGTCATAATGCCTCTGTATCGCTCCATGGTGAGACCGCACCTTGAATACTGTGTACAATTCTGGTCGCCGCATCTCAAAAAAGATATAATTGCGATGGAGAAGGTACAGAGAAGGGCTACCAAAATGATAAGGGGAATGGAACAACTCCCCTATGAGGAAAGACTAAAGAGGTTAGGACTTTTCAGCTTGGAGAAGAGACGACTGAGGGGGGATATGATAGAGGTGTTTAAAATCATGAGAGGTCTAGAACGGGTAGATGTGAATCGGTTATTTACTCTTTCGGATAGTAGAAAGACTAGGGGACACTCCATGAAGTTAGCATGGGGCACATTTAAAACTAATCGGAGAAAGTTCTTTTTTACTCAACGCACAATTAAACTCTGGAATTTGTTGCCAGAGAATGTGGTTCATGCAGTTAGTATAGCTGTGTTTAAAAAAGGATTGGATAAGTTCTTGGAGGAGAAGTCCATTACCTGCTATTAAGTTCACTTAGAGAATAGCCACTGCCATTAGCAATGGTTACATGGAATAGACTTAGTTTTTGGGTACTTGCCAGGTTCTTATGGCCTGGATTGGCCACTGTTGGAAACAGGATGCTGGGCTTGATGGACCCTTGGTCTGACCCAGTATGGCATTTTCTTATGTTCTTATGTTCTCTTTGGGTGTTCCGAGACCGCTTGGCCCACAAGGCAGTCCTGACTCGGACGGACAACCAGGTAGCAATATGGTACATAAACAAACAGGAAGACAGGAGTCGGTGCAGATTTGGTCCTGGGCTCCGTCACAGGGCATGTCCCTGAGAGCAATGTACCTAGCTGGAGAAATGAACTTCCTAGTCTTCTGCCTGAGCTGTGCGTTTTGGCCACATGAGTGGTCCCTGAATCTGGCAGTGGCAGCCCAGATTTTCCACCAGTGGGGAACTCCAGACATAAATCTCTTTGCTTCCCCCTGCAAATGCAAGGTGAGCAACTTCTGCTCCCTATCTCCCTATTCAGGTCGGATGGCCTTCTAGCCTCAGACACCTTTGCCGAACATTGGGGCACAGGTCTCCTGTTTGCGTAACCTCCTCTTCCGCTGATCATGAATACTCTTTTAAAGCTCCAGCAGGACCAGGGGACCATGATTCTCGAGGCCCCTTATTGGCTCAGACAGGTCTGATTTCTGCTCCTTCGGGACCCGTCAGTCAGAGAGCCCATCCATCTGAGGACCTCTCCCAATCTGATCACTCAGGATCAGGCAGAATGTGACATCCAAACCTCCGAGCATTAGCCTTGATGACCTGGATGTTGAGCACCTAGTCCTACAACCCCTGGACCTCTCTGATGAAGTGTCTCAGGTGCTGGTAGCTTCCAGGAAGCCTTCCACAAGAAAGTCTTACCAACTGAACATAAGAACATAAGAACATAAGAAATTGCCATGCTGGGTCAGACCAAGGGTCCATCAAGCCCAGCATCCTGTTTCCAACAGAGGCCAAACCAGGCCACAAGAACCTGGCAATTACCCAAACACCTAGAAGATCCCATGCTACTGATGCAATTAATAGCAGTGACTATTCCCTAAGTAAACTTGATTAATAGCAGTTAATGGACTTCTCTTCCAAGAACTTATCCAAACCTTTTTTGAACCCAGCTACACTAACTGCACTAACCACATCCTCTGGCAACAAATTCCAGAGATTTATTGTGCGTTGAGTGAAAAAGAATTTTCTCCGATTAGTCTTAAATGTGCTACTTGCTAACTTCATGGAATGCCCCCTAGTCCTTCTATTATTCGAAAGTGTAAATAACCGAGTCACATCTACTCGTTCAAGACCTCTCATGATCTTAAAGACCTCTATGATATCCCCCCTCAGCCGTCTGTCTGGTGCAAGGGACAAGGTTTAGATCCATTCACCTTCCCCATTCCAAGACTCTTGAATTATTTGTGGCACCTTTCTGAGGCTGACTTTAAAACCACCTCCGTAAGGGTCCTCCATGAGCGCTGACAGTGCTTACCATTGAGGTGTTGCTGGCATGCCCATCTCCATTCATCCCTTAGTAGGTTGCTTTCTAAGGGGCCTACTTCATCTGAGGCCCCCCCCCCCCTCCAGCCTCCTGCTGTGTCCTGGGACCCTCAACATGGTCTTGGCGTGGCTCAAACGGTATCCTTTCGAGCCTCTGCACTCCTGCGATCTGAAGTTCCTCACTTGGAAGGTCCTCTTCCTGGTGGCAGTCACTTCAAGCTTCAAGCCTTGGTCACGTATCTGCCCTACACAAAATATTTTCATGATAGAATGCGTCCGGATTACCACCCTAAGTTCCTGCCTAAGGTGGTGACTGATTTTCACCTCAATCAGTCCATTATGCTGCCCACCTTTTTTCCGAGGCCCCATTCTCACCAGGGCGAGTGGGCTTTATATACGTTGGATTGCAAGAGGGCCCTAGCCTTCTACTTAGAACGTACAGCAAGCCACAGACAATCCACCCAGCTCTTCATATCTTTTGATAAGAATAGATTAGGAGTGGCGGTGGGCAAACAAACTATGTCCAATTGACAAGCAGATTCTATTTCCTTCTGCTATGCACAAGTGGGCCTTCAGCTGGGAGGCCAAGTCAAAGCTCACTCTGTGAGAGCTATGGCAGCGTCAGTGGCCCACTTGTGGGTAGTCCCCCATTGCTGAAATCTGCAGGGCTGTGACGTGGAGTTCTCTGCACACGTTGCGGCTTACCACTGCTTGGACAAGGATGGTCGACAAGATAGCAACTTTGGCCAATCTGTCCTTCACATCTCTTCCATGCTTAAACCCAATTCTCCCTACCTAAAGCCCATTGTTAGGGTTCAGGCTGCCTCCCTCTGTTACCAACAGCACTGAAGTTTTTGTGCCCGTTGGCACCCTGTTAGAGGCTGTTGATCATTGTTGTATCCGGGAGCAACCTGTAGCTTGGTATTCACCCATGTGTGAGGGCTACCATCCTGTTTGTCCCAGGAGAAAGCAGAGTTGCTTACCTGTAACAGTTGTTTTCCTAGGACTGCAGGATTTTAGTTCTCAGGAAACCCACCCACCACCCTGCGGAGTTGGGTTCTCCTGTGTTTTATTTTATTTTTTCATTCGTAAATTCTGTTACAAGACTGAAGGGGGGGCCCGCGTGGAAGTGCAGATAATGGCATACTGGGCATGCTCATTGTGCCAGTCAAAGCTTCTAGAAACTTTGACAAAAGTTTTCCGTGCCGGCTCCATCTGATGATGTCACCCACATGCGAGGACTAACATCCTGCTGTCCTAGGAGAACACCTGTTACAGGTAAGCAACTCTGCTTTTTCAAAGGGAAAGTACAAGCATACTTCTTTGAAAAATGCCCCAGGAAAAAGTACTCCCAGACGTTTGCACCTGCTTTAGTCTCTAAGTAATTATTCCCAATAAACTAACGCATGTAGATTTGAAAATGTAATTTAGATTCATTTCCCTCCCTGTTCTAAACACATCCCTGAGCCCTTTTTACCCTACTAAAATTATGTATGTTGTTGTTACTCGTGCATAGTTGGGTAAGGGTTGGCCAATTTTCAGACAATTAGTTTACCTGGGAAAATCAGTATTTACTCAGGGTAATGGCTTCTGAATATTATCCTCAGAATGAGAGGAAAGATTTCAGTTACATTTACTGCTTATGGAACAGACCCATGAGTGGTTGCACTCACCCAAATGTCGAACATGGAATGGCAGCCGAACACTGCCATTCCATGCGGCAGGGAAACACCCCACTCCTGCCCTGCTCCTAGATTCATGTGCCAAGCTATGAAGGCTCCACAGCAGGAATCCATGTTCTTGGTGCCTCCTGATGTCATCACATGGCTGGGTATTTAAACCCCAGCTGTGCAGCACACAGAACTGCCTCAGCAAACAGGTCCTTTGCCTTGCCTTTGTCCAAGCCTTTATCCAAACCCTCATCCAAGCCTGCCTTGCTTTTGTCCTAGCCTGCCTTGTCTTCAGCCACAGTCTCCAGCCTCAGCTTTGATTCGCCTTCAGCCACGGTCTTGCCAGTCTGGTCTTCAGCCTTAGCCTGCTCGTCAGATCTGACCGTAGTTACAGACTCCTGGACCGTATCTTAACCTGACCCATGCAGAGTCTCGTTCACCCGCCAGTAGCACAATCCTTGGGGCTCTGCTTCCGAGGTTGTGTCAGTTGTGCCTTGGCAAGAGGGTCTCACACATACGCAGTTCAACAGGTTGCTGAGGCCATGAGCTTGGTGAACATGTCTCCATGACAGGCCACTGCTGCTTTGGCCACCCAGATGCAGGAGCAAAAAAGTGAATTGAATAGTCTCCTGCACAGATTTATGCAGCAGACCCAGCAGCAACTTGATCTAGCAAATGGGTTACTGCAGACTTTATCTCAGCATTTAGATACAGTACAAACCCAATTTCTGAATCCAGTCCCAGTACCAGGTCTGGTGAACCCTGCACCAGCACCCATCCAGACCATGGAATCCATGATAGAGCTCTCACCTTCTCCAAGGTATAGTGGCAACCCTAAGAAGTGCAGAGGGTTCCCTAACGTTTGCAAAATGCACTTCAAGCTACAGCTCATTTATTTTTCTGATCGTGTCCAGATAATGTACATTCTTTCCCTGTTGGACGGTTCTGCCCTCACCTGGGCTTCTTCCCTGTGGGAACACGATGACTTGCTTCTCAGAAACCTGGATAACTTCTCACAACAGTTTTGCCTGATTTTTGCCCAACTCAGACAGGCCTTGTCTGCTGCCACAAAACCTCTTCGCATTCTTCAAAGCACTTGCACTGTTGGCGAGTACACATTAAATTCTGTACCCTGGCTTCTGAGCTGGGTTGAGGGGAAGATAGCCAAATCAACATTTTTTTGCAAGGATTATCTGGGAAAAATAAAGGAGACTTGGCAGTCTGGGACCCTCTTCCATTCCTAGAAGCACTTATTGCCTTGGCAGTTCATATCGACCTGTGATTCCAGGAACAAGCTCGAGAAAGGAGGGCCTCTTATCGAACCATTCCGGTGACTCCTAAGCTTTTGAACCCTCTGGAGTTTGCCCTAGAGCTAGCAAAGGTTGTTACCATTGAAGAAACCATGCAATTGGGCAGCACACGATTCTCAGTAGATGAAAAAAAAGATGAATTGAAGACTGTATAACTTCTGCTTCTACTGTGCAGAACAGGGACATTTTTGTTAGCAGTTGACCCGAGAAAACAGAAACCCTCGTAAAAAGAAGCCTAGTGGGGAAGGCAGTTTTCCACAGTCCTATTTCATCTCCACAGCTTATGATACCGGTGTCCCTCACCTTTGGAAAACACTCAATTAAAACTGAAGCCTTAGTCTATTCCGGAGCAGGGGGTAACTTTATTCAGGAATCGCTATTACACCAGTATGGGTGCCTTACCACTGGCTTGACCACCCCTTTTGTTATTTCATTCGTTTATGGAGAACCCTTACCTGGTCGCATGACAGTTGCCATGCTGCCTATCACTATGCAGATTGGCTCTCCTCAAGAAAATCTTCAGTTCTATGTGCTCCCTAACAGGTAAATTATAAATGCTCTTATTCGTACACGAGCAAAGATATGCTTAATTTTATATCGTATGTGCAATACACGCGTATCATTTAAAATATCCTCGCCGCACGTATGTGTGCAGCCTTTATGTGCATATTTTAATAACATGCTCACACAAGTGACCATTGGGGGGAGGAAGAGAGAGAGCAAGAGAGCGACTCTGTTAGAGAGACAATATGACACTCTCTATATATCCCACTGTAAGAGGGGCATTTTCAACTCAGGGTGGGTTTTGGGTGGGGCAGTGTTACAAGGGTCTACAGACCCTTGCACCCTAGGCAGGCCAATGTAATACCGCCCCCCAAAACTCACTCTGGTTGAAAGTACCCCTCTTACAGTGGGAGATATATAGAATGTTATATTCTCTCTCTCTCTCTCCCCCCCCACCTCCTCCCAGTGTTCAGGACTCATCTGGCTCAAAATCTCCAGATTTGCTCCTCATCAGGACCAGCAGTTTCAGGCCCCGCCCCTTTTCTGCCACCCTATTCTTGACGCATGCACAGGCTTGTTCGCATGTACTTTTGGGTTTCTTAAAATTTGTGGTGTTCGCAAGCGGCCCATATATGCGTGTATGGGGCCATTTTTACGCAAGCAACGCTTTTAAAATCTGTCTGTAAGACATCCAGCCCTCTTGTACTTGGACTACCCTGGCTTAGACTCCATCAACCATCCATTGATTAACCACTGGGGCCCATCCTAGCAGGTGCACTGTGCCTTCTTCTTTTCTCCGGGCACTCTACTCCAGATCACCTCGCCTGAAGTACTGGATCTGCCACTTCAGACTACATCCTGTTCCAGTGTATATTATGAGCCATGAACAGGAGCCCCAGTACCTTGCAAATCGACTGACCGCTCTAAACCTCTGAAGTCCGTCGTCGTAGAGGTAGGATCCTTCTTTGCAGAACAGAACCAGTAAGTGGATGCTTCTTCAGTTCAACCTCAAAACCAAAGAATCCCAAGACTTCATGTTGAAAACCTCAAGTTCCCCGATGGTAAAGAGTTACCTTCAACATCTCCCCAAAAACTGAAGATAAGATGCTTAGAGCAGGGGATACTGTTATGTTTACTGCTCGCGGGACAGCCCAGCAAGCAGCTGCATTCACCCAAATGCCACCAGCTGAACACTGCAACTCCTGCTCTGCTCCTAGGCATGTGTGCATGGCGCGTGCCAAGTTATGAAGTTCCCATAGCAAGAATCCATGCTCTTGGCACCTCCCGATTACATCACATGGCCAGGCATTTAAACCCCAGCCATGCAACACAGAACTACCTCAGCTAACAGGTCCTTTTGCCTTGCCTTCGTCCAATCCTTCATCTAAGCCTGCCTTGCCTTCAGCCAGTCTCCAGTCCCAACTTTGTTTCATCTTCTGCCACAGTCTTGCCTGGTCTTCAGTTCCAGTCTAGACATCAGCCTTAGCCTGCTCTTTGGATCTGACTGTAGTTGCAGACTCCTGGACCATACCTTAGCCTGGCCCTTGCAAAGGCTGATTTGCCTGCTGGCAGCACAAACTTTGGGACTCTGCCGGTGAGGTTGCATCAATTGTGCCTCGGCAAGAGGGGCTCATGCTTATGCCATACTCAACGACTTTGAAATTCAGGCCCTCAAATTAGTGAAGTTATTGGTATATCCAATCATGCTTCAGTGATGTTTACTCTAGAACTACTTATTAAAAAGGATATGCTACATCTTTGGCGATTTCCTATATGTGCACTCAATAATAAAAAAAATATATCTCTCCTTTTTGAAAACTAAATAAGTGGAATTTGCAACAAAGAATGAAATTCATAGAAATGAAGATCCCATGATGTTCTGGGATACAGCCAAGATGGTTATTAAATTGGGAAGTCATCTCTCACTGTGTCAACATGACGAGAGAAGCCAAATTTAATTTAAATGGATACAGTCTCTCTTAGCAGATAAAGTCCCTTCTAACACATAGCACAGTGGGGGGGGGGGGGGAGGATACAACACACTGAGGGTATTGTTTAACTATTTATTACAGAATAAGGTGATCTCTTCTCTTATGAGTGACAGGCACAGATTCCATTTATTTTGGCAATAAACAAGACAAGATGTTGGCTAGAATCATCATAGGAACTAGGAGACTGAATTATATTCCTGCTACGAAAACCAGATTGGGTGGAAGAATGGTTAATAAAAACTGAGATTGCAGACATTTGTAAAGAAATCTTTCAGTAAAAAAAACAAAACAGCTAATGATTTAGATGGTTTTACTTTTTCTTTTTTTCAAATATAAACCTTCTTTCCTTGAGTGAAGAAGAATGAAGACAATTAAATGCACCTATTTCTACAAGAGAAAGTCAGAAAATAATTAAGTATCTTTACTTGGCAATATAGGCAGGAATGGATGGTTTTGGAGCATAGTTTTAAACTATCTGATCAGATAAAAACCATAGTATGCATAATGATGCATTACAGTGATCAATTGTAGGTACAGTTTATGCATATTCATTGTGGAAACTTTGAAAAACCAGTCCAGTTGGTGGCCCTTGAGAACTGGATTTCCGGGAACCCTTGGTTTAACAGCAGTAGGAAAGGTTGTTTCCTGACTCCCATATTATTTATTTTAGCCATTATGCTGCTTGCCATAAAGTTAATGAGAAGATAGATTATACAAGGGAATGGTCTGGCTTCTCAGAAGAGAAAGTAACCCCCTTCACAGATGACATTCTCTTGTTCAAGGGCATGTTCTTGTTTCTATACTTAGAATAATCAAAATACAATACTTTTGGAGCTTTTTCTGTATTTTCCATTAATTATGCTAAATCTGAATTACTACTTGTATTTAATTCATTACAGTCTCATTGGAAAGACAATGTTGCTATGAAATGGGCAAATTCCAGTATTAAGAGTTTAGGCCTCTCTTTCCCTCCTCAACTTCATAGACTATGGGTCTGTGCATTAAATTTTAGCATGCACACTACAGCTGTTTAGCATGCACTCGGAATCGCAAGATATGCACTAAAATTCTAACATAAACCAGTCCCTCAGGTATGTACTAAAATGAACACATATGCACATGCAACCAAAGGAATGTCACATAAAAAATAGGCTTTAGCGCATGTGCTGGAAAATAACACATGAAGGAGAGCATATTTAGCTTGTACTCTCTAAGGCCTAAAATTTACCGTTTATCTTGGACCAGGTGTAACTTTTTAGTAAGCACGCAATTTAAAGCAAGCAGTGTTGCTGAAAGATGAAACAGAGAGTAGGATTAAATGGCCAGTTTTCATAGTGGAAAAAAGGTAAACAGTGGAGTGCCTCAGGGATCTGTACTTGGACCAGTGCTTTTTAATATATTTATAAATGATCTGGAAAGAGGTACGACGAGTGAGGTAATCAAATTTGCAGATGACACAAAATTATTCAGAGTAATTAAATCATAGGCAGATAATGATAAATTGCAGGAGGACCTTGCGAGACTGGAAAATTAGGTGTCCAGATGGCAGATGAAATATCATGTGGACAAGTAATGGATATATGGAAAATAACCCATGCTGTAGTTAGACGATGTTAGATTCCATATTAGGGGCTATCAACCAGGAAAAAAGATCTGGGCGTCATACCTGATATTACATTGAAACCGTTGGCTCAGTGTACTGTGGCGGTCAAAAAAACAGAGTGTTAAGAATTATTAGGAAGGGAATGGTAAATAAAACTGAGAATGTCATAATGCCTCTGTATTGCTCCATGGTGAGATCGCACCTTGATTACTGTGTGCAGTTCTGGTCGCTGCATCTCAAAAAAGATATAACTGCACTGGAGAAAATACAGAGAAGGGCGACCAAAATGATAAAGGGGATGGAACAGTTCCCCTATGAGGAAAGACTAAAGAGGTTAGGGTTGTTCAGCTTGGGAGAAGAGACGCTGAGGGGGGGATATGATAGAGGTCTATAAAATCATGAAAGGACTTGAATGGGTAAATGTGAATCGGTTATTTACTCTTTCGGATAATACAAGGACTAGGTGGCACTCCATGAAGTTAGCAAATAGCACATATAAAACAAATTGTAGAAAATTCTTTATCACTCAATGCACAATTAAGCTCATTTGCCAGAGAATGTGATTAAGGCAGTTAGTGTAGCTGGGTTTAAAAAAGGTTTGGAAAAGTTCCTGGAGAAGTTCATAGACTGCTATTAATCAATAGGGAATTGCCCCTGCTTGTTGCCAGCATTAGTAGCATTGGATCTAGTTAATGTTTGGGTACTTGCCAGGTATTTGTGACTTGGATTGGCTACTTTTGGAAACAGGATACTGATCTGACCCAGTATGGCATATCTTAGGTTATGTTCTTATGTAAAATCTAAAGATTTTCTCACAAGCACTTGAGTTAACATATCTTTTTGCATTTTTCTTTGGAAAAGGAAAATACACCAACACACACTTTATACCTATGTACACAAATGCACATTTATTGACACAATAAAAATGTCTTTTTAACCAAAAGGTTAACATATGACAAATGGTTTTCAAACAGTGTTGTATATTTCAAAATGTATAAATCACAAGGGTTTTACTGTCTCTAACAAAAGACCATTCCACAAATTCCTATTGAATGGCATAGCCATGGTGATCGTTACCATCTCCAATGTGGTTTCTCAGTCCAAAGACTACTGCAGGCATTCTTTGTGAACCAGAATAGTCCAAAGACCAATGCAATCTTGCTTGATCTAGAAAAGCAGTCTGGGCGAAGAGGGCTTCTTTGAGGTCAACATTTCTTTTGTTTTACTGCAGGGTGGCTGTTAGATGCCGGTGCCCTTCAGAGTCAATGCAGGCGTATTTTCTCCCCTGGCATCCATAGGATAAATATGCCAGTGCTGATGACGTACGTTCTGATGCGAATCCTTCTCCTTCTTGCATACTCTCCTGGCTGGATGTCATTTGAGGATCTAAACTGGGCATCCTGGGAGTATGGCACATCCTCTGGGATGATACCATCACCACCATGTTCCAATTCCTCTACACTTGTCTTCTCCTCCATCTCCTTGGCAGATATCTGTGGTGCATGCTTTTTGGTCTGGATTTTCCTTTCTAGAAAGTCTCTTCTTCTACCTCTCTCACTTCTGCCCCCAGCACTGTCAGCAATCCCATATCTTGAGTGACCCACTCCTTGTTTCATCAGGGAAATAAGCATAGGGAACTCCCGGGCTCCCCACTAAAGGTAATACCCTTAGTACAGGGATTGTAGTGGTATCTGCCAGTCAAAGAGCACCCCCTTGTGTGAACCTGGAATGGATTGATCTTAGAAGCGAGAGTTTTCAGGGAGATGGTGAGAGCAAGAGCTTTCATCCCCGAAGGAAAGGAATTCTTACTTCTGGAGGAACAAGGAAAAATCCTCTCGTATTAATCGAGGCGTTCAATACAGGATCTTTCCAGAGATTTCTAGGATCCCAGTGCAGAAGCTGGTCACCAAAAAGGGGTTAAGGAGGCAAAGTGTGAGTACCCTGCGTCGTACCTGCAATATGTCCATTTGGTGCAGCCTGAAGTCTGCAGGGTGAGAACCAGTTTATGATCCAGGATCTCTAAGTATAAGGGGGGGGGGGGGGGGCTTGTGAAGGGAGTAGTGCCAGAACATATCTTGACTGGAGTTTAACACCACTGAAGCAAGCAGTGGGGATAATGGAAGACATGGAGATTCACCGCAGCATCCCCCAGGAAACTGAAAGCTTAGGTAATCATGCAAGGAAGCCCTGTCCTCTCTGAAACTTTTATGCTTACGTCTCGAAGAGGGTTAAAGCATGTGAATTTGATTTACAGTTACAATGGGTAATGCATGCCAGAGAGTGTTCAGATTCACCTCCTGCCATATACTGTACATGACATTGTCACAGAAGTCACATTTTTCTCTCTTTGGAGCAAGTCTACCCTGTGCTGTTACGGCTATGGCTGCTGTGCGACCGCCTCAACACCAGGGGTCCTTCAAGAGCAGGCTTTCCTGGCTGACCCAATCCATCTGCTCTATGCCCTGGATGTTCCTTTATAACCCTGCCTACCCAAGACTCCAGTGCTTCGGCATCGAGCTCGTTGGACTCCCTGCTCTAGCCTTGCTGTGTGTGGCCTTCGGGCCTTCTGCCTTGCTTTGCTGTGTGTGGTCTTCGGGCCTTCTGCCTTGTTCTGCCTTGCTGTGTATATGTGGCCTTCGGGCCTTCTGCCTTGCTTTGCTGTGTGTGGTCTTCGGGCCTTCTGCCTTGTTCTGCCTTGCTGTGTATGTGTGGCCTTCGGGCCTTCTGCCTTGCTTTGCTGTGTGTGCGTGGCCTTCAGGTCTCCTGCCTTGCTGTGTGTGCGTGGCCTTCGGGTCTCCTGCCTTGTCGTGTGTGTGTGTGGCCTTCGGGCCCTCTGCCTTGTCGTGTGTGTGTGTGGCCTTCGGGCTCTCTGCCTTGCTATAAGGTTCTTGTGACCCTGCCTGGACCTTGACTTTGTTCCCAGCTAGTACTCTGCTCCATATATCACAGCCATCGCCCAGCTCCATTCACTCCTGCCGCATCACATTCCTTCCCAGCCATCATCAGAGACCTTCCAGCTATCCCTGACTCTCTCCACCTGGAGTCACTCCTGAAGGTGGTGTTCACTACACCGGATCACTGCCCAAACGTAACATGTGCCCTGTTTTGTTTGCACAGTGCTAACCTAGTTTCTAATAATGTCACCAGCAGGGCCTTGACTGCAGAACTTAAAAGATAAGACAAGCATAGAAAGTCTCTCACCAAAAAATGCAGGACAGTTGGCCTGAGAACAACTAGGGCCTTCAGCATGCTATAGGACGTAGTCTGAGCAGAGTGAATAGGCCCTGCTTCTATAGTCATTGTTTTCCACATTTTATTCTCTTTTTATTTAAACTATGTGAATTAAAGTAAATAGTGAATCTAGGAGCTCATCCTTATGGCCCAACCCAGCAAAGGTACAACCTGGAGCACCAGGTCCCGAATAAGGAGAAACACTGACACACACAATTCTTCTACCACCCTCAGAACTTGCTCCTAGTCAGGCACAGTTTAGGCACAATAAACATTAACAGGAAAAGTAAATATAGTCAAGGTACAAGGCCTGGCCATAGGATATAGTGGGACCAAGATGGCATCTATGAGTCCTGAGCATTCATGTTTCCCTCTTAAAATGGCATCCATAAGCTAGGGGAGGGTTTTGCACTGATCCCTCTGTGAGACTTCACTAGCAGTAAAAGTTAGTTCTGCTCAGATCAATACTGCTGCCACTGACGGAGCTTATTTAGAGATTGATTTATAGTTCCCTCCAAATGACGAGCTGCTGCTGCTACACATCTTTCCCCATTTGAAATCAGCAGATGACTGGTGAAGGACTGAACTGCAGGTGTCAAGAGGAGGAGATCCTTGGACAGGAAGTGATGTAAAAAAGATTTCCCCTGGCTGCTGCTGTTTGAGAGGAAGTATCCATTAGTTATGAATGTCGGGTACTGTAAAGTAAAGTTGCTTACCCGTAATGGGTGTTCTCCAAAGGCAGCAGGACAAATCAGCTGCACAAGCGGAGTGATGTCACCCAGCGGTGCTGAAAAAGATAGCTTTCTCACAGCTCAGAACGACTGAGCTGCTCCCGTGCAAGTCTCCTCAGTCTTTGTGGCAAGCTGACCTTTAATTCTAAGGGGAGGAAGATGGAATTGTGTGGCTGATATATCCTGCTGTCTATGGAAAACACCTGTAATAGATGAGCAACTTTGCCTTCTCCATGGACAAGCAGGATAACATCAGCCATCCAAGTGGGGCTGCCAAGCTAAGGATTGCAAGAAAACAATTATTACACTTGTACTTTACAGAAGAATATGCAACCTATATAATGACAGAAGCTGGAGGAAGAATTGAAGGAATCAATTAAATAAGCTCTAACATCTGCATAAAACTGCCTGTAAAAAAAAAAATTGTCTTGACATAAATAATTTAGTTTTTCTTTTCCTTGGAGACGGGAGTCCTGATTGATTCTAGCAGTAGGAGATGCAATCGGATAGCCAAGTTGAAAGAGTTCTCTTTATAACTGAAGAACCCTGATTTACTGGCCTGAAAGCAATAAAAGGTTCTGAAGACTTTCTGTGAGAGTTTGTTCTTTATAAATAGTATAACAAAGCTCTTCTGCAGTCCAATGTACGAATAGCCTGCTCGCCCTTACTGGCATGTGATCTTGGAAAAAATTTTGGCAAAACAACAGATTGATTTAAATGAAATGGAGAAGACATTTGGTAGAAATTTGGGATGAGTTTTCAAAACTATCCTGTCACGGAAAATCTGAGTATTGGAAGAGTACAATACCAAGGCTCATAGTTTGCTTACTCTCCAGGCAATTGTAACTGCTATTAAAAATAAAAAATTGTCAGAGATGAGCTTCAGTTCTGCTTTGGCCAAATGTTTAAATAGTGGCTTCATTAATTGAGCCAGAACTACATTTATATATCCCAGCGTGTAGCAGAATCTTTAATTGGAGGTTTAAAATTATTTGGACCTTTCCTGGATCTAGCAACTGTAGGTTGATGAGAAATAGGAAGACACTTGAAATTTTCATGGTATGTCACTAAATTTCTGAGATGAACTCCGCATTAGTCTTCAAGCCTGATTGAGAAAGGTAAGAGCATAAGAACATAAGAAAATGCCATACTGGGTCAGACCAAGGGTCCATCAAGCCCAGCATCCTGTTTCCAGCAGTGGCCAATCCAGGCCATAAGAACCTGGCAAGTACCCAAAAACTAAGTCTATTCCATGTTACCATTGCTAATGGCAGTGGCTATTCTCTAAGTGAACTTAATAGCGGGTAATGGACTTCTCCTCCAAGAACTTATCCAATCCTTTTTTAAACACAGCTGTACTAACTGCACTAACCACATCCTCTGGCAACAAATTCCAGAGTTTAATTGTGCATTGAGTAAAAAAGAACTTTCTCCGATTAGTTTTAAATGTGCCACATGGTAACTTCATGGAGTGCCCCCTAGTCTTTCTATTATCCGAAAGAGTAAATAACTGATTCACATCTTCCTGTTCTAGACCTTTCATGATTTTAAACACCTCTATCATATCCCCCCTCAGTCATCTCTTCTCCAAGCTGAAAAGTCCTAACCTCTTTAGTCTTTCCTCATAGGGGAGTTGTTCCATTCCCCTTATTTTGGTAGCCCTTCTCTGTACCTTCTCCATCGCAATTATATCTTTTTTGAGATGCGGCGACCAGAATTGTACACAGTATTCAAGGTGCGGTCTCACCATGGAGCGATACAGAGGCATTATGACATTTTCCGTTTTATTCACCATTCCCTTTCTAATAATTCCCAACATTCTGTTTGCTTTTTTGACTGCCGCAGCACACTGAACTGACGATTTCAATGTGTTATCCACTATGATGTCTAGATCTCTTTCTTGGGTTGTAGCACCTAATATGGAACCCAACATTGTGTAATTATAGCATGGGTTATTTTTCCCTATATGCATCACCTTGCACTTATCCACATTAAATTTCATCTGCCATTTGGATGCCCAATTTTCCAGTCTCACAAGGTCTTCCTGCAATTTATCACAATCTGCTTGTGATTTAACTACTCTGAACAATTTTGTGTCATCTGCAAATTTGATTATCTCACTCGTCGTATTTCTTTCCAGATCATTTATAAATATATTGAAAAGTAAGGGTCCCAATACAGATCCCTGAGGCACTCCACTGTCCACTCCCTTCCACTGAGAAAATTGTCCATTTAATCCTACTCTCTGTTTCCTGTCTTTTAACCAGTTTGCAATCCACGAAAGGACATCGCCACCTATCCTATGACTTTTTACTTTTCCTAGAAGCCTCTCATGAGGAACTTTGTCAAACGCCTTCTGAAAATCCAAGTATACTATATCTACTGGTTCACCTTTATCCACATGTTTATTAACTCCTTCAAAAAAGTGAAGCAGATTTGTGAGGCAAGACTTGCCCTGGGTAAAGCCATGCTGACTTTGTTCCATTAAACCATGTCTTTCTATATGTTCTGTGATTTTGATGTTTAGAACACTTTCCACTATTTTTCCTGGCACTGAAGTCAGGCTAACCGGTCTGTAGTTTCCCGGATCACCCCTGGAGCCCTTTTTAAATATTGGGGTTACATTTGCTATCCTCCAGTCTTCAGGTACAATGGATGATTTTAATGATAAGTTACAAA
The DNA here is from genome assembly GCF_901001135.1 of Rhinatrema bivittatum. Lineage (NCBI taxonomy): Eukaryota > Metazoa > Chordata > Amphibia > Gymnophiona > Rhinatrematidae > Rhinatrema > Rhinatrema bivittatum. Next base: position 412,026,175 of record NC_042616.1, on the reverse strand, counting down.
TTTTTACTAATAGTAATGAACCATTACTTGAAATTATGGGTCGTAAAGGTGGATTTCTAAGAGTCTTATGAACTTTAGGGACCCCGTAAAGTAATGGCATTCTTGGATATGACACATTAAGGAATTGTCTTTCCTTTTTTGTCAAGAATGGTGTCTTAGTTTCAGTTAGGATGGATTGAATTTGATCCTGTATTTCCAATGTTGGATCTTCTTCCAACTGCTGGTAATATTTAGAGTCTTTTAGTTGTTCATTACTGGAACCGCTGGCGATTATGTTGGATAAATTTCTTCAACCATTTGTGAAAAAGACTCAATCATTCGTTCAAGACATTACCCAAGTTCTTAAAAAACTATCTGAGATAATATTACCATCACCTTCAGTGAAACTTGTCTCGATGGACGTCGTTTCATTATACACTAATGTGTCACATGCAGTAGCAATAGATGTTATACATGAAACCTTATTGGCTCATAAACATCGTATTCCATCATCTTTTCTTTTACAATTGGCGGTCATAGTTTTGAAACATAATTATTTCTTCTTTAATGGTCAGTTTTTCCTCCAAAAGCATGGTATTGCCATGGGGTCATCAGTGGCACCCACAGTAGCAAATTTAGTTATGAACCGGCTAGAAATGAAGATCATTTACAAATCCCCATACTTTCAAGAAACATGTCTATGGATTCGATATATAGATGACCTCTTTTTTATTTGGAAATCGGATATAGCTCAATTAGAAAAATTTTTATCTTGGTTAAATGTAATTGATGAAGACCTGAAATTTACATCTTTAATATCAGATAAACAATTGCCTTTTTTAGACATATTGATTAAAAAGAACAGTGTAATAATTGAAACAACTTTATACCGTAAGGAAATAGACAGAAATAATCTATTACGATTTCAGAGTTTTCATTCTAGAGCATTCAAGAAGGGTCTCCCAGTCGGGCAATTTTTCCGAATACGTCGAATATGCTCTTCATTGAAAGACTTTAAAGTTCAAGCTTACAATCTAGCAAGGCGTTTTTTTGAAAGAGGGTACCCACTAAATACAGTTAAATCAGCCTATAAAAGAGCAAGGTACTCCTCTAGAGATTCATTACTAGTATATCGAGACAAGAAACCATTTTCACAAGATGTATGCGTGTTACAGTACACTGATAAAGTTGGGGATATAGTGAAGAGTATACATGTACATTGGCACATACTTCAATTACACAATATATTTCAAGAGTTTCCTTTAATCTCCTTTCAAAGGGGATTAAATATTAAAAATCAACTAGTAAGAGCAGCTTTGCCTTCTCCTTCTATGTTGGAAACCGTCGGTTGTCATTCTACTTGTGGAAAATGTGATCTATGCGATATGTCAATTACTGGAGTCATTTGGAGAGATCCATGTACTGACATTATATATAAGAAAAAATTTCTAACGAATTGCAATTCCCATCAAGTAGTATATGTGATCCAATGCGATTGTCCTATGCTATATGTAGGAAGGACATCAAGACCGGTTAGGGTACGACTTAGAGAGCACAGAAGTAGATTAAACACCAAAAATCTAGAAGCCCCTATGGTCAAGCACTGTATTTCAAAGGGACATAACTTTACTGAGTTACAATGGACTATTTTGGATATGGTCCCACAAACAGTAAGAAAAGGAGATGTACATTCCATCCTCAATTATAAAGAACAGAAATGGATTTTTAAACTGAAATCGGAAGCACCACAGGGAATGAACGATGTGATTGATTGGCCTTCGTTGATTTAAAGGGACATTTCAATATTCCAGCTGCTCTCTAAATTAAGAACATTCTGATTGGTTTATTCTGAATGCGAACACGTCTTTAAAACGCCAGCGTCAAGATGGCGGATCTGCACTAGCCGCATACTGTGATTGATTCTCCAATGTTGTAAGTCTCTGCTTTTTTGAAGAGGGATTTTAACATTTTAAAAGTTGTGTCTAATATGTTTTGTTCCATCTTTTCAGCATTTAAGCCCCTGACGAAGAATTTACTTCGAAACACCAATGGTGTCGGGCAAGCTAGCAGAGCGGGGCAAGCTAGCAAAGCGGTTTGCAGTTGAGCTTTGGGGACTCCTGCTTTTCCACTAAAAAGATTAGTGGTTTTTTTCTCTCTAAGTAAAAAGTTGTAAGAGAGACTAATGTGAATAACTATCTTTAAAAAAAATAAGAAAATTTGAAAAAAAGAAAAAAGGAAAAAATTTGAAGAAGAAGATATTCTATGAATCATCCGTTTTTGTTAAAACAAATGGCGGTGTTAAATATGATCTTTTCTTAAAAAATGGGCAGCCAAAGCGGCAGTTGTACCTAAAAGTTAAAAAACGCCGGTAGGCAGAAGTGTGCACTAGCCCATAAATGAGGGTAAAGAAAGCCGGCATGGTGAGTGAGTCTGCTCGCGGGGGAACCCGCGGGCAGCAGTTCATAACAATAATAGACTGTCTTTCCATCTTAGGTGTCAATGACTCTAAAATAGGAGACATCTGCTCTAAAGGAAGAGGAGGTTGCATGTTAGTAAAATAATGTTTTATCCAGTCCATCCACATCTTCCCACCCAATGGATCTTCTTGTAGGAAGAACAATAGAGGAGTTATTTGATTCAGGAATCAAAATCAGGATTAAAGTGTTAGGAATTGTGGACCCTTGCCACGAGGTGGGGGTAGGTACTACCTGCGGGGTTGAGCCCCACAGGTCCCCACCGTTGGGAGGAGAGGCTGGCCGGGAGCAGAGGCAAGCAGGAACTTCGCCAGTACCAGCCCTTGTTCCCTGCAGGTTGAGCCCTTGGGTGCCGGGGCCAGCTGGTCTTAGGTGGGCCTCTGTGAAGGTGGTCCACGAAAAAACAGGCGGCTAGAAGTAGGGAGAGTCAGAGAGGTCAGATTCAGTCCAAGGTCGAGGTACCCTCGAGGAAAGAGAGAGAGAAGGCCTCAAGTGATGAGATGCTACAGCAGTTCTGGAAACAGTAGAACAGGACCACGTGGGGCAGGCCCCGCGGAAAGGAAGTGCAGGAGCAGAGGCCTGAGTAATGATATGCTGAAGCAGGCTGTTATGATCCTGCTCATGGAGCCCATCCCGCAAGCAGGCCCTCCACTCACCTCCATTGCCGACGCTGGCCTGACACAGTCTGATTTCTTCCTGTGGCCTAGGCCGCTTCCAGACCATGCTGCCACCCGGACTGCTGCTTCTGCCTTCCACGGCAGACCGCCGCCGCTGCCATCTTTGCACAGCCCAGGGGCCGTGGCTGTCACCTGTCTTCGCAGCCTGGCCGCTGCCGCTCCTTTCATCTTCGCAGCCCAAGCACTGCTGTCGGTTTGCGGCAGGAAGCCGTCGACGCATCCTCTCTTCGCGGCCTAGTGCCGCCGCCAGGCCCTGCTTTTCTTCACGGCCTGGAGGCCGCCGCTGTCCGTGGTCCTGCTCCACTCCCTGGGCCCTCCTCTAGGCGCCGGTGCGTACCTCTTCTTCTGATTTAAAGGGCCAGCGGCGGGAAAAGCCCGCGGCTCCACCAGAATTCCTCATCAGCTTCACTACCTGCTTCAGCCCTATAAAAGAGCTCAGTTCCTGTTCCTCAGGGCCTTCGGATCCAATCTTCACAGTGTCTGTGGTCTTCTTTGGATCCAGGTCCTCCGTGGTCTTCACTTGTTTAGATGGCTCTTTGTTTCATGTTCCTGATCTCCTCGTCCTGTTGTTCCTGGTCTTGTCCTTCGTCGGAGCTCCTTCGTCACCTGTTCCATGTCCTGATGTTCCATAGTCCTGATGTCTAAAGTCCTGATGTTCTGTGGGTCCATTCCTGAGAGTCCTGATGTTCCAGATGTCCAGATGTTCTGTGTTCCTGATGTCCTGGTCCTGATGTCTTCATCTTCACCTCTGCAACCAGTTCCCAGATTCCTTGCGCCACCTTTCCTGCATGCCACCGTCGTGGTCTATGACCAGCCTATGGGGGGCTGTGTAGGGCACCTTGTGGCACATTGCCTCCTTCTCGTCTGCAGCGCAAGCCTCCAGAAGACTCCTGTTTTTAATGCCTTGCTTCTGAGAATCCTGAGTCTTGAACCCTGAGTCTTGAATCTTGTCCCGGTCTTCGGAGTTCCTTGTGCCTACTTCCGTCCATGCCCAAGACTCTGCCAGAACCTGCTCCGCTCCAGCATGGTCTGTGACCAGCCTCAGGCAGCTGTGTAGGGCGCGCCCCAGTGCAGGCCTCTACTGAATCTTCGACATGTTCCAGTCTCAAGTTCCACTTCTTCGCCTGGAGACTGCTTCGCGTTCAGCGAGGTCTGCGACCAGCCATGGGCGGCTGTGTAAGGTGCGCTGCAATGCAGTTCTCACCCAGTACTTTTGCCTGAGTCCTGAATCCTTGCCTGAGACCTCCAAGTAACCTGAATCCTTGTCCAAGTCTTCTGAGTAACCTGAATCCTTATCCGAGTCTTCTGAGTAAACTGAATCTTTGAGTCTTCTGAGTAACCTGAGTCTTCGTCTGAGTCTTCTGAGTAACCTGAATCCTTGTCCGAGTCTTCTGAGTATTCTGAGTCTTTGTCCGAGTCTTCCAAGTTCCTGTCTTGTCTTGTTCCTGCCCTCAGACTCCGTCTGGCCTCACGCACTCGTCATTCCCAAGCGGCGGGTCCGGAAGGGCTATCAAGTGGCCGGAGGGCTACTCTTATGACCAGCATTGCGTTGCTGGGTCACACTGGTGCATGTAGATCCAGCAGAGGGCTGACCCTGCCTTGTTCCTGCTCTGAAGTTTCTTGCCTTATTTCCAGTCCTGCTTGTTCCTGCTCCGCCTGTGCTTGCATGCTCTCACCTCCCACGGTGTGCCTTGGGGCTCCTCTCTGAGTCAGCCGAGGTCCAGGGGCTTACGCTCTCCCACGAGCTAGCAACCGCACTTCCGCGCTCTCAACACCAGCCTTAGGCCACGCCCGCATCAAGATCTGCAGGCCTCGTGGTTGCAACACAAGCCCAGAGCGGGGAATCCGCTGTGACAGGTTCTAGTGGAGAAGCACTGAGGCACTGCCTAAGGAGCGGCAGCGCAGTAACAGGAACCTATGAAGTAGAAGCGCTGAGAGATACCCCGAGGAGTGGGGACACAGAGACACAGTCCTGTAATGTAGAGGTGCTGAGACAGGTCCCGAGCGGGAGCGTAGAGACAGCGTCTCGTGACGTAGAAGCTCTGACCCAGGCCCCGAGGGACGGAAGCGCTGAGACAGGGTCTCGTGAAGTAGCAGCGCTGAGCCAGGTCCCAGATATAGAAGTGCTGAGCCAGACCCCGAGGAGCGGGGCACCGAGGCAGGGTCCCAGATGTAGAAACGCTGAGGCAGGCCCCGAGGAGCAAGAGCGTGGAGACTGGATTCTGACGAGCAGAGCAGGGATCCATAGAACAGGAACAAGTCCGGAGAACTGGAGCAAGCACTAGCTAGGAACCAGGGAACTTGCTGCCAAGTCAGTTAGTGGTGGAGAGAGGTAGTCCTTAAATATCCTGGGCCAGTGATGTCATCAGTCGGGGATGAGCCTGAAGTTCCCGCCATAGGCCCTTTAAAGGGAGGACAGATGGCGCGCGCCTAGGGAGACCCAAGGTCAGAACGCTGGTTGGCGGCGTCCTAGCTGCCACAGGGAGCCAGGAGGAACGTGGCAGCAGTGACTGGCTGCGGCCGTGAGAGCACCAGGAGTAAAGGGCCAAGCATGACAAGAGGTGAGTTGAGCCGGCCGCGGGTGGCCATGGCTGGTGGGCGTAACAGAGTTTTGATTCTGTTTTGATTTCTCTGCACCAGAAATGGGTTCTCCATGCCTAGAAGGTGTCTGCACCAAAGATGGCATCATGGCTTTGCTTGTGGATAGTGATAAGGGGAAATTACATTAAAGGGGATTTTCTCTGCACCAGAGAAGAGACTGCTGGTGCAGTGCATAGGCGCTTCGTTTCTAGACTTTGCATGATTGCGTTTTTTACAACAAAGAATTTTCATAGGACTGTGTCTTCTTTAATTTGGGTGACGGTCTCTGATGTATGGAATACTTCATCTTAACTGCTGAGGTGGAAACGAGATTTTTAAAAACATCTGTAAGGTACAACTACCCAATGTTATGGATCTTGGTGACATATGAGTACAGGTTGAGCAGTCAGGAACATTATGGGAAGGACTGAGACATTAGATACATTCTTGCAGATCCAAGAGAGTCATTTTTGAAGAGTAATGGGGACACCTTTTGAAACCTGCTTTGTCGTCAACCATGTTGAAAAGAAACAATGCTAAATTGAACTCGATCTATTTTTCTATCTTATTACTTCTTTTTTTAGGAAACTCAAATGAAAAATAAAAGAATAATTATAAAAGGAAAAAACTTTAAGAAAAAACACAAGCAGCTTAGAATAAAGAGGGCAAAAATCACATCCTTGTGTGCTAGTGGAAGGAACAAGACCGAGGAAACCTGCGCAACAACACCCATGCACGTTCACAAAGACTTTCTTAGTCTTTTTGAGCTATGAGATGAGATAGGCGCCATCAGATGATTTCACCCCACTTATGTGGCCGATACTTGTCCTGCCCTGTGCATGGAGAACAGAAGACAACATCTTTGGGTAGACTACTCAGTCCTTCGAGGACCACAAAGAGGTCTGATTTTCAGAAAAACCCGCATTTGCAGGGTGTAACTGGTTCCTAGACCAAATGTATACAGCTATATCTGAAGCATATTCATTGTGCATATATTGATAACCGGGCCTGGTTTACTTGACTTACCTGCAGTGAAACAATGACAGTTGTATTTTACAAATTAGCCACAAAGTATATAGTCTTACGTACTGTACTAAAGCAAAAAACATTGCATTATACAGACATTCTAGCAAATACGTGACAGGCATACTTTCTTTTCTGCCTCACCCTCTTCTAAATATAGAAAATGATCATACTGACAGGGTTGAGAGGACAGGTAAAAGACTGGGGAAGGGTTGCACAAAAGATTTTGTATTTGCATATGCCTAAATTGGAGGAATCTCTACTGGGCAGACCGGAAGGACTATTTGTTGTCATTTACTATGTCACTATGTTATGATGACACATTGGCTTTAGGCTGCTCCTGGGACAAGTTTTATTACAGATTAAATCAGCTACTGACAAACCTTTGATACAAAACCAAAACATCAGTGCTTAATTTGATGTGTAATGCATATTTCTTTTTTAAATATTCTGTTTATTTCTGAGTGTCTTGGTTTCTTCTTGTTAGCTATTTAAGTGACATCTGAAGAATACTGTACATGTGGGTTACTATGATGTCTCCAAATTCATATATTTCAGCATCTCTTTTATTGGTTCAATAATTGGTAAGTTCATATATCATTACAATCTACAAAGACTCTCGTGTTCTCCAGGACCAATACAACTACTAGAACACCAAAATGTTTGTGGTTAAATTATATCATATTTGGAGTCTCCAATTTGCCACAAATGTCCATTCTATATGCTTATTTCCTATATGGTACAGATGTCCAATATTACTTACAATTTTCTAAAACGCCAGTGGATTATATGGCACGAGTAGTCTGACAGAAAGCTGCACTCAGCATGTCTACATGATCTTCCTCTAGCAAAATGCATGCATGCAACACTGGCAAATTTAGGCCAGGGCCAACCTTTAAATTGCAGAACGCAGCACGATGCTAGTTATTAGTACCCACAATTTTCTCATTCATGTTAATTTCTATAATATTTCATTTTATTTCTTTCCTGTACTACAGAGAAGAGCTCTCCCAGGCAGGGGAGTAATTTGGCTGAGGATCCCTGGTGCTCTGTAATTTACAGAATCAAATACAAAACATATTTGCTGGTGGAAAATGGAGCAAAATGTAAAACATATTAAAAGGGTTAATGGGAGAAAGTACCTCAGGGCGTCTGTGTAGGGATGTGTAACCTTACCGGCTTGAAGGCCTGACATGCCGCATTGGTACTGAAACTAGTAAGGCAGGGAGAGCAATTGTACCTGATCAAGCGTGCTGAAAACCTCAGAGCTGGTCATTTCACATTCACGCAAGTTCTTGAAGAATTTTACAGGACGAATATCATTTTGCCTCCAGCTCCCCCAATGTAGCCGCACCCTAACATAAAAGAAAACACAGACACAGCATAGCAGTCTCTCTCATTACTTGATCTTTTTTAACTTTACAAAAATATACCAAACTATCCCAAAAAAAAGGGATAAATACAAAGCAACTGATTTATTTAATTTTTTTTTTATGCTACCACATTCCGACTCTTCACTATATTCAAAAGATTTCTAAACATGAACACAAAAACTTCTGCGAGGGTAAACCAACCCTGAGATTCCTTCCCTTACTCAAGGCAAGAGAGTCTCAACGATTCCCATACATCACTCACAAAAGTTAAACCTCAGTGAACAGGGAAAGCACGACTGTGCAAAATGTGTCACCATATTTTATTTCTATACTAACTCGATCTCCCGAAGTAGTGCATTCAGTATGTGCAAAGTGTGTTCTCACCAAAGCAAGCGGTTGACAGAAAACAACAACAACAACAACAAAAAAAAAAAGACTTGTTGCAGTTAATGTATACTGAGAAGGTTGCAGGAAATGTCTGAGTAAGCATAACTTAAAGATCCCTGCTGCTTCTGTCCCTGCTCGAGATGTACAAGTCCCGGTGAGTTACCTGTCAGCCGGGCACCAGCCCTGGGGAATTCCTGGGTGGCAGCTGCTACTGCCGCTCGGGGCTTTGCGCTATTAGAATTGAAGGAAAAAAACACCTTCTCACCGCCCATTAGCCCCCTGGAGAGGGGGAGGGGTAGGAGTGGGGAAGTGGTGCATTTGATTTGAATATCACTCTTGATTGGCTCTCGAAAAGAAAGAAGCTCAGCTTGGCTGAAATCAAGCGTTTGATGCTTTGTGTTTTTACATATATGTATATTTCTTTTTAATGCATTTGACTTTGTTCAGATGAAGCTGAATTAGTGCTCTTGGCTTAGATAGACATATTTAAACTTGAATGCTATTTTTCTTGTTTTACATGCATTGTTTTCAATCGTGGGAGTTACTAAGGGCAGAAAAATGAGAGAAATTCAGGACAGGAGAGAACGACATTAAACAGAGGAAAACATAGTAAGATTTAAATCTGTCTCCTGGATTTTTTTTTTAAATGTATTTGTACACGTCTCTGCTGTAAACATTTACCTTACTGGCCAAAAGTGACAATTACTTTTTAAAAAAATCTAAATAAACTTTATTGATAAAATATAATTTTACAACAGCAATCATATTAATGCAACATTAGATACTGCCAATTTTTTTTAAAGCGATCTATTAAATTTACTGTGATAACTGGTACATTACAAAAAAAAATTACATACTGAATAGTTGAACTAAAGGTTCATTTTTTTTATGTAGACATTTTATATACCATCGTTCCATATCCAGATCACAATGGTTTACAGAAGTAACATTCATAACTATAAATCAACAAATATCAATAGTTTACAGAGGTAGCATTCATAAATAGAAATTAACATATCAAATGAAATGTTCCAATACATATTAAAACCGCTTACTAAAGATATACGACATAAGGCAAATAGTACAGGAAAATAATATAACTACAGTATCACATAATGATCAGTACATTGTATTGAGATTCATACATTCTCTCGTTACATTTTATTCCTCGTGCTTCAAATTAATATCTCTCATTCTTCATGATACTATAGTTATCTTACATTCAGATGGTTTTAAGTTAGGTTATATGCATTTTTGAATAGTCATGTTTTTAGCTCACATTTAAATCTCTATCTGGTATCAAATGGAACATCTCAGGTAGAGAATTCCAGAGCTTTGGACCTGCTATAGAAAACACACAATCTATGACTTGGGTCAGATGCGTACTCCATAATGTAGGAACAGTCAGTAGTCCTTTATTTTGAGATCTTAGTGTTTGCTGTGGTGTATATGGTCGTAATGTCATGCCGATCAGACCAATATTCCTGGAATGAATGATTTTGACATTAACATTAATACTTTATAATAGATTCGGGACTGTACTGGCAGCCAGTGCAGTGAAATCAGTGAGAGTCTAATGTAATCAAATTTCCTAGTTCCTAATAAAAGTCTGGCTGAGGCATTTTGTAATAATTGTAGTGGTTTTAAGAGACATATGGGAATACTGAATAATAGAGAGTTACACTAGTCTAAGTTTGAAAAAATAAGAGCTTGCAATACCATACAGAAGTCCTTGAAAATTAATAAAGGTTTCAGCTGATGTAATATATGCAACTTGGCGTAACCTGTATTAACTCATTTATTTATTTAAAAGTTTTTATATACCAGAATTTAGCTGGCTGCCTTCATTCCAGTTTACAGATACAACAACTTAATACATTTGGGAGCAACTGACAACAAACAGGAAAACAACTGACATCAAACGAATTAAAAAATAATAAATAAGAGATATCAAATAAGAGACATCAAATAAGTTAAAATAATAAATAAGAGACATGAAATAAGTTAAAATCAACATCAAAATGCAACTTGGATAACTTATATCAACTATTTTAAGTGATGAGGAGAGGGGCATGGAGTATAGTCCGGATTATGATATAGCGTAAGGCGGCGAGTATTGGAGCTAGATGAATCTATGAAAAAATGATTATTATGAGCTTGAGAGAAGGTGTATATAAATGACGTGACATTTATTGATGTGCTTTTCCATATTAAGGTTTTCATATAGCTGGATACCTAAATCGTGCACTTGATTTGAAGGAGTAATTTGGAAAGCACCCAAGTCTAGAACCGGAGGTTTAACTATAGAAGAATTTTTACTTAACCAAATGATTTCAGTCTTATTAGGGTTTAATGTTAGTTTAAGCTGAGATAGTTCTTGCTGTATTGCTTTCATATAGATTGATAGTGTCGATGCTGTATGTTCAAATGATTTAGGGAATGGAATGTAAAACTGTATGTCGTCAGCATACAGGAAGAAAGAAGTTCCTAAATCCACCAGTAATTTACACAGTGGGAGCCAATAAATATTGAATAATATTTCCGAGAGGGCTGAACTTTGAGAGATACCTGTATCAATATGGAAAGTATCAGATATGTGATTGCCCGATTTGACTTGGAATGACCTATTAGATGGAAAGGAAGAGAACTATCTGAGAACACTTTCGTCGATCCCAATGTTGCTCAGCTGATGGCACAACAGGGTATGGTCCACAGTGTCAAAGATGACTGTTAAATCGATTAGCACAAGATAAGATTCATCAGAATCAAAACTCGTAAAACAGGGTCCATTAAGGAGAGGCATAAAGTCTCAGTTGAACAATGTTTCCTAAATCCAAATTGATTTGAGAAAGAATATCCTGGTCTTCCAAATGATTTACAAGTTGGGATAACACAGCTTTTTCAAGTACTTTTGATAGAAAAGACAGATTGGGATAGTTGTCCCAATCGTCAATTCTACTGGTTTTAATTTTCAGAATTGATGTTATCACAACTTGTTTTAACCCAGATGGAACAATTCCTTCTGAGAGAGAAAATTAATTAAAGTTGTGATTGTCGGAGTGATAACACAGTGTACTTGTTTTAAGGAACTGGCTGGAATTGAATCACGTGAGTGAATAGCAGGATTAATTTTGGCAATAATTTGATTAATTTCAAGATTGGTTACTCTGTCAAACGTTGTCCATTTGACCAAGCCATGGGAATCTTCAGGGGCTCGTGTGAGAGAACAGACAGGGAGATGATTTTTAAACCTATTAATTTTATCTAAAAAAGATGTGGCATATTCATTGCAAGCAGACTTTGAAAAGTTATAATTTCTCAAGAAGGAAGATGACAGGTCCTTAATTAAATGTTTAACAATATGAAAGAGTAATTTAGAATTAAATATTACTCCATGAATCTGTTTAATATAATAATCTTTTTTTTTTTTTTTGCTTTATTAGTTAATGCATGGTATTTTGTTAGGAGAGATTCCGAAGATGGACATTTCCGCCAGTGTCACTCTAATTTTCTAAGGGTCTGTTTAGTGTGTCTTAAATTATCATTGTACCGTGACTTCTTATGTTTGGAAGTATTCCTTTCTTTATTAACGGTTCTCGTCTAGACAGGACTGAGGTTTTTCAGCTATGTCATTGACAATCTGATCCCAGGAATCAAATGCTGAGGAGGCATTGGCTTGATTTAATTGAAGGAGCTTATTTTCCATTGATTCTGAAAGTACCTCTTTGTCTTTTTTCCTGAAGTTAAAAGTACGATTTTTTTGTCTATACTTTTAGGAGGGCTGAGGAAGGTTATTTCCACTTTTATTAATTGATGATCAGACCAAGGCAATATAGTATGAGAAGTATTGATTAGACAGTTACCGGTATTGGCAAATATTTGGTCTAGAATATGTCCTGATTTATGAGTAGCTTTGGAAACAAATTGGGGCCATCCTAAAGCTTCCATTGTCTCTAAGATCATTTCACAGGCTGCATTTCTAGGTATCTTATCTACACGAAGGTTAAAGTCTCTTACAATTAAGGTGGAGTCTATGATGGAAACACCTTAGCGAATAATTCAATCAATGGTGAGCAATCTTTTTGTACTATACCTGGAGGACAGTAGACCAGTTCTATGTTGAGTTGGGGAGATTTTAGAATTGCCACTTCATAGGGAGGGTTGATCTCTACTTTGTAGGGTACTAACACATTCTTTTTTGCTAATTATTAATCAACCCCTACCTTTTTGTATAGGTCATAGGAAAATGAAATACATCATAGTTAGGATGAGAGACCTGATTTCTGAGAACATTATCTTTGGCATTAAGCCAGGTTTCAGAGATGCAAAAAATTGTAGGATTTAAATCTTCTAATAATCAGAGGGATTTTATTTGTCAGAGACTGAACATTTAATAGGTGCAGAATAAACATTAAGCAGGAAGAAATAACAGCAGAGTTGTTACTTATCACCGGAAAGACCGAATTTGTATTCTTCTCTCTGCATGTTTCTCTCTGGGGATACTCCTTAGATCTCCATACATGCCACAGCTCAGAATAGGCTCAATGAAGCACATCTTATCCATGATTGTAACAAAGCGGACCAAGGTTCAATTAAATAACCACTTTGGGTCTGCACGAAGGGGCGCACAAAGGGGATAGCTCCTTTGTTGTGTTTCTTAGTCCGTGCGCTTCACGGCACAAGCGCCTTCAGCGTCATCGCTGTGGTTAAAAAAACTCTGCATCCGCTGATGTCAGCGGTGGGTGGGGCCAGCCCACAAGGCACAGATGTCTCCCTCTAAGAGCTAGGGGGAGCGTTTGGAGAGTTGTCAGTGCCATTGGTAGCCTGGCATGGTGTATTCTGAACTGCTTCACAAACACATCTGCCTCTTCATAGTTTACGGTTGGTGTCTGGTTGTAGAGTATGGAGCTCTCCCACTTGTCTCAGTCCTGCATCCTTCAAGCTGGGAGAAGTAAAAAAGAAAGCATTAGGTATCCTGTATGGTATTTGGAGTTGCACCTCAGGCAGTTCTAATGACAATTTCAAGGCTCCTTCCCTCAGGTACTCTTTGGCCAAAATTGCACATTCCAGAAAATTTAATGCTACAGAGAAAAAGCCACTCGCTACCACGAAGTAAAGCCCTAAAATTTTAGTCTCATCATGTTCCTTGCTCACTAACATCAAGCTGAGCCCTCCCGAGCAAGAGGACACGATTAAGGATTTTTGAACCCTTAACTGAAAATGTATGGGTCCCCAACTCATCTAAAACATTAAAATAAAACTCTATATGCATGCATATCTATGTCTATATACAATATCTGTATCTATGTATATATAATTTGATGCATAGATATACTATATACAGTAAACCGTTAATATTGAGATAGTTTGCTGCTTTCACCTCTTTCACATCCCATTTCTTCACTTAATGTTGTGAGTGCCGGCCACGGCAGACCCGCAGCTCAGCCCCCTCACTTCTCTTTGCCAAATCCAGCATCTAGTTCCTCGTCTCTGGCGGTGGTGGGCTGCCAGCTCCATCCTCGGGCCACCCCCGGTGCTCCAGCTTCAGCTACAGGCCTCTGTGCTCTGCGACGGGCCACTCCGCATGGCCCGCAGAGAGATGCTGCCATTCAGCGCTGTGCCCCTCCCTAGGCGCGCATGCATCACTGTCACTTATGAAGGGTCCGTGGCGGTAACTTGGCTGCGGCCCCGGATGATGACGTCGCCAAAGCTCCGGTACTGAAGGCCGGGCTCGGCTCCCGATAGTCACCTTGGCAACAGGTGTCCACACCGGTCGTGTACTTCATTGCCTCCTGGTAATTCTCCTGTGTTCCTGGTTCCTGATCCATGCAAGTTCCAGTTCCTGTTCTCCTTCGTTCCTGTGTTCCTGATTCCTAGCCCTTCTTCGGATTGATTACTTGGACACGATCTCTGCATTGCCTGACTATGCTACTGATCCTCTCCAAGCCCGGACCTCTGCTTTGCCTGACTATGCTACTGATCCTCTCTAAGCCCGGACCTCTGCATTGCCTGACCACGCTATTGATGCTCTCCAAGCCCAGACCACTTCTTTGCCTGATCACGCTACCGATCTTTTCCAAGCCCAGACTACTGCATAGCCTGACTACGCCTTTGATCTTCTCCTTGCTCAGAGCTCAGCCTTGCCATCGCTCCTTAATTGCTGCCGATCCTGACTCCAGCTTGCCTTACAATGCCTCTTCAGTCTATGTACTGGACTTGGCCTATTCAGGCTTCGGCCTGTTCTTGCTTGGGTGCCCCCTGTCTGACTTTGGTTCTATTGGCGCCCGGGTCTCCGGGACTCCGCCTCGTCCAGTATAGACTTTCCAGCTTTGCTGTTGCTGGTTCTGGGCTGACTGCTCTACCTTTCCATTGACGACATCATACGGAAGCCCACATAAGCCCAGCCAGCCCCGTACCCAAAGGCTCAACCTGCAGGGAATGAGGGCTGGTATTGGTGAAGCACCAGCCGGCCTCCGTCTATCAGCCCACTCCGCCTGCCGACGGTGGGGACCCGTAGGATCCTTCCTACGGGTAGCGTCAACCCCACCTCGGCCCAAGGGTCTACCTCCAGTGCAACTCTTAATTCTATCCCTTGTAAATCCAAGAGTGGACAGCTTTCCCTCTCTCATGGTCTAGGAGCAATAGTCAATTCCTTTCCTTTCTTGGGTTCTGGGACCAGACAGACTACTCCTCTTCCTCTCTCAGGTCAGAAACAGAGCTAAATTGCAGCTGCAGGCAGGCCTGGATTAGCCAATAGGAACACTAGACTAGGGTGGCAAATCTAAGGGACAGCAGGCCAGTTGAAGATTTGCTGCCTACCAGCTCTGTTGAATCTCAGTCAGCAGAAAATGACTTTTTCAGTGGACAAGTGGGACCTCAGTAATACTAATGGGATTAGGTCATTGCCGGCATCAAGTTAGTCCTGATCAGTAGCTGAATGCTCTAGAATTTTCTTGCACATGCATGCTGGGTTGGTGCAAAGAGCCATTGCATGAACCTCACTCCTCACCTCTCAATCTCTTTCTGTCCACCACAGCGAAAAATTGAGTCTGATCACTCTCCCGATTCCACCATATCTGATGATGCATGCTCCCACAAGGAAGTCTCCCTTTTTGCCTCTTTCCTAAATTTGAAAAGAAAATGTCTTCTAGAGATACGCATGACATTTGTCTACTCTGGATCCTCACCATGATTCAGAAAATTGCAAAACCTGTACTAGCATGTCACCGAGGGCCAGGTGCTATAGAGAACTCAAAGTGAAATATGAAATTTTTCATGCTCAGGTGGTTCACCAAAAATGGAAACATGGTACTTCACCAATGGATTCACCTCCTCATGAACCTAGGAAATCTCTCTGCTTGAGAACCATGAATCACATGGTGCTCCAAAGCTCTCCAAATGTTGATCTCTCTTACAGCCAGAAGTCTGAACTTCATTCCTCATCTGCTGAACCATGTGGCCCTGGGTCTCTTCACCTCTCACTGTCATTGGTTCCTGCTGGGTCAGGTAAGCCCCATTGTTCCAGCGCTGAATGCATTCTTTGTTGAAACGATTTTTATTGCTTTTCCAATAAATCACATCAAAGTACAAACAACAGGGAGAATACAGTGTTCCTTCTGCATTCAACCTCACTGAACAAGAGTAAGTAGCAACCGGAAAACTTCCTTAACACCCCCTTCCCCCCCAACCCCCCTCCTCCCTCTCCTCCCACCCCCCAGCCCCCAAAGCATCAACTAAGTATTCCGTGATATGGGTTCCAATTCACTTCAACAATGGTGAGTCCCATGCTCTAGAACAGAAGAAAATGTCAGTCATTTAAAAGCCAGCTACGAACTTTGTGAGGTAAAGTCTGTATGTACGAATCCCAAACTTGAAGGAAGATGCGGTGTGTCTTAGGAGAAGTCCGAGCCGACATCCGCTCCATTTGAATCAATAGATGGAAGTGGTTCCTCCAGGCCCAAAAGGAAGGACCCGCCGCTTCCCTCCACTGTAGGAGAATCAGTTTCTTCCCTACAAAACAAGCTTTCATAAACAAACGACGAGGACCCACCTCCCGGATGCGTAATATAGGAATACATTCAAAAAGTATCAATAGGGGGGACACAGGCAGTGAAATCCCCAAGATACAGGCAGTGAAATCCCCAAGATACGCCCCCAAAATCTTTGAATAATCGGACAGCTCCAAAACATGTGAGATAGAGTACCAATCGCCAGGCTGCACTTCCCACAAGTTGCCGCTGGCAGTAAAGTAGAGCGGAATGCCACCTGGGGAGAAACATATGCCTTCCAAATAAATTTGTACTGCATTTCCCGATAGTAGGAGTTCGAGGATACCTGGGCAATACGCCGGAAGCTGGAGGCTGCTCGCAATTTCTGATAATACTGAGAGAGCGATGGCACTCCTCTCTGAGCTAAGTGAAAAAAGTCAGCTATCCCCTGAATGCCACTAGTCGTGAGACTATCCTTCGGCAAGGATTTAATATAATGGGATAGCTGTAAATACGCGAACACAGAGGGATTGCGCAAGCCATAAAGTTGGGACAGCAGTTGTGGGGTGAGTAATTGACCTGTCTCATCGAAAACATGGCCTACTTGGGTGATCCCCTGCCTCGCCCAGTCCCTAAACACCCTTGAGGAGGAGCCTGGCAAAAAATCTAAGTTGCCTTGTAGGGGTAGTAGGTAGGCACTGCCATGTGGTATCTGCAACAACTTCCGAATTTGAGCCCAGGCATGTCTCACCGGGGATACTAAGCTCATCAAGAGCTCGGGCAGCCTCAATTTAGTCCCAGCTGCTTGAAGGACCCAGCGCAGATCGCTAGCCCCAAAAACAGTGCGCTCAGACTCCAAGTGAAAATAATACCCCTCTCCCAGCAGCCATTCTCTTATCATTCTACAGTTACTGGCTAAATTATAGAGGCATAGGTCCGGGACACTCAAGCCCCCTGTGCCCCACTTGCCCTGCAACCAGGCTAATGCTATGCGGGACTTCTTCCCCTTCCAAAAGAAATATTGCATCCCTCTCTCTATCTGTCGATGGTCCTTGATTTTAAGACGCAGTACCAGATTCTGAAAAACATACAGCCACTGGGGCAGAATAACCATCTTAAATAAATGTGTACGACCCCCTAGAGAGAGCGGAAGAGAATGCCATTTACGCATTCTATCCAAATGTAGAAGTGACTAAAGGGGGAATGTTGATATCATATAGCTGGGACATGTCAGCCGACAGAACCACCCCCAAGTAGCGCAAGCGTCCTGGGGCCCATAACAGTGGAAAAGCACCTTCCCAACCGTCTCACAATGCCTCGGTATAGGCTAGCACCTCAGATTTGTCATGATTCAGGCGAAAGCCCGAAAAGAGGCCAAACTCATTAAAGAGTGATAACAGATGCTGTAGCGAGGCCTTGGGATTGGTTAAAAAAAACCAGGACATCATCAGCAAAAGCCACATATTTGAACATGTGTGTTTGGAACCGGACCCCCTTGATTCGTCTACTCCCTTGAATAGCCAGCAGAAGGGGTTCCAACTGTAGCAAAAAAAAGCAAGGGAGATAGAGGGCATCCCTGCCGGGTTCCCCGCTGGATAGGAAAGCTTTCAGATTGCGACTGGTTAACCAGGATGCACGCCCTAGGGTTCTGATAGAGAAGATGTATGGCATCCAGAAACAGACCCATGAAATTCATTGCTTCTAAAATGTGGTACAAATGACCCCACTCCACCCTATCAAAGGCCTTTTCCGCATCAAAACTAATGGCCAGAAAGGGCTCCTTAATCTGCTGACATAACACCATGGCCACCAAAACCTGCCTGATATTGGTAGAGGCATATCTGCCTCACACAAATCCAACTTGGTCAGGTTTAATTAAGGAGGGTAAAACCCGGGCTAGCCTATCGGCCAAGATTTTTGCCAAGAATTTCTGGTCAACATTTAGCAAAGAGATGGGTCGGTACGCTGCAGGAGATTGGGGATCTTTCCCTGGTTTGGGGATCAATGTTATATGTGCTTCGTTACTTTGCCCTGGATAACTGCCCTGGTCTATCAAAGCATTGAAATTAGCTGTAAGCGGACCCACCAAGACATCCGTCAGGGTTTTGTAATATTCGGCCGTGAACCCATCAGGGCCCGGCGTCTTATAAGATTTTGCTTGCCAAATCATCTGTCGGGTCTCTGCCTCCGAAATCGGTAAATTAAGCTGTGCTTGTTGCTCGACAGTAAGTTGAGGCAGCTCTATCCCATCACAAAAGGCTGAACAGCCGGCCACATTGGGAGCTGCAGCAGTATACAGGTGGGCATAGTAATCCCTGAAAACCTTCAGAATGTTGGTTGTATCTGTGACTAATCGGCCCAAAGGAGATTTAAGTGCCGCTACATAGTGGGACAGGCGGCGTGCCCAAATCAAATTAGCCATAAGCCTACCCGACTTGTTCCCCATATGAAATAGTTTATGCTGAAAATACAGCACATTTTTCTTGGCCCTTTGATGTAATAATGAATTAAGCACATTTTGCACCAAAATATACAGTTCCCGATGCCTAGCAGAGTTATCAAGGAGCAAAGTCTGCTTGGCGCTGTGGAGGTGAGTGCTCAGGTAAGAATACACTTATCTAACATTTTCTTCCGATGTGCCACATAGGAGATGATGTCTCCCCTAAGAACCGCTTTAGAGGCATACCAAAAAAGTGTCGGGTCCCCCGTGTGCAATGCATTATTAGATGCGTAATCTTCCCATTTTACCCGAATGTGTTCTCTGAAACCCTGATCTTTGGCCAAATAGTATGGAAATCGCCATCTCATCAGTCAGGGGGTCCCTCCTGCCCATGACAACTCCACCCAGACTGGTGCATGGTCGGACAGAACAATGTCATCTATGCCCGCTTCTGTCAGTTGAGAAAACAAACTAGCACTCAATAGGATATAATCTAGCCGGGAGTGCATGCCATGTGCCCTAGAGAGATGGGTAAAGTCCCATGCCATAGGGTTCAGGATCCTCCAGGCATCCACCAAATCCAACTCTTGCTCCAACAGGGCAAAGGGTTTACCCCAATGACCCCTGTCCTGGCCCCCCATCCCACTCCGATCCAATTGGGGATCCTTAAGAGTATTAAAATCTCCTCCCATGATAAGAGGGTAGTTTTGGTAGGGAATTAGGTGAGTGTGAATAGTTCTGAAAAAAGCTATGCCAGGGTTGTTAGGAGCATACAGATTGCACAGCACTAAGGTGTGATTATAAATCTCTACTATCAATAGAATATAATGACCTTGTGGGTCTTTAACTTCCTGCCTAACAGTAAATGGCAGCCGCTTGTGAACCAAAATAGCCACCCCGGCTGACTTGTTAGTCACCGAGGCGTAGTGTACCCCTCCTACCCACCCTCGGCTCAGTTTCTGATGTTCCGCATCAGTGAGATGCGTTTCCTGTAAGAAGACTAGGTCCGCTGATTTCCTTCTGAGCTGGGAAAGCATTTTTGTTCTCTTAATGGGAGAGTTTATGCCACAGATGTTCCAGGATAGCAAACGCAAGGATTGACTAGCCATTTCCCCCTACCTCAAAAAGATGTCTGAAAAAAATTAAAAGGAAAGTAGAAAATAGGGATCTTCCCAGCTGAGATCCCCATTTCAGGATGAAGTGTAATACTGAACCCACCCTCCAACAGACCATACACCTCCAGTCCCATATCACAGCATACATACTCAAGATGAACAACCCCATTACCCAAACCCTTCCCCTCCCACCCACCCCCGACCCCCCCCCCCCCCCCATTCCACTAAACATACCACCCCACAGCCTTACAGCTATTAGAGATCACTCCAGTACAATCAACCTTCCCATCCACCCCCACCCCCTTGGTATTTGTGGATGTCCTTGCTAGCAATACAACATCAGACCTGCAAACATCATAGCATCTGACAGTCAAGCCCATATCCCGGACTTATAAACAATGCAAAGAGAAACCCTAGAGATTTCCCATCGAACGAGCAGGAACCTATTCTCATCATTGTGTGGGGTCTTGGAGGGCCACATGCGACAAAACAAAAACAAAACAAAACAAAAACAAATAGGGAAAAAAATAAATGAAGATAAAGGTACAACACAAAGAGAAAAAAAAACGTTGTACTGAAGAGGGGGTCAAAGTTCTCCTCTTAATGTCTGCTGATTTCCCCTGCATGAATCGGTGAACCCCCAGCCGATCGCGGAGATGTCCTGCCACAGCAGACCGCCAAGTTCTTCCCACGAGTCTAGGGACAGTCTCGGGGCCCCGAGG
This sequence comes from Rhinatrema bivittatum, assembly GCF_901001135.1. Classification (NCBI taxonomy): domain Eukaryota; kingdom Metazoa; phylum Chordata; class Amphibia; order Gymnophiona; family Rhinatrematidae; genus Rhinatrema; species Rhinatrema bivittatum. The sequence goes on along the minus strand of NC_042616.1, from coordinate 412,005,417 downwards.
GCCCGTCCAGCATCAAGAAAGAAGAAAAGAAAAACGGGGGTGCCAATCAAACAACTCAGACTCTCTCTGCATGCAGCCCCAGTACTTAAGAGTTTCTCTGCTCCAACGTCGCCGAACTTACATCGATTCCAGCCGCAGCCGCTGTACAGGCGCTCCGTTTTCACTGCCTCGGGGCATTCGCCTCATCCGGCGCCGATTTCTCCAGCGTGGCCAGATAAGCCTGCGCCTCCGCCGGCGAATTTAGCCACCGGACTCTCGTTGGAGTGAGCACGCGCAGGCGAGCCGGGTACACGATCAGCGCTCGTTGGTTAAGGGCATAGAGACGGCTGCAGTATGGCGTCAGCGCGCGTCTTTGCTGGCTGAGGCCCGCGGAAAAGTCCTGAAAGATGTGCACTTTGTGGTTATCGTAGTCCAGGCCCTTCCCAGCGCGAGTGGCCCGGAGGATCAGGGACTTGTGCTGGAAGTTGAGGATTTTGGCAATTGTGACCCTCGGTTTCGCCACGTTGTCCCGCTTGGGGCCTAAACGATGGGCCCTCTCGATTCTCAGTGGGCCATGTGCTTGCGAAAGCTCTAGCGCACGAGGCAGCCATTTCTCCAGGAAAGAAGCCAGGTCTCCTTCAGCGACGGACTCCGGGATACCAACAAAACATAAGTTGGATCGTCTGGACCTGTTCTCCAGATCTTCCAGACGATCTGTATGTTTCCCTAAGGTGGCTTTAATACTGGCCAGCTCCTTCCGCAGGCCCTCCTGGTCATCCTGGACATCCGACACTCTCTGTTCAATGTCTGCGCAGCGGGACTTAAAGCCCACGATAGAGTTGGTGAGCTCCGTCAGTTTAAGGGATATTGAGGATAATTCGGGTCCTAGAGCTTCACAGACCGCTAGGCGTATTTCTTCCAAGGCTGGGTTCAGGGAGGCTTCCAGGCCCCCTCCATCTTCTTCCAGGGCCTGCTCCGGGGGACGGGCCTTATCCTTTTCTTTGTCTTTCCTCGTTGCCCTAGACATTTTTCTGCCAGATACCTAGAAATAAAGATGCCCCTTGCAGAGATTATAAAATGATCACTTTAGATCACAATTGGGGTCTCCGATGGGGTAGGATTGGGGCGAGAAGGCCGAGAAGGAAGATCCTGCATCTGATCTCCTTCACTGCATCACGTGATCTCCTGAATGCATTCTTTTGAAGGCTGCTATGCCTCTGCACTGGACTAAATATGACCATGCTTCATCCCACAGCCAGATGGTTTGACACCAAGACATGGGGCAGATTCACATGTATCCGGCTTATCAGCTGTAGTGTAACTCCATGGTACACAGCTGAAGTTGAAGACATTTGACACTGAAAAGAGTTATGCTCATAGCTTGCACTTTACTGTGGTGCCTTCTAAAGTGCCTAAACTGCCACCTCCAGCACCATCTACCAAGCGGTCCCCTGCAGCGCCGTCTATTTCTACTGTACCATCTAAGTCAACACAGTCTTCAAATCCTAAGTCCTCAGCATCATCTAATGCTCCGAAATCCACAGTGCCATCTAAGGCACCAAAGTCTTCAGCAGCATTCAAAGCTCTATCCAAGCAACAAAAACCTGTAGGCCATTCACGGCGCCACACAAAATTCTCAGCACCATCCATGGCACCATCCAAGGCACACAAATCCACAGCGCCCTTTACGATACCACACTCTACAAAGTGTCTCTATGCAAGGCCTCATCACATGTATCCTCTTCTCACCACTTGATACATCAAGTTCTCCTTCTTCCAGCATCCAACCCTCCTGATTTTTGACCATTGAGTTCTGTGGTGCCTCTATTGGGACTTGCCTTAGACCAGTTTGTCCAGCCCCACTGTCTCTCAGATTCCTCTTTGAATTCCAGGCTGGCCGGACCTTGTGCTCCATAGTTTTCTCTCCCAGATCTCTCCAACCCTGTACAAGAGAGCACTGACATGCCTTCTTCAAAGGCTTTTTTTTTTTTACAGACATGCCAGTCACTTCTCGACCCTTGTCACCATCTTCTCCATTCCCAAAGGCCCAGACTCCACAACCATCTCCAACATCTGAAGCCATCCCCTACAAGATCTTGACCATGTTTGAGGTCCTTGGATTCCTTGTACTCACCAGTTTATTCGGTAGTACTATGTTCACCGGACATTTCATTCATATCCTCCCCAGATGCCATGGGCGGGGGGGGGGGGGGGGGATTCATCCCATCTGATGACTTGATTTACTCCATTTTTTTGGCAAAACTAATGGAAGTCAATGGTTTCAATATCTTTGGTGAAGACGCCCCTTCTAAAACATGAAGCTGTTTTTCAATTTTTGCAACCACCTAAGAGAGTTCCATACGGTTCCTATTCATGATGGTCTACACGATGCCTAGCAGAACCTCTGGACAACCCCTTTTCTTTTATCGCAGATTTCAAGTCAGTGGACATTAAATATAAGGCCCAGCTTTTTCTGGTCACACTCAAAGTTAAATTCCACCTGTCTCTATGCTTTACTATGTGCCAAGCATTCTAGGACCCATGCTTCTGTGCCACCGAATAAGGAGCCTTATTTCCTTGATGCTGTGGGAAATACGGTGTTCCATTCTGCTTCCCTCATTACTTGTATCACTGCCCATCAACTCCAAATGGTATAATATTTGTTTATACTCCTGCACCACATTCAGGACTTCTCTGCACAGCTTCCGCAGGGTGTGTTGCCTGAAGCACAAAAACTACTTGTTGATGATAGAGACTGTGCCAAACACCTGACCAGATAGTCTTATGAAGCCTTTGATACTGTTTCTTGTACATTGGCTAGCTACTGCCATTGCCACTAGACATTTTTCATGGCTCAAGGCCTCTGGTGTCCATGAAGATGTACATGAGAAACTTGCTGATATTCCCTGCACTAGTACCAGTCTTTTTGGTGATAAGGTCAACAGGCAGTAACTCATCTTAAGGATCATGCATCAGTGATGCAGTCTTTGTCCCTGCCTTTCTCTTCACAACAGAGGCATAAATAGCCTGCTTACCAATACCATTGTAAGCCTTTCTACACTTATCAGTGCCACTTGCTTCACTCTCAGTATTGTCCTCATCAATCTCTGCAGTTTTCTGCTTCTTTCACTACTCCATGAACCCAGCCTCAAAACTACTCTTGTTCCCAGGACAACTCCCAGCGGCAGGCACAGCAATCTTCCCTGCCTTCGCTCTCTACTTTTTGACAGACAGTCCCTCTCTACAAACCCTTACCCAATACCCACCCATTCCAGTGGGTGGCCATATACTGTTCTTTTCAGAGGAATGGCAAAAATTCACCACTGACAGTTGGGTTCTCAGCATCATCTCCAAGGGCTACTACCTGGACTTCCTTTCCTTGCCACCACTGTGCCCCTCCTGCACCTTTCTCTAGTCCAATGGCTCAGTTGTCCATCCTTCAGCAAGAACTTCACTGAATTTTCCTCATGGGAGCAGTAGAACCAGTTCCTCTGCAATACTGGGGGCATGGGTTTTATTCCTGTTTCTTTTTGATACCAAAAAAGACTGGGGACCTCCAAGCGCTGAATCTGTTCCTTTTTCAAGAGAAATTCCAAATGACCTCTTTGGCAACCATATTTCCTCTGCTCCAGGAAGGGGACTGGCTGATGTCCTTGGATCTGAAAGATGCATACAATCACATCTCCATCCATCTTTCCCATCATTATTTCCAGTTTGTGGTGATGGATCTCTATTTTCAGTTCAAGATCCTTTCCCTTTGGACTGTCTACAACTCAACGAGTTTTCACCAAGTATCTGGCAGTCATAGCTGCATATCTCCATTGACTTGATGTTCTTGACTCTCTATATTTGGATGACTGGCTCATCATGAGTTCTTCAGTTCAGTTAGCGCATCGCCATGTCCTGTTGGTTGTCATCATGATGCAGACTCTGGGCTTCATTATAAATTTCCCAAAGTCTGACCGCTGTTCAACACACACTGAAATTCACAAATTCACAAATTGACTTGACTTCTGCCAGAGCATTCCTCTCTTTCAACAGGGACTCGCCTATTGAGAGCTGGCCCTGTGGTTCCGATCACGCTCGACCATGACAGACCAGATGTTTCTCTACCTTCTGAGCCATATGGCTTCTTTGATCTCAGTGGTACCTTTCACGCACTTCTTCTTGTGGCCTCTCTAGTGGCATCTTTGCTACCATTGGAATCAATTACAGCATCCCTGTCCACTAAGATACTGCTTCCACAGCATCTCTATTTCTCAGTCTCTGGAAGTCTGATTGCATTCTGTATGCTGGACAGAGCATTCATACAACTCCTGTCAAGTTCATCTTGTCGACGGATGCTTCCCTTTTGGGTTGGGGGTGCCCATCTACTCCACCTCTTCACTCAGGGTTCATGGACATGAACATAATGAAAATTTCACATCAATCTCCTCGAGCTCAGAGCTGTTTACCTTGCTTTTCTTACCTTTGAACCACAGCTTCTCCACAAATCTGTCCAAATCTACATGGAAAATATAGTCACAATGTAGAATCTCAACAAGCAGGGAGGTACTAGCTCCTTCCTTCTATGCAATGAGGTCTACACAATCTGGAAATGGGCCTCCCATAGGGAAGCCATCTATCATCTGTCTACCTTCCAGTAAAATACAATGTACTAGCGGACTCCCCCAGTCATCAACTCTTGCCACATGAATGGTCCCTACAGCCCAAGGTCCTTCATCCTCTTTCTTCACTGGAGGATGCCCTCCATAGATCTTTTTGCTTCCTCAGTGAATCATAAGCTGCCCCATTATTGCTCCAAACGTCCTTGCAAAAGTGCGTCCCTAGCACCTCCTTTTAGCCCGGAGCGGCGGCTGTCAGCGGGTTTTACAGCCGATGCTCAATTTTGCTGGCGTTGGTTCTCGAGCCCGCTGACAGCCACAGGCTCGGAAACCGGACGCCGGCAAAATTGAGCGTCCGGTTTTCGGCCTGACAGCCGCCGGCCCATTTAAAAATTTTTTTTAAATTAAAAAAATTTTTTTTTTAAACTTTTTTTTACTCTTCGGGACCTCAGACTTAATATCCTCTTTTGCTGTCATCTATCCTTCCCTTCTCCACGTTCCTCTTTTACTGCTTTTCTGTGCACTTTCCTGGTGCCGATAGAAACTAGCACCTACCTCTGGGTAGGCGCTAATTTCTGAAAGTAAAATGTGAGGCTTGGCTGCACATTTTACTTTCTGTATCGCACGGGCCTACCTAATAGGGCCAGCAACATGTATTTGCATGTTGAGGGTGCTATTAGGTGCCGCGGATTGGATGCGCGTTTTCCGCCCCTTACTGAATAAGGGGTAAGGGAAAATGCGCGTTCAAGGGCAGGTATCGGCCTGTCAGTTAGGGAATCCCATTAATGTGGCTGTCCCACTTGTCCATAGAAAAAGTGAAGTTGCTCACCTGTAACAGATGATTTCCGTGAACAGCGGGACAATCAGTCACACATTCTCACCCTCCTCCCCTACAGCATTTCCCTCAGGTTGTTGTTGCTTGTTCTTGGTTGTTCTGTTCTAGTACTCAGGTATTCAAGTGACAGAGGGAAGAAATGAGGATCATGCAACGGGTCTTCGCGCGAACCCACTGCACATGTGCAAGAAAATTCTAGAGTATTCAGCTACTGATTAGGCCTGACTCAATGCCGTCAGATGACGTGATCCTATTAGTGTGACTGACTGTCCTGCTGGCTGCTGACCATGGAAAACACCTGTTACAGGCAAACAACTTCGCCTTCTGCTTCCTGCTCCAATCCCTCCCCCTGCTAGGAGGGGAGGGGTGAGGCTGGAAAGAACAGAGCAAAGAAAACAACTGCTCTGTTCTAGCCCCTCTCTTCTTTCTTGTCCTGTGCAGGAAACAGGAGGAAGGAAGTGAGGCCTCAGCACACAGCAGGGAGCAAAATCATTCTGCTCCCTAATCCAGCTCCTCTTCTCCTGTCATTGAGAGACAAAGGATGAAGTGAGCTTGGAGCAGATAGAGCAGAATAAAGACAACTCTGCCTTCTGCTCTCTTGTCTCTTGTCAATGCAGGGGGGGGGGGGGGGGGGGAATAAGACAACAGCACCAACAGTGTCTTGAGTTGGCAAAACCCTAAATCGTCACTGGCTGCAGGTTCTAAATGGCAGGACAGGCTTGCATATCCTTCCTTACCCTGCTAAAGGGAGGTGCTGAGCTATCCTCTCTACTTCTCCATCTTTCACCTTCACTGCCCTCTATATCCCCCATCTTGACTAATCCTCTACCATCTTGTTACTCTCCTCCCCTCTTCATCACTTCCCTCTCAGCATCATCTCTTCTCCCCTTCCCTCTTAACTTTTCCTCTTTTGCTGTCATCTATCCTTCCCTTCTCCACGTTCCTCTTTACTTCTTTACTCTCTTTTCCACCTAGCCTGATCTATGTAGCGCTACTGTGGTGCTGGTGGAACAGAAACAGAGAACACAGGAAGAGGCAGCAGAAGGCCAAACATTGCCAAATTAACTCAATGAACCTGTGATTTTCTTAGGGGCTCAAACTAATTTGCGATCGTCTTTTTCAAAGTTTGTGCAACTTTATTGACAGCTGCTCAGAGGAGAGAACTGAGAGGTTGGTTTTATAAGCTACCAGTCAGAATAAACATGGGGGTCTCTTAATCAGGAGTTTGCTCTCCAGAGTTTGAGTTTGCTCAAAACCAAAAATGTATCAGCATAGTGGAGATGAAAAGAAATCCCTTTAGTTTTAAGTCTGCTTACTCATTTTTTATTTTTTTTTGCTCTGGTTATTTAGGCCACCATGATGGCAGCTGAGCAGGTCTATAGTGTTGTTTCTCACAAGTAACCCAGATGAAGGAGGGAGATTTTAGGCCAGGCCTGGGTTTCTGACAACCCCATTCTAATGCATTATGGCATTTGCAGAACTGATTTCAAAAAGTAGAAAAAGGGAACTACAAATACCACAATGCATCAGGATGTAAGATCAAAAACCAGAATTGGCCAAAAATCTCCTTCTTGAATTGGGACACATTGCAGCTCTGCTGATTAACTAACAAACGTGAATATTTTGGATAACAAACAAACGTGAATATTTTGCATAACATTTATTTTTAGAGTAGATCAGCAGCAATGGGAGGAGCCTCCTGGGAGGAGGAGAGCGCCTAGCAGTGGTTCAAGGCATAGGCTGGAGACCCAAATTCAAGTTCTGCTTTTGCAATTAACATTCTCTCTATTCTTAGTTTAGTTTATTAAAATTTTTAGACCCCTTTATGTCATTTAATTTTATTTATTAAAATTTTTATATTTCACACATTACTTTGATAGCAAGTCTATTTCCCAGTGCCTGGGAAATAGACTTGCTATCAAAGTTACAGGTCGATGCAATAAGACGCATGTCTTATTGCATCCCAGTGCCTGGGAAATAGACTTGCTATCAAAGTTACAGTTCGATGCAATAAGACGCATGTAAAAATGTGTATCCAGTGGGGCTAGTCCTCACATTGGGGTAGATTTAAAAACCTGAGCGTGGGCGTACATGTGCACACGCTACCCAGCGCACACACATGTAAGCCCGACTTTATAACATGCGTGTGCAAGTTATAAAATCGGGGGTTGGCGCACGCAAGGGGGTGCACACTAGCGCGCCTTGCTCACGCCGACGCTTGCGGGCTTCCCCTGTTCCCTTCCTCCTAACCTAACCTTCTCACCCATTCCCCTATCCTTCCCCCCCCCTAGCCCTACTCTAACCCCCACCCAAAATTCTTATCAAACCTTTTGCGCCTGCCTGGAGGCAGGCGCAGGTTGCACGCGTCAGCAGCCTGCTGGCACGTGATCCTCCGACACAGCGGCAAATGGCTACTGTGTTGGAGGCCTCTGGCCCCACCCCCAGACCGCCCTTCCCCACCCACATCCCACCCCTTTAGTAAAGCCCCGGGACTTATACACGTCCCGGGGCTTTACGCGCGTAGCCAGGCCTTTTGAAAATAGGCCAACGCGCGTAAGGCGATTTATGCATGTAGAGCTTTTAAAATCCAGCCCATTATGTATACACTGAAAATCTGGAAGGCGCTGAACAAAAACTGAAATGGTCAGAATAGGGCCTTTCTGTGCTCACTCCCCTGCATGGGAACCTCAGACTAGCGATAACTATGATGTACAGAGATGCTACCAATTGGAGAAAATTGGGCCTAAAATTTCTGAGACATTTATGGGAAGATGATAGTACTCAATTTAAATCCTTCCAGGTCCTTAAAGAGGAATTTGGCATGGAGGATGAGTTGGAAGTCTTTTACCGACATTTGGTGGCCAAGTTGGGTTGTTTCATGGAAAAGGGTTGGCAGCCTCTGGTCCCTGATCCAGTAGAGCATATTTTCATTCCGGAAACTATACCTCACAAGGGTAGATCTCTTTTTTTTAAAGCTTTGCAAAAAATCCAAGATGAGCAGGAACCACCTCTGGGTACAATACAGCAATGGAATAGAGTTCTTCAGCTGGAGCTAACTTGCCAGTACTGGAAAGGAATTTGGGGAAAAGCTTTTCTTTATGTATTCATTGTGTTGAAATGATAGTAAAGCTTCTCCACAGAGCTTATAGATACCCCTTATTCTACACTAAATTTTCTTTGAATTCCTCTGGGATCTGTTGGCAGGGTTGTGTCCATCCAGGCTCTTTTATACATGTCTGGTGTTCCTGTGAATTGATTGCGACTTTCTGGCAGTCGGTCATCTTGCGAAAAAAGATAGTCATCAAGCCTGAACTATGTTTTCTTGGGATTTGGGGGGGGGGGGGGGGGGAACACAACCTCATTACTTTGTAAAGAAGCCTGGCAGATCAATTAATACATGCAGGGAGATTTCTGATAGCCTCAATGTGGAAATCAGCACCAACACTGAGTTGCTGGTTGAGTCAGATACACGAAATTGTCTTGGAGAAGCTTACCCATCTGCTTAAGTGGAATATGCTGTTATATGAAAATAATGTGATTCCTCGTATTGGGGCTAGCCATTCAGTATAATTACAAATGTATGGACATGGCTTGTAGATGTGATGGGATTGCCTACAGAATATTTGTAATGTTGCGAATATGGCCTGCGATGCTTAGTATTTAGCTCTAGTTCCCTTCTGTGGGGGGAGGAAGTTTTATTGTTGTTTTTGAGGGGGGGATGGATTCCTTTTTATTTTTCTCTTTGAAATTTTCTTAGAGAGTTATAAAAAACAAAAACGTGCATCCAAACTGGGCACCTGGGTGCCTGATGCAATATTTAAATGAGCTGCTGCATTTAAAAGAACATGGTGGGGAAGATTTGTGTGTCCCTAATGCTCAAAAGCATCAGGTGCCCAGGAGACGTGGCTGTGCGCCCACAATTGCAATGGGCGCTCAATATAAGCATCTGTTTTATCCTGCCTCAGTTGATTTCGCCCAATATACACACACAAAATACATGCCTGGATCGTGTATATTGTGCATCCAGAATTTTTTTTTTTTTTTTTAGATCACATTATTCCTTTAATCTTGAACACCGCAAGCCGTAGATCTAAGTATCATAACTAGGAGGAACCACACAGAACAGTATTTTTGAATTTCTCTGGAGCCCTTGACTAGCGGAATGACTTAACCCCAGCTCCGAGCCTGGAGTTAAATTTGGGCGTGCATTTTGGACGAGCTAATCCCCTTATTGCATCGGGTTAGTCTAGCGCATCCAAAACGCGCTTGCGAGCTGGACGCACTTTATTGCACCGGCCCCTTAGATTATAGAAACATAGAAATGACGGCAGAAGAAGACCAAACGGCCCATCCAGTCTGTTCAGCAAGCTTTCGCTCTTGATTTTTTTCTCATGCTTATCTGTTACTCTTGGCCCTTAGTAACCTTTTGGTTCTATTTCCCTTCCACCCCCACCATTAATGTAGAGAGCAGTGATGGAGCTGCATCTAAGTGAAATATCTTGCTGTTGTATACGTGATCATATCATGATGTAATATAAGTTATACCGTTTTATGTAACGCAAAGCGTATAGATATACCAGTTTACTTTCATGTTTTATCTGTTTTACCTCTACAAATGTAATATGTTGTTTCAAATGTAAACCGGAGTGAAGGCAGCTAGCTAAACTTCGGTATATAAAAATGTACAAATAAATAAAAAAATAAAAAAAATCTAGCTTAATTAGTTAGGGGTAGTAACCGCCGCAATAAGCAAGCTACACCCATGCTTATTTGTTTACCCAGACTATGTAATTCAGTCCTTGCTGGTTGCTCTTCATTCCCCTTGCTGTTGAAGCAGAGAGTTTTGCTGGATATGCATTGAAAGTGAAGTATCAGTCTTTCTCCCCTGCCGTTGAAGCAGAGAGATATGCTGGATATGCATTGAAAGTGAAGTATCAGGCTTATTTGGTTTGGGGTAGCTTTTTTGTGAATGCAAATCCTTTTTTCCACATTTCCTCTTGAAGCTTAGAGCAATGTTTGTCCACTTTCAGTTTCTCCAGCTCTTCCCATACATTTTCTACTGTAAATGGAGTTACATCTACTCCACTCCCCTCCAGTTTCTTGTTAACTAGCGACGGTCCTTCTCCAAGGTCCTCTTTAGTGAACACAGAACTGAAGTATTTGTTTAATATTTCTGCCATTTCGTCGTCTCTCTCCACACATTGATCCTTTCCACCTTTCAATTTCACTATCCACTTTGAACTTTTCTCTGATGTATCTGAAAAATGTTTTGTCACCTCTCTTTATCTCCTTGGCAATCCTCTCTTCCACTTGACTTTTTGCTGTCTTGATTAATTTCTTCATCTCCTTCAGTTCTACCAGATATTCTTCTTTGTGCTCCTCCCTTTGGGATCTTTTATATTTCTTGAACGCTGTTCTTTTAGCCTTTATTTTGTCAGCCACCTCCTTTGAGAACCAGATAGGTTTCATTTTTCTTTTACTTTTCTAACATATAGATTAGTTGTCTTGGTAACTGCTCCTTGTAGATTGGTCCACTGTTGATCCACATCTCTCTCGTTCTCCCAGCCTTTTAGTTCTTCCTCCAGGTTCTTCCCCATTTCATCAAAGTCCGGGTTTTTGAACTGCAAAACTTGGGTTTTTGTGCTTCTTTTCCGTATCCTTGTTGTGATTGTAAAGCTCCGAAAGGCTGGACTTCATTGGGTTCCTATATAATTGGGTGAACAGTGCCCTAAGATAGAACAAAGTAAGAAATGACTCTAAAAGAATATATATACTATGAATTGTTTTTATTTACTTACTTTGACTCAAGGATACTTGTGAATAAGAAACCTAAAAGGGGCACTGTGTTATTCCCACATAGAACAATCAATGCATCATTGCTGTGTGATGTTTTTCTTTTCATACAGAATCCAGGCGAGTTAAATTTTATTGAATAGGGTGACCAGCTATCTTGCATCTCAAAAGGACAGCTCAGATTTTAGTTCACTAATTAATTGCTGGCACCTGTCAGAATCTGGACTCATGAAGCTCTTTATACTTTCATCTCTCATCAGCATGGTTGCCAACTGCCTGTAAGTTAAGGAGCTGCTCATAAAATTAGCCAGAAAATGGAACTGTCCATAAGGTCTGTTAAGTGTCTCCATTCTGCTTGTAAATTTACCAGTGGCTGACAACCCCAACCATGTCTCTCTTTCAGCTTCCTCTGACAGAGGCAACATTTGATGAAACCCTGGAGGCTGGAGTTCCAAGAGGAAGGTGCTAGTGAGGGCTGCTGTGAGCAGAGAAAGACAGCACTTGGAACCCAGAGGCAAACTGGTGGCTTTTGCCTCCATGGGAAACCCCCTTCTGCTCTGCTAAGCCTCCAAGTGGGATAAAAGCCATTGAGGCTGAGAGATGTTAATAAGTACCGGTAAAAATGTTTCTAGAGAATTGGCAACATTGTCAATCAGGATCATATGAAATAGCTCTATAGAGAAAATGTGGGAAATGTCACCATTCCACAACATCGTGCAGTAATACCTCTTTACATAAATAGGCCCAGGCCTGAGCTGTGGTTCTGAGGTCATTTCTGAGATGCGTTAATCCCTGCTGTACACACACAATGAAGCAGCCTTGGGCAACAATAGCAGAAAAATGTTGCTTTCTTCAGAGATGAAGAGTAAAGACTTTTTTGTGTGTCTGAACAAAGAAATTGCTTATTAGAAGACATATTTGGCTGAGCTAGGGAGCAGGTGCAGATAATTTGTTTAAAATGACCAAAACATTATTGGCTAGCAAGACAGACTTTGTATGTTAAATATGGATGCTTTGCTGTGTGTAATAAGGACACTGCCTCTCTATTAGAAGAGAATCTTGGTGCCATATTATGCGCGTGATAAAGCCACGCGGCTTGAACGGCCATTTTCTATCGCTGGCCCCATTATATGGAATTCTACGCCAAGTTCCATCAGAATTTTAAGTGATAAAAAGAATTTAAGAAAGCCATAAATCACCATCTATTTAAACAAGCTTTCAAAAATATTTTATGATCTTATCTTTGTTAAATTATGCTGTCTGTTGACATGGTTTATCATGTGATATATGTCTGTAGTTTAAGACCAATATTGTCTTATTTTAAGATTGCTGACTATTTTAATTATTATATTTTAATTATCTCACTATTTTAAATTGTTTTAGATGATGTACTATATATGACACTATTATGTTCGTATTGCTGTAAAATGCCCCAAACTTCGGAGGATGCGGTCAACAAATCTTTTAAAATAAATACATACATGCATACATACTACATGATCACTTCTCTCTCGGTGTTATTCTGTTTGTCCAGCTGCCTCTTGGAGTTGAACCCAGAAACAAACTTAGAATCCCTGCTTCATTTATCAACCTGAGAAAAAAGTGTGAAGACTGCCAGCAGTCCTGATTCTGACTCCACCCGCTAGGTGGGAGCAAATGGCCTCTGGCTGAGAGCTTGCTATAACTGTTCATACATGCATGCTGCAGCTGTCTTCTCCGTCTCTCTGTGCTCATGTTCAGGCCTTAGCAGATTTTTAATAAACCCATATTATTTATACCTTTCTTGCCTGCTTCTAGCTTGGCAATTTTTATTAGCTGATTTTTTTATTTTCTTCTGTCAAGTTTGTATTATATATTTTAAATGTTTTATGATGTGAACGAGCCTGAGCTGGAGCAAAGGGCGGTATATATACATTTTAATAAATATATAAGTTTGTCAACGATTTGCCCCTTCGGCTTTAATGTGAGCAGTGTATGGAGAAAGAATTAAAAACAGCAAAGGAAAATTAACCAGACAAGCAACCTCATGAAGACAAGTGGGCCTCTGTCTGGGAAGTGCCTTGACTCTTGCCAAAAATTCTCCATGGTACTGGCATGATTGTCCATAACAACACATTAAAGAGTCTTTGATTTTTTCGAACAAACTGATAATTCCGAATTTCTTGAGATATCAACAATGGCTCATATTGAAGAGATGGGACAGAGACATTAAACATCTTTCTTTTTTAATTGTTTAGGCATAGCAGTTCTCTCCTTCTCCTTTAAGCTTCCAGCTTGGTTGGAACCAGGCTTGAGATCCAGTGCACTTTGTACCAGCCTAGCTATCGAGAGAGAGTGAGAGTGAGAGTGAGAGTGAGAGAGAGAGAGAGAGAGAGAGAGACCTAGCTTGATGGACTCTCTGGGTAACATCAAGCTAGGTTGAGAGAACATTGCACAAATCTCATCTTTGAGTGAGTTTCCTCACTCCGAAGGTCATCAAATCTTCACAAGAGAGCACTGTTCTGTTCGTACATCTCACTTTGAATGTCAAAGTGGCCCCTAACCCCTACACTAATACCTAAACCTCACCTCGAGTTAGTAGGTGGGCCTCCCATAGAGATATAAATACATATCTAGTGGGAAGGCATTATGGCTAGGCGCTCTCGCTCTCTCTCAAATTGTGATAAACTGCCTATTACCATAAAATACACCCCTTTTTGTATCACATGCAATATTTAGTGCATTTTGATAAATCCAGGCTTAAGTTTGTACCTGAGGCAATGGAGGATAAAGTGACTTGCACAAGGAGCGACAGCAGAACTCAAACCCTGGTCTTCTGGTTTGTAGCCCACTGCTCTAACCACTAGGCTACTCCTCCACTCCACTAGTTGTCACCATTGCACGACTGGGACTTCCCCTCCCCCAGGGCCTGTGAATAGTGCCTCTATAACATGGACAGAACTTGAAAGAAAGTTGTTCTTACAAGTGTGGTGGAATCAGCTACATACACAGTCATATACTCACTAGCGTCTCCATAGTCATCCACAGATAAATCCTATGATGAGACAGTGGTAGGGCAGAAAACATACTTTTCACCAAGGCCATTTACAATCGCCCAAAGATGTCAATTCTGCAAGTGGGAGCAACATCTCAACAAGAATGTCACAGTTTGCATTGCTGACTGACAAAATCCTACAACCTTTGCTTTATCATCCATGATAAAACTCTATAACATCACCTCTTTACAGAGGCTGACCTAATGTTTGCAATTGCTTGAAGACAGGTCATTGCCCTTTAAACCATGTCTCAGCACATGAAAGAAATCCATTCAACCATGTTAACAAGAATTCACAAAATTCACAATAACCACTGATCAAACCCCACCACCCACAACAACAGAGAAGGCAAACTCCACATTATTATGTTACTGCTAGGACATAAATCATACAGTGGATTTGTGTCAATTCAAGGATGAGTATTATTCTTAAGAGAGGGTACACTGAGCATGTTTACCACATCAGGTCCAAGACATAAAGGAAGAAAGAAAAACTGCAGGTCTCTTGAACACATACTATTGAGTCAACTGAATCATCCATGCCTGATATTTACAACAGAATATACAAATCATGAGCAAGTATCAAAGCAACCACAATACTGAATCATTAATAATAGTGATTATTAATGAAGTGCCATGTTATATGGAATTTAACCCAGGAGCTGCTTTCAACATCATCTTGTAAGATATATACCAAGCACTCTAGTCTAACATCATCTGAAGTTACCACTGTCAACCATCTTGCTATGTTATTTATCAGAACTGTGTTATCAGTGCATGATCTTCCACTGCAAATGTTCAACATGACAAATACCAAGTTTCACCACCACTACTGTCACAAGTGGACACATTACAAGCCTCCTCATTAGAAACTCATTTGGAATTTTAATGTTAGGAAGTAGTTCAACAAATTACTGAAGTATTCAGAGGAGAACCCAGGACTTAAAGACCAAAAATCTCAATAATCCCAAAATGAAAGCTCATGATATTCCAAGCATGCTGAGAGTGAAACTTGATGCTTACATTCAACAAAAGGTGTTTTAGAGTCCATCACATTCTCAAAGCAGACAATATCCATCGTTATAATGTAGAAAACAGATGAAGATGGAATACCTCTGTTGCAACAAGGTTACAATCAAACTACTTCATTCTTCAAAATGCATTATGGCGTCAACGCAAAGGTGCATGCTATCACATATTCTTAACTACACCTTTTTCCCTGTCATTAAGCTGTGCGATATGCCCAAAATGGCCATATTGCAATTTGTGATAAATTTTTGGAATTGCATTTTGGCCATTTCTGGGCTGGAGAGGGAGAGAGAGAGAGTGCTTCTGGGGAGGGCCTCACTGTGTGCACCTATTTAAATCTCTATAGGAGAGCCGCCTAACAGGTTGAGGTGAGGTGTTAGGGGTGGTTTAGGAGCCAGTTTTGCATGTAGCATGAACCATACGAACAGCACAGTACACCTTGGTGAAGATTTGACATCATTTGGAGTGAGGAAAGTCTAACAAAGATAAAAGTTTGTACTATGTTCTCTCACCCTAGTTTGATGGACTCTATAAAAGGGTAACATCATGTTTGGGTGAGAGAACACGTGGTGTGGTAATTGCAAAATTTCCCTAAATATGTCCCTTTTTGTTACCATGGGCGTTATCACTGTTAAGACTTTTTGATGAATCTAGGGGAAAGTTCTTAAAGGTCTGTACGGTTTATAATGCAAAGCAATTTTTGGAGACAATCAAAGGAGGAAAAATATTTTCCAAAGTGAATTTGGTCCAGGCCTATCAATAGCTGAAAGATGACAAAATCTGCAAATACACAAACTCCTATCAGGCAAGGAGTAGCATTCCATATTAAAAAATTACAGTTCAGAGGACATCTCCCCTAGGATATGTCAACATCTCTAGCTGCATTGAAGGAAGTCTTATACTATTTTTATTGTTGCTGGTTCAGAAGAGGAGTTAGACAGGAAAACAAAGATATAGTTGCGATGGAGAAGGTACAGAGAAGGGTGACCAAAATGATAAAGGGAATGGAACAGCTCCCCTATGAGGAAAGACTAGAGGTTAGGAGTTTTCAGCTTGGAGAAGAGACGGCTGAGGGGGGACATGATAGAGGTGTTTAAAATCATGAGAGGTCTAGAACGGGTAAATGTGAATCAGTTATTTACTCTTTCGGATAATAGCAAGACTAGGGGGCACTCCATGAAGTTAGCATGTGGCACATTTAAAACTAATCGGAGAAAGTTCTTTTTCACTCAATGCACAATTAAACTCTGGAATTTGTTGCCAGAGGATGTGGTTAGTGTAGCTGCGTTTAAAAAAGGATTGGATAAGTTGACTTAGAAAATAGCTACTGCTATTACTAGCAACAGTAACATGGAATAGGCTTAGGGGTACATTTTAAAAAACAGCGCAGGCGCGAACAAAAGTACGCTGGATTTTATAAGATACGTGCGTAGCCGCGCGTATCTTATAAAATCCGGGGTTGGTGCGCGAAGGGGGTGCACATTTGTGCAACTTGAACATGCCGAACCCTGCGTGCGCTGCCCGTTCCCTTCCCCTACCTAACCCCCCCCCCCCCCCCCCGGCCCTATCTAGACCTCCCCCTACCTTTATTCGAAAAGTTACTACTGCCTCCGGGCAGTAATAACTTACGCGCACCGGCTGTCTGCTGGCGCAGCAGGCCCCGACACAGGCTGCTGTATCGGGGCACTCAGCCACGCCCCCGGACTGCCCACACGCCCCCCCCCCAAACACACCCCCGAGCTGACACCACGCCCCCTGGCCACGCCCTGACCGCCCCTTTTTGCAAGCCCCGGAGCTTGCGCGCGCCGCCGAGCCTATGCAAAATAGGCTCGGCGCGCACGGGGGGGGGGGGGGTGTTTAAGGGTTACGCACATAACTTATGCGCGTAACCCTTTTAAAATCCGGCCCTTAGTTTTTGGGTACTTGCCAGGTTCTTATGGCCTGGATTGGCCAGTGTTGCAAACAGGATGCTGGGCTTGATGGACCCTTGGTCTGACCCAGTATGGCATTTTCTTATGTTCTTAGGATTTTGTCAAATGTTCTACACTCACCATCTTACTGACAGTTTTCATCTAAAGATAAAAGTGTGAATTTTTATTGAAGTGTTCCACATACAATTCTTGGGTTATCACATTGATAAATAAGGACTTTGACCCCCAGATGAGAAGGTTTGAGCCATCCATGAAAGCCCCTTTTGCCTTGCTCCAAGCAGGATTTACCTATTTACCTTGGATTCCTCAACTTTTTATCATAACATCTTGAAAGACAAGCCTAGGATTACAAACCTCTCCATTGCCTTCCGGAAAATAGAACACTATAGAAGTGAACAGATCATCACAAAAATGCCTTATGTGCAGTTAAACAACTATTATCATCTGAAGTACTGATGCACTACAATGAAAAAATGCCACCGATTCTCACTAGTGATGTTTCACCTTATAGTATGGGGCATGTATTGAGCCACAAGAGGCAAAGTTACCAGTCATCTTCTACTTAAGGATATGAACATTCATGGTGAAAAGCTAAATACATAAAGGTGAATTTTACAAGTCTGACATACGCATTTAGGGGATGTGCGAATATGTCAGGCCTGTACACGCTGAGTCTTTAAAAAAAGGTGCCAGGATACACGCATACATGCCACTGCGCACACAAATAAAAAGTTCCCAAAAGGGGGCAGATTATGGCCTGGGCGTTCTGGGATTTTACCATTAAATGTACTTGTAAATATTTAGGAACACTGCCACGCACCAGTGTCCCCTGCCGCGTAACTTTATGTCTGCTATAGATGTGTATGTAGCAAAACAAAAAGATATAGGCAGATCAGCAGGGTTTTTTTTTTGGGCTAACAGGGGAGAAGGGAGGTTATTAAACCAAGGGGGTTTGGAAGTCCTATCCCTTAACTGGGCAAACTAGGAAAACTGGCAATGGCGTCTGCTTGCATGCCTTTTTAATTTCCCCAATTAAGCGGTAGAAGTGGAGTTTGAGCACACAGATGCACATCCACTTAAAATTGCACAATCATGTGTGCGCCGTCAGGCTATTTTATAACTTATGTGCATGCATAATAAAGGGACTTTCAATTTCAGTTTTTATTTTATTTTTCATAGAAATTTCAATACTATAACAAAAAAAAAAAAAATCAGTGGAAAAACGAGTTTTCCACTGATTTTTCTCCTGTTTATTAAAACAAAATAATTTTTCCACTAATTTTTTTTTAAAATAAAACATTGAAATTCCAAAGGAAAATAAATTAAAAACTGAAAACGAAAGTCCCTATATATACACAACATACAATTAAGCTAGTCTATAAAAATTGTTTAAACCCTGTTCAATAAATAAGAGGACAAGCAGCAATACATAAAATCAAATATATCAAATAAAATTATATTAAATTATAAATATACTTCAATATACATTGCTCAATTAAACTCCCAGTTTTCATATTCTATTATTCTGAATCTAAAAACAGAGATAGAAAATTAATTAGAGAATGCCATATTAAAGAACCAGGTCTTACACATTTTTTCAAATTTTTAAATATTTTCCCATCAACATTAGTTATTTCAGAAGAGTTTTCCACAATAGGACCTACAGAAAAGAAAGCTGTGTGTGAAAAAGCAGCCTAGTTTGCACTAGCACTAGAATTTTTAAACTTAAGACACAGAAAAACATAAAACTCTAGTAGGATAATATATTTCTATTCTTTTTCGCAGATACTGAAGGCCTATTCCATAAATCAATTAATGTACCAAGGTTAAAATCTTAAAACTAACTAAATAAAATAGGTAACCACCAATACAATTTCTATAGAGCACGATACAAGATCCGACAGCCTCAATCCTATCACTGTACGTGCGGCAGTGTTTTGAACAAATTGTAATCTCTGTCAGTAGAGAATTACAGTAATCCAACCACCCTAGCACAAGAGCCTGAACCATCCTGATTAGATCATTCTTACTTAGATATAGGCGAAGATTACGTATCTGCCTTAATTGCCAGAAGGATAATTTTACCATATTTATCTGAACATACATGGTCAACCCCAGATCCAAAATAACTCCTAGAATTTTTATCTCAGATTTTAATTATAATGGATGACTTTTCCAACTTGCAACTGGTGGTAGGGTTTCCATAGATATCACTGTTTTCTAAAGATTAAGCAACTATTTATTAGGGATGTGAATCGTGTGCCCGATCGTCTTAACGATCGAAATAGTCTGGCAGGAGAAGAAAATCGTGTTTGGCACGATTTTTTAGTTAAAAAATTGGTTTTTCCGATTAGTGCGCACTAACCGGGAGTTAGTGTGCACTAACCATTGTTAGTGTGCACTAACAGAAAATGATACAATTTGACACTTTTCAGGTCAGTTAAGGTCAGTTTAGGAATGAATATGTATTCCTATTGGCTGCCCTCTTATTTATTCATGTTACCAAGGTTCCCACTGACAATATATGGGGGATGGGAAATGGAAACAGTTGGTAGCTTGTCAAAAAAAGTAATGTGATCAGTCAATGTGACTAGAACTTGTGCCCTAGCCCTGATACCGGGAGTGTTGTGATCTTCCTGCATGCAATGCCATATCCCTGATACCAGGGGTGTTGTGATCTTCCTGCATGCAGTGCCCTATCCCTAATACCAGGAGTGTTGTGATCTTCCTGCACACAGTGCCCTATCCCTGATACCGGGAGTGTTGTGATCTTCCTGCACGCAGTGCCCTATCCCTGATACCGGGGGTGTTGTGATCTTCCTGCACGCAGTGCCCTATCCCTAATACCAGGAGTGTTGAGATCTTCCTGCACACAGTGCCCTATCCCTGATACCGGGAGTGTTGTGATCTTCCTGCACACAGTGCCCTAACCCTGATACCGGGAGTGTTGTGATCTTCCTGCACGCAGTGCCCTAACCCTGATACCGGGAGTGTTGTGATCTTCCTGCACACAGTGCCCTAACCCTGATACCGGGAGTGTTGTGATCTTCCTGCACACAGTGCCCTAATCCTGATACCGGGAGTGTTGTGATCTTCCTGCATGCAGTGCCGTATCCCTGCTCAGTGCATTAAGATTACAACACCCCCGGTATTAGGGATAGGGCACTGTGTGCAGGAAGATCACAATACTCCCGGTATCAGGGATAGGGCACTGTGTGCAGGAAGATCACAACACTCCCAGTATCAGGGATAAGGCACTGCATGCAGGAAGATCACAAGGGCACAAGTTCTAGTCACATTGACTGATCACATTACTTTTTTTGACAAGCTACCAACCGTTTCCATTTCCCATCCCCCCAACCATCACCTCAGTGTGAACCTTGGTAACATCAATAAATAAGAGGGCTGCCAGCCAATAGGAATACATATTCATTCCTAAACTGACCTTAACTGACCTGAAAAGTGTCAATTTGTATCATTTTCTGTTAGTGCGCACTAACAATGGTTAGTGCGCACTAACTCCCTGTTAATGCGCACTAACTCCCGTTAGTGCGCACTAACCCAATTAACGATTTTTTAACGATAAATCGTTAGAATTCCTATTGTATTGTGTTCTTTAACGATTTAAGACTATTTTAAAATTATCGGACGATAATTTTAATCGTTGAAAAACGATTCACATCCCTACTATTTATTGCTTCTTGCCTATAACTGGACCTCCTGTAGATACTACATCAACTGGCCTATGATTACATCTATGGCTGTGAGGTACAGGTTGCAACATATAAAACGCCACTGTTAGAGTTACAGGCCAATAATAAATTAACACTGAAAGTAGTGGCTCCCTGAATGTTTTGCTGAATTGTTTGGTTGCATGCATATGATAACAAGTCTACCATGCTGGAAAATGAATCATGATTACAGACACTCTGAGCCAATTGCAACTGAAGGGTTAGGAATTCAATATTCTAATAATGATTGAAAATCTGTCAAAGTTCCCAATTCTGGGTAAGAACCTTGGCCAAGGTTCTTACCCAGATCCCCTCCCTACCCGAGTGTTTTAGACAAGAACCACACCCAGATAGCTTCTGTAATTATTGTCTTTATTTAGACTTATGCATAAGGAGAAAAGCTTTGCAATTCTGCCCAAAGCAGGAAGTATGTGACAATATATCACTTCAGTCATTCATTAGTAACCAGAAAGCTATTAATTAGTACTCAGCTAATCATTCGCTACTACAAACCTCAGAGCGTGGTTTACCCAGGACCATGTAAGTAAGAATTTTACCGCAAACAGTACTTTTTATCAGTAAAACCGATCACTAGATCTAACTAGTTTCTACCAAATCTGACTACTCCTTTCTCAGAGGTCATTGTAGGTTATACAGTAGCTTTAAGAAATTAAAAGCACATTCTAACAGGTCTGTGCAGTTCTCTTTAACTGAACAGTGTAAAAGCACAATCCAGGCAAACCGAACAGGGCCTTCTAAAGTTCTACAGTTCCAATGCTGGAAACAATACCAAAACCACCATCCCACATAAATGATATCACAAGGATAACATTAAAAGAGCTTTTCTGGTCATGTATCCTCAACTAGGTACAGGGGGAGGGGGCCACAAAAAAACAGGAGACATTTAAAACTTTTGTTGCTCATTGAAATGAATTGCCAACATACAAAGGATGTCTCTGGTCAGGAAGTTTTTGGGATCTGTGGGAGGGAGTGCTAGGAAGCGCTCTCGATTCCGGGGGGATGTGTGCCCATGGACCACGACGCAACTGCAGAGAGGAGCTCCGTGGAAGCGCCGCAGCAGGCAAGACGTGTCCTAGTATGGGAGGAGCAGGCTGACCACTGCCCTAACCTCTGCCGAACCTGCATGCACCGGTAAAGACCCAACGCAATGCTGGTCTCTGGGGTAGCCCTCAGGCCACTCGATAGCCCTTTTGGACCTGCCACTAGGGAGCAGCAGATGCGGCAGGATGGACAGAGGTTGAGGACAGGCGACATTACCGGAACTAGGAACAAGACGGGACCTTGGACTTGGATTAGACTTGAAGACTTGAACAAGGTGAGGTCCTTGGTGAGGCCTCACCTGGAGTACTGTGTTCAGTTCTGGAGACCGTATCTACAAAAAGACAAAGACAAGATGGAAGCGGTACAGAGAAGGGCAACCAGGAAGGTGGAGGATCTTCATCGCATGACGTACGAGGAGAGATTGAAGAATCTAAATATGTACACCCTGGAGGAAAGGAGGAGCAGAGGTGATATGATACAGACTTTCAGATACTTGAAAGGTTTTAATGATCCAAAGGCAACGACAAACCTTTACCATAAGAAAAAAATCAGCAGAACCAGGGGTCACGATTTGAAGCTCCAGGGAGGAAGATTCAGAACCAATGTCAGGAAGTATTTCTTCACGGAGAGGGTGGTGGATGCCTGGAATGCCCTTCCGGAGGAAGTGGTGAAGACCAGAACTGTGAAGGACTTCAAAGGGGCGTGGGATAAACACTGTGGATCCATAAAGTCAAGAGGCCGCCAATGAAGAGTAGGTGACTCGCCAGAATGATGGCTACTGCCTGGAGACAATACCCTTATTCAATAAACATACACATGGTTACTGTGACTCCAACATCACTCTAAGCTTCAACAGCAAGAGGAAATGTGGAAAAAAGGATTTGCACTCACAAAGACGGGAGTAGCTGGCTTGTTACGGCAGTTACTACCCCAAACCAAATATCCAAATTACTACCTCCACCTTCCTCTATTCCTGATGCCTTTCAACTAGCTTGATCACTCCATTCTTATACTTCACTTTCAATGCATATCCAGCATAGTTCTCTGCTTCAACAGCAGGGGAGAAGAAAAACTGTTACTTCACACATCCAGCAGAGCTCTCTGCTTAAACGGCAGGGAAGAAGAAAAACTGATACTTCACGCATATCCAGCATAACTTCAACGGCAGGGGAGAAGAAAAAAGGATTCACACTCACAAAGCGGGGAGTAGCTGGCTTGTTATGGCGGTTACTACCCCAAACCAAATGTGCCTGATACTTCACTTTCGATGCATATCCAGCATAGCTCTCTGCTTCAACGGCAGGGGAAAAGAAAAACTGATACTTCACGCATATCCAGCATAACTTCAACGGCAGGGGAGAAGAAAAAAGGATTCACACTCACAAAGCGGGGAGTAGCTGGCTTGTTACGGCGGTTACTACCCCAAACCAAATGTGCCTGATACTTCACTTTCGATGCATATCCAGCATAGCTCTCTGCTTCAACGGCAGGGGAGAAGAAAAAAACTGATACCTCACGCATATCCAGCATAGCTCCCTGCTTCAACGGCAGGGGAGAAGATAAACAACCAATAAGGGCTGTATAACATAATCTGGGTAAAAACAAATAAGCATGGGTGTAGCTTGCTTATTGCGGCGGTTACTACCCCTACTACCTCTAACTAATCAAGCTAGATATTTCACTTGGATGCAGCTCCATCACCGCTCTCTACATTAATGGCGGGGGTGGAAGGGAATTAGAAGCAAGAGCTAAGAGAAACAGATAAGTATGAGAGAAAAAATGAGGGAAGCTTGCTGGGCAGACTGGATGGGCCATTTGGTCTTCTTCTGCCGTCATTTCTATGTTTCTATGTTACTTGGAACTCAGATGAGAAGTGGACACTTGGACCTCAGATGAGAAGAGGACACTTGGAGCTTGGAACTCAGATGAGACGAAGACACTTGGAGCTTAGAACTCAGATGCTAGATGCTCAGACATGGAAGGAAATCAGACGTAGATTGAGGAGAGGATTCCGGTTACTCAGACGAGGACTCTTGGAAGGACTCGGACGAGGATTTGGAACTCAAAACTCAGACGGGATGAGACAAGGACTCTTGGGACTTGGAAGGGAGCAAGGACAAGATTCAGGATACTCAGAGACCTAGAGAGGTGTTGCCCCTCAGGGCGCCCTACATAGCCGATGTGGGCTGGTCATGGACCATCCTGTCCCATGAGGAGAGCAGAGCGAGCACCTGTCCAGTGAGTTAATGGAACAGTATTGTCATGGCCAATACCAGTTGTTGCACAGCTGCCCTATCATTTTAAGACTGCAATACGTTTGAATTTGACCCTGATGTCTGAAAAACTGTTACTTGGGGAAAGGGTGTCTCCCTATGCTGTGTAACCAGCCTCTACAGGCTTTGAACTCCTCCATTGACCTGTGTTAGTTATTATACCTGCCTCTTCTCACTCATGCCAAGCAACCGTACAAGAATCAGCCAATGCTTTTTTTTCTTAGCTTTGTTCTTCAAAAATATTTATTCAGTCCCATAACTATCAACTGAATGTTGGGACACAATCCTCTCTCTCAATACACATTCTAAAATGTCCTAAAATAGCATTTGATGCTTGGCTGCCCTATTCTAGTCAAAATATCAATATCCTATTATTTAAAATAGTTTAACAAAAGAAGGAAAAATTATTCCATGTATATGAAATGAATCTAGCTTAAACCAATAATTGAAGCAAAACCTTTCATAACTCCAAGAGTCACTGTTTGTTTATCTTCTTAATATAACCACCAGATTTCCCTCAGCTAGTGCTTCTTTATTTAAGAAAACCTCTTAAACTGAGTATGTGTGTTGTGTTTAAAGTATGTCTTGTACTCGTCCTTGCAATTACCTATCTTAGAGCTTCTTTATAAAAATATTTCTTTATGGAGAGCAGTATATCCTCCTATAAGTAAATTCTCTTGCATTATGTATATATTGAATGACCCTGTGCAAAAAAAAAAAAAAAATTGACATTACTTCCTATAGTATGAATGACTTTCCACCTCCTGAAAACTAAGCATCTTGTTGTAAATATGAAGCATTGAATTCTGTGTTTGACTATATCTGTCTCTAGCATTTTTCCCATGCCGATGTCTCAAAACAAGTCTAATATGGTTTGCGTCTCCAGCTAAGCCTCTGCTTCAGGGATCATCCATTCTCCCAAATTTCATACTGCTCTCTCAGATCCATAGCTTCAACTTTTACTTCTAGAAAAGCAGTTATCAATACCAGTCTTCACACAAGAACTTGTTTTTTTATCATTGAATTTAATTCCGACAAAGAAATATTCCTAGTATTAGAATTCACTATACTGAGTTTTCTGCAAAGCAACATGAAGCTGAGCACCATAAAAATATCATGATAAGGTTAATTGGAGAGTTCCAGCTACAAAATCCCTGAAAGGATCTGTAAAAATACATTTATTACAGTGGACAGTAATTTTTAAACAGCTGTGCGGGTGCACATTTACATGGCTATTTTATAACATACGCGCGTATGTACACGCATGGTACAAAATAGGCTGTATGTTGTACATGTGCGTGCAAATGCCACCTCTCCCACATTAAGTGGGGGGATTTTAGTAGCTACATGCACCCATGAAATTATCAGTTCACTCATTTAAAGGGTAGGACTTCCTAACTCCCCTACTTAATCAGTCTCCCTTTTATCCCCAACCCTTAAAAACCTTGCTAACTAGCCTCAGGTTTTTTTTTTTGTTTTATTAGTTTCACGCCATCCATAGCAGAAGTAAAGTTCTGTGGATAGGGACCCCAGCACGTGCTGGTGCACATAAACACTTACACACCGGTTTCATTCATTTTTTCTGGGACACCCATTCCCTGCTCAGATCCCTCCCCCTTTTAGAACAAAAATGTTTTGCCCGCATACCAGGAGATACGCGAGTACTCGCATGCTGTTTAAAATCCACGTGGCGTGTGCCAGCCCGACTTCTATGCATATCTCCCGGCTTTGGTGCATAAGGGCTTTTCAGATTCACCTTTAAGGAGGTAATTTTAAAAGGCGTTATATACGCAAATGTAACTTGCTATCATAATTTTAAAATCCAAAGGACAATTCAATAGCTTATATCATAGCACTTTTCAAAAGCCCACTTACATACATCCTTCTGAAAATCACCTCCTAAGGTTGTAACTTTAAAACAAGTACTTATGGGGTGCATGAGCACTACAAGTACATGCGTATGATTTAAAATACGCCTACTGCGCATATGCGTGCTAATTTTAAGCGGTTACTAGAGTAAATGTATCTCACATATCTTCCTTAGGACTTTGTCAGCTTTAACACATGCAGGTAAGTAGATTTTAAAACATACTCGCCTGAAGGCCATTCACAATTTTCCCAAATAGTCAATCAGTTTGCCCAGTCCATCTCAAGATCATCCAGGACCCTCTGGTTCTTCAGCTTGCTCTCCCCCCAGTTGACTCAGACCCCCTCACCCAGTACATTTAAGATAAAAAGTAATTTCTGCAGACTTACAACTTCAACAAGTGCAGAAGTAAACATGTGTGGCTAAAAGCCCGCCGTGTGCTGAGCTGCCGGATTTAAAATACTGATTTATGCACATAACTCTTGGCCCCATCCCGGAATGCCCCACTCATGCACAGCCCATATACTCGCATACATGGGCCTTTTAACACAAGCAACATTTAAAATTCACCCCTAAGCTTTTATCTCACAGACACAGATGGGTAAAAAGCCTTAAAGGATAACTTTCAAGCAACTCTGCGTGGCCATATATGCATGCAAATGTGGCCACACTGAGATTTACAATAGTATTTTATAACCCATGAGTATCAGATAAACGCTTATAAAATATGCATTAGTGTATCCCCCAACATACATAAGTATGTGTGTTTACATGCGAATCCATGCAATGTACTGAAAGTGAGTATTTCAATGCATTGAATGTGTGCACTTTTCCTTCTAATTTTAAAAATATGCATATATATCTTATCCACAAAAAAAGTAGGACTTAGGTAAAACCCAATTTTATGAGTGAAATCAGTATATTATTTATTTATATTGTTTTATATACCGATATTCTGTAATCAATCATACCGGTTCACAATTTCAAAATAAAAAGCCAAAAGAACTGTTACAATGAAACAAATAAAATAAATATGAACAAAAAATAAAATCAAGTCATAAAAACAATGAAATTAAAAGGAAAAAATCAAGTACCACAGCTATAAATTAATAGATTTAAAAACAATAAACATTAAACATCAGTAAAACAATCAAAAGAGCATTAGCCTCTCAATAGGTTAAGGTTTGTCTTTCAGTAAAGTATAAAACCCTCATGTGGTATCTTCTCCGAAAACTTTTATAAATAGCCATGTTTTTAAATCTTTCTTAAAAGTCTGATAATTCGATTGTAGTCTCAGCTCAATAGGAAGAGAGTTCCATAATCTAGGCCTAGCTATAAGATACTGCTCTTTCTCTAACTTTGGTTAAATGAACTGATTTAACTGATGGAACTGTTAGTAAACCCTTATTTGAGGACTGTAAGTTTCTCTGTGGGGTATAAATCCGTAAAGAAGCATTCAACCATTCAGTGTTCACATTTGATAGATTTGTATAATAAGCAGCAAACTCTGTAATCTGTTCTATATTTTATAGGTAACCAATGTAAGTCTTTCAAAATAGGAGTAATATGATCATATTTTCTTGCGCCAGTTATAAAACATGCACGTGTAAGTGAAATTACCAGTTTTCCAATTCCTCCATCAGTTCACCCGGTCCTTCTCCAGGTCATCGAGACCTTCCTGCTTCTTCAGCCTGAACTCCCCAAGTTCACCCAGACTCCCACCCAGCCAATAAGCAAGTCTGATATCAATTACGCAAGATAATTAGCGGGTGTAAAATTATTTATTTATTTGACGAGTCTTTCATACCGATATTCGTGGGGACATCATATCGGTTTACAGCGAAACTAAAGAATGGGAATTACAAAAAACAGGTAGTGGGGAGAGGGAGGATACATAAACCAAAGAAAGCAAAGAGAGGGATGAAAACAAATTGCCATATGCAAGCACATTTCTTTTTAAAAATAGCAACTTATGAGAGTACTGCCCCTTTTTTTCATGCACATGTGCACACGAAATGTAAAGTACGTGTGAAATTTCCAGATTTATGAACAATTATTATGCAAGTATAGGCCACTGATGAGCATATATACTAATTCTTAGACATGTATCTCTTTGAAAAGTCACCCCTTAGTGCAGGTGGCCACAAACTTTTTAAGCAAAAGGCCACATAAGACATTTCAGATCACTAGGACTACTCTGAAATCCCGAGGCTCCAGGAATTGAAAAATATTACAGAATATATTCCCGTTTTTTTCATCTTTTCATGGAACTTGGCTGTGATATTTGCTTGTAGTTCTTGCAAAATGGCTCCTCTCATTGCTGAGTTCTTATTAGGATCCCTAGACAACGGAGTTTAAAAAAATCTTTTTGTGGGAATCCTTCCATCACTCACTTGTTGGAAGTTATCTGGACTCACTCCTTTTAATAAGTAGCTAGCCTGACTCCTACAATTTGGTTTGCAGGAGGAGAGGGCCCCCAGTACATCACGCTGCAAATTTTCTCTTCATTTTGAGAAAATACTTCTCTAATCTTTTCTTTGCCTTGCAGAAAAGAATAAAAAGCTTTCATCTGATTTATTTTTTCTTGAAATCATCTTCTCTGTATAGGTAGTGACTTGCTTTGCATCTCTTCTCAAATTTTTTTTCTTATTCTACTTAAATTTTACAAAGACTGGTTCCAAGAATAGTTGAAAAAGAGGTATGACAATAATGGTAAACACAATCTTTTAGCTCCAAATCAAATCAAAATGGATAATTAAATTACCACTAAGGTCCCATCCAGCTCTCAAAAAGGGGGGAGGGTGAGGATCTCAAAACAATAGACAAATTCAGAGAGATTAAAAAGGAAAAAGGAAATCTGGCAGACACACAGTACATCAGATAAATTAAATACCGAGTTAAATATTTACAGGTGAATTTTCAAAGGAGCTATGCATGTAAATGCAACATATTGTCATAGCAATTTTCAAAAGCCATTAAGTCAATTAAGTGCATTTTACATATGTGACGGGGGCTACACCTGTCACTAAATATAATCCTCAGATTTTACCAGCTATGGCAGTGGGCATGAATTTGCATTTTTTAAATCCTCTTGCTAGAACCCCATCTTTTGGGGGGATAGGCTTCAAGGGGATATAAAATCGCTTGGAGCATGCTCAGTAGTGAGAGGGTTAGGCATGGCTGAAGAAGCTAGAAGGAAGGAGGTCCCTCCCAGGAGCTCAAGAGAGAGGGCTAGGAGCTGGAGATTACTCCTTGATCACAGAGCAGAGGTGAGACAGAGGAGAGCTGCTTTGAGATTCATTCAGCTTCTCAACTGAGGAACAATGTTTGATAGTGTAGATTTTTTACTTCTTGGTCTGAAGGGAAGGGTTGACCCCCATCTCCCTGAGGGTTGGGATTGGATATCTTTATGCCCATGCAACCAGACAAGTGAGGCTGGAGAGAGAGACTTTTGTAAAGAGAATCAAGAACCTTAATGTTCGATAATTGGAGTCCCCGTTTAAGATTTTGGGAAGTTTGGAGCCCATTTTGGATATTTTTCGAATGCGGATATTTTCCCAACAGATTGGTTGATTGTGGAACCACAATCTAGTTGTCCTGCCCCACTGGTGAGGATACATTGACTGAGGATGAAGATGCAAGAGGTAGGAGAGAAGTGAAAAAAAATCGAGAATGCTCAAGGATACTACTGCTTACTTTTCTCATTTTGATTTTTTTTTTATGTTCTTGATTTTCTCATTCTTGGCTTGGATACATTTAGTTAAAGTTACAGTAAAGGAGTAATAGACTCCTTTTGAAGTTCATCCTGCTGATTACAGTGAAAGGGCTGAATGGATGGATATTGGGTTGAGTTCATTTTCTACTTTTTTCTACTCATTTTGTTTTCCTTACTCCTTTCCTGGGCAATGTTGCCCCTTGGTGAGATTTTCTACTTAGAGTGTGAGTAAGCCAGTGAGTGATTGTGCCCAGGGCCATGGAAGATAATTCTTCCTCCCAATCCGGACTCGAACCTGGCCCCGTGGCACATCTAGTTAAAGATAAAGCACCAGACAAGGGAATCGCTATGCATGGGTAAAACCTATGGACAATTCAATGGCATATATTGTAGCAATTTTCCAAAGTTCACTTACATGGGTAAAGTGTATTTACACTTGTAGAGCCCAATTTTAAGTGGGTAAATGCTTTTGAAAGTCAGGTCCTTAGGGAATAATTTTCAAAGGCATTTACACGCATAAATCCCAGTTTTCTGTGCATAAGTGGTTCTTTGAAAATAATCCTGGCGGGTGTACATTTATTTATTTATTTATTTATTTATTTTTAATTTTTATATACCGAAGTTCTTGTAGGGACTACAAATCACTCCGGTTTACATACAACGAAGAACTGCTCAACAAAGAGCGGAGCTTTACATGGAACCGTATAACATATGGAACAGTATAACTGGTTGACAATTTAACATAGTGCTAAATAAAGTAATAATATTTTAACTGGTAATAAATAAAGAAATATAATATTTTATATAAGAAGTATAACTATTTAACGTAGCAATAAATATAAATATAAGCAGTGCCTAATATATATATGAAATAAAGTGAATTTTTGAGCTCAAAGATAATTGTCCAGTTGCAGATTCTTAAAAATAGTACTTGATACAGCGTCCATAGTTAAGGGATACCTGGTAATTAGGAGGTCTGTCAGTCACAGTAAGTTTGTCAGTAATTAGGAAGTCTGTCAGTCACAGTAAGATTAAGCGTCTGGGAAAGCTTGTTGGAAGAGAAAAGTCTTCAGTCTTTTTTTGAATTCTTGATGACTGGGTTCTAGTCTAAGATCTGGGGGAAGCGTGTTCCACTGGTGTGGGCCTGCTGAAGATAGCGCTCGTTTGCTCAATGATGATTTTATTTGCGGAGCATGCAGTGTTCCTCTGTATGCGCTTCTGATTGGTCTGGAGGAAGTGTGCGGTTGGAGTTGAGAGCTTAATGTGATGGGGGCTAATTTGTTTGTCGCTTTGTGGATGATAGTGAGTACCTTATAGAGTATCCTTTGTTTAATGGGGAGCCAATGTAAGTTCCGAAGGATTGGGGTGATATGATCTTTTTTGTTAGTGCTAGTTAGAATTCTAGCCGCTGAATTCTGAACCATCTGTAATGGTTTGATAGTGTTGGCGGGAATACCTAGTAGCAGGGAGTTGCAGTAGTCGAGCTTGGAAAGAATGATGGATTGTAGTACTAGCCTGAAGTCGGAGAAGTGAAGGAGGGGTTTAAGTTTTTTGAGGACTTGCAGTTTGTAAAAGCAGTCCTTTGTGGTATTGTTTACGAACTTTTTTAGGTTTAGATGATTATCTAGCCATGCTCCAAGGTCTCTGACTTCAGATGAGAACGAGTTGTTTGTGTTTGGTAGAGAAAGGCTGGAAGAGATTGTGCGTGGATCTTGGGAGACAATGAGCATTTCGGTTTTATTAGCATTCAATACTAAGTTGAGGCTTGAGAGTAGGTTTTTGATGGGCTGTAGGCATTCGTTCCAGTACGTGATGGTTTTTTGAAGGGATTCTGTGATCGGAAGGAGGATTTGTATGTCGTCTGCATAGAGGTAATGGGTAAGCTTAAGGTTTGAGAGTAGATGGCAGAGAGGGAGGAGGTAGATATTGAAGAGGGTGGGTGAAAATGATGATCCTTGTGGGACTCCTTGCTCTGTCAGGATTGGATGCGATTCTTTGTTGTTTATCCTTACTTTGTAGAATCTGTTGCTTAAGAAGGAATGGAACCATCTAAGGGCTGTGCCTTTGATCCCTATGTTGGCTAGTTGGTCTATTAGAGTAGAGTGTTTTACTGTATCAAATGCAGCGGAAAGATCCAGAAGAATGAGCAGGTAAGATTGTTTAATCTCCAGATTAACGAGGATTGTGTCAGTGAGAGATAGTAAGAGCGATTCGGTGTTTAGGCGTTTTCGGAATCCATATTGAGCTGGGGATAGAATGTTATGATCTTCCAAATAATCTGACAGTTGCTTGTTGACAATTTTTTCCATCAGTTTGGCGATAAGTGGTAAGTTTGCGATGGGTCTAAAATTAGCTGGGTCTGATGGGCAAGCGTTTGGTTTCTTTAGTAATGGTTTCAGTATTGCCAATTTTAACTGGTTAGGAACTAAACCTTGAGAAAGGGATGTGTTGATAATTTCTGCAATTGGTTTTGAGATGGTGTTTGGTATGGCGATGAGGAGATTTGTTGGTATTGGGTCAGATGGGTGGGAGGAAGGTTTGAATTTTTTGAGTGTGTTTTCAATCTCCAGTGAAGAAGTGAGCTCGAATGAATCCAGGCTTGTGGTTTGTTGCGGCAAGGATGTGAGATGGTGTGTTAGGGTAAGGCTGTTGGATGTGATTGATTGGGAAAGGTTGGTGATTTTTGTTTTGAAGTAGTTGGCTAGTTCGTTTGCTTTGTTGAGAGCTTGGTGGTCTGGGATAGTAGGAGGAGATGGTTTGGTTAAAGAGGAGACGTAGGAGAAAAGAGCCTTTGAGTCGAATATAAAGTGGTGTATTTTTTTTCCGTAGAATTCTTTCTTTGTTCTAAGGATTGTATTCCTATAGTTGTTGAGGAGGGATTTGTAGATGGCATGTGTTGAAGTGGTTGGGTTTTTTCTCCAGCTTTGTTCTTTTTTTCTAAGAGATTGTTTGAGGGATTTAAGTTCGGGTGTAAACCAAGGTTTCCTATTGTCTAGTGTAGGTTGTATGGTTTTGGTTGTAGTTGGGCAGATTTGATCTGCAATTTTATTGTTAATATTGATCCAAGAGGTAGTTGCAGTTGTTGCGTCTGTGAGATCTAGTTGCTTTAATGCATCAGACATCTTTTCATTGAGTATGTCTGGAGAGCATGGTTTCCTGAAGTGGATGGTGGTTTTGTTAGTGGTTTGAGGTGGTGTGTTGTTGATATTGAGGGTTGTGTGGATAACTTTGTGGTCTGACCATGGTACTGGTGAGCAAGTTGGGTTAGTATGAATGTTAAAGGGTTCATTAATAAAGATGAGGTCCAGAGTGTGGCCTGCCTTGTGGGTAGAACTATTGATAATTTGAGTAAAGCCCAAATGGTTGAGAGAGGAAAGAACAGTTTGGCAGTTGATGGATTGTGGAGAAGCATCTACGTGTAAATTAAAGTCTCCGAGGATTATAGCAGGTTTGTCGGCATTTAAGTGTTTGGCTATAAGTTCTATCAGTAGAGAGGGATCCAATTCTAAGGTTCCTGGTGGTGCATAGATTAAAGCTATTTGGATTTGTTCAGATTTAAAGAGGGAGAATTCTAGTTTGTTGGAGGAATTGGTAAGTTGTAATGTAATATTAAGACCTTTTTTTGTTGCAAGAAGGAGACCTCCACCTCTTTTTTTGGGTCTTGGGACGGAGAATAAGTCGTAAGATTGTATGGGCAGTTGATTTATGAGTACAGTATCTGTGTGTTTTAGCCATGTCTCTGTAATTGCACAGATATCTGGGTTGGCTTCTATGAGGTAGTCACTGAGGATGTCCATTTTTTTGGAGAGCGACTGAGCGTTGAATAGTGTTAAGGTAAATAAAGAGAGTCCTAGGAATTGTGTTATCGGTGAGATCATTATAGGTAATAGTCTTTGTTGTCGTGTGATGTGATGAATTGCTGGTTTTGTGTGCTTTCTGATTTTGTGCCAGATTTTAGGTATGGTGCAGAGGTGCATTATTGTAGCTCAATTGGTTGGGAACAGTGGTGTAATGTTGAAAATGGTGCATTAGGTATTGTACACGCTGGGTGAATGGTGTATAGGCTGGATGATTGCTGGTGAGGATGGATGATTGCTGGTGATGTTAATTGATTGCTGGTGAGTCTGGATGATTGCTGGTGAGGCTGGATGATTGCTGGTGAGGCTGGATGATTGCTGGTGATGTTAATTGATTGCTGGTGAGGCTGGATGATTGCTGGTGATATTGATTGCTGGTGAGGCTGGATGATTGCTGGTGAGGCTGGATGAATGCTGGTGAGGCTGGATGAATGCTGGTGATGTTAATTGATTGCTGGTGAGGCTGGATGCTGGTGAGGCTGGATGATTGCTGGTGATGTTAATTGATTGCTGGTGAGGCTGGATGATTGCTGGTGAGGCTGGATGAACGCTGGTGAGGCTGGATGATTGCTGGTGATGTTAATTGATTGCTGGTGAGGCTGGATGATTGCTGGTGATGTTAATTGATTGCTGGTGAGGCTGGATGATTGCTGTCAATGTTATTTGCAAGCTGGTGGGTCTGGGTGAGTGTTGAGGAGGCAGGTATGAGTGTGAGCCCTGGAAAATGGGATCGCTGGGTGCAAGCTTGGTTGATGTTGATGTAACGTGCTTCGGTTATAAGCCGAGGTGTGAGGCAGAGTCTTTTGGTGTGGGTGGTTTCAGTTTGTGCTCCGATTCACACGAAGGGGCACACAAAGGGGCATGCCCCTTTGTCGCGCTCCTTAGGCGTGCGACTCCAGGCGCGCGACGCCTCGATCAGTTTCAGCCCTTTAAAGGGCTCTGGGGATTTACTCATGATTTACATGATTTACTCATGATTTACTCATACATGTAAAAGTATGAGTAAATCATGACTTTGTGCATATTTTTAGGTGCATACTAAATAGGCACTGAGGGGGCCAGAGTGGGGGGCGAGATTGGGATTTTCAAAAGTACACCTATAAATCATCATGTACCTGTTCTCTCTGTGTGTACACTGCATGGGGGTTCCACGCACAACCTGAGAAATTCTGGCTGTGCGACCTGTTTGACAACTCCCCGCTTAAAGGTGAATTTTAAAAGTCGAGCGTGCACCAACATCGAGAGATGTGCGCGCACGTAGGACATGCTTGTGTCCACCCAACTTACGTCTCCCAATACGTGATCTCACTTAGAATGAAAAAGGGGTGTGGCGTGGGCGTGCCAGTACATGCACCTAGGTGCAGTGCCATGTAACTTTACTTCTTCTATGAAGGAGGTGTAAGTTTAAAAAAACAAAAGGGCATCCCAAGAGTGGTTTAAGGGGTTAGGGGTAACTGGGGGAGTACAGGCTAAAGAACCGGGGTGGGGGGGGGGGGGGGTGTCTGAGGACCTAGCTCTAGATTGGGCAAATTGGTGGGCAAACCAGTGCAACTGGTCATGCAGTGGATGCACGCCTGTTATAAAATTCCCCCACTTGCGCAGTTCATAACTGGGTGTGCGCGCAGCTGTGTGCCCAACTGCAAATAGGGCACACACATAGGCACGCCTAGGCTGTTTTATAACATACACGTGTATGTGCGCATGCTATAAAATAGCTGTCCCTGGGTGCACGCATCAATGTGCAGCTGTGTGCTCCTTTGAAAGTTATCGCCTCAGACGGTAACTTTTAAACAGGCCCGTGGGCTCAAATAATGCATATGCATCAACCCATGGCTAGGGACATGGCAATTTTATAACACATTTATTTATTTATTTATTTTTATTTTTTTCTATACCGATATTCTTGTAGAGATACAAACCATACCGGTTTACATTTAACTTCAATTTCGCCTTATAGCGATACAGTAAACAAGTTAGCGAAGTCAACAGTTTTAACAGGAAAAAGAAAAGTAACATTCTGATCTGATCATTGCATTTTAAAATCAATGGAAATTATTTATACATATCAGATAAGCTCATCCAAGAATCAGAGGAATTGAAATACTCATCTTAAAGGGATGGAAGTAAGGTTAAATAAAGGGACTGATGAGGATAGAGGAGGGGGCAAGAGGTAGAGGGAGGGGTGGGTGAGAGGGATAGGCTGAAGAAAAAGCTAGTAGAGAGCAACGTTGTATGGAAGATAAGTTAAATGTCCTGAAAGGCTTGGCTAAATAGCCATGTTTTTAGTCTCTTTTTGAAGACAGTCGGGCAGGATTCTTCTCTCAGTTCGTGTGGAAGCGCATTCCAGTGGTGTGGGCCAGCTGTTGAGATGGCACATTTTCTGATAGAAGTTTTGGCTTGGGGGGCGAATAGGGTGTCTTGGTAGGCACTCCTAATAGGTCTAGAGGAGGTATGAGGTTTTAGTAGAGTGGAAGTGTTGAGGAAAGTGAGGTTATGGATAACTTTATGGATAATCGAGAGTACCTTGAATAATATCCTGGATTTGACTGGAAGCCAATGTAGGTTTTGAAGAGTGGGGGAGATGTGTTCCCTCCTTTTGGTATTGGTGAGAAGCCTAGCTGCAGAGTTCTGCATCATCTGAAGTGGTTTTAAAACAATGGCTGGAAGACCAAGAAGCAGAGAGTTGCAGTAGTCTAGTTTTTTCAAGATGATTGCTTGCAGTACAAGTCTGAAGTCTTTGAAGTGTAGAAGTGGCTTGAGGTTTCTGAGTACTTGAAGTTTAAAAAAGCAATCTTTAGTGGTGGTGTTAACGAATTTCTTAAGGTTGAACTGATTGTCAAGGATGACCCCCAAGATCTCTGACAAAAGGTGAGGGTTTTATCATAGTGAAGATTGGTTGGGGTGAATTCAGGTTGTCTTGAGAAATAATGAGGATTTCAGTCCTGTTGGAATTCAACACAAGGTTGAGAGAGGCGAGTAGATTGTTGATTATTTGCAGATAGTTGTTCAAGTGATTTATAGTATTTTGAATGGAATCTGTGATTGGCATGATTATTTGAATGTCATCTGCATAAAACTAATGTGAGAGATTTAGCTTGGTAAGCAGGCGGCAAAGTGGGAGTAAATAAATGTTAAATAGTGTGGGTGAGAGGGAGGATCCCTGGGGAACACCCATGCTGGAGCTGACGGCTGGCGATACTTTATTGTTAATCTTGACTTTATAGAATCTATTGGACAGGAATGACTTAAACCAGCTTAGAGCTACTCCCTTGATGCCTATTTCTGCTAGTCGTTCCAGTAGAGTAGAATGGTTGACCGTATCAAATGCTGAAGATAGATCAAGTAGTGCTAGTAAGTGCTTTTGACCTTTTTCCATGTTGATAAGGATGTTGTCAGCGAGGGATAGGAGTAGAGTTTCTGTGCTAAATGATTTCCTAAATCCGTGTTGAGATGGGAAAAGGATATGATGATCCTCAAGATACTCAGATAGCTGTTTGTTAACCACTTTTTCCATGATTTTTGCAATCATTGGTAGGTTGGCTATTGGACGGAAATTAGCTGGATCCAAAGGGGACAGATTCAGTTTTTTTAATATAGGTTTGAGAATGGCAAACTTTAGTTGGTCTGGCACTAGACCTTGGGTTAAAGAAAGGTTAATGATGTCCAAGATAGGTTTAGAGATGGAGTTTGGGATGTTAAATAGTAGATTTGTCGGAATTGGGTCAATAAGGTGCATTGCTGGTTTCAGCTTTTTAATGATGTTTTCAATTTCCAACGTTGATGTAGGTTCAAATGTTTCAAGTGATGAGTTTAGTTGTGGAGGAGTGATGGTGAGGGGAGGATGAGAAGTAGGAGGATAAGAGAGAGTGGTGGTAAGGTCTAAGATTTTTTTCTTAAAGTAGATTGAAAGTTCAATAGCTTTGTCGAGTGCTGCATCATCTGGGATGAGAGGGGGGGATGGCTTGGTGAGAGTAGAGACATATGAGAATAGGGCTTTTGAATCGAAGAAAAAGTGATGAATTTTTTTAGAGAAGAAATCCCTTTTCGTTTTAAGGATGGCAGTTCTGTAAGTAGTAAGTAGAGTTTTGTATGCCGCTTGTGTTGCTGAGGATGGCGTTTTTCGCCAGATTTTTTCTTTCTTTCTGAGATTTTGTTTTAAAACCTTTAGTTCAGGTGTGAACCAGGGTTTCCTGTTAGGAGGAGGATTGCGTAGTACTTTTGTGGAACTTGGACAGGATTGATCTGCGACCTTTGTGAAGATATTGATCCATGATGTAATCGCTGTGTCTACATCCGATAGTTTAAGATAGGGTCATTCTTTTTCAAGGTGAGATTTGATGAGATCAGAAGAGCAAGGTTTTCTGTAATGAATTGTGGATTTAGGGAAAGAGAGAGGAGGATGTTCTTTCACTATAAGGTTAGAGTTGATGAGTCGGTGATCCGACCAAGGGATCGGAATAGTTGTTGGGTTGGAAGTAAGAGAGATACCATTGTTGATGAATATAAAGTCTAAGGTATGGCCAGCCTTGTGAGTAGGACTGTTCACAATTTGTGAGAAACCTAGGTAGTTAAGTGAAGAGAGTAAAGTTTCGCAGTTATGAGAACGGTGGGGGGTGTCTACAGGTAGGTTAAAATCACCTAAAATTATCGCAAGTTTAGCTGTATTGATGTGTTTAGTTATAAGTTCAATGATATGTTCAACATATGCGCTATCTTATAAAATACAGGCACATGTGCAGGTAATTTTAAGTGGATGCTCATCTATGTACGCAAATGCTGCTTTGACCATGTAAGTAGGGGGATTTTAAGACTTGTGTATCACTGCCAGTAGAAGTTTTACCAGTTTGTTCCCAGTTTGCCTAGGTAAGGCAACCCTCCCCCTCTAGTTTAATAGCCTCCCTTCTCCCCTGTTAGACCTGAACCTTAAAATCTGCTAACGCGTTTAGTTTTTTTTTGTTTTATGACTTACACGCCATCCATAGTAGAAGTAAAGTTACGCAGCAGGGGACCTCAGCGTGCACCTGTGCGAGTATTTATGTGCAAATATTAAGGGGAAATCCAGGAACGCCCATGCCCCGCCCAGACCACACCCATGATCTGCCCCCCCCTTTTTGGAACTTTTCATTTGTGCGTGTAGCGGGAGGGAGGGGAGGCTTTTAAAATCCACTTGGCAGACGCCAGCCCAGTTTACACACATCTCCCCATTTTGGAGAGCACCAGAATGTTCAAGTTCACCTTTTAGAGTATCAAGAACATCTATTCTATTTCCCACTTTAAACATCAGGCAGCCTGATCCCCTCCCACCTCATAGCAATTTGCAGGGAGCACTGGGGAGGGAATTTAATTTATTATCCTGCTGTTCATTAAAACATCAGAGCACTGTACAATTTGAAAATACATTTAAATTAATTTGTTACAATAAATATTAAATTATACATAAAACAAATAATATAATAATGGGGGGGGGGGGGGGAGCCTGCGTCTCCCCTCACTCCCAAGCCACTCACAGCTGAAATTATGTGCCCAACAGCAAACATCCACAAAAATAATTGGCGAGAACATTGCTAATCAGATTTCTTCCCTTCCAGTATCATTGCCCATACCCACTGAAAACTCTGGAGATGCATGCGCCACAGCATTTACGTGCGTATATGGGCACTTTTAAAACTATGGTCGGTGTGTGTAAGCCAGACTTCTTCCCGCATCCTCTAACTGATGCGCATGAGGGCTTTTAAAATTCACCTTTAAAAGGAAATCCGAGTAATTTTAACTGCGTTCTGAAGTACATAAATTAAATATTACTAGTATCACACTGCTTTAATGTCTGCTCAGAAAATCTGCTTGCATGTTGTCCATTCCCACTATGTAACAGGCTGCTAACAGCTGTTCTGCCCAGCTGATTAGATCCCGGCTTCCTGAGCAACTGCCCGACTCTTGGTGCCAACCCTGTCGGTTGATGTAAGCCACAGTCATCGCATTGTCCAACAATACTTTCACCGGCTTCAACCTCACCAGAGACAGAAACACTGTAGAGCCAAATGTACCACTCTCGTCTCTAAGCAATTGATGGACCATAAGGCTTCCTCCTTTGAGCACTGGCCCTGTACAGACTGTTCCTGACACACCATTCCCCAGCCGGAGAGACTGGAATCAGTGGTGACTAACATCCAGACTGGAATATCAAGGTCCTCTTCTTGTCTCAACTTGACTGGAAGGAGCCACCATGAGATACTGGACCTGGCAAACTCAATAAGCAGAAGTGAAAGCTGAAACTGCTCTGAAATGGTCCCAGCGGGATAGTAAGGCCAACTGTAGAGGCCTCATATGAGCAACGCCCATGGAACCGACTCTAAAGTGGAAGCCATGGACCCAAGAACTTGTAAGTAATCCTAGACCTTGGGAACCCACTTCCTCAACAATTCGCAAACTTGAGCTTGCAATTTAGAAATCCGCTCTTCAGTGAGGAAAACTTTCCCTGCCTTGGTATTGAAACATGCCCCCAAAAATTCCAAAACCTGGGAAGGGAAAAGATGACTTTTGGACAGATCCACTATCCATCTTAATGGCTACAGGTGCCGGGGGACCAAGTCCACTGCCTCCTGGCAAAGGGTTTCTGACTTTGCTCAAATCAACCAGTTGTCCAGATAGGGGTGAACCAAGTCCCCGTCACTTCGGAGGGCAGCAGCCACCATGACCATCATCATGGTGAAGGTCATGGGTGCTGTCGCCAGAACGGAGAGCAGGATACAAAACTGAAAATGTTCCCCCAGAACCATGAAAATCAGGTATCTTTGATAATCGGGCCAGATTCCTATGTGCAAGTACACTTCGGTCAAATCCAGAGATGCCAAGTACTCCCCCTTGTGAACTGAGGCAATCACCGATCGCAGTCTCCATATGAAACCAAGGAACATTTAGAGCCATGTTCACTTTTTTTTAAATCGAGGACTGGGTGGAATGTGCCCTCCTTCTTGGGAACTATGAAAGAAATGGAATAGCAGCCTGTGCCCTGCTCCTCCAGGGGGAAAGGAACAATGGCTACCAGCATGCAAAGGCGATAAGGTTTCCCATGCTGCCAATTTATTTTCTTCATAAGTACATGGGGAGACCAAGAACAAATCTCTTAGTGGTCAAGCAAATTCTAAAGCGTAACCTTGTTCTATCACGCTTAAGGTCCACTGGTCTGACATGATTCTGACCCACTCTTCTTAGAACAGAGCCAACCGGCCCCCTAATACTGGCACAGAGGAGTGGACCAGCCTGGCATCAATGGGCGGACTTGATTCCACCACCACTCTGGGAGAAGCCATCTCTTCCCAGCCTTCTCCCTCGAAAGGACTGGTTCCAGGATGGCTGCCTTCCCGAGGACTGTCGCTGGGTGCTTCTGATGCTCTGGTAGGCCGAAAATGCCTATTTCCTCTGAAATGAGCACGCAAAGAAAAGGACCCTTTCCCCTTCGGCTTATCTTCAGGCAGTTTATGAACCTTGCTCTACCCAGAGAAGCTTGATCATCTCTTCCAAGTCATGACCAGAGAAAAATTTCCCCTTAAGAACATAAGAAATTGCCATGCTGGGTCAGACCAAGGGTCCATCAAGCCCAGCATCCTGTTTCCAACAGAGGCCAAACCAGGCCACAGGAACCTGGCAATTACCCAAACACTAAGAATATCCCATGCTACTGATGCAATCAATAGCAGTGGCTATTCCCTAAGTAAACTTGATTAATAACCGTTAAAGGACTTCTCCTCCAAGAACTTATCCAAACCTTTTTTGAACCCAGCTACACTAACCACATCCTCTGGCAAGAAATTCCAGAGTTTATTGTGCTTTGAGTGAAAAACAATTTTCTCCGATTGCTCTTAAATGTGCTACTTGCTAACTTCATGGAATGCACCCTACTCCTTCTATTATTCGAAAGTGTAAATAACCAATTCACATCTACTCGTTCAAGACCTCTCATGATTTTAAAGACCTCTATCATATCCCCCCTCAGTCATCACTTCTCCAAGCTGAACAGCCCTAACCTCTTCAGCCTTTCCTCAGAGGGGAGCTGTTCCATCCCCTTTTTCATTTTGGTTGCCCTTCTCTGTACCTTCTCCATCGCAACTATATCTTTTTTGAGATGCGGCGACCAGAATTGTACACAGTATTCAAGGTGCGGTATCACCTTGGAGTGATATAGAGGCATTATGACATTTTCCGTTTTATTAAACATTCCCTTCCTAATAATTCCTAACATTGTTTGCTTTTTTGACTGCTGCAGCACACTGAGCCGACGATTTTAAAGTATTATCCACTATGATGCCTAGATCTTCTTCCTGGGTGGTAGCTCCTAATATGGAACCTAGCATCGTGTAACTACAGCAAGGGTTATTTTTTCCTATAGGCAACACCTTGCACTTGTCCACATTAAATTTCATCTGCCATTTGGATGCCCAACCTTCCAGTCTTGAAAGGTCCTCCTGTAACGTATTACAATCTGCTTGTGATTTAACTACTCTGAATAATTTTGTATCATCCGCAAATTTGATAACCTCACTTGTCGTATTCCTTTCCAGATCATTTATATATATATTGAAAAGCACCGGTCCAAGTACAGATCTCTGAGGCACTCCAGAGATCTGTACTTGGACTCCATTTAATCCTACTCTCTGTTTCCTGTCTTTTAACCAGTTTGTAATCCACGAAAGGACATTGCCTCCTATCCCGTGACTTTTTAGTTTTCTTAGAAGCCTCTCATGAGGGACTTTTGTCAAATGCCTTCTGAAAATCCAAATACACTACATCTACAGGTTCACCTTTAGCCACATGTTTATTAACCCCTTCAAAAAAATGCAGCAGATTTGTTAGGCAAGACTTCCCTTGGGTAAATCCATGTTGACTGTGTTCCATTAAACCATGTCTTTCTATATGCTCTACGATTTTGATCTTGAGAAAGTTTCCACTATTTTTCCCGGCACTGAAGTCAGGCTCACTGGTCTATAGTTACCCGGATCGCCCCTGGAGCCTTTTATAAATATTGGGGTTACATTGGCCACCCTCCAATCTTCAGGTACAATGGATGATTTTAATGATAGATTACAACTTTTAACTAACAGATCAGAAATTTCATTTTTTAGTTCCTTCAGTACCGTAGGATGCATACCATCCGGTCCAGGTGATTTGCTACTCTTTAGTTTGTCAATCTGGCCTACTACATCTTCCAGGTTCATAGTGATTTCGTTCAGTTCGTCTGACTCATCACTCCTGAAAACCATCTCCAGAACTGGTATCTACCCAACATCCTCATTAGTAAACACGGAAGCAAAGAATTCATTTAGTCTTTCTGCAATGACCTTGAAAGGCCAGGCTCCCAACAGAGACTTGGATGAGACGTCAGCTGCCCAATTCCTCAACCAGAGCAGCCTGTGGGCTGAAACCGCCGACATAATTGTCCTAGAAGAGTTCCTAGTGAGATCATATAGCGCATCAGTGCCATAGGCCATCACAGCTTCCAGCCACTGCACCTGCTGCATTTCAGATTCAGATGAGGTTCTGTCTGATTGTGACTGTTGAACCCAGCGCAAGCCCACTCTCAACATGAAACTGCTACACAGCCGCTCGAATGCCAAAAGCAGCACCTCAAATATCTTCTTGAGTTGCACTTCCTATTCTTTTTTTTTTTAAATTTTTTTATTTATTTAATTTTCAAATATTTCAATTTACATTGATGATATATAGGAAAAATTTGGTAGTTATACAAAGAAAATTCTCAAATTCCAATATATCAGGAAACAAAACATCAGTATAACATTTCCCAAATATTATAAGAAAAATGGGGGAAACCCAAATGTAAGCAGATTAATAGGAAATTACAAACTTAATATGCTGAACACGAGTGAGAGAGCAGTTAACATACATATTTAGCCATTCTTACTAGACCTATATGGAGTGAGAGTCCAAGTAAGCTCGTAGTTGTTCCATCTCTGTAAAAATATATCTATTATCTTGATAAATCAACACACAATGGCAAGGGTACCTAAGGTAAAATTTGGCACCTCTGGACACAATCTCATTCCTCATTTTTAGGAATTCTTTTCTTTTCTCTTGAACTTTCCTTGTTATATCAGGGAAGACACGTATTTGGAAACCAT
Organism: Rhinatrema bivittatum; assembly: GCF_901001135.1. NCBI lineage: Eukaryota > Metazoa > Chordata > Amphibia > Gymnophiona > Rhinatrematidae > Rhinatrema > Rhinatrema bivittatum. The sequence goes on along the minus strand of NC_042616.1, from coordinate 411,961,574 downwards.
AGTAAAGTTCTGCTTGCTTTTTAAAAGCTCTTCTAAGAATTTCATCTCTTTCAGATGTTTGAAGAAAGGAGATAAAGACCGTTGCTCTTTCTTCTATTTTTGCTTCATAGGACTTCTCTAGAAAGTCTGTTAAATTATCTTTAGGGGTGGTATTTTCCATGGATTCATCACATTGCTGCTTTTCTTCTTTTTCTTTCCCTTTTTCTTGTCTCACTGGTAGGTAGTATAATTTGGAAAAAACAGGTACCATTTGTTCTGAATAGGCCAATATGTTAATAAAGTAACTTTTTATCAATTCTTTCAATGGCATCCATTTTGTTCTTGGAAAATTTAGTATTCTAAGGTTATTTCTTCTCATTAAGTTTTCCATAACATCCATCTTTTTTTCAACAAAAGATTCTGATTTTATAAGATTAGTTTGTACTTCTTTAATCTGTTTAACTTCTTTTTCATTTTCTACCAGTGATTTTTCCACATTAATTATTTTTTTCCTCCAAAACGTTAGTCTTTCCCATATTTTCTTTAACCACATTGGTCAAGTCAATTATAGCCATATTTATTGTGGTCAGGGCCTTCCAAATTTCTTCAATCGTTATTTTTTCAGGCACTTTTAGAGGATAGTTCAACATTACTTGCACACTTTTCCCTCTATCTCCAATGTCTAGAAGACCTTTAGTGCCCAATGCTGGAGACCCAGATTCTGCTATTCCCTCCCTGGAGTCTGAATGAACAGAACTCGCCGAAGTAGGCCTGGAATCCATACCTCTTCTCTGGGAGTCCTCTGATTTTCCTGTAGGCAGTATCGATGTTTCCTGCATCTGTTGTTAATCTCCCCTTCCTCCGGGGGTCTGCTGGGCATCAAAGGAGTTGTTGGCTCGCCGGGGCTTAACGATATTTCCTCGGCCAGGGTGAAGGGCAGCCGCTCTCTGCTTACTTCACCAGCGGCCCCGCTTTCCGGCGTAAACTGCCCTGCTTGAAACGCTTCCTCGATCCGCGTTTGTCGATAGGAAATCTCTGGCGTAGAAGCAAGGACCTCTCGGATCCTTGCTTTTCGTTTAGTGTGTGGCATGGAAATTATTTCCAAAAGAAAAGCAGTCTTAGGAAATATTAGGAAATTTTGTTAGGCAGACGAGGAGCTCGGTCGCGTTCGTGCTCACATCGTGGCGGCCATCTTGGATCTCCAACTTCCTATTCTTAAGATCTTTCAGGGCTGCAGAACTGGCAACTGGAACAGTAGTCTTCTTAGTAATCGCCGAAACTGATGCATTCACCTTTGGGACCTTCAGGAGCTCAAGTGTATCCTCTGGCAAAGGATACAACTTATTCATGGCCCTGCTGACCTTCAGGCTTGTCTTGGGAGTATCCTGCTCCCTCACCATCAACGTGCTGACCAATTGGTGAAAAGACCTTGCTGGACCACGGAGGTCAGTCATTGCTAGGTCCAGGTCTTCCAGCCCTGATTCCTCTCGTGGAATCTTTATACCCAGTTCTTCCAGAACTGTGGGAATCAGGGGATCCAGCTCCTCCTTGTGGAACAGCCCTACCACCTTGGGATCTTCCCCTTCCACCACCAGGCTTTTGGTCCACACCTATCTGGATCCTGGTCCACCAAACCTGCATCCGACTCTGGTGGACCCTGCGCCCGCAGATCCTCCAGTTCTGAAGCCTCAGAGGAGGTGTCCTTGGTGGTAGTCAGTGCTGAGGCCTCTGGGACCCTCCAGACCCTTGTAGCCCACTCAGCCCAGGAGGGCCTGGCCCTCTTTGCCAGTCTTGAGCGTGCTGAAGCCACCTGCGCAGTTTTAAACTGACTCACGGCTTTCCTGGCTTTATAAGCTTTGTGCAATAGGAGAACAAAATCAGATGAAAAAGCAGAAGCAGCATTTGAGTCATCCCATGGCAACCCCTTTTTCTCTCTCTCTTTTTTTTTTTTTTAAACAACTTTAAACAGGCAGATAAAGAAAATAACACTTCCCTTGAAAGAAGACCAGCAGCAGGCTCTGTTCCTCCTTCAGGGTGAGGGAACTGGGACCCCCAGCTTTTTATCCTGTCTAGCAATAAAGGACAGAGTGATAAAGGATCCCCAACCCCCTGCTCATCCACCTAAAACCCCCCTGGGAGGTAAGCAATCCTGGATGTTCTAGGCTTTTAAAGCTTTCCTTTTTTTTTCTTCAATCTCAGACTGCAGGCTTTGCACCTCCACCATCTGCTGGAGACAGAGAAATACTGAGGGACTGCGGATGACACAGCCTCGTGTTAAGAGGCTGTCAGTAAAACTTTCTCTGTCCCCATCTACTGGAGGGAGGCAAAACCCAGGAGTCTGGACTGAGCTGGGTACGTAAGGGAATTAAAAATCAATTTAATGTAGCCCTGATCATAAAACAGATTGCTACTACTTAGACCAAAAGCTACTTTAACTGAATTTCTGTAAGTTTAGTTTCAGAACTGTGGAATTCTCGAGCACAGATTTTTCTGCCACATGGAGCCAATTCTAGGTCACCATACAATTCTATTTCTGAAAACTCCAGAGTCACTTAGACACCATATTCCAAAACTCTTCTCACCCACCATGCTAGAGGGAAACAGACAAGAAGTGTTTTTCTATAAAAGCATCTTTTATTCACTGTATTCTTTTGCAAGTAGGAAATGTCCACATCTAGCTTTAAAACAAAAAAATATCCCAAAATGGATTTGAATAGAGTTTATCTGATGACGGATTCTTGCATGTGAAAGTCATATTCAGATCAGGGCTGCACCTCAGACTGTGGGTGTGCTTTCACCTGTGGTCATTTGCCTCTCATTTCCTTCTGGTTTTTAGAATAACCAAAATTAATATTCATGATACATTTGCATTAATTTAGTTTACAGAACAGATTCATTTTGTAGCTTGGTTACCTGGGAAACCACATTCATCTGTGGCCTCCAGAAATGAAGCAGCACGACTACTATTGATCTGGAAGAAGTTCAGTAGCCTCCAAGAAGCGTCTAAACAAAGATTCCTCTGGACGTGCATCCTTGCAATCAGCAAGATAGCTGGTGTCTGTACAGAATGGTCAAGGGCTGGAGGGGACTGGAAACCAAATAAAAAGTTGCATCCACTTTTGAAACTTCTTCACTCCCTGCAAACTACTATGCCAATATGCCTTCTCCTCCCCTCCCAGCCTTATTCTCTGTTCCTCATAGATTTGCCAGTTAGTTTCCTGCGCTGGGCCTTGCTGGTTTTCCCAACTTTGGCCTTCAAGGGTTTTTTAGTCTTGTCTTGGAAACAGCTTGGCTTCTTTCCCTTTGATTTTTTTTTGCTATGGGCATGCAAGGAGGCCGTCAGTGCACAGATCCTGCAGGAGAAACAGAAAAACCATTAGCTAGAATCACTCTTACAGGCTGTGTTTACCTTATATCTGTTTAGGTCACTTAGCTAAACAGAGTCCATTAGAGTTTTCTGTCAATCATATTTAGGACACAAATCCAGTGAGGCCTGGTTGAAGGAAGAAATCCCCTCTTCCCCAATCCATGGTTGGTAACGATTAATATGATTATTAATCCAATATAACAAGTGAAAGCAATTTCCAATTTGTTCTCCCTTTTCTGGATCTAAGGGATTTCCTAGGTTTTGCCCTTGCAGTGACCTGTCATCCTTTGTAGATATTATGTAATAAAACTAATGGCCTTGGCACTCTGTTTCTATCCCAATCCTGTAGCACAGATGCAAACTCTTCTTAAAGGGCAGAAACTGCATGCTCAAAATTCAAAGTAATTTACTGTTTAATCTGGCATATGCATTGGAATAGAGTGGATCACCCAGGCCCTGGATCAACTAGCTTTTCCTGCTGCCAGGGATCTTCATTCTTTCTTTAGCAGGTTCCTGGAACAGCTGATGCTAACACCGCATGGCTCTGCGAGTTTGAGTAGTGCTGGTGCCTGTACTTTTGCGCTGATCTCTGAAACTGAGACCAGCAAAAGAATACAGAGAGTTACATACACAGTGCCGGCATCAGTTGTTCAGGGGACCAAACGAGAGAAACTGAATAGTGGTGGAGTAAGCCAGCAAGGTTTGAGGGGACTGGCTTGTTCGGGAGGAGGAAGTTGTGGTGGAGGCAAGCAGGCTTGCTGGGAAGTGGTGATGAGGCAGGTAGGCAGGCTTGCTTGCTGGAAGGGAGAAGGTGGTTGGAGATAAGATAGTCTGCTGGGGGAAGGCTGGCTAGCAGGCCTCAGGGGATGGCTACGAGGCTATGGGGTGAGGTGAAGACAGGCTGATTGGTGGGGAGGGAATGGCTGATAAAGGACAGGCTGGCTAAAGGAGCAATAGATGGTTATGAGGGCAGGCTGGTTGGTTGGGGATAAAGAAAATTAGGTCTTACCTCCGATAATTTTTGTTCCTGTAGTACCAAGAATCAGTCCAGACTCCTGGGTTTTGCCTCCGCACCAGCAGATGGAGACAGAGCCAAACTTGTCAGGCTCCGTATATATACCAGGGTGCCACCCACAGCCTGTCAGTATAACGTAATGTCGAAGCAGAAAACCCCTGAAACTGAACACTAACTAAACCCCGGAAGATTAACCGGAGAACCCTGGGCTCACTGTCCCCAATGAGAGACCTGCCCCCAAAAGAAAACCAAACATATAGCAATTGATCGGTGTGAAGAAAATCCCCCAATATCCTCGCAAATAAAAACACAGCGGACTCTCCGAAACTGAGATAGTATTGAGGGCGGGACTCTGGACTGATCCTTGGTACTACAGGAACGAAAATTATCAGAGGTAAGACCTAATTTTCTTTTCCCTGTACGTACCAGATCAGTCCAGACTCCTGGGATGTACCAGAGCTAAGATTACTTGGGATGGGATCCGGAGAGGCCCGCTCTTAAAACACCTGCTCCGAAATTGCCTTCCCGTGAACCCTGGACATCCCGACAAGAATGACGTGCAAAAGTATGCAAAGATTTCCAAGTTGCAGCCCTGCAGATCTCCTGTGGAGAAATCTGCATACACTCCGCCCAGGAAGCTGCCTGGGAACGCATCGAATGGGCCTTGAGACCCTGCGGAACAGGTTTACCAGAGAGTAAATATGAGGAACCTATGGTCTCCTTCAACCAGCAAGAAATGGTGGTCTTGGAGGCCTTATTACCCCTTTTTGGGACCTGACAAAGCACAAACAGGTGATCCGATAATCGAAAGTCAATAGTCACCTCCAAGTATCGTAGTAGAGATCTACGGACATCCAACTTCTTCAGATCCCTTGAGACTGGATCTGCCCCCGGGAGATCCCCAAAAGAAGGAAGCTCCACAGACTGATTCAAGTGAAACGAAGAAACCACTTTCGGGAGAAACGAGGGAACCGTGCCCAGCGTAACCCCTGCTTCCAAGATCCGCAAGAAAGGCTCCCTACAGGACAAAGCCTGAAGCTCTGACAATTTTCTGGCAGATGCGATTGCCACCAAGAACACTGTCTTCAAAGTAAGGTCCTTAAGGGTTGCCCGTTTTAGAGGCTCGAAAGGAGGAGCACACAGGGCCTTGAGAACCACGTTCAAATTCCAGGAAGGGCACGGAACCTTCAAGGGCGGACGCCCCCTTCAGAAACCTGTTCACATCGGGATGCGCTGCCAGGGTTCTTCCTTCGAGAAACCCCCGAAAACAACCAAGAACCGCTATCTGTACCCTGAGAGAACCACAGGATAGACCTTTAGCTAAACCAGTAGCAACCAAGACACGAGGATCAGTGAACACCAGGAATTCTTTATTATGCACAAAACATCTTAAAAAGCCAGACTCAGGCCGAGTTTCGTTCTTTGAGCTACTTCAGGGGCTAACAGAACAAAACAAATATAGTCACCTATAAAAACATATAAATGTGAATAAGACATATACACCAAACATGATAAAATTATATAAATAATATAAAATCAAAAACACAAACATAATTATTGACAATAGACAAAAATATTAAAACATGGTCTAATCAATTAACTTGACAAAACTCCTTATGAAAAAACATGATTCTGTGTGTGTCCCTATCTATATCCATGTGTATAAATATGGAAGTAAATAATTATTGTATTTTCAGCCTATTAGTTACAATGTGAACCGGTATGATGTTTGCATACTAATGCCGGTATATAAAAGTTTCAAATAAATAAATAAATAAATTATGAAATACCTATTTTATGTTTTAATATTTTTGTCTATTGTCAATAATTATGTTTGTGTTTTTGATTTTATGTTATTTATATAATTTTATCATGTTTGGTGTATATGTTTTATTCACCTTTATATGTTTTTATAGGTGACTATGTTTGTTTTGTTCTGTTAGCCCTGAAGCAGCTCAAAGAGCGAAACTCGGCCTGAGTCGGGCTTTTTACAATGTTTTGTGCATAATAAAGAATTCCTGGTGTTCACTGATCCTCGGGGCTTGGTCACTACTGCAATTTTGGATCGGTTTCCAGATTGTTTCTTTGGATCTTTAGCTAAACCATCCTGTAGAAAAGCCAAAATAGCTGAAATGGATGCCCGGGTAGCGGGAATTGAACACTCAACGCACCACGATTCGGAGATCTTCCACACTCGTACGTACGCCAATGAAGTCTACTTCTTTCGCGATCTCAACAAAGTAGAAACCACCACGTCAGAATAGCCTTTGCTCTTTAGACGACGCCTTTCAAAAGCCATGCCGCTAGACAAAAGCGATCTACCTGATCGAAACACAAGGGTCCCTGATGGAGGAGATCTGGTAGATTCGGAAACCTGAGCGGCCCCTCCACAGCTAGGTTGAGGAGATCCGCAAACCAGGGCCGCATTGGTCATTCAGGAGCCACCAGATTGACCTCGGATGGATGGGCCTCTACGCGCCGAAGGATTCTGCCGATCAGAGGCCAAGGAGGAAAGAAATACAGAAGAATCGAGGTGGGCCATGGTAACGCCAGGGCGTCCACTCCTTCTGCTCCCGTTTCTCTTCGGTGGGCAAAGAACCATGGGGCCTTGGCATTCTGGAACGTTGCCATCAGATCCATGGCTGGAGTGCCCCATCTGTCGCAAATGAGTTGGAAAGCCCTGTCTGTCAGTTCCCATTCTCCTGGGTCGAGATGATGGCGGCTCAAGAAGTCCGCGTGAACATTGTTGACCCCTGCTATATGGGACGCTGATATGCTGGATAGGTGACGCTCCGCCCACTGGATCAGAAGGCGAGCCTCGAGGGTTACCGGTTGACTTCTGGTTCCCCCTTGACGATTGATGTAGGCCACCGTGGTCTGAGAGGAACCTGACTGACTTTCCTCGGATCAGGGAATGAAACGCCTGCAACGGCAAACACACTGCCCTGGTCTCCAGCCGATTGATCGACCAGCGCGCCTCGGTCGCAGACCAGCTGCCCTGAACTGACTTCCGTAGACACACTGCTCCCCAACCGCGGAGGCTCGCATCCGTGGTGACCACCGTCCATTCTGGCGTCACAAGGGGTACTCCCCTGAGAAGGTTGGTCGAGGAGAGCCACCACCCGAGGCTGAGACAAGCCGGCTTCGTCAATGGGGATCGGGAGATAAAATTGTTCGGACACCGGGTTCCAACGGGAGAGCAACGCGGACTGTAAGGGTTACATGTGCGCGAACGACCAGGGCACCAGGTCCAGTGTTGACGCCATGGATCCTATCATCTGTAGATAATCCCAAACTGTCGGCGGTTATTTCAGGAGTAAGGACCGAACCTGCCCCTGCAATTTGCGGCAACGCTCAGACAAAAGGAAGACCGCCCCTTGGCGAGTATCGAACAAAGCTCCCAAAAACTCCAGAGACTGAAAGGGAATGAGATGACTCTTCGCGACATTCACCACCCAGCCTAGGGAACGCAACAACTGCATTACTCGAGTGATCGCCGACTGACAGAGGGACTCAGACTTCGTCCGAATCAATCAATCATCCAAGTATGGGTGTACAAGCAATCCTTCCCTCCAAAGCTGCGCCGCTACGACCACCATGATCTTGGTGAAGGTTCTGGGAGCTGTGGCCAGATCAAAGGGCAAGGCCTGGAACTGATAGTGCTTCCCCAAGACATTGAACCAGAGATGCCTCTGGTGATCCTCCCTGATCCCGATGTGAAGATAAGCTTCCGTGAGATCCAGGGATGCCAGGAATTCCCCCGGCCGCACTAACGCTATGATGGACCGTAACGTCTCCATGCAAAAGCGTGGGATCCACAGACATCTGTTGACGCACTTGAGATCTAGGATGGGTCAGAAAGTTCCTTCCTTCTTTGGAACGACGAAATAAATGGAGCAATGTCCTCTTCGTTGTTCCTGATGGGGGACCGGCACAATTGCTCCCAGGTCGAGCAAACTTTCCAAGGTCTGTTGGACCGCTCGGCGCTTGTCTGCGTTTCCGCAAGGTGAAGGGAAGAATCGTGGATGGGGCGTAGCCGTGTTTTATTACCGAAAGTATCCATTGATCCGACGTGATCCTGGTCCATTCCTCGTAGATGAGAGACAATCTGCTCCCTACCCTGGGTAACAAGGAATGGTCCAGCCTGACATCATTGTGTGGACTTAACACCGGCAGGGGACTGAGAGGAACCAGGCCTGCCAAAACGCCTGCCCTGAAAGGACTGAGTCTGCTGACGTCCCCCCCCACCACCCCCGAGCGAAAGGAGGAGGAAGAGGAAGGAGTACCTGGGCACGAGGGACGAGCCCTACGATTTCCCCTGAAATGAGACCTAGAGGAGAAGGATGACCGGGGACGTGTTCTGTCCTCCGGAAGACGATACCCTTTATTCTCCCCCAGTAGCTGAATTATGTCATCCAACTCCTTCCCGAACAGCAGCTTACCCTTAAATGGTAAGGAGCCCAGCTTGGACTTGGACGCCCCGTCCGCAGACCAGTTCCGCAACCACAGAAGCCGCCTCGCGGAGACGGCCGAGACCATGGAGCACGCAGAAGTTCGCAAAAGATCATACAGGGCGTCCGCACTGTAGGCCACTACCGCCTCCAGGCATCCGGCCTGTCGAGCTTCCTCTTCCGACAGGCCCTCATTGGCCAGGAGTTGTTGGACCCAGTGTAGTCCCGCTCTGAGCGTGAAATTACTACAAATTGCTGCCTGGGACCCTAGGGCCGAGACCTCAAAGATCTTCTTCAACTGGATCTCCAACTTCCGATCCTGGAGATCCTTCAGAGCCGTGGTGCCCGTGACCGGGCACCATGGCTCTGTGCGCTTCGTGACCGCTGACACAGCTGCGTCCACCTTAGGAACCCGCAGGACTTCCAGGGCGTCCTCCGGTAATGGGTAAAGCTTGTCCATCGCCTTCGAGACTTAACCCCAAGTCCGGGGTGTCCCATTCCCGAAACAGCAAATCCGTAGCTGAAAAATGGAAGGGGAAGGTCGTAGGGGGGGCCGCTCAGACCCAACACCACCAGATCCATGGAGCAGAGTCTCTTCTGGGGGAGTGGCGATCCCTAACTCCTCCAGGATGGCGGGAATGAGGGGTCCCAGTTCGTCCCTACGGAATAGTCTGATAACTCTGGGATCGTCGCCCTCGGAAGCCTGACTCTGCCGCTTTGATCCTGGCGAGGGGTTCCTGTCTCCCTCTGCCCCCCCTCGGGGGTGGGGATGGACCCTCCAAGTCCTCCTGGTCCGATGTATCCGGATCCTCTTGTGGGGGAAGGGCCCTCAGGGACCTCTTCGCCGGTGGCAATTCGGTCGGGGTCCCCCGCTGTGGGCGTACCTTATTTGCTGGGTGTGGCCCCTCGGGTCCACCCGCCGACGCTAAGGGTCGTTTGCGGGTCTTACGGGCCTTAAAGGCCCTGTACATGGCCAGAATAAATTCTGAAGAAAAAGAGGAGCAGGAGACGTCCGAATTGGACCCTGTGACGTCGCCTGCTCTGTTCCCCAGGGGTTCCCCGGGTGAGGCCAGCCGTGGGAGGGGCAGTTGAGGGGACAGGGAGGGCGGCTAATTTCTGCCCTCTCTGACGGCGCCACGATCGGGACCGGTGCCAAAATGGCGGCTTTTGCCGCTCCTGCCTGCAGTGACCTAGGGAGAGGCGCGGAGGGAGTCCCAAACGCGACGGCCATGGCACCCCGCTTTACTACCACCACCCGCGTGGCTCCCGAGGGTCCCTCATCGCCAGGGATACAGGCGGAACAAAGCCCATCCCTGGACAGCCGCGTGCGCGCGCCGACCCGCAGGCCACACAGGCCGCGCCATGTGGCATCGCGGGTCGGACTGCGCTGCCGCGCTAAAAACCTTGAAAAAAGAAAAAAAAAATGTCCCTCGGAAAACAAAGAACAGCCACGAGGAGAAGGAAAATGCCAGACTACCGCCGCGAGAACCAAACGAAACACTAACCCGTTTACTTTTTTTTTTTTTTGGAAGCGATGCTGTCTCCCGGCGAGTGCTGAAGCGGCCTGGTTGGGGTGAGTGAGCCGGGCTCCCTGGTATCACCTCTGCTGGGCCGGTTCTCACATGCAAGATCCTTGACCCTAAGCCACAGCTGCCTGACAACCAGGGGGGATGGCCCCCTCGAGACCTGGCAACCCCCCTGGGAGGCTCAGACCCGGCCAAGTGACACCTGTTCTAAGAAAAAATATCTTCAACTTTTTTTTTTTTTTTTTAAACTTTACTAACAGGATAGAAGGAATGAACAAACCTAGCTAACCAAATCCCTTCTCTCCTAATACTAACAACCAATCTAGTTCAGTAGAGACTGTGGGTTAAGCACCCTGCATCTGCTGGAGACAGAGATATACTGACAGGCTGTGGGTGGCACCCTGGTATATATGCGGAGCCTGACAAGTTTGGCTCTGTCTCCATCTGCTGGTGCGGAGGCAAAACCCAGGAGTCTGGACTGATTCAGTACGTACAGGGAATGGCTGATTGAGGGCAAGTTAGTAAGGACAGAGAAGGGGCTTGCTGTGTGTGAGAGAGCATGCAGGAACAGCGTGGGGGGGGGGGGGGAGTTACTCTTGGATTCTCTCTACCTCTTTTCAACTCTATTTCCTCTGCCCATCCTTGGACCTCTCCCCTTCTCCTCTCCTTTTCCTGTTCTTACTCCAGCTGTATTTCTTCTCCATCCTTGGTCCTCTGGTGGAGGCAGAGGGGAAAGATAGAGAGGAGGATGGGGGCAGGAGATGAGAAAGAGGGGAAAGTTGCACTATGGGCAAGAGGAAAATGGCAGAGGGGGTGGGGAGGGAAGCCAGGATAGAAAAGTAACGAAAGGGGTAGAGTAGAATGTGTTATGTTGGGACCACCAAGGTCCCCTAATTGTTCTTGTGGTCTTGGGGTAGAGTAGAATGTGTTATGTTGTGGCCACTGAGTTCATCCATGTAGGGATCTGTAGCAGTCTTGTTGGTGTTTCTCCACAGGACATGCATTAGTGTTTTAGGGTCCACTGCAATATTTGCAATTCTGCTTTTTCATAGATAAATTTGTTGCTGTTGGAGTCCTGGGAATTAATTTTGCTATGGTGTGGCCAATATTCTACATGTGTGCTGAGTGTTTTTTGCAGGATTTTCTCGTTTCACAGTGCTTGGTATTGGAGGAATTTATGCTGCTTTTACTGAGGACATCAAAATGTGAATTATTTTATATGGGGTAAGTAAACTAGTCTCTCTCTCTCTCTCTCTCTCTCTCTATATATCTATATATATATATATATATATATATATATATAAAACTGAAGGTACAGGATTTATATTGGGTTTATCTTGCTCATACAATGACAAGATTGAACCTCACTCTTAAACCAGGGTGAGGTGGGTATGATCTCAGTCTCTTAAATTTTCTGATAGTGGTGTTAATTCATACATTGTGCGAAATAGCTTTTTGCTGCAATATATACAGGCAACTTATCAAAGTGTGCTTGGAAGTTTTTAAATCTAGCAAGTGGTGCCTAAACAATTGGGATAATTTGTATATCTTTATCACATTTTCCTGGTCTCAGATTGTATCTCTTGGTATTTTATGATCTTCCCTCTCTCCATACATAATACAGAATAGTCTTGTATAGACACGTCTAACAATACTATTGTGGTTTTCTCCTTTACCACTATGCTTTTATATCATCAAGATTTTTTTACTGATTTGTTTGAGAATGTTCCATGTGAACTCAACTTTATTCTCTGCAATTAGGCAGGGTTGTGATTCCAGTATTTCACTGGTACTACAATGTTATAGTGTTTATACCATTTCCAGAGATAGCGCAGTTGCATACCTGTAACAGGTGTTCTCCTAGGAGAGCTGGGCTCCATCTCTGATGGAGTCCAGCAAGGAAAACTTTTGTCAAAGTTTCTAGAAGCTTTGACTAGCACACTGAGCATCCATGCGTCCACGCGAGGTCCCCCTTAAGTCTCGTAATATAGATGAAAAAATACATGCGAAAAAAATAAAACAAACCAAAATGAGAACCCAACCCTGTGGGGAGGCAGACGAGATTCCTGAGGAGTAACACCCTGCTATCCTAGGAGAACATAAGAAATTGCCATGCTGGGTCAGACAAAGGGTCCATCAAGCCCAGCATCCTGTTTCCAACAGAAGCCAAACCAGGCCACAATAACCTGGCAATTACCCAAACACTAAGAATGTTATAGAAAACACTATAGTACCGAAACACTACTAATCTCTAACAGATAATGTACTACGTGGATTTGACAGCGGAAAACACTACATCATGATGTTATTAGATCTCTCAGCAGCATTTGACACAGTTAACCATGACATACTACTAAAAAGGTTAGAAGAAACAGGATTACAAAACAAAACAATTGAATGGTTCAAATCCTACCTTAATAACAGATCCTTTCAGGTACAGATAAAAAACACAATATCAGATAAAATAGAACTAAAGACAGGGGTCCCCCAGGATTCAGCACTTTCGACGACTATTTAACATTTACATGCTGCCCCTTTGCCACCTACTGGCGGGATTAGGTATCATACATTACATATACGCTGATGACATTCAGCTAATTCTACTTGTAGAAGAAACAACTGAAAAGACATTAAACTTGGCAATGTTGTATCTAGATACAATAAGACAACTACTAAATCAAATGGAACTAGTAATTAATATTGAAAAAACAGAATTTATACACCTTGAACAAAATACATTTAAAGAATTCAGAATCCCAAACTTAAAAATGACAAGACAGTGGAATTAAATGAGAAAGCTCGTAACCTAGGAGTAATAATTGATATGGAACTCAGCCTTAAGCAACACATATCACTAAAAGTTAGAGAAGGCTACGCCAAATTAATGGTCGTTAGGAGACTAAAACCCTTATTAACTCAAGCACACTTTCGAAAAGTTCTACAAGCACTAATTTTCGCTAGCACAGACTATTGTAACTCACTTTTCCTAGGATTACCTTATACAACACTCAAACCACTACAAATACTACATAACTCGGCTGCCAGAATACTTACTGGTAAAACTAGAAGGGATCATATCACTCAAACACTTGCCGAATTACACTGGCTGCCAATAGAACAAAGAGTGCAATATAAAATGCTATGCACAATTCATAAACTAATCAATGACGAAAAAGATGACTGGCTAAACACCGCACTGCGATTGCATGTCCCCCAGAGAAATCTCAGATCAGCCAATAAAGCTCTACTAACCATTCCCTTGGTCAAAACAGCAAAACTGACCCAAGTTAGAGAGAGAGCACTATCCTTAGCGGGTCCAATATTATGGAATACAATGCCACTCGAAATAAGATTGATGAAAGATTTAAAACTTTTCAAAAAAGGTTTGAAAACTTGGCTATTCAAAAAAGCCTTTCACAATGAGGTCAATGAGTAAGAACACCTACTCACAGATGAAAACCACCTAAAAGCATAACTGCTTTCTTTACTATTTTTATCATAATTACGTATTAATTTAAGAGCGACAGTATAAAACATATATGATTATCCAATGAATCATAAAAATGGTAATTCCAATCCACTGTCCATATAGATTATTGAAACATGTAACTGAAAAATTGATTGGCACCCCCTAGATAAATGTACAAACCAAACTTATATATGTGCCTAATTGTAAACCGTTGTGATGGTGTATTACTAAACGACGGTATAGAAAAGTTTAAGAAAGAAAGAAAGAAAGAAAGAAGATCCATTGCTACTGATGCAATTAATAGCAGTGGCTATTCCCTAAGTAAACTTGATTAATAGCAGGTAATTGACTTCTCCTCCAAGAACATACCCAAACCTTTTTTGAACCCAGCTACTCTAACTGCACTAACCACATCCTCTGGCAACAAATTCCAGAGCTTTATTGTGCGTTGAGTGAAAAAGAATTTTCTCCTATTAGTCTTAAATGTGCTACTTGCTAACTTCATGGAATGCCCCCTAGTCCTCCTACCTATTATAGGTAAGCAATTGCACTTTCTCCTAAGGCAAGTAGGATGGTAGTCCTCACATGTGGGCGAGTACCAAGCCCCAGACTGTCCCCGGCCACCATAGGGACCACTGCAACCGACCAACGGGCACAACAACTGCGGCGCCGTGAGCTGAAAAGGGACTGTCTGGTTCCCACAAAGCACGGAAAGAAAAAGTTGGGTTCAGGACTGGAACAGGTTGCAGAAGACTGATTGACCAAAGGCACTGCTCTGACGCCCGTCCTTGTAAAAACAGTAATGAGCCACAAACGGGTGAAGAGAACTCCAGGTTGCGGCCCGGCAAATCTCGGCGACAGGGACTGTGCGCAAATGAGCTACTGACTCCGCCATGGCTTGCACAGAGTGAGGCTTTATTCTGCCGGCAAGCGGGAGGCCTGCCTTCTGATAGCAAGAGGCAATGCAATCCGCCAACCAGTTCGACAGAGTCTGCTTACTCACAGACTTTCCCAGTCTGTTGGAATCAAAAGATACGAAGCGTTTGGTGGACTGTCTGTGGCTTGCTGTTCGATCCAAAATGAAAGCCAAGGCCCTTTTGCAGTCCAAGGTATGAAGGGCTTGCTCCCCCGAGTGGGAATGAGGCCTGGGGAAGAAGGTGGGTAACACGATGGACTGATTACGGTGGAAATCTGATATCATCTTGGGCAGATGCGTACACAACACATGATCATGGAAGAACTGTGTATGATGGGTAGGTCACCAGAGCTTGATGCTCACTGACCTTACGAGCTAAAGTAATAGCCACTAGGAACAAAAAAAACTTTCCAGGTGAGGAATTTCAGGTCGCAAGACTGCAGCGGCTTAAAAGGAGGTTGCATGAGTCGTGCCACAACAACGTTGATGTCCCAGGTTGTGACAGGAGGCCGAAGAGGGGGCTTCAGCTCGAGGAGGCCTACCAGAGGTTGCGCGGAAACGGACGTGCCAGTGACACCCCAATGGTACCACTGACAGCACTCAGGTGGACCCTGATCGAGCTGGTCTGAAGCCCAGACTTGGAGAGTTACCACAGGTAGTCCAACAGCTGAGGGAAGGGGCAGGAGAAGGGATCCAAGCCATGTCCCGCACACTAGATGGAAAATATCTTTTCCACTTTAAGCTGTAGGACTTTCTGGTGGAGGGTTTTCGGGACACCACCAGTACCTGGGAGATGCAGTCCGAGAGCACCAGAGGCTGAAGGACTATGTGCTCAACATACAAGCTATCAGAGCCAATGCCTGGAGGTTCAGATGGCGCAGGGTGCCTTAATTCTGAGAGATGAGATCGGGCGCTGCTGCCAGCTGGATGGGGGCCCACACCGATAAGTCCTGCAGAAGGGCGCCACCAGGAACATGGTCCCACTGTCCTGTTGAAGCTTCAGCAACGTCTTCAGCAGAAACAGCAGAGGGGAGTACGCATGTAGCAGGCCTCTCCCCCAGTGGAGGGAGAAGGCATCGCAGGCCAGATATCCGTCCCCCGATAACAGGGAGCAGAACTTGCTCACCTTGTAGTTGTGTTGGAGGCGAAGAGATCCACATCCGGCGTGCCCCAGCGGTGAAACCGCTTGGCCGCCACCCTTGGGTGGAGGGTCCACTTATGAGGCTGAAAGGAATGGCTTAAGAGATCCGCCAGGTCATTCAGACGACCCAGCAGGTACGTGGCACGCAGACACATCCCCTGCGAGAGGGCCCAAGTCCACACTTGCACTGCCTCTAGGTACAGCAGGAATAAGCCTGTGCCTCCCTGCTTGTTGATATACCACATCGCAACTTGGTTATCCGTTAGAATCAGGACTGCCTTGGATGACAACTGGTCCCTGAATGCCCACAAGACGTACAGGATTGCCCGAAGCTCCAGGAAGAGTATCTGACAGCGGCCGTCATAGGCAGTCCAGAGACCGTGCGTGTGGATACCGTTCACATGGGCTCCTCAGCTCTGAGGGGAAGAATCGGTGATGAGAATCGCCTGAGGCGGAGAGGTTTGGAAGGAAAGACTTTTTTCCAGGTTGGAAAGATCTTCCCACCAGGATAGAGACACTCGCAAAGGGTCTGTGATTGCGACAGAAGCCTCAAGATCTTGGGAAGCCTGTCGCCACTGGGACCGCAAGGTCCATTGGGCCCCCCTCATGCAGAGGCAAGCCAGAGGGGTCACATGCCCAGAGGCCGCCATGTGGCCCAGCAGGCGGAACAGAAGGCAGGCTGGTACCATCCGGCTATTCTGGATAAGGATAGCCAGCAACGCAAGGACGATCCCTCTGTCCCTAGGCAAAAAAGCTTTCGCCTGTGCCTTGTCCAGTTTGGTGCCTATGAAGTTCAGCTGAGGAGACTGGCAGAGATGAGATTTAGGGAACTTGAGAAACACCAAAGCCTGCAGCGTCTGCACTGTCAGGGCCAGAGCATGCAAGGCTCCTGAGCGGGAGTCACTCTTGAGCAATCAGTCGTCCAGATAGGGGAACACGTGCACCGAGCGACGCCTGAAGTAGATGGCCACCATTGCTAGGCATTTGGTAAAAACACCGGAGCTGATGCCAGCCCAAAGGGCAGCACTTTGTACTGGTAATGTGCTTTCCCCATCATGAAGCGGAGGTACTTTCGGTGGCTGGGGAAGATAGCAATGTGCGCATAAGCCTCGAGATCGAGGGAGCAAAGCCATTCTCCTCCTCTGAGGAGTGGGAGCAGCATGCCCCCGAGACCATCTTGAACTTATCTCTTACGAGAAACTTGTTCAATGCCCAGAGGTCAAGAATGGGGCGCAAGCCACCATTCTTTTTCAGAATGAGGAAATACCTCAAATAGAACCCTCGACCCCTCTGAAGGCGAGGGACTGGTTCCACCGCACCCACCACGAGGAGGGCAGCGGGTTCTGTCTGAAGTATGACCTGATGGGCTGATGGACATGGGGGAAGAGGTCTCATGGAGCCGACTGAAGTTTTGACAGTACCCCTGACGGATGATAGTGAGTATCCATCAGTCCGACGTGATCTCTTTCCAGCAATGGGAGAAGCTCAAGAGCCTGTCTCCGACTGGGGGATCAGACGTCAGGGGTACGGTCAACTGAACTTTGCTCCCTTGCCACCAGTCTAAAGCTTGTGGCCGAGGTGCCGGCTGGGGCCTAGGCGCTCAATGCTGGCAAGGACGGCCACTGGAGCTGGTGCAAGCCCTGGAGGCTGGAGGGTAATACTTCCTCTGCCTGTAGAAAGGTTTCCTGGTTCCTGGCCTAGAGGACTTCCTGGCTGAGGACAGGGAATCAGAAGTGCTAGCAGAAAGCTGTTGAAGGGTGTCATGATGGTCCTTCAATTGTGCTACTGCATCCCGGATTTTATCCCCGAAGAGGTTTTCACCTATGCAGGGGAGATCGGCTAGCCTGGCTTGGACCTCCGGCCGGAGGTCAGAGGCTCTGAACCACGCCATTCTCCTGGCACAATGCCAACCGCAGCTATACGGGCCACCGTCTTGAATACCATCATAGATGGAATGCATTTCGTGCTTCCTGGCCTCGAGACCCAGCAGGACAATGGCCAAGAGTGTCGACTCAGCAGGACAATGGCCAAGAGTGTCTCCTGTTGAGGTAGGCCCGCTGTGAAGTCCTGGATCTGTTTCCAGAGATTGCGGTTGTATTGGGTCATATAGAGCTGGTAGGCGGTGATGCGGGCCATCAGCATGGCGCCTTGGAAGACTTTCCTGCCCAGGGCATCCAGCTCCCTGTGCTCACACCCCGGAGGAGTGGACTCCACGCCCACTGACTGGTGGAGGAGGTGCCACTACTGAAACCCCACGGCCTGCTGGACCAAGGAGGTGGCGTTAGCCTTTCTACTGATGGGGGAGATAGAAATGGGGTACTCCCTCACGTGGAAGAGGAGGTCCTTGAAAATGTTGTGGATAGGAACCACCACGATCTCCTTAGGAGCGTCGACGAACTAGAGAAGCTCCAGCATCTCGCGCATCCTCCTCAATGAGCAGTTGAAAGAGGATGGCCTCAGCCATGGCCCTGACACATTCTACAAAGGACAGGTCCTTAGGGAGTGGCGACCAGCGCCATTCCTCCGGAGAGAAGGGTTCTGAGAAGGGAGTCGTCCGAATAAATGGAGGACGACTTCAAGGAGTCATCACCCCAAGGTCATAAGGCCCTTCCTCCTCACTGGGACCAGTGTGCCATGGGCATGGTCCGTGAGGGGCATCAGCCCTGTGCTCCGATGGCCTCGAGGGCACCGCGGGAATTGACAATTCCCCTAGCATCGAGGGGACCAGAGGCTGCAGGAGGCCAGAAGGTCCTGGCAAGGGCTCGGGGAACCGTGGTCTTAGAAACATGGTACCACCGTATCTTCCTCATCGGAGGACCTGATAATTGGGATCGCTCTGGTGGAGGGCATCAGTGGCCACTGGGGAACAGAGTGTCCCTCGGACACCGGCTGCGTCGGAAGGGTGCCCAGGACAACGTTCAGATGCTTCAGCAGGGGTGCTAGCATCAATGGCAGAGGCTCGGATACTGGTATGGGGGCTAGTGGAACCAGAAGCTCAACGCTCTGGAGAGCCTTAAGCACTGCGGTCTGTACCCTGCGATCCAACTCCTCCTGAAAGTCCAGAGTGGCCTGGACTGAGGGAGGGGGATGAGGCGTCACCGGCTCTTCCTCAGGTCTCAGAGGTGGCACGGTGCCCGGCACCGGTGTGGAACGCCTAGCCTAGGACTACTGGGGGCATCAGAGGATAGGGCCTCCGATGGCTGGTGTCGCTTCGGCGGCAGCCCGGATGTCTCCGGAATTAGAGCTGTGCATTGATGGCCACCGGTGATGATGCTTGCAGGATTCTCCCCTCTGTGCTCGGCCCGCTCTTTCCCCGGTGCCGAGGAAGCAGAAGATCCAGATGTCCGGGAGAAAGGGGAAATCACTGATGATCTATCACCTTCCCCACGATCCTTGGATCAGCCAAGGGAAGCGTATCAAGGGGCTCACCATGACCTCTAAGCGTCGATGGAGCTGACGCAGAAGTAGTAGACTTCAGGGTCCCGAAATGTTTCTCCATCTTATCGAGGCATGTCCGACATCCTTGGGAGTCATCTGGGCACACAGATGGCACCCATGGATGTCGTGAGAGGCCCCCAGGCAGAGGATGGAAACCTCATGCGGATCTGTGATGGACATGGTTCGCGGGCACTGGGGGCACCGATGAAAACCAATCAACGCCATGAAAAGCACACGGCGTGCGGTCGATGACCACCCAGTCACCATGCGGTGAAAAGTCAGGTATCTACCGCAAAGTTGGAAGAAAGGTAAAAAGAACAACCTACCACACTGAGGATGCACAGACCACGAAGGGGGACCAGACGAGGAATTTGGAAAAACTCGAAAACTATCAAGAAAATAACAAGAAATTTGAGAGCGCCACGAACCGCAAGGCAACTGCACCGTGGAAAAGAAGAGACTGAACGGGGACCTCACACTGACAAGCGGATCGCAGCATGCTTGGCATGCTCAGTGTGCTGGTCAAAGCTTCTAGAAACTTTGACAAATTTTTTCTGTGCCGGGCTCCATCGTATGATGTCACCAACATGTGAGGACTACCATCTTGCTTGTCCTAGAAGAGCCATGCTTTCTCTGCAAAATTTGACACACAGGAAGTGGTAAGAATTATAAAGCTAAATTAATTGGACAGATGGACAGACTAGATGGACCCACAGGGGCGGATTTTCAGACTCCGCGAATAGGCCTACTTTTGTTTGCGCTCCAGGCGCAAACAAAAGTACGCTGGATTTTAGTAGATACGCGCGGAGCCACGCATATCTGCTAAAAACCTGGATCGGCGCGCGCGCAAGGCTATCGATTTTGTATAGCCGGCGCGCGCCGAGCCGCGCAGCCTACCCCCGTTCCGAAATCGGAGCGGCCTTGGAGGGAATCCTCTAACGCCCTCCCCTCACCTTCCCCTCCCTTCCTCTACCTAACCCACCCGCCCGGCCCTGTCTACACCCTCCCTTACCTTTCTCCGGGGATTTACGCCTCCTGGAAGGAGAAGTAAATCCCCGCGCGCGAGCGGGCCTCCTGCGCGCCAGGCCGCGACCTGGGGGCGGGTATGGAGGGCGCGGCCACGCCCCCAGACCGCCCCGGGCCGTAGCCACGCCCCCGTACCCGCCCCCAAAACGCTGCCGACACGCCCCCAAAACGCCGCGACGACCGGGCCCGCCCCCGACACGCCCCCCTCGGAGAACCCCGGGACTTACGCGAGTCCCGGGGCTCTGCGCGTGCCGGTAGGCCTATGTAAAATAGGCTCACCGGCGCGCAGGGCCCTGCTCGCCTAAATCCGCCCGGTTTTGGGCGGATTTAGGCGAGCAGGGCTCTGAAAATCCGCCCCACAGTCTTTTTCTGCTATCATGTTACTATGAATAATAAAAATGGCTCTTCCAAATTCACAAGCAAGGAGCTGACAAATATTGGCAAGTGTTAAAACTTGATGTTTTTCAGTTACTCTGCCTGTACTGCTGCAAATATTGTGGATTTTGTAAGTTGATGTTGTGATTAGCATTGTGTGTTAATACTAATCAATTATACTCTATGATAAATGCAAGGAATGCATGTTTAAAAAAAAAAAAAAGAATGCAGCTACAGTTTTTGTTCTTTGCCTCCATCTGCTGGTAGGACTGCAAAACCCACTTATCTGGATATGAACAGGAAATATCACCAAGTATTATTCCAGAGGCTCCATGGGATCTGAGCAGTCCTCTTTAGATCTCCTAAGGCTTTAGCAGTCATTAGGATTGTTTCATAAGTTTGATAGCCAGCAGGCACCTACAGTTCCTCTGCGGATTCATCAACCCCTGAAGAAGAAAATGTGTGTTTCCAAACCTTGCAGCTTTTAGGTTGGCCAGAGACAAGAGGTGGATTGGCCGGAGATTAGAGACAGTTTGTGCATTGCTTCAATCTCTTAACTGATCCCGATGCTTAAGTGTCTCCAGAAGCCAATACTGCAGTCTCTTGTGACTTGAGAAAAGTAATGGTTCATATTGTTCTTAGCAGGACCTCTTTTTGAAATATTATTTACAACAAAAAAATGACTTAAAAATATATGTAAGTGTAAGACGAGGGACTTCTACAGACCAATGATTATAAATCTAGCATGATCTCTGAAGGCATAAAAGACACCAAGACATATGGTACAGTCCCTGGGCCATTGTATGAGGTCTCTTCAATTTAATGATATAGTTTCTAAATGAATGTGTGCTTGATTTGGTATTAAAGTGAGATTCCTTGTTCCTTTGTAAAAAAAATAAAAATAAAAAATAAATTGTAAATGTAAAATAAGAAATTGGCAGAGAAAGCTGGTGAGGGAAGAAAAGGTTAGTTGGTTTGACATTCTCTCCTCTCAGACACACACACACACACACACACACACACACAAAACAAAAAAACTAGACAGGTGCCAAGTAACCCCTTTTCTAGACAAAAAAAGTTTAGACCAGAGAATATGGTAAGCAGTCTGAGTTTGAAGCAGTCTTTCCACAGGGAGCATCCATTTTGTTACAGCAGTCAATATCACAAAATTCCCCTTTCTACCAACAATGGGGAAAGCGTCCTGACACCAGTGCTCTTCTAATGAAAGTACAAAATTGATGCTCCCAGATGTAATAGCCTTCATCAAGATAATCTAGCTCACTCAGTCTAAAATTCATTATCCAGCTATGGGGAAAGGAGAAACTCTCACACTTGACCTTGATTTTGAAGCATTACCATCACTAGGATAGCCAAATTCCACTGTAAATTTACTGTCATTTAAGACTGGATCCTTTCGTAACATTGTGCCACTCTACTCATTCAAATTCACTATTTTTTTTTTTGGAGTGGGGGTAGGGGTATGAGTAGTTACTGAATCCTTGCATACTTTTTTGACAGGAGAGGGTCTCCAGCTTTTTTAGGTAGAAATGCTGTGGCCTTGGCTGTCGATTTTTCATCTTCCTTCTCACCCTGGCCTTCTCCTTCCTAAAGGGAAAGATTGAAATAGCAATATCAATGGCAGCAATGACCCTTAGGACCCAAGTGGAATTATGAAGGGCTCCAGAGATTTCTCAAAAAAAGACAAAGACCATAGCTAAGGGAGACTTGGCCTAATCGCTAGAAAAATGGACTGAGTACCAAGATTCAAATCCCACTTCCCTACACTTACATTCCTTGCGTTTTTGGGCAAGTCCCTTGATCTCCTATTTCCTCAGGTACCCATTTAGATGGTAAGCTTTTTGGGACATGGATTTACTGTTTCTGAAGTCTCATAATGCCGTAAGCCACCTTTAGTGTCCTTTGTAAAGGTGGGCTAAAATTAAAAATATATATATACACATTTCCTGTCATAGGCACAGAGTGGGCGAACACACCTTGGTAAAACCTGGCCCAATTTGACATTTCAAAGAGAAAACATTAGAAGACTGGCAAGGAATGTGCAGAATAATATCTCAAGACTCAGCAAGCCCACTCCTAAGTTTTCTAAATGTATTTCCACTATTGCTCACATACATAAAACACTGCCTCCCCTTGTCTCATGAATATGAACACATTTTGGAAATTTGCATTCAATGTAAAAACCGCCTTCAGAAATTGTGTACTCCATAAATACACTTTACAATCTTTTGATTTATTAATAAAACAGTGACTATTTTAATTAATTCCATCATTCTTAAAGTATTTGTGGGAGCCTGGTGTTCCAACTCTAGTGAAACAAGTAACCTACACCACATTGATAAGAAAAAAAAAAATTACTCTATCTAGGGGAAAGCAGTACAGAATTTGTTTCTGGTGAAACAACTGTGTCACTGGACAGTGACTCAAGTCAATCCTTGGGACACCCAGCCAGTCTGGATTTCAAGATATCCACAATGAATATGCATAAAATCAGAAGCAGTGCATGCAAAGCTCTCTCATGCATATTTGTTGTGGATATCCTGAAAACCAAATTGACTGGATGTGTCCCAAGGACTGGATTGAGAACCCACACATTAGAAGACTGGCAGAGAAATGTGAAGGATCATACCCCAAGATCCAGCAAGCCCACACCTGACAGATCCAAGTTGCTGATTGTTGTTACTGTGACAGTGTGGTTGGGATGGTCATACTGAACAGATTCAGTTTTGGATGTCACCAGTCGCTCTAGATCATCTGCCTCTTCTGTGAAGAGAATAGAAATGAGAAATTACTGCTTACCTGAATTTCTTTTTCTCTATTGAAGACAGGCTAATCCACATCAGTGGGTTATGCACGTCTACCAGCAGATGGAGACGAAGCAAAGCTGATGTCACAGTATATAGACCCCTGCTCTGACATCAGCCCACCAGTATTCTCTACAAAAGCCAATTGTGGACAAACTAAAAATACTTTGTTATAACCATTAACAGACAACCACTCAAGTACAGGAAATACTGAGCTCAAACAAAGAGTGTAACATCAGTAGTCTAGAGACTGAAATGACACTTACCAGTTATCTCCAGAAAGCAGCCACTCAGGAGGACAATATAATCTCCAACTAGCAGCCAAGAGCAGGAAGGTAGATTAACCTGTCTTCATTAGAGAAAAGGAAATTATCAGGTAAGTAGTAATTTCTCATTTCTCAGCATTCAAACAGGTTAACCCACACCAGTGGGATGTAGCCAAGCTACTCCCGAAAAGGGTGGAAGGCTTCCTGTGATTTGACCAACTCCACACACAGAAAGGCTGCGTCCTCCCGGGCCTGCACATCCAGGTGGTAATATCTGGAAAAAGTGTTTAAGGAAGACTATTTCGCCACTCAGCAACACCATTCACCGGGCCCTGGAAACAGGCAACAGCCGCCACCTGTACCTTCAAGGAATTAAGGGCCAAGCCTTGAATCAACCCATCCTGCAAAAAGTCCAAAATCAGCAGGATCTTAACCGAATAAGGATGAACCCCTCGTTCCTCACACCAAGCTTCAAAACACTCGCCAAGTCTGAATATAGGCCAAGGAGGTTGGGAACTTCAGAGCTCGATGCAAGGTGGAAATCACAGCAGTGGAATATCCCAATTCAGCAACTGAGCCCTTTCAAGGGCCATAACGTAAGACAAAATTAAGTCGTATCCTCATGAAGAATAGGCCCCAGATATCTTTGGAGTGGAAACCATAGAGGAGAACCGGACAAGAGTCTCTGCAGATCTGCATACCATGGTCTTCTGGGTAATCAGAAGCCACCAGAAGCACCATCTCAGTGACCCTCCATCCTTCGAATCAACCTGCCCAACAAGGGCAACGGGGGAACCTGCCCAACAAGGGAATGGTCGTCCACTTGGTGACAAAACACACCAGTGCATCCACCTTCAGAAAATGCAACTGCTTCCTCACTACCAGATCCAGGGGGTACAGCCCTTCCAAGGTTTGTCCCCCTTTAAAATTAGCTTCCAGAGCGCTCCGTTCAAGATCAATCAACTCTCGAATAGCATCCATAACACAGAAGAAACAAGATGCTTTATGTAAAGTAACCAAAATAGGATTTTTCTTTGGCTCACACATGGAAGCAGTTACTGGCACTCCCAGCATCTTCAGCCGAATCTCTCCTTGCAAGGGCTCGGGGAAAAAAGCTAAAACAGAGTTTCTTACCTGTAACAGGTGTTCTCTGGGGACAGCAGGATGTTAGTCCTCACTCATGGGTGACATAATCAGATGGAGCCTGGCACGGAAAACTTATGTAAAAAAAAGTTTCTGGAACTTTGACTAGGCATACTGAGCATGCCCATCATGTCCTATACCACGCATCCACACAGGGTCCCCCTTCAGTCTCATAACATAGCATTATGATTAAAAAAAAAAATTAGGAGAAACCCAACTCTGCAGGGTGGTGGGTAGGTTTCGTAAGGACTAACATCATGCTGTCCTAGGAGAACACCTGCTACAGGTAAGCAACTCTGCTTTCTCCTAGGACAAGCAGGATGGTAG
The DNA here is from genome assembly GCF_901001135.1 of Rhinatrema bivittatum. Taxonomy (NCBI): domain Eukaryota; kingdom Metazoa; phylum Chordata; class Amphibia; order Gymnophiona; family Rhinatrematidae; genus Rhinatrema; species Rhinatrema bivittatum. The sequence goes on along the minus strand of NC_042616.1, from coordinate 411,936,313 downwards.
CCCTCACACATGGGTGAATCCCTAGCTATAGGCTGCTAGGGATTCACCCATGTGTGAATCCCTAGCAGCCTGGACCAATGGACACCCTGGTTGGTGTCCATTGGTCCAAAAGTGGACCAATGGACACCAACCAGGTGCCAATGGGCACAACCACCTCAGTGCTGTTGATAACAGAGGGGGAGATAGTTTGAACCTAAACAATGGGCCCTAGGCAGGGAGAGTCAGGTTCTACATCTCAAAAGATTCCGCAGGACAGACTGGCCAACCCTATCCAGACAGTAGTGTGATACAAATGTGTGGAGAGAGCTCCACACATAGATCTCCTCTATGGAACTGCTCGCAAGTGGGCCACCGCCGTTGCCATGGCTCTGACAGAGTAAGCCTTGACATGACCCCCAAGATGCAGTCCTACCTGGGCATAACAGAAGGAGATGCAAACTTCTAGTGAACTGGATAATGCCTGTTTGGCAATGGCAACTCCCAATCTATTTCTGTCAAAAGAAATAAAAAGTTGGGTGGACTGTCATAGAAACATAGAAACATAGAAATGACGGCAGAAGAAGACCAAACGGCCCATCCAGTCTGCCCAGCAAGCTTCACATTTTTTTCTCATACTTATCTGTTTCTCTTAGCTCTTTGGTTCTATTTCTCTTCCACCCCCCACCATGAATGTAGAGAGCAGTGATGGAGCTGCAACCAAGTGAAATATCAAGCTTGATTAGTTAGGGGTAGTAGGGGTAGTAACCGCCGCAATAAGCAAGCTACACCCATGTTTATTTGTTTTACCCAGACTGTGTTATTCAGCCCTTATTGGTTGTTTTTCTTCTCCCCTGCCGTTGAAGCAGGGAGCTATGCTGGATATGCGTGTAGTATCAGTTTTTCTTCTCCCCTGCCGTTGAAGCAGAGAGCTATGCTGGATATGCGTGAAGTATCAGTTTTTCTTCTCCCCTGCGGTTGAAGCAGGATATGCATTGAAAGTGAAGTATCAGGCTTATTTGGTTTGGGGTAGTAACCGCTGTAACAAGCCAGCTACTCCCCGCTTTGTGAGTGCGAATCCTTTTTTCTTCTCCCCTGCCGTTGAAGCAGAGAGCTATGCTGGATATGCGTGAAGTATCAGTTTTTCTTCTCCCCTGCCGTTGAAGCAGAGAGCTATGCTGGATATGCGTGAAGTATCAGTTTTTCTTCTCCCCTGCCGTTGAAGCAGAGAGCTATGCGTGAAGTATCAGTTTTTCTTCTCCCCTACCGTTGAAGCAGAGAGCTATGCTGGATATGCATTGAAAGTGAAGTATCAGGCTTATTTGGTTTGGGGTAGTAACCGCCGTAACAAGCCAGCTACTCCCCACTTTGTGAGTGCGAATCCTTTTTTCCACATTTCCTCTTGCTGTTGTAGCTTAGAGTGATGTTGGAGTCACAGTAACCATGTGTATGTTTATTGAATAAGGGTATTATCTCCAGGCAGTAGCCGTCATTCTGGCGAGCCACCCACTCTTTATTGACGGCCTCTTGATTTTATGGATCCACAGTGTTTATCCCACGCCCCTTTGAAGTCCTTCACAGTTCTGGTCTTCACCACTTCCTTCGGAAGGGCATTCCAGGCATCCACCACCCTCTCCGTGAAGAAATACTTCCTGACATTGGTTCTGAATCTTCCTCCCTGGAGCTTCAAATCGTGACCCCTGGTTCTGCTGATTTTTTTCCTATGGAAAAGGTTTGTCGTTGTCATTGGATCATTAAAACCTTTCAAGTATCTGAAAGTCTGTATCATATCACCTCTGCTCCTCCTTTCCTCCAGGGTGTACATATTTAGATTCTTCAATCTCTCCTCATAAGTCATTTGATGAAGACCTTCCACCTTTTTGGTCACCCTTCTCTGGACCGCCTCCATCTTGTCTCTGTCTCTTCGGAGATACGGTCTCCAGAACTGAACACAATACTCCAGGTGAGGTCTCACCAAGGACCTGTACAAGGGGATAATCACTTCCCTTTTCTTACTCGATATTCCTCTCTCTATGCAGCCCAGCATTCTTCTGGCTTTAGCTATCGCCTTGTCACATTGTTTCGCCGACTTCAGATCATTAGACACCATTACCCCAAGGTCTCTCTCCTGCTCCGTGCACATCAGCCTTTCTCCCCCCATCGAATACAGTTCATTCGGATTTCCACTCCCCATATGCATGACTTTGCACTTCTTGGCATTGAATGTCAGCTGCCATGTCTTCGACCACTCTTCCATCTTCCTTAAATCCCGTCTCATTCTCTCCACTCCTTCCGGCGTGTCCACTCTGTTGCAGATCTTAGTGTCATCCGCAAAAAGACATACCTTACCTTCTATCCCTTCCGCAATGTCGCTCACAAAGATATTGAAAAGGACCGGTCCCAACACCGATCCCTGTGGTACACCGCTTAAAACCGCTCTCTCTTCAGAGAGAGTTCCATTTACCATCACACATTGTCTTCTGTCCGTCAACCAGTTTGCAATCCAGGCCACCACCTCGGCACTCACTCCTAAGCTTCTCATTTTATTCACCAGTCTCCTGTGCGGGACAGTGTCAAAAGCTTTGCTGAAATCCAAGTAGATGACATCGAGTGCTCTTCCTCGATCCAATTCCTTGGTTACCCAGTCAAAAAAGTCAATCAGATTTGTCTGACAGGATCTTCCAATGGTGAATCCATGCTGTCTATGGGCTTCTGTCCGCTCCAGATAGAAGGCTCTCTTGCAAACCAAACCGTGCAGTGCTCGTTTGTCTTGGTGCGAATGGGGCCTGGGAAAGAATGCTGGCAGGACGATTGACTAGTTAAGATGAAAATCTGTCACACATTAGGCAGGAACTTAAGAGTGCATACGTAAGTCCACCCTGTCAAAATAAAACTTGGTATAAGGTGGATAAGGAACTAAGGCCTGGAGTTCGCTGTCTCTGCATGCTGAAATGACCGCCACCAAAAATATGACCTTCTAGCCAGGTACTTTAGGTCACAGGTGTACAGCAGCTCAAAAGAAGCTTTCATCAGCTGAGCCAGCACCACGCTGAGGTCACAAGACACCATAGGAGGCCTTGGGTGGGGCTTCAACTGAAACAGGCCCCGCATGAACCGTACAACTATAGGCTGTACAGAGATGGGCGGACCATCTACACTATGGTGATATGCACTAATTGCACTAAGATGGACTCTGACGGAACTGGTTTTTAAGCCAGCCTCTGAAAGGTGCAGAAGGTAATCAAGCAGTTTTTGTGTGGGGCAGGAGAAAGAATCTAGGGCCTTTTGCTCATACCACATGGAAAACCTCTTCCACTTCAGTCCATAGGACTTTCTTATGGAAGGCTTTCTAGAAGCCACTAGGACCCAAGTCATCTTCGGAAAGATCAAGCGGCTGCAGAATCAGCCTCTCAGAATCCAGGCTGCAGCCTGCTCTGATCTTGTATGATGAGATCTGGGGACGTCCCCAGACTAATTGGTTTCCAGATGGACAATTCCTGAAGGAGTGGAAACCAGACCTGTCTTGACCAATGAGGGGCTATGGGGATCATAGTCCCTCAGTCCTCTTGAAGCTTCAGGAGAATCTTCGAAACTAGAGGATTTGGAATATACGCGTACAGAAGATCCTTGCCCCAATGGCGGACAAAGGTGTCCAAGGTTGGTTTGGCGTCCGACCAGTACAGGGAGCAGAACTGAGTCTCCTTCCTGTTGCAGGGAGATGTGAACAAGTCCACATCTGGGCTTCCCCAGAGACGGAAGATCCGATTCACCATCCCCTGGGGTTCAGGGACCACTCGTGGAGCCTGAAGGCTCGACTCAGTCTGTCTGCTATCACGTTCGCTGTTCTGGCCAGATACATGGCCCAGAGCACCATCCCATGGGACAGAGCCTAAGACCAGATTGGACTGCTTCCTGACACAGGAAGTAAGACCCTGTACCTCTCTGTGCTTGACATACCACAATGCTACCTGGTTGTCTGTTTAGATTAGGACAATTTTGTTGGACAGCCGATATCTGAAAGCCCATAGAGTGTACCTGATCGCCCGAAGCTCCAGGAAGTTGATTTGACATTGTGCTTTCTGTACGGACCACAGGCCCTGGGTGCGGAGCCTGTCTACATGAGCACACTACATCAGGGTGGACACATCCATGGTGAGGAAAATTTGGGTAGGGGGAGTTTGGAAAGATATTCCCTGCTCCAAATTCAAGAGAACCCACTACCAGGACAAGGAGTCCTGGAGAGACTGAGTGATGCGGATGCGAGCCTGGAGGTCCTGGGTGGCCTGGCGCCACTGCTATCTCAAGGTCCACTGGGATTTGTGCATGTGTAAACATGCCAAGGGATTAACATGGCCGGTTGCAGCCTTGTGGCCTAACAGCCTCAACATGTGCTGAGCTGACAACTGCTGGCTCTGTTGAATCACCTCTGCTATGGATGCCAAAGTGATCGACCTGGAGCGTGGCAGGATGGCTTTCGCCTGAGCCATATCTAGCAGGGTTCCTATGAAATCCAATTGAGGTGATGGGCTGGGAGTTGATAATGAACCCTAGTGACTCCAACACCCAGATGGTCAAGCGCAAAGACTGATCTGCCCCTGCCTGAGAAGTGCTCTTGACCAGCCAATAATTCAGATAGGGGAAAACATGCACTCCCAGTCTATAGAGATGTGCCTCCACCATGGCCAGACATTTTGTAGACACGTGGAGGTGACGCTAGCCTGAACGGCAACACTCTGTACTGGAAGTGCTGTTTTCCCACCTCAAATCTGACATACTTCCTGTGATCTGGAAAGATCTTGATGTGAGTGTACGCGTCCTTTAAAAATAGAGGGAGCATTGCCAATCCCCTTTTTTTGCAGGAAGGGAATCAGGGTGCCCAGGGAACCATCTTGAACTTTTCTTTTTTTTTAGAAACTTGTTCAAGGCCCTCAGATCTAGGATGGGACGGAGTCCCCCTGTTCTCTTTGGAATCAGGAAATACAGGGAGTAGAATCCCTTCCCCCTTTGCCTTGATGACTGCTCTGACTGTTAAGAGGGTGGCTAGCTCCCTTAATAGTACTTCCAAATGCACTAACAGCCCCCAAAACAGGCATGAAGGAGAATTTGGCGGGACACTCAATAGATTCAATCGGTACCCTTGACAGACAGAACCCACTGGTCCAAGGTTATACTAGGACACCTATTCTCAAAGAACCATAGCCTGCCCCCGACCGGGAGGTCCAGTGTCTTGGGTATGGGCAGCTAGCTTATACTCCCTACGATCCAGTCAAAACCCCGTCCCGGGATTTGGCTAGGGCGCTGATTGGGGCTTGGAGCTTGCTGCTGCTGCCTGGGACAGGCGCAAGAGCTCACTCTCTGTGAACAGGAGTGAGGAACTGGAGGATAGTACTTCCTCTAGCGGTAGACAGATCTCCTCTGACCCAACCTCACAGACCTCCTGCCTGAGGAGGGCAGGTCCAAAGTGCTGGCGGAGATATGCTGGAGTGATTCTCATGATGATCCCGCAACTAGGCCACTGTGTCCCTCACCTTATCTCCAAAAAGATTCTCTGTGCACGGCAGGTCAGAGAGTCTTTCCTGTACCTCCGGTTGGAGAGATCAGAGGCCTGCAGCCGTGCCATTCGGCGGGTGCCGATTTCTGTTGCAGAGACGCTTATTGCCATGGAGCGCACCTCGTATTTTCTGCACTCCAGACCCTGATGCACCAGTGACAGAAAGGTTTCCTGCTGCTTTTGAGGCAGCCGCATGGCCGCGTCCTGCCCCAATTTCCAGAGGTTGCAAGAATACTGGCTCATGTAGAGCTGGTAGGAGGCAATGTGGACAATGAGCATAGCTCCCTGAAAGACCTTCTTCCCAAGAGCATCTAGTGCTCTGTGATCCTTCCCTGGGGGCACTGAGGTATGGATCCGAGCGCGCTTGGCTTTCTTGAGAGCAGATTCAACCACTACTGGTTGGTGTGCCAGCTGATGCCTGTCAAATCCAGAAGCCTGTTGGATGAGGTAAATCCCGTCCGCCTTCCCAAATACCCAACAGCAACTCCTTTAAGATCTCGTGTACAGGGACTGCCACAATCTCTTTAGGAGCCTCCACAAACAGGAGGATTTCCAGCATCTTGTGCCTGGTGTCCTCCTCAATCATCAACTGAAATGGGATGGCCTCCGCCAATGCCCTTACAAAGCTTGCGGTCAAGTCCTCCAGCGGTGACCTCCTTCGTTCCTCTGGAAGAAGACTGTTCTGAGGGAAGACCCTCCAAGTTCTCTGAGGAGGATTCTGCATAGGCCTAGGCACTGGTGCTTGTCCCCGCAAAGCTGGACGGGGGCTGCAGGCCAGGCATCAATGGCTTCCTGGGAACCAGCGCCAGCTGGGTCGGTAACACATCAATGAGCACATCAAGATGCTCAAGTAGCGGTTCCAGCAGGGAAAGCATGGGCACCGATATAGTCTGTGCCACTGGCTCGATGCCCCACAGAGCCTGATCGACCGCCAGCTGGACTCTGTACTCCAACTCCTCCTTGAAAGTTGCCAATGCCTAAACGGACTGGGAAGCAGGAGAGGTGGCTGGATCTTCCTTGAATCCCCGAGGTGGATCGGAAATTGACACCAGGACCAGTGGAGACCATCACGGACCCTTGGCATCGATGAGGGATGGGCACTCCTTGCCGCAGGGTCACTTCGGGGGCATCATAGCAAGTGCCAGTGCCAACTCGAGGCCGGGACCGTGCATCGAAGGCGACCGGTGCAGAATTTGAAGACGATGAACCCCATGTCTTCGATCTGGAAGAGACAGACAAGGGCCGGTCCCCTGGCCCCTATCTGCCAGTGGCATTGATGGAGTGGATGGCCCTGCCAATGGCTTGGTGTCCATTGTGCAGCTCCATGGTCCTTCGGCGTTTATGCCATCAACGCTGATGTCTTGGACTTTCTCAACCTGAAGAGCTTCTCCATCTTGTCGAGACAAGCACATCCCTTCAGGGTCATTTGGTCACACAGGCACCACCCTCGAGCATCGTGCGATGCCCCCAGGCAGAGGATACATATGTCGTGTGGGTCCGTAATGGACATAGTCCTCGGGCACCAAGGGTATCGATGAAAACCCGAGACCATGACGTTATGAACTGAAAGCACAGAGGCACTGCTGCCACAGGGGAACGGAAGTGAAAGAAAAAAAACCAAAAAAACCGGAGAGAGATCCGCACAGAGAAATGACACGAGAAAAACCCAAAGTTTTTCAACAACTTTTTAAAGAAAAAGACCACGAGCTCAGTAACCGCAAGGCGAAAGCTCCGTGGGGAAAAAAAAAGAAAAGACTGAAGAGGGACCTCGCGTGGACGTGTGGTATAGGGCATGCTCAGTATGCCTAGTCAAAGTTCTAGAAACTTTGACATAAGTTTTCCTGCCAGACTCCACCCAATGATATTACCCATGTGCGAGGTCTACCATCTTGCTTGTCCTAGGAGAAAAGCAAGTTGCTGCGTTGCTTCTCCTCTCCTCAAATTGCTGCTGCTATCTGGAGTCACTGACCCCTCGCAAGCAGAAGTCAATGCTGTTTGCAGACCGTGCCCACACAACTTCTTCCATTCTGCACTAAAACCGCACTATCTTTTTTTTTTTTTAAACTCCAAAGTAAAAATCAATATACTTTCCTGATGCAATTCTTTGATCCTGCCATGAAAGGGAAACAGAAGAAGAGGAAAGGGTAGATCCCCCCTAACTAACCAGGCGCAAACCAAGCCAAGGGTCACCAACTCCACCTTCTCTTCCCTACCCTATCAGAGGGATAACCCTCAAAGGACCTATTCGTCCAATTTTGGACTTGCGTGCCTTAAACAGGTATCTTCAAAGGGAAAAGTTCAGGATGGTAACCTTGGACTCTCTACTTCCTCTTCTACAAAGAGAAGATTGGCTTTGCTCTCTGGATCTCCAAGACGCATACACACACACAAATCTCGATCATTCCATCTCGTCGCAAATTCCTTCGGTTCCTAGTCGGCCACAGACACTTCCAGTACCGGGTACTGCCATTCGGCCTAGCATCCGCACCTCGGGTCTTTAACAAGTGCCTCGTAGTGGTCGCAGCCTACCTCAGGGGTCAAGGTGTCCATGTCTACCCTTATCTTGACGATTGGTTGATAAGGGCCCTCAACTCAAAAGGACGCACTAGCCTCCTTACGTCTAACTCTCAATATACTGCTGACCCTTGGGTTTCTGGTCAGCTATACCAAGTCCAAGGTAGTTCCAACTCAAACCCTATCCTTCATAGGTGCCGACCTGGATACCGTACAGGCAAAAGCCTTCCTCCCTGGCACAATCCCTCCACGCTCGGGGTTACTCAACAGCTAGTCTTTTCCTCATTTTGCTGGGTCACATGGCATCCTTGGTACATGTCACTCCGATGGCCCACCTCACCATGAGAGTGATGCAGTGGACCCTAAAATCCCAGTGGGCTCAGGCTTATCATCCAGTGTCCAGCATTGTCCACGTTACCAAGCAGATCCGCCTGTCGCTGTCTTGATGGATGCCACACTTCAATCTCCTTCAAGGCCTTCCTTTTCAGGCTCCAGAACCTCAGATTAACTTGATGACGGACGCCTCCAACCTAGGGTGGGGTGCTCATGTCAACAACCTGCAGACTCAGGGAACCTGGTCTCCAGAGGAAGCCAAACATCAAATACATTTCCTGGAGCTTCAGGCGATCAGATATGCCCTCAGGGTTTTTCAGGATTGCCTCTCAAACAAGGCCATCCTTATTCAGACCGACAATCAGGTAGCAATGTGCTACATCAACAGGCAGTGGGGAACGGGCTCCTACCTTCTGTGTCAGGAAGCTGCACATATATGGGCGTGGGCTCTTTCCCACTCAATGTACCTCAGAGCGACCTACTTGGCAGGCGAGGACAATGTTCTAGTGGACAAGTTGAGTCAAACCTTCCATCAGCATGAACGGTCTCTCAACCCCACGGTAGCGAACACAATCTTCCAACGTTGGTGTTATCCACACATAGACCTCTTTGCGTCTATCCACAACCGCAAAATACAACTTCTGCTCACTGACTCGCAGCCGCCACTCACAGCCGAGGGACGCTTTTGCCCTCTCGTGGTCCAGCGGTCTCCTCTACGCGTACCCTCCACTTCCACTCGTATCAAAGACTCTCGTGAAGTTGCGGAGGGATAAGGGCTTAATGATTCTGATAGCCCCTCATTGGCCACGCCAGGTCTGGTTTCAAATCCTCCAGGACTTATCAGTGCGCCGGCGCATCTCTCTGGGGGAGGACCCGCTACTGGTAACTCAGAACGACGGGTGCCTACGCCATCCCAACCTCCAGGCCCTGTCCCTAACGGCCTGGATGTTGAAAGGGTAATAGCCCAACCCTTAACCTTTCAGAGTCGGTATCCCGAGTCCTGGTAGCTTCATGAAAGCCGTCCATGAGACGGTCTTATTCTAAATGGAAGATGTTTACTGTCTGGTGCACGTCCATGTCCATAGACCCCTTCACTTGTTCCACTGCGAAGTTTCTGGACTACCTCTGGCACCTATCAGAGTCAGGCCTGAAAACTTCCTCTATAAGGGTGCACGTCAGTGCGGTAGCCGCTTTCCACAATGGCATGGGAGATGTCTCTATTTCGACACAACCTTTAGTAACACGTTTCATGAGAGGCTTACTCCACCTAAAGCCTCCACTTCGCCCTCTGGCCCCCTCCGGTTTTGGGACGGCTCATGAAACCTCCATTTGAGCCTCTCCACTCCTGCGATCTCTGCTATCTCACCTGGAAAGTAATTTTTCTTCTCGCTGTAACATCCGCTCGCAAAGTTAGTGAGATGCAGGCATTAGTCACATACCCACCTTACACTAAAATTCTACATGACAGGGTAGTGTTCCGAACCCACCCTAAATTTTTACCAAAGGTAGTATTGGAATTTCATCTTAATCAATCCATTATCTTACCTACTTTCTTTCCCAGGCCCCATTCAAACCCAAGAGAGCAGGCTCTACATTCCTTGGACTGAAAACGTGCCCTGTTCTTCCATCTAGAGCGCACGTCTGCCCACAGGAAGTCCACTCAATTATTTGTCTCTTTCGATAGAATTAAGTTGGGTAATCCAGTGGGAAAACAGACCCTGTCCTCCTGGTTGACGGACTGTATCTCCTTTTGCTATCAGCAAGCAGGCATTCCGTTACAAGACCGTGTAAAAGCACACTCTATCAGGGCCATGGCAACCTCAGTGGCATCCCTCCGTTCGGTGCCGCTCACAGACATCTGCAAGGCTGCTACCTGGAGCTCTCTCCATACCTTTGCAGCCCATTATTGTTTAGATAAGGCTGGCAGGCAAGATTCCATCTTTGGCCAGTCAGTTCTTCGCAACTTATTTTCAGTTTAACTTCCCAACATCCTGCCAGCGACCCGTGAGAATGCTGAAGTAATTGAAAATAAAAACGCAGTTTTCAATGTCAAGTCCTTCAGAGGTGTTTATTCTAATGGCTCAAAAGAAGGGCTGCTAATACACTTACTAAAAAATTCAAATTCCATAACAGTTTCATAGACCACAATGTAGGATTAAGGCACATGGCAATCCTCAGAAGATATCTCCTAGCCTTAGAAAACCATTCCCAATACAAAGTATCTTTTCCCTTTCCTTTTTCTATATATATTTTTTTTTTTTTAAAATCATAGCCTGTATGACTTACCTTAGCCAGCTGAAAGCTCTGGTTCTTTTTCTGCCTTGAAAAAGGTTGAAGGCAGTTTGAATATTAAAAGAGTGTGTTACCTTTTCTTGTCAACTGTCTTATTGCTCAAGCTATTACCACATTCAAGGGATGGGAGCCAGAATGGAAGCTCTTGAATTAGTGGACTTGCTTTGAGTTTTGACAAGATGTGGCGAGCTTTCAAATTGTCATGGCACACTTCGCTACAAGGTTTATCAAATGCAGGAGCTTGGCTTCCACAAGCATTTCAGCTCGGAAAGTAAGCAGACGATAGCAGGTACGAACCAATTTTCCTAATTTTCGTTCCTGTAATACCACAGATCAGTCCAGACCACTGGTGTTTATACATCCCTACCAGCAGATGGAGGCAGAGAACAAAACATTGAGGCACTACTACATAATTGAGAGTGCCACCTGCTGTCCCCTCAGTATTGACTTGTACCTAAGCCAAGATTAACCAAAATTCCTTATGCTAGGGGAATCCCAAACCCTCCGTAGGGTTGGATACCCCAAAGCTGGAGGTCAACCAGCTCCCACAAGCAACTGCTTAATTGAATAAAAATACTGAATAACTGAAAATACAACTCTTCAAATATATCCAGAGAGGTAACAGGAACCTTCGGTCTTTCAGTAGCAATATCGGGGCAGGCCTCTGGACTAATCTGTGGTATTACAGGAATGAAAATTAGCAGGTAAGAACCAAAATTTCCTTTCCTTAACATACTCAGATCAGTCCAGACCCAGTGGGGTGGTACCAAAGCCACCTTACACTGAGTGGGGACCCGAAGGGCCCGCTCCTAACACACTTTCGCTGAAAGTAGAATCCTCCTGCCTGCTAACATCCAGGTGATAATCCCTAGTGAAAGTATGCAGTGAGGACCACACAGTGGCTCTACAGATCTCCTGAGGAAATTTCAACTGACACTCAGCCCAAGAGGCTGCCTGAGCTCTAGTTTAATGAGCTTTTAAACTCGTTGGAATGGGCCAGCCCTTACAAATACAGGCCGAGCAAATAGCCTCCTTCAACCAACGAGTCAAAGTAGCTTTTCTCCCTTTCGGGATCCATCATATAAGACAAACAGGTGGTCTGAGTGAAGAAATGAATTAGTGACCTTCAGATAACATAACAGAGCGTGATGGACATCTAATAGTTGGAGGACATGACCGTCCTCTGAATTCAGAGACCAATCCAGAAATCCCCGGCAATTCCACTGTGATTCACATGGAAGGCAGAAACCACCTTAGGCAAAAAGGAGGGAACCGTGTGCAAGGAAACTGTCATAGGAAATACGCAAGAAAGGATTGCGACACGATAAAGCCTGGAGCTCAGAGATCTTTCTGGCTGAGCAAATAGCCACTGGGAAAACCACCTTCAATATCAAATCCTTCCCCAAGGCTCAAAGGGTGCCTCACAGAGAACTCGCAAGACTAAAATCAGGTTCCAATCTGGACATGTCTTCTGCACCGGAGAATGAACATGTTTCACTCCTTTTAGGAAATGAACAACATCCGGGTGAGAGGCCAAAGATTTACTCTGACCCCCTGCCCCTGAGGCAGCCTAAGGCCGATACCTGTACATGGAGCGAGCTGTAGGCCAACCCCTTGGACAAGCCCAGTTGAAGAAAGGAGAAAATATGGGGTACCGTTGCTGAAAGAGGATTCAGACCTTGCTGTAAGCACCAGGACTCAAAACCCTTCCACACCCTGATATAGGCCATGGAAGTGGAAGGTCGTCTAGCCTGAAGAAGGGTGGTAATAACTGGTTCCGAATACCCCTTCATCCGCAACCGCCACCTCTGAAAAGCCAAGCCGCGAGACAAAAAAGTGATCCTCCCGATCCGAAAAGATGGGTTCCTGATGCAGTAACCCCAGCAGGTGAGCCAGACGAAGAGGACAGTCCACCGCCAGATATACCATATCTGCAAACCAAGGATGGTGTGGCCATTCTGGCACCACTAGGACCACTGATTCTGGATGTGCTTCTATCCTTCGTAAGACTCTTCCTATGAGAGGCCACGGAGGAAAACACATACAAAAGTATACCCCTTGGCCACAGGCACACCAGAGCATCCAGCCCTATGGACCCAGCTTTCTTTCTGCAGATGAAGAATCTCGTGGTTTTTGCATTCGCCCGCATTGCCATGAGATCCAACTGAGGAATCCTATCTGGCACAAATGTGATTCTAGGCTTCCGGGGACAGTTCCCAAGCCCCAGGATAGAGTTGCTGTCTGCTGAGGAAATCGGCCTGAACATTATTGACGCCTGCTACATAGGATGACGCCAGGCCCTCCAGGTGACGCTCCACCCACCGAAACAGCTGAGCTTCTCAAGCCACAGTGTGACTCCTGGTGCCTCCTTGGCGGTTGATGTACGCCACTGTCATCGCATTGTCTGAAAACATCTGAACCATGCCACCCTGAACCAGAGGCAGAAATTCCACTAGTGCTCTGAGAAAATAATCCTCTTCTCCAGACTATTAATGGACCAGGTGGCCTACACCACCGACCCAGATATTCTGCTCCCCAATCCTTGAGACTGGCATCCATGGTCACCACCATGCAGTCCGGCATTTCCAGATGCACTCCCTCTCAGGAGAAAGCTGAGGAGGCGGCCCATCGGAGTCTCGGTCGGACTGAAAATCATGTGTCATCGTCTCCCTCGGGGATGGGGGCCCGATGATACCCCCCTTAAAGTTGCCGCGGTACTCACAGTCTGGGCAGCCTTCCTGGATTTCGCCGTCTTTAGGGTGGACCCTTACCCTCCTGATGCAGGAGGAGTGCGCATTCAACCAGGCTGACTACAGCCCATAGGCCCTGGAGGCCTCCATTAGCGGCTTTTCTGCCATGAGGCCTGCAAGGAAAACAGGCCTAGCGCCCCACACTAGCAGGAGACGCCGCTCACATGACCGTTGCCAGCAGACTGTGCAATCGCACTGAAAGGCCAGCGCGCAGGAAAACAGCCAAATTAGGCCCGAACATCATGGCCCACAGCACAAGGACCCTCCCTGGGTAAAAAATCCATAATCAACGCTGCTGTTCACTCTCTCCCGCACCAGCGAGTTGCTAGGGAGACCAACCGTTCAGCCACCGCAGCACTATTCACCGAGCAGAGGTTTCTGTGCGTTCCCTCACACTGCTTTTCTCTACTTTTTTTTTTTCCAAACTTAAAGCAGCTAACAGAGAAACTCCAGAATAGAACAGGGTACTTTCCTGGATGGGGTCAGCGGAATACGGGAGAGATCCTTAGGGTACCCAGTCCCCTGGCTATCTAGGACCCCGGAACAGCAGGCCACAGTAGCCAGGGGTATCCAACCCCTTGGTCGCCCGGCTCAACCCTAGGGAAGGCCCGTAAAATGGAACCTAACACCTCAGGGAACTAAATCTCCTCTCAGTCAGGACTGCAGGTAATGCACCTTTACCATTTGCTGGAGACAGATAAATACTGAGGGGACTGCAGGTGGCACTCTCTGTTATGTAGCAGTGCCTCAAAGTTTTATTCTCTGCCTCCATCTGCTGGTAGGGATGCATAAACCCCACTAGTCTGGACTAATCTGGGTATATCCAGGAACCCTTTTTTTTTTTTTTTTTTTTAAAAAGGGCCTGCTCAAACTACACATGTAGTGCTCTCCCAGAAAAAACAAAGCCCATCAGATGGGTAGTGAGCTGCTTTGCTATCCTGGCTCGCATCACTGTGGAGAACAATCCATAGGAGCTTGGCCCATTAAGAAAAATCTGACTCAAAACAAGTTTGAAGGCTATATCACCACCATGAAAGTGTCGTAAAAATTCCCTTCAATTAAAAAACTGGGTCAAGACTTGTCCACAACTGTCTATCCAATAGCTGGAGGCAGAGAACACTGGCTGAATCTGGTTCCACAAAAAACCTCTAATATAAGGCTTCAAAAATCCTCCTTGTTAATTCTATAACTTAAAACACTGCTCCAAAAAGGAGGAATTATATTTTACCCTTGCTAACACACAAATATTTTTTTGGGAAATTGTATCAGAATGATTGTGCCTTCACAGTCACCTGGCTCTTGCGGAGAGCACTTAGGTGTGGGTAAAATTTAAATGTTGCACGAGAGATAGGTTTTTAATAGTGAATCACGTGATGGGGTTTTTAAAATAAGAAACTGGGAAAGAGTAAATGAGGTGACTTTGTGCGCCATATACATGATACTGGTTGCAGCCCTGTAAGGGCAAGAGCCAAGCGACTGTGAAAGCACAATCATTCTGATACAATTTCCCAAAAAAATATTTGTGTGTTAGCAAGGGTAAAATATAATTCCTCCTTTTTGGAGCAGTGAATCTGGTTCCATGCATGATATACATACAGGTGATGTAATCAAAAAAGAAAAAAACCTCTGCCTCCAATTGCTGGATGAGGGGGATTAAATCCACATGTTCTTGACTGGTGGAGCAGAAGGACAAGGAAACACCATATTAAAGCGAAAAGCAAGTTTGCTTACCGTAAACGGTGTTTCCGTAGATAGCAGGATGAATTAGCCATGCTGTATGGGAACTGTCCATCAGGGCCCAGGAGGCGGAGCTTTGTAGCAGAGTGTAGATCTTTGATCCTCTGCGGCTGCGCGTGGGTTCCCGCGCAGCATCAACGGTTCTCCTCAGTCTGTATTTAAGCAAGCGCGTATCGCGGACCTATCGACTGCCAGGGAGGCGGGTGGGTCAGCATGGCTAATTCATCCTGCTATCTACGGAAACACCGTTTACGGTAAGCAAACTTGCTTTTTCCCGTCGATAGCAGGGCTGAATTAGCCATGCTGTATGGGAGTCCCAAGCCCCCGTACACGCTGTTGTCCTCCGGTAGCGTGAGTTGTTGTGGCAGTCGTAGATCACTTAGCTACTGCGTGTAAAATTGTGTGTCCCAGAATTGCATCTCCCGCTGACTGTTTATCTATGCAGTAGTGAGATGTGAAGGTGTGTAGGGAAGACCACGTGGCTGCTTTGCATATATCTACTGGCTGCACGTTGCGGAGATGTGCTACCGATGTCGCCACGGCTCTTAATTGATGAGCCTTGGGTTGCGCAAGCAGCGGGGCTCCTTTTTTGGAATAGCAAAACTTGATGCATTGAACTATCCAGCTGGCTATGGTGCGTTTGGTTACCGCTAAGCCTGGAGCATTTGGATTAAATGACACAAACAGTTGTGATGTCCTGTTTGGGGAATGTGTCCTCCTTTTATAGTATGCCAATGCTCTTTTACAATCTAATGTGTGTAACAAGCGTTCCCTGTCGTTAGCGTGTGGTTTGGGAAAAAATATCGGCAAATCTATAGTTTGATTGAGATGAAATGTGGAAATCACCTTTGGTAGGAACGAAGGGTGAGTGCGCAGGACAACTTTGTCATGATGAAATTGTAAATACGGTTCATAGTGTACCAGTGCTTGTAGCTCACTGACTCGTCGTGCTGACGTGATGGCTACCAGAAACACTACCTTCCAGGTGAGGAACTTCAGGTGTGCCGACTCCAAGGGTTCGAATGGCGGCTGGGTTAGTTGTTCTAGAAGTACATTTAGATTCCACGGTATCGGTGGTTTCACGATCGGTGGGCGTAAACGTAAAAGACCTTTAAAGAATCTGGACAGTAACGGGTGTTCCGCCACCGAGTGGTTGTGCAGTGGTTTATGATATGCCGCTATTGCACTGAGATGCACTCTGATCGACGAGGTTGCTAATCCAGAGTCATAGAGAGACTGTAGGTAATCCAGTAACGTTGCTGGGGGACAGTCCGTAGGTGAAACACGCCTTTCGCTGCACCAGTTGTAGTAACGTTTCCATTTGAACGAGTAACACTTCCTTGTTGACGGTTTCCGGGATTCGAGAAGAATGGTTTGTACTGTCTGAGATACCCCTTGCTCCGTTAAAGATGCCCGCTCAATCTCCATGCAGTTAGATGGAGGGAGGATAGGAGTGGGTGAATGAGTACTCCGTCGTCTTGCAGGAGAAGGTCTGGCCTGTCCGGAAAGCGGATTGGGGTCATCACCGATAGCCGTAACAGATAACTGTACCACGGCTGTCGAGGCCACGCTGGTGCGATGAGTATAAGTTGACCGTGATCTGCCATACATTTTTGTATGGTTCTCGTTATTAATGGGATTGGCGGAAAAGCGTATAGGAGACTTGCCGACCAAGGGATTAGGAAGGCGTCCTGCGATAAGCGGGACGGGCTGGGTCGGACTGAGCAGAATTGCGGTAGTTGGGCATTTTCTTCCGTGGCAAAGAGGTCTATGGTTGGTTTTCCCCAACTGTTGAAGATCTCTTGTAGTACATCGGGGTTCAATTGCCATTCGTGTGGGTAGAAGATGCGGCTCAATCTGTCCGCTCTGGTGTTTACTATGCCCGGAAGATAGGTCGCTTGAAGATGAATGGAATGTCTGTGAGCATGAGAAAAAATCTGAAGCGTCTCCCTGCACAGGGGCCATGATCCCGATCCCCCTTGTTTGTTTATGTAGAACATCGCCACCTGGTTGTCCGTGTAAATCATCACTCTTCTTCCCTGCAGATAGTTTTGGAACGTGAGTAGGGCATTCCGGATTGCCCGGAGTTCTAGGAGGTTGATCTGCAGCTCCTGTTCTGACAGGGACCAGAGGCCTTGTGTCTCTAGGTGGTCTAAATGTGCCCCCCATCCCTTCCGTGAAGCGTCCGTCGTGAGGACTGCATTGTGAGGTGGGGGGTTTAACGGTGCTCCTTTTTCGAGAGTGGGTTTCCTGAGCCACCAATCGATATCCTGTCGCATCGGATTGGTTACCTGAACTCGTTTGTGTAATGGTTGGGAGTGTTGTGTCCATTGCCTCTTGAGACCCCACTGGAGGAGCCGCATGTGGAGTCTGGTATTCGGGACCGTAAATATCGCCGCTGCCATATGCCCTAGAATTTTCAAGATGGACCTGGCTGTGGTACATCTCGTGTGTTGTAGAACCCTGAGTAAGGAGCACATCTGAAACTTCCTGTCCTCTGGTAGGAAAGCCCTGACTCGAATTGTGTCCAGTCGAGCTCCTATGAATTGCAGGATCTGCGAGGGCTGTAAATGTGACTTTGGAAAATTGATCATTAATCCTAGGCGTTGTAAGCATGCTATCGTTATGCTGAGATGCGACTGTAGGACGTTCGGGTCCGATGCTATTATTAACCAGTC
This sequence comes from Rhinatrema bivittatum, assembly GCF_901001135.1. NCBI lineage: Eukaryota > Metazoa > Chordata > Amphibia > Gymnophiona > Rhinatrematidae > Rhinatrema > Rhinatrema bivittatum. The sequence goes on along the minus strand of NC_042616.1, from coordinate 411,918,482 downwards.
GTCGAGGTAAGGAAATATGGTCAGACCTTGTAGACGAAGGTGGGCCACCACCACCACCATGCACTTGGTGAATACCCTGGGGGCTGCCGACAGTCCAAACGGCAGGACCTTGTATTGGTAATGTTTGTTGCGATACTGGAAACAGAGGTACTGCCAACAGGATTTGTGGATAGGAATGTGCGTGTACGCATCCTTTAGGTCTATAGAGCACATCCAATCCCTGGGTTGAATTAAAGGTAGGATGGATTTCAGAGATACCATCTTGAACTTCTCTCGTACCAAGCACTTGTTGAGCTCTCTGAGGTCGAGGATGGGTCGATCGCCCCCCGTTTTCTTTGGAATGAGGAAGTATGGAGAATAGAAACCCTGGCCTCTCAGCGCCCGCGGGATTATGCGGATTGCGTTCTGATGGAGAAGATTGGTTAACTCCCGGGCCAGTTGTGGATGTTCTAGGTGTCTCTGATTTAGGGGGAAATGAGGTGTGACCGGTTGGGATAGGAAATGTAACCGATACCCTTCCTTTACGATGTCGAGTACCCACTGATCTGTCGTGATGGCCTGCCATTCGGTCAGGCAAGCCGTTAACCTGCCCGGGGGATATTCCGGTAAATGGGGTGTTGGTGGTGGCCGGGAGTTCAAAAAGACTGCGTGGTCTTTGCTGGAACTGTCGACTGTTGTGGCTGTTGTTGGCGTTGAGCGCGAGGCCGTCCCCTCCTCTGCTGTTGCTGCTGCGGAGGGTTGTTGTTTGGCTGCCGGTTATACGGTAGGTAGTTCTGCTGTCTAAAATTTTGATAGCTCCTGTACTGTTTCCTGGGAAACTGTGGTCGGCGCGTCGAGGAGAAATATCGTTTCGCTGGCACTGGGGCCGCGAGTGACTGGACCGCTATCGCTTGATCTTTTAGCTTACTGACCGTATCTTGGAGGCGGTCTCCAAAAAGGTTCTCCCCCGTGCATGGCAAATTTGCGAGCTTCTCATGAAGGTCTTCTCTAATAGCACTAGCTTTGAGCCAGGCCAGACGTCTAGCTGCTATTGCCATGGCGGAAGCCCTGGACGAGTTTTCGAATCCCTCGTATACCGCCCTCAGCATATGTCGGGTGCACTCCTCCATATCCGAAATTACCGCCGGTGTGGAGTCTCCTAAGGACGTGAACAGACCCTTAGTGGCTTGTAGGCACTCATACATATATTGTACCATATAAAAATTATGGTGTTGGATTCTCGCTGTCAGCATAGCGTTTTGGTAGACGCGTTTGGCAAAATCGTCTAAGGACTTATTGTCCTTTCCTGGTGGGGCGGACGCATGCGTCTTCGCTTTTTTAGACTTTTGTAAGGCGGATTCCACCACTATGGAGTCATGTGGTAGTTGTGGCGTCGCATACATTGAAGGCTTTTGGAGCTTAAATTTTAAATCAGTCTTTCGGGATACCGACTGTAAGTTAAAGGGGGTCTCCCATGACTTTTGCAGGACACCATGGAGTATTGCATGAGGTGGGAGAGCAGCCGGCTCTCCGGGCGCATCAACAATTTTGAGCAATCCCAAGGTTTCTGCTCTTGGTTCCGGTAGCTTTTGCACCTCTAACTTTAGTATATTTCCCATCTTTGCAATGAATTTGGGATATGTGAGATCCTCCGGAGGGGAATAGGGTTCCGCTGGTTGTTCCGGAGGATCCGACGGGTATCCCGTTGAAGATGTAGGCGAGGAATGCGTAGATTCTATAGTCCTTGCCGGAGACGGTGAGTGGACGGCCGATCCCTGCGGAGATGGGGATCGGGAAAATGGTAAATCCCTTTGTGGGCCCGGGCTAGCAGTGTCTGCCGGGCTCGCAGCCTCCGGTGGTAGGGTGTATGTCGACTGCAGTGTCTCAAAAAACCCGGCTAGGGAATGTGTCAAGTCCCAAAAAGCTTTCGATGTGTGGGCCGCATCGATGGTGGCTTTTCCCTCTGTGTGGAGTGATATGGTACCTCTACTGGTGGAGGAACAGAAGTACCTTCCCCCTCCGAATCTTCACTCCATCCCATTCCTTCTCGAGGAGTGGATTTTATACTCCTCGAGTTGTTGGATGATGAGGATGAAATCGGGATAATCCCTTGAGAAATCGAGCCCGATCTCTGAGATGTACTCTTATGTTGTGACGACGAAGAAGAGGAGGATCTCCTTTCTTTACGATGAGAGGCATGATGCCTTTTTGCACTGTGCTCCCTAGTGGTGGATCTGGAAGAGCCCGAATGATGTCGATGCCTTTTTTGTGTTGAAGGCCGAGTACTTTCTCGAGATTTCCTGTCTGACTGTGTTTGTAAACGGTGTCGACCACCTTGCTTTGAAGTGTGGCCCGAGTGTTCATGGTGAGTACCTGTGGTACTCCGCAGGTCCCCCTCTGGATCTTTAAACTGTCGATCCCTTTGGGAATTTTTATCCTCTGTCAGGGATTCTGACCAGGGGTCCCGTTGTTCGGGTGCCCCGGATGCTTCGGTGTCCGCTGCCGCGGTATGGCGAGATGTAGGCCTTGGTGCTGCCGTTGATCTGGAGTGGGATGGTTTCGGCTCCCTTTGTAGTTGAGATTGCAGCCCCGATTGAGTTGACGGCGCCGACTTAGGCTCCCGTGCCGACTGAGTCTCCGGCGCCGAACGAGGTTTCGGCGCCGATTGAGGTTTCGGCGCCGACTGAGACTTCGGAGCCGGGGGAGGTTTCGGCGCCGATTTCGACTCCGCATGGGTCTTCGACGCCGGGCGGGTTGTCTGCGCCGAGTGGGTCTCTGGCGCCGAGTGGGTCTTCTGCGCCGAGTGGGTCTTCGGCGCCGAGTGGGTCTTCGGAGCCGAGTGAGGTGACGGCGCCGAGAGAGGTTTCGGCGCCGAGAGGGTTTTGGGCTTCGATTGTGCCTTCATGGACTGCGTCGGCGCCGCCTGTGACTTCTTCGTCGTCCTTTCAGTCCTTTTAGGAACCTTTACCGGAGGTTCCCTGTCTCTATATGGGTCCTCCTTTCGTGATAATAGTAAGGATCGGACCGGGTTGTCTTTAGTATGCGTTAGGGTACTAGGCTCAGTCAACCTGAAAGGCCTTTGTGTCCCCACGTGCAGCGGCTCGGAATTGAGACCAGGGCCCTGGTCTCCCTTCTCCTTGGGTTTCCGCTTTGCGTCTCGGACCTTTGGCGATTGAGGGTCCCACGAAGTTGCTCTCTTACCCGCTTTCGTCTTGGATTTTGGGGCCGGAGAGGAGTGAGTTGTGGACGCCTTGTCCTCCGTCGAGAGCGCCAGCCACCGGTAGCTCCTGTGTCGCCTGGCCCTCGGGGACATTTTCGCGCAGTGTTCGCAGTCGGACTGGTCATGGTCGCGTCCCAAGCAGCGGTAGCAGCGATCATGTCCGTCTGTGACGGACATGATCTTACCGCACGGACACGGCTTGAAACCCGACTTCTGCGCTGACATTCTTTTTTTTATTTTTTTTTTTTTCTGAGGAGAAAAGGCTCCGCGTGCTCTCCAGCGCGCGGAAAAAAACAGACTGAGGAGAACCGTTGATGCTGCGCGGGAACCCACGCGCAGCCGCAGAGGATCAAAGATCTACACTCTGCTACAAAGCTCCGCCTCCTGGGCCCTGATGGACAGTTCCCATACAGCATGGCTAATTCAGCCCTGCTATCGACGGGAAAATAAAAGTATTTCAGAGAGCAATCAGTTCATTCTTAAGGAGTGCTTTGAAGACTGGTTGGAACCAGGAGACCTATTGTACAATTTGAAAAAAGTTCTTTATATAAAGAAACGTGTATCATCTACATAAATACCTGAGGTATTAAACTTAAAATACTGTTTATTATATGCCATCTAGGGGTCTATAAATGAATGGTTTTCTCCCATTTTGTGCCTATAGGAAAAGTTTTAAGCGTATAGGACCCTTAGTCTTCATTTCCTCAGCATTACAATGAGTGTGCGCTTGCCTAGACTTCTCAGGTTTTCTATTAAGGTCTCTTGAGAAGAATTTCAGACTTTGGAAAAAGCAAAGAATGGCAAGGCGATACAGAACAGAAAGCAGGAAGAAGGATTGCAGGGGCTTGGATGAGTTCTTGGAGAACAAATTCATAAACAATTATTAACCAGGGCGACTTGGGAAAGTCACTGCTTATCTCTGGGAACTAGCAACAAGAAAAGGAGCTACTCTTTGGGATCTGCCAGGTACTTCCTAGAGATCTGAACTGGCCACTGTTGGAGACAGGATGCTGAGCATGATGGACCTTGGTCTGACCCAACATCGCATATCTTATGTTCTTATTTGGGAGAAAAACCTTTTTTTAGGGCTGTTTCTCTACAAAAATATAATTAGGACATCTGGCTTTAACACTGCACTTACCCAGTGCCTCTTCCCTTTCCTTCAGCATCCGCATATACTCCTTGTGTCTCTAGAAAAAGAAAAAAAAATATCCAGACAGTTGCTCCAATGTAGCCAAGAAACAGCAGAGGGCAGAAACTAGATGCAGGATTTGAAACCCCATCACCAGAATCTGATGTTGTGGACATCGGCATTTGCACATGCAATAGACAATAAGACTGGAGCTCATTGGAGTCTAGTGAGTTGGCCTGGATGGAACCAGATATAGATATATTGCAAGGGAAGAGCTCAGTAACCCACAATCCAGTGGGAGTACTGAGGAGATGATCACCTGCCTGGTGGCTGGAAAGAATCGGTAAGTACTACTTGGAGAAATTTTTAAAACTTAAAAGTATTGAGAAGTAAACTATTGGAGTATACTATTTAGTGTGTTCGTGTGTTTTGTTTTAAATAGATAGGTCAGAAAGTCAGGCAAAAAACACAAATTTGTGTTTGTATTTCCCAACCCTCCCACCCATCCCTAGCTCATCCTTTAATTTATAGGCAGGTATCACTTTCACACTTAAAAAAAACAAAACAAAAAACAGTCTTTAAAATTAAACTCAAATTACCCACACCTTATCAAGTTTGATCATTCCCTTGTAGGTCACTACTAGATATATAGTGAATACGCTAATACATTTAAAGGACCCTCCCTAATTGTACACATTCCTCCCAAAGCAACCAAAACTTAACTAGGAACTGAACCAATTTAAGATGCAGGCAGTAGTCCAGCAGTAAGAGGGGGGCCTTCCAGTCTTTTGCATAGAGTGTCACATGTATGATTTTTTTACCCGCTGGTGAGAAATTGTATGTGTGCATGCGATGCAAAGAGCTCCTGTTTCAGAGAATGAGTCCGATCTCTGGAGACTAGAGTGGCAGACCTGGAAGAGCTGAGGCAGACAGATGTATATAGATGAGAACTTCAGGGACATAGTAGCCAAGTTCCAACTCCAGTCTGGCAGCCCTGGTGCTCCTTGGAGGAGAAAGGTCTCATGAAAGGAGAGCATCAATCTGGTACAGCAGGAAGTGATCCTGTAGCAAGGACCTGCTCTCCAGGTGGTGCATTGTCCTCTTGCACAGAGGATGTGTCTCCTAGGGCTACTGCCTAAGAAGGGTGGGTTAGGTCGGCCGTCATAGTTGGTGATTCAATTATTAAGAATGTAGACAGTTAGGTGGCTGGTGGGCATGAGGATCGCCTGGTAACGTGCCTACCTGGTGCGAAGGTGGCGGACCTCATGCATCACCTAGATAGGATTTTAGATAGTGCTGGAGAGAAGCCGTTGTCATAGTACATATGGGCTCTAACAACATAGAAAAATGTGGGAGGGAGGTTCTAGAAGCCAAATTTAGGTTCTTAGGTAGAAAGCAGAAATAAGCAAGTTTGCTTACTGTAAACGGTGTTTCCGTAGACAGCAGGATGAATTAGCCATGCTGTCTGGGAGCGTCGTTGCGCGACCGGCAGGTGGAGCTTCTCCTAGAGTTCAAAGTTTGAACTCTGTGCTTCTGCGTGGTGAGGTTCCCACGCGATTGTATCATTTACCTCAGTTTCTTGTTTCAAAGCGAGAAAAAATATGCAAATAAAATAAAAATATCTATATTCAGTGCATATGTATAGGCTGTCTAGGGAGAAGGGAGGGTCAGCATGGCTAATTCATCCTGCTATCTACGGAAACACCGTTTACAGTAAGCAAACTTGCTTTTTCCCGGTGATAGCAGGCTGAATTAGCCATGCGTCTGGGGGTCCCAAGCTCCCGGGTGGCGTCTAGATGTTTGCCCTATAGGTTAGGACGCCCACCCGTAGACCAGCTTATATGGTAGACAGTCTTATCTTTTTGTCATGGTTGACAGGATTGCGGAGCCCATGGCCGCATCAGAAGTGCTTTGCTGTTGTAAGCAGTAGTGCACTGTGAAAGTATGTAGAGAAGACCAAGTTGCCACTTTGCAAATGTCTATTAGTGAAACGTTTCTGTAATGGGCGACTGATGTTGCAGTTGCTCTGATTTGGTGAGCCTTAGGCTTCGTTTGTAGTGGCAGATTACACATGTTGTAGCAAAACGTAATACACTGGGACAGCCAACTAGCCGAAGTCCGCTTGGTGACTGGTTAATTAGGAAAATTTTGGTTAAAAGAGAGAAATAATTGAGATGGCCTTGATTCCGAATGAGTTCTTTGTTTGTAATAGGCCAACGCTCTTTTACAGTCTAAGGTGTGGAGAAGTTTATCTCTGTCATTCTGATGAGGTTTTGGCTTAAAGATCGGTAGAGAAATGTTCTGGTTGATATGAAACGCCGATACCACTTTTGGAAGAAAGGTGGGATGAGGACGAAGTGTGACTTTGTCATGAAAAAATTGTAAATACGGGGAGTAGTGAACTAGTGCTTGTAATTCGTTTACTCTTCTTGCTGATGTTACCGCTACTAAGAAAACTGTTTTCCAAGTGAGGTATTTGATGTGACAGGTGTCCATAGGTTCGAAAGGAGGGAACATTAGCTGTTCCAGTATTATATTGAGATTCCATGGTACCGGTGGTTTCGAAACCGGTAGCCGGAGATGTAAAATAATACGTAAGAATCTGGAGATTAAAGGGTGGTTGGTAATAGGTAGTCCGTTTTGAGTATTATGAAAAGCTGCTATTGCACTAATGTGTACCCTCACCGAGGCATAGGCAAGACCCACTCTGAAGAGTGTATGCAGGTATTCAAGGAGATGTGTTATCTCAGTAGAGAACAGATCTAAGTTCTTTGGTTTGCACCATTCTGTATACCTGTGCCATTTTCCTGCGTAGTTACACCTAGTGGATAGTTTTCTGGACTCAATGAGAACATCTACAAGGTGTGATGAGAGCCCCAGGTAATTCAATACGTGCCTTTCAATCTCCATGCGGACAGATGGAGGGATTGATGCATTGGATGAAGAAGGGATCCCCCCTCTTGCATCAGAAGTTGGGGATGGTCTTTTAATAGAATCGGAGGACGAATGGATAGTTGCTTGAGATACGGATACCATGGTTGCCTTGGCCAAGATGGGGCTATGAGAATCATGGCCGCTGCGTTGTTGATGCATTTCTGTATTGTTCTGGAAATTAGTGGAATGGGAGGGTAAGCGTAAAAGTAGTCCCTCCGTCCATGGAATGGAGCGTAACAGAGTTTGCTGTGGTAGATTGAGCAAAATGTTTGAGTTTGTCGATTGCTCACTGTGGCAAACAGATCTATTGTTGGAAATCCCCACTGATGAAATATGCTGGTTCAAAGTCCATTCGTGTGGATGGAAAATTCTGCTGAGGCGATCCGCTGTTACATTGTCGAGACCAGGGAGGTAAATGACTTGAATCGATACTTGGTTGGATACTACCCACGTCAGTATACGAAGCGTTTCTCGACAGATGATCCAGGAATCTGACCTTCCTTCTTTGTTTATGTAAAACATGGCTACTTGGTTGTTGGTGTATACCATGATATGCTTTCCTCGAAGCTAGTCCAAGAAGGTTTGAAGTGCTTTCCAGATGGCTCGAATCTTGAGGAGGTTGATCTGAAGATTGGACTCCCGTAGAGACCAACGGCCCTGAGTCTTTAAGGTGTTTAGATGGGCTCCCCAGCCCTTCCGTGAAGCATCTGCAGTGAGAGTGACTTGATAGGGAGGTCGCTGAAACGGTACCCCTGAGTTCAGGTGGTTGATATTCATCCACCATTGAATGTCGGTTTTCATCTGTTTGGTGAGATGCACTCTGGTTGATAGTGGTTGCCAGAAATGAGACCACTGGTTCTTTAGACCCCATTGTAGACGACGCATGTGGAGTCTCGTGCATGGAACTACATGGATGGCCGCTGCCATATGACTCAACAGTTGAAGAACCTGTCGTGCTGATGCTTGTGATTGGGTGAACAGACATTGAGCCAGAGAAGACAAAGTGTGTATCCTGTCCTGTGGAAGATACGCCCTCTAATGAATAGTGTTTATGAGGGCTCCAATGAACTGTAGAACCTGAGTAGGTTGAAGGTGGGATTTTTCGTAATTGATTATGAATCCCAGTTTCTGAAGACAATTGATTGTTTGAAGTGTATGAGTCTTTAAGGTAGTCTGATCTGAGGCTACTAACAGCCAGTTGTTGAGATAGGGAAAAATCTGTATCAAGAGCTGTCAGAGATGAGCCACCACCACTGCTAAGCATTTAGGGGCTGAGGAAAGGCCAAAGGGTAGTACCTTGAACTGGTAATGGATGTTCTGAACTTGGAAGCAAAGGTATTGCCAGGAGGAAGGGTGCATGGGTATATGGGAATAAGCATCCTTCAGGTCTATGGAACATAGCCAGTTGTTGGGTTGTAGAAGGGGTAGGATACTCTTGAGAGATGTCATCTTGAACCTTTCTTTTTGAATGTGTTTGTTGAGATTTCTTAAATCTAAGATGGGTCGAAGTCCTCCTGATTTCTTTGGAATGAGAAAATATGGGGAGTAAAACCCTTGATTGAGTAGTGAATTGGGAAGAATTCGAATGGATCTGTGCGTTTGCAGACTAATTGTTCTTGTAGATCTGCGGCGTAAGTTGATATGGTGTTGAGTGGGGAAATCTGTGGAAGTGTGGGAAGAGTCAACAGGTTAATCAGTAACCCTCCTTTATGATGTTTAGCACCCAGCGATCTGAAGTAATGCTTTCCCAGTTGGGATAAAAATGTTGAAGACGTCCCCCTATATAGTGGGGTGGAGGTGGTTCTGGGTAACTCAAAATGACTGAGTTGGTTTTGATGTTGTTGCCGGAGTTGGTTTTGGCGGACGTGGTTGGCGGGGTCTGCCACGAGATGCCTGTGGTTGTTGTTGAAAACGTTGATGTTGATAATACTGAGATCTGTATGTGTTATAGGGTCGAAATGGGGTTCTTCCGTAAGGTCTTCGTCGATATGAAGGATAAAAACGTTTAGCGGAAGAATGTGGATCTGAAGAAGTCAGAGATTGCACGGCCATATTCTGCTCCTTAAGAAGAGTTACTGTTTCTCCAAACTTGGAACCAAAGAGATTGTCCCCCAAACAAGGAATATCCACTAGTTTGTCATGGACATCGTCCCTTATGGAACTAGCTCTTAACCAAGCTATTCGACAAGCCGCTATAGCTGTCGCCAAGGAACGAGCAGATGACTCAAAAGACTCGTAAACCGAACGCAGTAAGCGTCTGAACCCCTCCTCCATATCTGTGAATGGTTGTGGTAAAGAATTATCCTCTGCCATGCATACTGGACGTAATTTCTGTAAGCATTCGAAGAGACATAAAACTGATGGTGTTGAATTTTTGTGGACAGCATGGAGGAGTGATAGACTTTACGACCAAAGTCATCTAAGGACTTGTGATCCTTTCCAGGTGGTGAATTTGCATGGAATTTTGAACTCTTTGCCTTTAAGAGTGCCGATTCAACCACTATCGAATTGTGAGGTAACTGGGTGAAGTGGTATATTGTGGAATTCCTCATCCTATATTTTAAATCCGTTTTCCTTGAAGCTGCCAAAGTAGAAAAAGGCTTTTCCCACATTTTGTGTAACACGGCATCCAACACCGCATGTGGTGGTAAGGCAGTTGGTTCAGGGGGCATTTCAAAAATGTTTAAGATGCCAAGAACCTCTGCCCTAGGATCCGGAAGTTTTCCCGTTTCTATATTTAACAAAGATCCTACTTTTTCAATAAACTTAGCGTAGGATAGATCCTCGGGAGGAGAATATGGTTTGGGAAGACCTTCCGGTGGGTCTGATGGGAACCCCGTAGATGACGAAGGGGAAGCCGTGGACCATTGTGAATGAGGAGAGTCTGGCCAATCGGGATCTGGAACTGACTTTTCTGTTTGCTTAGGTGGTGGTGGAACTGTTGGGATCTGTGGAGTAGAAATTGGAGAATGAGCACCCGGGTCCCTTGGGTGCATCTCATCAAGATCCTGAAAAAATGATGACAAAGCAAAAGAAATTTGAGACATCGCCTTTGACGCTAAAGTATGATGTGAAGGCGTGTGAAATGGTTCTGAAGGATGAGGTGGTACCTCCCTAGGGAATTCTTGAGAATGGCGACTTGGTTGTGTCCTGTGACTTGATTGCGATCTCAAGGAAGAGGACCAATTAGATTGAGAGCTCTTCCCCTCTGAAGAAAGTATATCCACATCCGAATTGGTACCCGGTGAAGAGGGCATTTGGAGATGTTTTGTCTTGGCCCTTTTCTTCCCATGGCGCTCCTGATGAGATGCCCCTTGGGAAGATGAGAGAGGCGAAGCTATAGGTGGGTCATTATGCTTTGCACGTTTAGCCGTATCGTGACGGTGATGGTGCACATGCTGTCTTTTCCGGATAGTGTGATGGGATGACACCGATAGCGAAGCCGTTCTCCCTGAAGGAGCATCCGAAGCATGTTGCCTCTTGTCTTCATCCCGAAGTCCTCTAGGCGCCGGTGCTCCATGAGTTGCGCCGTGTTGTGATCTTTCACGCCCTGCTTCGAATGGGGCCTTCCACTCTTCCCGTGCTCCAATTGCTTTGGGGTCAGGGAGCAGGGGCGAGGGGGCACAGAGCCCTGTGCCCCTAAAGACGCAGCTATCTTAATTGTTAAGGGAGTCGAGGCCTGAAGCTCCCTTCCTGGCCCTGGTAGCAACACCGACCTAGCCGAATCTCCTTCCCATGACGTGGTATGTCGTGGCTTTGTTTTTGTTTTCTTCGCCGGGCCTGGCGAGGCGAGAGAGGAACGTAGGCGCGCGATCTTCTCTGCGCGCTGTCTTCGGGCCCGGGGCGACATCCGACCACAGTCTCTGCAAGAGGCCGTGTCGTGCTCCGGGCCCAGGCAAATGTAGCAATAATTATGTCCATCGGTGATGGACATAATTTTGCCACATTGACAATACTTGAACCCTGATGGCTTCTGAGCCATCGCTAAGTGAGAATTCTTGAAGAAATTGAGAAAAATCCAAAAAATGAAAAGACGAGGTGAAGGAGAAAAACCGCCCACATGCAGTCTTGCTCACGGAAAAAAAAAAAAAAAAAAAAGAGACTGAGGTAAATGATGCAATTGCGCGGGAACCTCACCGCGCAGAAGCACAGAGTTCAAACTTTGAACTCTAGGAGAAGCTCCGCCTGCCGGTTGCGCGACGACGCTCCCAGACAGCATGGCTAATTCAGCCTGCTATCACCGGGAAACAGAACCTCTAGGTTAGCATTCTCTGAAAGGCCCCCTGTTCCATGCACAGGTCCCCAGAGGCAGGCAGAGCTCCAGAATCTCAATGCTTGGATGAGATGATGGTGCAAGGAAGAGGGATTCAGTTTTGTAGGGAACCTTTTGGGGAAGGGGGAGTCTTTTCCAAAGGGATGGGCTCCATCTTAACCAGAATGGAACCAGGCTGCTGGGTCTAACCTTTAAAAAGGAGATTGTTCTAGTTTAAAAGCTGCCCTAAGGGGAAAGCTGACAGTCGCGCAGCAGGGCATACCGTGTTTCTCCAATAATAAGACAGGTCTTATATTCTTTTTTTAGCTCCGAAAAAATGGTTAGGGCTTATTTTCAGGGATGTCTTATTTTCGGGGAAACACGGTACTATCATATGGCCGACCGGGCCGATTTTATTTCGGCTGCCCCCCCCCCCCCCCGAAATGGTACCCAAAACTCGCCCAGACCCTTCAAATTTGATTAATTACAACGGAGTTATTAAAAAAAACAAAAAAACAAAAAAAAACCAAAAAAACACTAAACCTACCCCAACATTCAAATTTACTTCATTGCACCCCCCCCCCCCCCACAACTTGCCAAAATTCCCTGGTGGTCCAGCGGGGGTCCCGGGAGCAATCTCCCAGGAATTTCGGCAAGTTTTATTGGGGGGGGGGGGGCGGTGCAATGAAGTAAATTTGAAGGGTTGGGGTGGGTTTGGGTTTTTTTTACAACTCTCGGTCTGCCCCCCCCCCGGGGACCTTCGGTACGTCTTGGGGAGCGGGGGGGGGGGGTGTCTGGCAAGTCTTGGGATGGAACCGTGCGTCCACTTAAAAGCTAGGGCTTATTTTCAGGGTAGGGTTTATTATCGGAGAAACATGGTAGTTCGGAGGGAGGTATCAAAGGATACTATTAAAGCATTAGAGTTAGGGCATCCCAACAGAGGTTCCAATAATAAGAAAAGCAGTCCAAGTACCTATAATTAAAAACTCACCTGAACTAAAAGATTCCAATTTATCCCTGTCAACTGAAAAGCAGAATGTAAATACAAACAAAAAAACACACTTTGACCTCCAGCACCCAACGGTCTGAGGTAATCTTTTCCCACTCCCCGGAGAAGCTGGACAATCTGCCTCCTACAGTTTCTACGAAGGAGTGGGGACCACTGGCTTCATTGAGCTGACTTGCTACTCCCAGCGCCCTGCCCAACGCTGTCTCTGACCAATCTCCGAGCTCCAAGAAAGGATTGTAGATGCCCAGCGCTCTGTTTCAAGGCGGAGCTAGATGAGGACTTGCCGGAACAAAACCTACAGGAATCCCGAAACGAGCTCAGGGAGGGAACACCTTCTTACTGGGTTTCCTGTCCTCCAGCAATCGGTTCCCCTTGGACTCCCCCAAGACCTTCATCAGCTGATCCAAATCCTCTCCAAATAACAGCTTCCCCTTGAAGGGAAGTTTACAGAGCTGGACCTTGGATGATAAATCGGTCGACCAGTTACGCAAGCACAGAAGTCTACGGGCGGCCACCGAAGAGACCATACAGCGAGCCGATGTACACACCAAATTATGCAGAGCATCCTCCGCATAGGCTATGCCTGCCTCCAGATGAGCAGCTTGCAAGGCATAGCCATCTGCCGAATAAGTCGGCATCAGACCCTTCTGAGTCCAACAGGGAGTCCTCCATTAGGAGACAGAGTTTGGCCATCGCCCTGCCCACCTTTAGACCAATGTCCAGAGAGTCCCATTCTCGGGTCACCAACTTTTGGATCTTCTTGGGCAATGGGAAGGAGCTGGTGGGCCTCTCAGTCCATCCAGGACTGGGTTAACACCTTCATTATCCGATTCCTCTTGAGTGACCTTAACTCCCAATTCCTCTAACACCTGAAGAATGGGGGACGCAGCTCCTCCCTCTTAAATAGTCACACCACTCGCGGATCATCTCCCTCCGTGACCAGCAACTTGTCTGGATCTGGGTCATCCCTAGTCCTACCAGCGCCGGGGGTAGGTGGTGCATCCGGGTTGGCTCTGGGATCGAGGAGGTCCTGCTGAGACTGATCTGAATCCTCACCATCTCTGGGGAAGGTGTCGGCAGCTGCTCGATGTAACCTCAGGCATTGAAGAATATCACCAGAGCCCAGAGAGGCCAATTTGGGCTTCTTATCCATGGGGGACCAGGGGTGGACCTCCGCCTGTCTTCTCTTTGCACTTCTCTGAGCCAAATAGGCCTTGTGGAGGAGGATAAAATCTGGCGAGAAGTCCCCTGGCTTATCTTCCCCCAGCCCTAAGGGAGTGTCAGCACCTCTCTCTCCCCCTCCGAGACACCCTGTCTGACCAGGGAGAAAGTGGGAGGGGGGTCTCCGGATCGCGCCGCTATCTCCTGCTCAGCGGTCCTGGCGAGGAGGGAAACGGGCCCTGCCGACCTCGATTTCCTGTGCCGCCTGAGGAACCTTCCTGACCCAAAATGCACTCCTGGGAGAGAGACAGAGAGGGTTCAGTCGCGTGGCACACAGCCATTTTCCGTTTTGGCGCCATAGGCCCACCAGGCTCAAAGCAGCACGCCTCCCACTAGGCTGCACATGTGATGTGGTGTTCCCGCTGCAGATGCCAAAAATCAAGCCATCGCCAGGAAAGGAGAAGAGCCCCACCGGAGCACTCCCTGACTCGGTCCTACACTTCCGGTCCCTAGTTGGCTACCAAAAGGAACAAACGCACCGCAGTCCTCTTCTGGACACAATCAGTGGCGTCTGCTGCATTCCCCTGAAGCCTCGACCGCTGTGCTGACCTCCACCCTCGATCTGGTCCAGCAGCTCCTGCTGACAAGGCCCACACCAACTATCCTGACAGACTGTCCTGCAAAGCTTTTTTGCTCTGAATCTGTTTTCTTCTTTTTTTTTTTTTAAACAAAACTTTATTGTCCTAATACTTCCCTATCCAGAGAAGAGGTGGTTGAGGGGGAGCCTCGGAGAGTCAAGGGAGCCAGGGCCCCTGGCTATCGGACCGTCCTGTATGCTGCTGGTGAGCTCATTCAGGGGTATCCAACCCCCCGGTCGCCTAGCTCCACCTGAGGGATGGCCCACGAAGATGCCTAACAACCTCAGGGAGCTTCGCTGTTCCTGAAAACTTACACTCACTACCTAGGGTTTCTATTTTTTTTTTTTTTTTTTTTTTTAACTATCAGCCTGCAGGTGTGCACCTCTACCATCTGCTGGAGTCGTAGAAATACTGAGGGGTCTGCAAGTGGCACTCTCGGTTAAGTAGTAGTGCCTCAGTTTTGTTCTTTGACTCCATCTGCTGGAAGGGATGCATAACCCACTGGTCTGGACTGATCTGCGTATGTTCATGAAAGGCTGATCTCTGCCCTGTTTGCTTTTCTACTTTTTTTTTTTTTAAACTTAAACTTTATAAAGTACAAGATAAATAGAAGAAGAGCAACCTTATTACAAGAGGTGAGGGAACTGGACCACCAGCTTTCATCTCCAATTAGTCCAAGAGCAAGTTGGAGTCCCCAGCCCTGCTCGTCCACCTCTACAACCGGGAGGGATGGTCCCATCAAGACCTGCCAACCTCCTGGGAGAGGAACTCCTATTGAACAAACATCTTCTGCTTGAAATTTTTTTTAAAGGTTCAGAACTGCAGATTTTGTACCCTCCTCCATCTGCTGTAGACAGAGAAATACTGAAGGACTGCAAGTGCTACACCAAGTTATGTGCCAGTGGCTGTGAAAATTTCTCTGTTTCCATCTGCTGGAAGGGAGGCAAAACCCAAGAGTATGGACTGATCTGGGTATGTACAGTGAAAGGCCTGATTCATTAAGGCTTTTCACCCATTTGTGTCTATAGGAAAAGACTTTCATAAATCAGGCCCTAGAACTGACAAAAAATAGTCAAGTGTAACCAGTTATTTGTCCACTCTCCCAGTGAGAGTAAGTACTTTGTATATCCTGCCCCGAAGGAATCTGTACCTCTTCTCTCATCTTCTTCTGCTCCTCCTTAATCTTCTTTTTCAACTCCTCCACGGCTGCTTTCCGTCTCTCTACCTTCCGTTTGTGAAACCCAGTCAGGTACTCCCTGAAACAAAGAGGACAAGTTTCTCAGGGATGAAGACTGGAGGACAGTCAAATCATGTCTTCATGGAGGGAAGCTCCACTGGATAGCATTTCCCAATACCAAACATCAAAACTGGTGGTAAGAGGACAGAATGAGCAAGGTTGGGAAGTTTTGAGAATAGCTGGAACAGGAGAAAGTTGAGGTCAAGCTGGTGTGGCTAGGGTTATGAAGGGAAGAGAGTGTTGGGACTGGAGCAGGGAGCAAGTGCTGATTACTGGGGTGAATGAGTATTTTGTTGTGGTAGTACATTTGTGTTATGAAAACATTATATACTTGATTCAATCAGAGAAGTTACCCAACAATAGTACCTGCACTGCAAAGACGCAGACTTTTGTACTCCCAAAGAAATGAAAATTGGTTCTTACCTGCTAATTTTCGTTCCTGTAATACAGCAGATCATTCCAGACCAGTGGGTTTTGCATCCCTACCAGCAGATGGAGTCAGAGAACAAATCTTTGAACACTGCTACATAACAGAGAGTGCCACCTGCAGTCTCTCAGTATCAGCCTGTACCCAAGACCCAACAATAAAGAGCAACTAAGGAGCGACCTGGCTCAAAAACTGGACCCTTCCCAACTAACCAGAAATCTAGGTCGCCAGAACCAACGAAACATAACCGGAAACCCATCGGCTCTGCTTTATGATAATAATACAAACCAATTATTTCTTCAGATTATTAAAGTTCAACAGGATTCTTTCGGAGTCAGATTGGGTGGGGCTCTGGAATGATCTGTTGAATTACAGGAACAAAAATTAGCAGGTAAGAAGCAAGTTTCCTTTCCTGTACATACTCAGACCATTCCAGAACAGTGGGATGTACCCAAGCCACCCTACACTGGGCGGGCCTTTGAAAGGCCCGCACGGAGGATACTCTCACCAAAGGATGCCTCATCCTGCACCCTGACATCCAAACGATAAAATCTGGTGAAAGTGTGAATGGAAGACCAGACAGCCGCCCTACAAATCTCCTATGGAGAGAGAAGTTGACACTCAGCCCAGGAGGCTGCCTGCGCTCTTGTGGAATGAGCCCTTAACCCCACAGAAATCTGCCTTCCTTTGGAAACGTAGGCAGCACAGATGGCCTCTTTAATCCATCTAAAAATGGTCGCTTTCGAAGCTTTGTCCCCCTTTCTTGGCCCTGGCAAACAAGACAAAGAGGTGGCCTGAATGCCAGAAGTCACTGGAAACATCAACATAGCGCAAGAAGACGCATTACACATCCAATAAATGCAGCTCCCTCTCCTGGGGAGAATCTCGTAACCATTCCAGAAACCCTGGAAGCTCCACTGTCTGTGACATGAAAAGAAGACACCACCTTGGGCACAAAGGATGGCACGGTTCTCAAAAAAACTCAGACATTATAAATTCGCAGGAAAGGGTCCCTATAAGACAAAGCCTGAAGCTCTGAAATCCTCCTTGCCGAACATATGGCCACCAGGAATACTACCTTACGAGTCAAATCCTTTAAAGATGCCCTCCTCATCGGCTCAAACTCAGCCCCACAGAGCGCTCAGAGAACCAAATTTAAGCTCTAATCAGGGCACACCTTACGCACATGTGGACACAAATGTTTTACGCCTTTAAGGAACCATACAATATCCGGATGCGCTGCCAGCTTCCGACTCTGAGAACAGTCTCAAAGGGCGCCCAAGGACACCACTTGCTCCCAAAACGAATTAGACGCCAAGCCCTTGTTGCAGGAAATCTAAGATCTGAGACACTTCTACCTCCGCAGGGCTCAGCTTTCTCCGAAGACACCACCCTTCAAACAGCTTCCAAACCCTAACATATGCCATCGATGTAGCAGGTCTCCTAACCTGAAGAAGCATGGAAATGGCTGGCTCTGAAAACCTTTTCAGGCGTAACCTCTGCCTCTCAAAAGCCAGGCCGCGAGACAGAAGTGATCCTCCTGATCAAAGAATATGGGCTCCTGTTGCAGCAGTCGCGGAAGATGGGCCAGCCGTAGAAGGCCTTCCTCCGCCAGATCTGTGAACCAGGGATGTCTGGGCCACTCGCACCACCGTCCACTGATGCGCTTCTATCTGCCTTAGGACGCGGCCTATGAGAGGCCACAGAGGGAAGACGTAAAGAAGGATTCCATGGGCTACGGACACACCAGGCCATCTTCGACTGAAGAACCTCTCCGTTTTCAAGTTGGTTCGCATCGCCATCAGGTCCAACTGGGAGCACCACACCTGGCACAAATGCAGGTCCATGCCTCGGAGGACAACTCCCATTCTCCTGGGTCCAATCGCTGTCTGCTGAGGAAGTCCACCTGAACGTTCTCTACCCTCGCAACATGTGACGCTGCCAGATGCCCTAGGTGAAGCTCGGCCCAGGCGAACAGCCGATACACCTCCAGAGCTACCGCAGGGCTTCTTGTTCCCCCCTGCCTGTTGATGTACTTTGTCGGACAATACGAGCACCATCCGACCCTTGACAAAGGGTAGAAACACTTGAAGGGCCCAATGAACCGCCCTGGTTTCGAGTCTGTTGATTGACCAAGATCTCTCCGTCACTAGCCACAGGCCTTGAGCCATCCTGCTTTGGCAGACCGCTCCCCAACTGGAGAGGCTGGCATCTGTAGAGAGACCACCACCCACTTCGGGGGATCCAATCCACCTCCTTCTCTAAGTTGCGATGCAACAGCCACCAAGAGAGACTGAGCCTGGGTTCCTGAAGAAAAGGCAAGGGGATATCGAACTGTTCCAATACGGGACTCCACTTAGACAACAGAGTACATTGTGAAGGCCTCGTGTGCACAAAGGCCCAAGGAAGCCATAGAGCCCAGGATGTGGAGATAATTCCAAACTATTGGTATCCGCATACGAAGAAGGAACTTCACCTGAGCCTGCAACTTCAATACTCTGACTGCCGCCAGAAAGACCTTGCCCTCCTGAGTATTGAACAGCGCTCTCAGATACACGAAAATTTGTGTGGGCACCAATTGGCTCTTCTGCAGATTGATGGCCCAACCGAAAGACCATAATATGCTCATTACTCTCTGAATAGAGTTCTCGCATTCCTCCCGAGACTTTGCCCGGATGAGACAGTCATCCAAATATGGGTGCACCAATATCCCGTCCTTGCGTGGCACCACTGCCACTACCACCATTACCTTGGTAAACGTGCGAGGAGCAGGGGTCAGGCTGAAGGGAAGAGCCCGAAACTGGAAATGCCGACCCAGCATTTTCAACCTCAGGAACTTCTGATGTCTTGGGCAGATCGGGATATGCAGATACACCTCCGTCAAATCCAGAGACGCCAGGAACTCCCCCTTGCACACCGCCACAACCACCATGCGCAGCATTTCCATTCGAAACCTGGGCACTCGCAGGCACCTGTTCACCTGCAAGTTGAGGATAGAGCAAAAGGAGCCCTCCTTTTTGGGTACCACAAAGTACACTGAGTACCGTCCCTAGCTCTGTTCTGAAGGAGGGACAGGACAAATGGCGTTCAGGTCAAGCAACCTCTGCAGCGTCGTCCATACTGCTTCTGTCCTGCTGTGCAAAATGACATGAGACTCTACAAATGCATCTCTAACCTGGAACCAGGCAACACCAGGAAGGAACCAGGAACTCCGCAACAGGAACTAGAAACAACAGGGAACCTTGTTGCAAGGCCCTGAGAGCCGGAACTACAGGGCTTAAGTAGCCCTGCAGCCTCTGACGTCATCCGAAGGAGGAACCAAGTTCCCCCGTGCTTGGCCCTTTAAATGGGAGACCCGAGACGCGCGCGCGCGCTTAGGGGGCGGAGCCAGCCGCGGCGAGACGCCGGCTGCTCCGCCGGAGCGGGGCGGCAGAGGAGCCTGCAGGCCCAGGCGAGGTGGGAACGCGTCGGGCCTGCGGCGAACGTGGTCTCGGGAGGCACGGGGAAGGCGGCCCGAAACCGGGGCGGCCACGAGGTAAGCGGCGATTCCAGGGCCGGCCCGGAATCGCAACAACATCCTTAGTAAACTTCCCTTTTAAATGGGAAGATTCCAGTCTTAGTCATTTAAAAATATACATTTTCTAAAGGCGTAAAAAAAAATAAATAGCAAAACCGTTTCAGATTGGAACTATTCCAGTCTTCATGCTTAAATTATGTTTAAAAAAAACAACAAACAAACCCCACCTGGCATCAGTATCTTAAATTTGTGATTTTGCTGAGATGAACATTTTAAATAGTTTAATTTTTTTTTTGCTTTAGTATTTGTTTCTACCCACTTTGCTAAAAGGGGCGTGGGATAAACACTGTGGATCCATCAAGTCTAGTGGGCATAAATAAAGAGGAGGCAGCAAAACACTGCACGGAGCGGCAGTAGCCACAGAGGCATTCACGGAGCGGGATGCCAGTGGCCAGTGGTTGGTGTTCCACCTTCAGGCAGCAAAACACTGCATGGAGCGGCAGTAGCCACAGAGGCATTCACGGAGCGGGATGCCAGTGGCCAGTGGTTGGTGTTCCGCCTTCACGGAGGGCTGCCATCTCCAAAAAAAACAAAAACAAGAAACAAACAAACAAAGCAGGGGTGGGTAAGAGTATGGGGCAGGGGTGTGGCCTGCTTGTTGCAGCGGTTGCTACCCCTGATTGAGCTGGATGTTCACTGGGATTCGGATACAGCGCTGCTCTCTGCATTGGTGGAGGGGTGGAAGGGAGTTGGGGCCGGAGGGTGATGGAAGCCAATAGTGATGGGTGGGAGGGAGAAAAAGGGTGGGAAAATAAATAAATAAATAAATGGATGAACTGCGTGGCTTGCTGGGCAGACTGGATGGCCGTTTGGTCTTCTTCTGCCGTCATTTCTATGTTTCTATAAGAAACCCAAAGCGTAACCATGCCTGACCACCTTCAAGACCCACCGATCCGAGGTAATCCTATCCCACTCCTCATAGAAGTTAGATAATCTGCGTCCTACAGCTTCTACGTGGGGGTAGGGACCCCTGGCCTCATTGGGCAGGCTTGCTGCCTCCCGAGCCCAGGCCTGCGCCATCTCTGGACGCCCGACGGTCCCCTCGAAAGGACTGCCGACGACCAGGGCTCGGCTTGGACACGGGAGGAGGAGCTGCTTTACCGCCGTGAAACCTAAGTGAGTCTCTAAAACGAGCTCGGGATGGGAACACGTTCTTACTCAGGTTGCCGGAGGATAGGAGAACCATCTCCAACAGCTTCACCAACTGGTCCAAATCCTCTCCGAACAGGAGCTTTCCCTTAAAGGGGAGATTACAAAGCTGCGCCTTGGAGGTCAAGTCCGCCAACCAGTTTCCCAACCACAAAAGCCTATGGGGCCGCAACAGAGGAAACCATACTACGAGCAGAGGTACGGACTAAGTCATACAGCGCACCTGCCACATAGGCGACCCCTGCCTCCAGGTGGGCTGCCTGCAAGGAAAAAGGGTTGCCGGACTTAGCACCCTCCGCAGCTTTCTGGACCCAACACAGCGCAGGCCCGCTGCATCATGCTGGCACAGGCCGTCGCATGCACACCTAGGGCCAAGACCTCAAACAACCGTTTCAGCTGAATTCCAGTTTGCGATTCTACATGTCCTTCAATGCAGCTGCCCCATGCACCGGGGTCGTCTTTTTAGTGACAGCCAATACAGCCGCATCCACACGCAGCATTTTCAGGAGGTCCAAAAGTCTCCTGCGCCAGGGGATATAGTTTAGCCATTGCTCTGCCCACCTTCAAGCTGGCATCTGGGGCGTCCCACTCCCAGACCACCAACTTCTTGATCTTCTTGGGCAGTGGAAAGGCCAACGTCAGCCCTCGCAGACCATCATGCACCGGATTGACCCCCTCACTATCAGACTCTTCTTGGGAGATCTTAACCCCCAACTCCTCCAGAACTTGAGGAAGTAAAGGACGCAGCTCCTCCAACTTGAACAGACAAACGACTCAAGGGTCCCTCTCCGGAATGGGGAACTCATCCAAGGTTGGGTCATCTTTGGAGTGATCTCCCAAATTGGGGGAGGTATCGGCATCCGGGTCCGTCCCCTGAGGGTCTGGAGGGTCACCACGCTGCAGAACACCATGTGTGTCTTCCACGAAGGTTGGGTCCCCCCGCGCTGGGTGGAAGCCCAGGCGCAGAAGGAGGTCAGGAGGACCTTGAGAAGCCCGCTTAGAGCCCCCACCTGTCGGGTCCACCAGCCGCTCCGCAGCCCTTTTCACCTCATCCCTCTGATTGGCTAAAAAAGCCTGATGAAGAAGAAGTAGCACAAATTCTGGGGAGAAGCCTGCAGGCTCTCCCCCCCCCCCGGGGTATTGCGCTGTAAAACTTCTTCCCCAGCAGCCCGGTCAAGATCCACCGGGGACAGGGGTGGATGGGAATCCCAGCCCTCCCTACAACATCAGAGGTCTCTGTTCCCGGGGAAACGGCAGCTGTCCCCGCTGACCAGAGGCCAAGTCTAATGGAGCGGCCCCCTCCCGAGGGGCCCTCCTGGCTGGACACGTAGGATGCACAGAGGGAACAGGCATCCAACTTCACCCCTGCCACGCCGCACACACAGCAGGCAGCCATTTTGGATTTGGGCGCCATGCAGCGAAACGCGCAGCCACACGGTCAAGAATGCCCTCTAGCGGCCCTCACCTAGGCAGCCTCGCTCTGAACACGGATGGCCGCACAAAGCCCCTGTGCCTCGCTGTTACCGGCCCCGACCTAGTCTCCTGCACCGCAAAGAGCACATGCGCCCCAAGGGGAACAAGAAAATTCCCTCCCCTGGGCTAGAACTCGTGCCTGCAATCAGACCCGCCTGGAGCCCCAGGGAGCCGACCCCCTCACAACAGACGCTGCCCTGCCTCCTTGACAGATCGCAGTAACCACTGTCCTGGCCAGGTCCCACCTGACTCCGAGGCCTACCTGAAGAACTTGAAATAATGATAGTTAAAATCTCCCATAATTTCACAATCAGTTATAGGAATTACTAAAGTTCTGCTTTAAGCCCCATGTAACCTCATAACTGCCCAATAATAAAATTACACCTCTCATGTATTTCCCGCAAAGGTTTATTTGATAACCAGGCCAGTAAGTGTGGAAAAATTATTAACCAGCAGGAAAAAATGCTAATGCTCTTGAATCAGTATACATCTTTTGAGTTTCCTCTTCCCTCTCCTTCCCTACTTAACATTTAGCAGTGTGAGCTTATACCCCCCATCCCCAAACAGACTGAAGTGTTGCACTTTCCATTGCAGCTGACATTAAAAGGTAATGATTAACATATAGAAGGTATAATATTTGACATCTTCCATGAGAGACCAGTAATAGTTGTACAGCACCATATGGTTTTAAGAAATTAAAAAACAAACAAGGAACCAGCCCTGTGACTCAGTGGTAGTGCTGTGCACTGCCATGTGGAGGTACTTGAAATCAATTCCCAGACTGGGTTTTCTGTTACCCAGGCCAACCAGGGATGCCGAGGAAGCAGCAATCCCAGAAATATCTTAAAGCTTGAAAAAAAATTACTAGGACACCAGCATGTGCGGAAGCTGCAGAGGCAGTGCTCACAGACAACATGGAATGGTGACATCTAGTGGCCAGATTTAAGGCATGATTGTAGGATTTCGAAAGGAGCCCTGACGCATGGTCTTCAGCGAGGACTGTGGCTAAACTGATTGGTCTAAAGTACATTAGAAAGGCTGTCACAAAGTGGTCTCTTTCTAGTGACTTCAGGATCTCCAAGGACAATGGTAGATGATGTAGTAGAACGTTATATTTGTGTGTGCAACTTTGGTTTATGGAAAATGAATAAAAACAATAAAAAAAAAAAAAGAGGGTGCCCTTCAAGTTTTTCTGACTCCATCTGCTGGAAGTGAGGCATAACCCATAGTCTGGACTGATCCGGGTACGTTCAGCGAATATGACATTTTCAGTTGTTAACCATTCTCTTCCTAATAATTCCTAACATTCTGTTTGCTGTTTTGACTGCTGCAGCACACTGAACCAACAATTTCAAAGTATTATCCACTATGATACCTAGATCTTTTTCCTGGGTGGTAGCTCCTAATATTTATTTAAAAGTGTTTATATACTGCTTATACAATGGAGTTAGATCAAAGCTGGAACCTAACATCGTGTAACTACAGCAAGGATTATTTTTCCCTATATGCAACACCTTGCACTTGTCCACATTAAATTTCATCTGCCATTTGGATGCCCAATTTTCCAGTCTCGCAAGGTCCTCCTGTAATGTATCACAATCTGCTTGTGATTTAACTACTCTGAATAATTTTGTATCATCTGCAAATTTGATAACGTCATTCGTCGTATTCCTTTCCAGATCATTTATAAATATATTGAAAAGCACTAGTCCAAGTACAGATCCCTAAGGCACTCCACTTTTTACCCTTTTCCACTGGGAAAATTGGATTTAGACAGTAACCGAGGGCCCCAGCCTGTTACGGTCTGGGGAACTGATACCCCACGGGGGTAACCTGAACAGAGCAGCAGTTACTACCCTTAACAGAAGACATGGATGACTACTCTTAAATAAGCCTTTACACTTCTGATACACCTCAACATTGTTCTCTGCTTTGAAGGAAGGGGGTGGGAGGTGGAGGGAAAGAGAAATTTGGATTCAGGGACAGCCAACATGAGTCATGACTTTTTTTTTTTTTTTTTTTTTACAGTGTGGAGTACTAATGCATAGACATTAAGAAAAAAAAAAGCCATAGGATGCTTCTACTGCCAAGTCCATAAGCAGATACTACCATGGGAAGCTTGCTGGGCAGAATGGATGGACCATTGGTCCTTATCTGCCATCACTTCTATCTTTATATGTTAAATCTTAAGAACACAAATAAGTATATATTTGTATTTATTTAGATTTTTATATTCCACTTTTTTCAGCACATCAAAGCAGATTACATTATACATACATATATATATATACACACACACACACATATATATATATATATATATATAAAACAGACCAGCACCAACATATGAACCATGTAACTGATTTTCCATAACCTGCATTTTTACTTATTTCATAATTGTTTCCTTTTTCTTGCCTTTTTAATCGTTTTGTAATTACTTTGACAACACAGGTAAAACTGTCATGCCAAAAGAATTATCTGAATCTACCGAGCAGGGCCTCTCTCTCTTACTGTTTTTGAGTAGCATTATAAAGGAAATAAAAGTAGTAACAGTAACACTGGTGATGCAAGACTTAGGGACACGGTAACGTTTACGCCATTCTTAAGCAACAAGCCAACCTGTACTTATGATTGTAATACAATCTCCCATCCCACGAGCAAGCACTGACAATAACGTTAGCTGGGGGAGGACGGGACACCATGGGAACCGTAAGAGCCCGCCAATGCGCGTGCGCAAAAACAGCTCTTCCCCTTTAGGCTTCTCACCGCCGTTTTTCCTCGTCGAAGGTCAGCACCCGCCGGAACCCACCGCCTGGTTTTTTCTTCCTCCCCATCCTGCGGCTAGAGGACAGGACACCGACACGCTTCGACTCTGCAGTTCACATACAAGCGTGCGCCAACTAGAAAACAAACACCCCCACTTCCGGTTCAACCTAGTTCGCTGGCCTGAAGCCCAGCCTTACTCCCAGTCCCATTGCATTGTGGGAGACGTTTTTTTCCCGCTAAAATTTCAAACCAATGCTGCGTGCCGCTGTCCAATGAGGACGCGCGCTGAAGTGATGCAGGGATTGTGCAGATGTCTTTGCTTAAGGGCGCTGTGCAACTCGTCAGATCCTGTACAATCGACAAATATGGCAAACAAGAATTCAACATACTATCCCTTGCCCCAGGACGGTAGTCTATGCTTGCGCCGCCCAAAAAACAATGCATGCACGATTTGTGGTGCAGGTTCTGGAAGGAAATTTTAAACTAGACCTTGCTTTTTGGTACCTATAAACGCAGATGGGAAATAGAAGAAGGTGAGCTGACAAACACCACAGTGCACCTAGATATCAGTTAAGAGATCAAGAAGGGTTAATATTCTCAGAAACTGGATTATTTGACTACTATGCTGCAGGCTTACAAATGTTTTGGGATCTGTGGCACTACTTTAAAATGGGAATGGACCATCTTAGCCAGGGCTGACCATATGAAAAATTATAGTATTGGGGATGGGGCTACTATGGTGGCATATGCCCCCCCCCCACCCCCCCACCAAAAGTGCTGGCCCAGGGCAGTCACCCCCTATTTAACACCACACCCCCCAGGACAGCCCTGAGCTTAGCTCCCCCCCCCCCCCCCCCTTGGAAACAAGATTTAATCTGATTATATCTGATGATCTTAAAGTGGCCAAACAGGTGAATAAAGTGATAGCAAAAACCAGAAATATACTTGACTGCACAGAAAGAGGAATGGTCAGCAAAAAAAGGGAAGTAATATTGCTCCTTTATAGGTCCCTGGTGAGACCTCATTTGGAATACTGTGTACAGTTCTGGAGACCACATCTTCAAAAGGATATAAAACAATTGGAATTGGTCCAGAGAGTAGCTACTAAAATGATCAGTGGTTTTCATTATAAAGCATATGGAGGTAGATTTAAGATCTACCATGTATACCCTGCCTAGAGGAAAGGTGAAATAGGGGAGGTATAATAGAGACATTTAAATATCTCAAAATTTTCCATGTGCAGGAGGGAGCCTCTTTCAACAGAAAGGAGACTCTTCATGAGATGAAGATGAAAGGGGGTAGACTCAAGAATAATCTTAGGAAGTATTTCTTTAGAGAAGGTAGTGGATGCATGGAACGGCCTCCTAGTTGAGGTGGTGGAGACAAAAACAGTATTTGAATTCCAGCAACCATACAGCTGATCTTTGAGGGAGTGATGGGAATTCTAAGGCTAGATATATTGGATGGATGGGCAGACTACCCCCGCCATCGATCTATTTCCCTTCCACCCCCACCATCGATCTATTTCCCTTCCACCCCTGCCATCGATATATTTCACTTCCCCCCCGCCATCAATGTAGTTAGCAGTGCTGGAGCTGCCTCTAAGTGAAGTATCTAGCTAATTGTTTAGGGGTAGTAACCGCCATCAGAGAAAGCTACTCCCACACATGTTTATCCAGCCTGTGCAACGCAGTCCTTGTTGGTTGTTGTCTGAATATAAATCATCTTTTCAACATTCCCCCTGCTGTTGAAGCAGAGAACTATGCTGGATATCATTGAAAGTGAAGTATCAGGCTTATTTGGTTTGGAGTGGTAATTGCCGTATCAAGCAAGCTACTCCCCTGCAGGAGTCCTTTTTAACTAGGGGTCCCAGAGATTCCCCTTCCCATTTTCTCTTGTGGTTCAGGGGGACTCTGATGAGGGGGTGACTCCGACGTCAGCCTGGATCAGGGGATGGATGGCCCTGAGGGATTTTCACCAAAATTTATCCTCTTGATGCATAAAGCCTTCCTGGCAAGGAAGGGGACGTAGGGGAAGCAGGCGAGAGCTGGGCCTCCCCTATCCGTGCCAAAGAAACCTAAGAGGGCCATAGGTGGGTCTGGGGACTTACTGCATCGTCTCCTGCATAGAAGCCGTAGGGGGCAGCTTGTTCAGCTTTTACATGGAATGGACCAGGATTACCTCGGACTGTTGGGTGCTAGAGGTCATAAGAAATGGCTACGCTCTTAAATTTTCTGCCTGGTTAAGGAGGCCTTTCTTGAGTCTCACGTGGTCTCTCGCAGCAAGCGGGAGGCTGTGTGGTGGACGCTGCAGAGGTTACTGGATTTATGTGCCATAGCGCCCGTGCCGTGGGAGGTACAAGGGCAGGATAGGTACTCCATTTACTTTGTGGTTCCCAAGAAGGAGGGTACCTTCTGTCCCATTTTTGACCTGCAGAAGGTGAACAGGGTCTTTCGGCTGCCGCGTTTTCATATGGGGGACACTGCGCTCGGTTGTAGTGGCAGTCTGCAAAGGAGAGTTCCTGGCTTCCCTGGACTTGACGGAGATGTACCTTCATATTCTTATTCGGATGGACTATCAGAAGTTTCTTCGTTTCATAGTTCAGGGTCAGCATTTTCAGTTTCAGGCCCTTTCTTTCAGGCTGGCATCAGTGCCACGAACCTTTCCCAAGATGATGGTGGTGGTGGCTGTGGCCCTACGCGAGGAAAGAGTTCTGGTTCATCCGTACCTGAATGATCGGCTCATTCGAGCAAACTCAAAGGAGGAGTGTGAGAGGTAGCTTCAGCAGTGATGAACACCTTGCAATCACTCGGTGGGTCATAAATATACAAAAGAGCCACTGGCTCCCACCCAGTCCTTGGAGTTTGTGGGGGCCCTATTCGATACTAGAAAGGGTGATCTTGTCGGAAGACCGAATGAGGAGGTAGCAGGCACAGGTGACACGCCAATGGCTTGGGAATACTTTAAAGTGCTCGGTTCCATGGTATCCATGTTAGATTTGATTCTATGGGCGTTTGCGCATATGAGACCACTGCAGCACGCTCTGTTGTCCAGGTGGGACCCGTTGTCGGGACAATATAATCTGCTATTGCCCTGCTGCGAGAATCCAGGTCTGCTCTCTATTGGTGGCTGTCTGAGTGCAGTATGATGAAGGGAATGGACCTGAAACCCCCTGCCTGCGTGGTGGTCACCACAGACGCAGGTTAGCGTGTTTTCGGACAATGCAACAACGGTGGTGTACATTAACCGTCAAGGTGGGACGAATAGTCCGGCAGTAGCTCTGGAGGCACGGCGTTTGTTCGTGTGGGCAGAGCGCCATCTCAAGGGCTGTCACAGGGGCAGAAAACATACAGGCAGACTTCCTTAGCAGGCAGCAACTGGACCCAGGGGAATGGGAGTTGTCCCATGAGGCTTGGAACCGCATTTGTGCCTGGTGGGATGTTCCCCAGCTGTGCCTCATGGCGACATGGTTCAACACAAAGACAGATTTTTCTCAGTCGCAGAAAAGAGGTCGGTTCGGTGGGCCTGGATGCTCTAGTGTGCCCTTTGCTGTTGGGGATCCTGCTGTATGTGTTTCCTCCTTGGCCTCTGGTTGGTTGAATTCTGAGGTATATAGAAGCGCATCCTAGTTCCGTGGAAATGTTAATTCTTAGCAATATTTTAAATTGCATTTCTCTTCAAGATACTCATGTCCGCGATCGCTTCCAGGCAATGAGGAGTCTTCTGAGTATTCATGGACGTAGGCCCTCGAGGAGTGAGTACCGGATCCCGTCTTGGCAATCTGAAATCAAGAAGAGAGAGCGGAGCCCCCGTGGAGCGAGTACTCCTTGTAAGTTTGAAAAGGCCGAGCAGTGGAGAGGATTCCCCTCGCTGACTCGGATCGTTGTTGCAAGTATCGTGGACTGCCAAAGCAAGTCCTGTTGGAGTTCCTTGCTAACTCGTTAGAGATTAGCAAACAAAGACCTTTTAAAGTGAAAATGGATGACGTAACTACGGGGGGGGGGGGGGGGGACGCCCCCGAGGTTCGCGCCATTGCTGGTACAAAGTCTGGAGTGCGCGCGCGCCATTACGTCATCAGGAACATGGCAGATCCGTAGCGTCAAGCCAGCCCGGGGACACCGGGACCAAGAGGCAGGGAGAAGCCACAGCTGCATCTGTCCATCAGAGCCGAAGGGAGTCGCTCCCAAGGTAGAGAGGGTGGAGCGAGGGGCGAGAAGAGGCATGAACGCAACAATTGGGGTCTTTATCCCCTGGTTGCTCCTCTAGAAAATCTCAAACTTCCAAGGTCCAGCCCTGCTATCTTTCAGATTGCAATGCAGAACTATCCAATTCTTATGAAGACTTCAGCCAAACACTTTGTGTAAACCCTCAGCAGTCTCTGAAGTACACAAGGCGCAGCCCTAGGAGCGGGAAGTGCGGCACAGTCTTGAAGTACACAAGGCGCTACCCGAAGAGCGGGGAGCGTGGCACAGTCTCTGAAGTACACAAGGCGAGGAGCGCAGAGCGTAGTACACCCACACTAAATCTCCAAGTAGCAATGAGTTTCCAGGAACCACCCCGAGGAGCAGGGAAGTCAGCAAACAGGGCTTCAGGAGCGCAGGGGCTTTCCCAAGGAGTGGGGTAGCCAGAGACAGGAGCGAGCCCCCGAGGAGCGGGTCCTCGAGAGTAAGTCTCACGCCAGAAGAAGCAGGAACTGGAACCGCGGGTCCGAGGAGACTGCAGCAGGAATCAGCAAGGAGGGAACTCGTTGCCAAGTCGATTAGGGCCAGGCCCGGTTCGAGCTTAAGAACATAAGAAATTGCCATGCTGGGTCAGACCAAGGGTCCATCAAGCCCAGCATCCTGTTTCCAACAGAGGCCAAACCAGGCCACAAGAACCTGGCAATTACCCAAACACTAAGAAGACACCATGCTACTGATGCAATTAATAGCAGTGGCTATTCCCTAAGTAAATCTGATTAATAGCCGTTAATGGACAGTGCCTTGTGTACTTCAGAGTCCAGGGCTAGTGATGTCATCAGGAGGAGATGCCCCGAGGTTCCCGCCCTAGCGTCCTTATAGGTGGGCCTGGTAGAGCGTGCGTGCGCCTAGGGAGGCCCGGAGGAGAGATGGAGGTCGGCTGCATCCCTGCTGCCATGAGGAACTCCGGAACAGGGTGACATGCGTCAGGAGTGGCTAGCCACAGCCGTGAGTACACCCCAGGAGGAGAGGGTGGGAGCACATAATGTAAGTAACAGCGGTCTCAGCTGTCTGCGACCAATGGTCGTAACACATTGGCCATCCTCCAGACGTCACATACAATGGATGATTTTAATGATAAGTTACAAATTTTAACTAATAGATCAGAAATTTCATTTTTTAGTTCCTTCAGTACCCTAGGATGCATACCATCCGGTCCAGGTGATTTGCTACTCTTTGTCAATCTGGCCTACTACATCTTCCAGGTTCACAGTGATTTGGTTAAGAAGTTACAAAAAAGAATATGGAAGAATCCAAATTCCTACACAATAATAGTATGAAAATTGGATCTCAAATTCCAAATCTTCAGGATTAGGAACAGTATAACTACTGCATCAATCAGCTTTGAAAAGAATAAAGAAAACTAGAATTTTACCCTATCAGGGAAAGGTCCTCAGTTACTAGACAATTTTGATAAGGAAGTATTTCAGAACCCCATGCTTAACGCACAAATAGCTGCTTACCAATTCCATATGGTTCAGATCTTACGTGACTGTTTGCAAATGCAGAAGTCATTTCTTCCATCAGGCAATACCATCTCAGCATACCCACAGCCATTTCTCGACATGGAAGAATGCATGTGCCATCTTATTTGCTCGATCTACAAAGTGTTTGACGTAACCTCAGGCTGCAGAGCAGTGTTTACCAACCCTCTCCAGGAGGCACACCTAGCCAGTCGGGTCTCCAGTAAATTTAAATCTATCTCATGAATAGTTGGAAGGGATCTTTCATTTCCCCTTACTAATTAATCTGGGGAGATTCCATAGGAAACAACTGAGAGACGTTTGGGTTTTGTTACCCTATGCGGAAACATGCAGATGGTGTATGCTAGCTGTTTATCATCCCAATGCACCTGATATCCAAGGAGGCAGGAGTGGTCTGCCCTAATTTCTTCTAATTTTTCTTCCTAATTTAAGGGAAAAGAATAAGAAAGTTCCTTTAGGGGTCAGCCTCAAATTGACTCATCTGCCTGCTTTTAAAGATTGTTTTTGTTGGGTTTGTGTCATTGTGGACCCTTGGTCGCAATGGAGATGACTCTGCCCACAGGGAGAGGTCCCGTGGGGAACCACTGCGATAGGCTGACCTCAGATAGCAGACACAGTATGGATAGAGGCTTTATTGTACTGCTGTAGATAGATGATGAATGCAGGAAGGTAAGGCACTGATCCAAGAAGTGCCAGTACGTTCAACAGGCTCAGATGTATAATCTCACCCAGATGTTCACGATAGGCGGGAGCCTGCAGTGCGGGTAATATCACGGCTGGTGGATGGAGCTGGAGCACCGGATCATAGAGGTACTCACAGGAATGATGGCGTCTTCCTGATGATGGAAAGTTGGGACCGAAGGTCCGTGGTGCAGGATATAGTGGCTGGTAAGCCCTCGAGGAGCGAGTACCCGATGGTCCGATATCCTGAAATGTAGAAGAGAGAGAAAGACCCCCGAGGAGCGGTTGTCTTAGTTAGAGAGGACCCCGAAGGAGCAGGTATCTAAAGCTTCTACAGGAGCGAGGCCCTTGGAGTGGAAGCAGCATCTAAGTGTGCAGCTTAGAGCGGTAGCGGAAGTGGAGGTTTGATATATCCAGAGGTACTGACGTCATGCGGTGGGGCCGCCCCTGAGGTTCCCTGAGGTTCCCTGAGGCCGCCCCTGAGGTTCCCTGAGGTTCCTACGCTCGCACCCTCCTAGGGTGCGAGCGTAGGAGATGTGCACGCTCGCACCCTAGGAGGCCACGGGAGTGAGCATGGCGGATGGGGACGCCCATGCTGGTTTGGAAATGCCGAGACCCTCGGCACTCGGCACCGGAGGCAGCCATCTTGCCCAAAGAGAGTGAAAGAGGAGAAAAAGAGGTAAGGCAGAGCAGTCATAGCCGTCTGTGACTGACAGACGCAACAGTTTTGGATTCTTTTAAGCCAGTTTTTGAGAATTCCCTATGAGAGCCTTGGTATGCCTCCACAGTGGATTGGGGTGCCTGCTGTGTAAGGTTAGATCATGTGTAAGGGAAGATTCTGGCAGTCTTGTGTCTCTCCTCCAGAGGATTTAAGATGTCTGGTGACCCAATACAGAGTAATTATATTTATGCATTAACGGGCCGATACAGTAAAAACCGCGGAAGAGCCGGCGCTCCGAGGCGAGCGTCCGCTCTCCTGACGCGCACCCAGGCCACTTTCCTGGGCGTGCAATTGAGTATTTAAATGAGGGCCTGCGATAAATGGAGGCGCTAGGGACACTAGCATGTCCCTAGCACCTCCTTTTTGACAGAAGCAGCGGCTGTCAGCGGGTTTGACAGCCAACGCTCAATTTTACCGGCGTTGGTTCTCGAACCCGCAGACAGCCACAGGTTTGGAAAACGGATGCCGGCTAAACTGAGTGTCCATCTTCCAACCCGCGGGCCGAGGGGAGATTTTAACGTTTTTTTTTTAATTTAAAATTTTTTTTAATTTTGGGGCCTCCGACTTAATATCGCTAGTAGCTTCGGGGGGGGGGGCGGGGGGGTGTTGGCCACGCGCTTTCGATGAGCTATTACCCCTTACTGTATAAGGGGTAAATATAGCGCGACGAAAACGCGCGGCCAAACTGGGGCTAAAGGTGCGCTCAGCCGAGCGCACTATACTGTAACGGCCCGTTAATGTCTTTTGCACTATCTCCTCTGGAGGCAAGGAAGTTTTATTCCATCCTTCCTGCTTCTCGTTTGATTTTTCCCCTTTTTCGGTTCATTCTAATATCTTTTCCACTTGGAGCTTAAAACCCATGGTACCTGGGAGTCAGCATACCAAGCCTTGGGAAGAGGGAAGTTTTTCATCCAGAAAGATACAGAGGTGTTACAAATCCCATCTAAAAGCAAGGGATCCCAGTAAAGTGCACTAGTAGGAGAAAAAAAGAAAATACAACACAAAGGTGACAAGAAGTTTGTTGCTATTGAGGGAAGTTTTACATAAAGGGGTGAGAAGTGCCCACCATAAGGAGTTAACAGAATCAAGAAAGAGAGTGAAGTACCCTTCTGGTGCAGTCTGAGAAGTTAAAGGATGTTAAAGGATTTCTTAGAAGATACTAAATCTGGAACTAAGTTCTGATTAAATATTGGGACTGTATACATTCTAACCACTTCCAGTGGGCAGATTTAAGAATTAAATTAGGAAGTAAAGGAGGATTGAACTAACTTCAGTCTACATAATCAGAGGAAACTGAGTAAGTGAGAGAAGAAGAAATTTCATTGTAAATAAGGAATGCTTCCAAAGTAGTTAAGAGACTTTGCTAGAAGATGTGAAGTCACAAGTTTATTCTATCTATCTGCTGTCTTATTGTTTATTGCTGCTAATCAGTTGAATGTGAGAAGTGTAAATATTATTCAATCATCTGATCAAACTATCAATAAAGAAGCTGGAAACCACCATTTCTCTCCTGTGTGTTTATTGGATGCAAAGAAAGTGTAAGTGAAGTAAAGGGTGGATACAGAGCTTGATTGTAAAGAAGCAGGGTATAAGAGCTTTTGTTCATCCCCAAACTGGAAGCCTCAGAGACTAAAGCTATCTGTGGAGTAAGGGAGAGTTATATAGAGACTGTAGAGGTGTTTTAAGCAGAAAGGGATTGGGAAACACTGCTCCTTAGGAGCATGTCAGATGGCTTGGTTGCGGGCCAGCAGCTTGTGGAATGATGTCCACGATAAGCTAGCGGACATCCCCTGCCTCAGAGACTACCTCTTTGAAGATAAACTCAACATGTGGTAGTGCAGTTTCTCTCGGAGCCACAGTCTGCTCCATGCCAATAGTACTATGCTTTTAAGTACTTACAGAGATGCCCCTTCTGGCACTATCAAAGATACAAAATCCTGCTTTTGCTTCCACAACAGCAACAGCTTCAGGTCTGAAGTCAGCAGTGAGAACGCCATCAATCAAAGGTAGCACAATGGGCCTAACCAAAGCCTGGGCCAAGTTGTTGACCATTGAAAGCCAACAGATGTCCTTCCCGATAGGAGGGAGAATCCAACCATACCTGGAGGAGTGGCACAGGCAGCGGTGTACCTAAACTATTTGGCACCCAGGGCGGATAATTCTTTTGGCACCACAATATAATATTTCAAAACAGCAGATACATCAAATAACATCCAATAATGAAACTAATAAGGATTAAAAAAAATCAAACCCTGAGATTGTCATGGATTGGCATAAACACATGCTGTTTCACACCCTCTCATATACATACACACACATCTCTTTTCTCAAATATCCCCTCTATCACACAGGCATACACATACACACACAGGCTCTGTCTCACACACATAACCTTTCTCTCTCTCTCTCACACACACAGGCTCTCTGGCTCTCTCATACATCCATTTTCTGTCTCCTCTCCCCTCCCAGACTTCCCAGTCTTCAGTAGTCCTCTCCACTCCCAGATGCCCCATTCCCCAGAAGTCTTGCTCCCCAGCCCCCTCTCCCATTGCAATCCCCAGCATCTTATTCCCCACCCTCTCTCCCCTTCCATACCTCTCAATCCCCAGCAGTCTTGCTCTCCAGCCCCCTCCCCTCCCAGACCTCCAAGCCAGCTTATATGCAATGTAATAATGCAAAAACAGAAATACCACCATTCCTCATAAAATATAGGTCAATCATAATAGTGTTAGAGTTTTGGACCCTTGTGTTGGAGTGACCACCTACCAGGAAAGCCCAGTAGGCACTCACTGCCAACTGACAGAAGACTGTGCAGAGACTGGTAGGAGTTTTGCCTATATCACCCTCTTTCCCTGCAGGTTGAGCCTTTGGGTTCCAGGTTCCGGAGGTCTTAGATGAGTGTCTCTAGTGAAGGCTAAGAAAGGTTCCTTATTCAGGCTGTGGTCGAGGCACGTGGCAGACAAGGATGGCCAGGTCACAGACTAAGGTCAGTACTAGGGGTCAGTCCAAGGGATTAAGGCAAGGCTGGGCAAGGCTGAAAGCACGGAAGGCTGGACAAGACTGAACACAAGGGCAATAAAGCTCTGGAATTTGTTGCCAGAGGATATGGTTAGTGCAGTTAGTGTAGCTGGGTTCAAAAAAGGTTTGGATAAGTTCTTGGAGGAGAAGTCCATTAACGGCTATTAATCAAATTTACTTACGGGCGGATTTTAAAAGCCCTGCTCGCGTAAATCCGCCCGGATTTACGCGAGCAGGGCCTTGCGCGCCTATTTTCCATAGGCCGCTGGCGCGCACAGAACCCCGGGACGCGCGTAGGTCCCGGGGTTTTTGGAAGGGGGCGTGTCGGGGGCGTGTCAGGGGCGGGGCTGAACGACGCGGCGTTTCGGGGGCGGGATGTGGCGTTTCGGAGGCGGGCCTGGGGGCGTGGTTTCAGCCCGGGGCGGTCCGGGGGCGTGGCCGCACCCTCCGGAACCGCCCCCGGGTCGGGTCTCGGCGCGCCAGCAGCCCGCTGGCACGCATGGATTTACATCTCCCTCCGGGAGGCGTAAATCCATGGATAAAGGTAGGGGGGGTTTAGATAGGGCCGGGGGGGGGTGGGTTAGGTAGAGGAAGGGAGGGGAAGGGGAGGGGGGGGCGAAAGAGAGTTCCCTCCGAGGCCGCTCCGATTTTGGAGCGGCCTCGGAGGGAACGGAGGCAGGCTGCGCGGCTCGGCGCGCGCCGGCTGCCCAAAATCGGCAGCCTTGCGCGCGCCGATCCAGGATTTTAGAGGATACGCGCGGGTATGCGCGTATCTTATAAAATCCAGCGTACTTTTGTTTGCGCCTGCTGCGCAAACAAAAGTACGCGATCGCGCAGTTTTTAAAAATCTACCCCTTAGGGAATAGCATTGCTATTACTTGCATCAGTAGCTTAGGATCTTCTTAGTGTTTGGGTAATTGCCAGGTTCTTGTGGCCTGGTTTGGCCTCTGTTGGAAACAGGATGCTGGGCTTGATGGACCCTTGGTCTGACCCAGCATGGCAATTTCTTATGTTCTTATGAGGCTGAAGAAGGCAAGGCAGGGTTGAAGACATGGAAGGCTGGTCGAGGCTGAAGATGAAGGCAAGGCAAGGCTGGAGACACAGAAGGCTGGATGAAGCTGAAGAACAAAACAAGGTAGGGGGTTACGACATATCCGAAGCAGAAACTCACGCTACCTGGAGGTAGTTGACCTGTTCCTGAGGCATTGTGTGAGTGCCGATGGAGGCCCTTTATAGGATAGAGGCCTGACATCATTGGTAGGTGCCAGTGGGACTAAGTCCCACGCGCACGTACCTAGGCGCACGTTAGGAGGAAGTTGGAGTAGCAGTCACTGGCCGCGAAGAATCCTGTCTGTGGCATCCTGCCACGTGCCCGTCACCAGTGACATTCCCCGGTCCAGCAGTGAAAGGTGAGGGAGCCGGCAAATGTAACAAATAGTAAACCATTCTAATAAAAACAATATTTCAAAACAGATTACAAATAGAACAGCTAATAAATAAGAATAAGGCTAAAAAAACCTTTAAATATTTCCCATAAATCAATTAAATATTTTAAAACAGCAGACATATAACACCCAAAAATAACACCCAATAATAAAACTAATAAGGATGAAAAATTTCCATCTCTCCATATCTGGTGTTCTGAATGGAGGGCAGCTGGAGAGGGGGTGTTGTAGACACCACCTCCTGGAGTGGCACAGGACTGGAATGGAGTGTGGATGGCCCGGTGAAGCTGGAGAGCTGGTACAAGGTGCAGGCTGGGCTGGAGCACTGGAATAAGGTGCAGGCTGGAATTGAGTGCTAGTAAGAGTTGAACTGGAACCTCGGGAACAGAGTGAGGTGAGCGTGGAACTGGATGCAGGTAAATGTGGAACTGGAGTGCTGGTAAGGTTGGAACTGCAACGCAGGAACAGAGTGAAGGTAAGAGTGGAGTTGGATGCAGGTATACATGGAGCTGGAACAGATAGGATCTGAGTGCGGGTAAGCGTGAATTGGAATAGCTGAAACAGACTGGATCTGGCTGCTGGTATATGTGGAACTGGATCGCTGGAACAGACAGGGACTGAGAGCAAGCAAATGTAGAAGTGGGACTCTGGAGACAGGGACTAGGGTAAGACAGACTAGGGCCAGACAGAACAAACCAGGATAAGGACTACACAGAACATGGAACATAGAGGGCCCGAAGGCAGTGTAGGCAAGAAAGACCCCGAGGGGCAAGGCAGCGAGAGGACTAGAAGCAGGGAGAGACCTGGGGGTCTCAGAGCTAGGCCAGGGGTCAGAAAACAGAGAGGTCAAGGGTAGGCCACCAGGCAAGGAAGGGTCAGAAGGCCTGCAGACCACAGAGCAAGGCTTTGAACAGAAGGTCGGATGGCCACAAGGCAAGCTGGAGTCAGAAGGCCCAGAGGCCAGGAAGCAAAGCTAGGAATGGCGTGAGAAATCCACAAGGCAGAGGGGGCTAGAGCAGGGATCCAAGAAGGACTTGATGCCAAAACACTGAGGCATGGGCGAGAGTCTGGGTGTGGTACAGGCTAGAGAGAAGGGGTTGGTCATTCAGGGGAATGAACTCGTGGAGGCAGAAGCACAGGCTGAGGACAGGAGCCCAAGAATACTGGAGAACAGTTCAGAACTGGGCTCACTGGGGTCCTCTGGTGGAAGGGAGGCTGCACAGCAACCAGAATCGCAATACCTGGGAACTTTTGATTTCCAGTCACCCTGAGATTGTCGTGGATTAGTGGAGGGGAGGTTGGTGAGCAGGGAAAGAGACAACACAAACTTTCTCCTCGCTCTCATATACACGCACATTCAATTCACACTCACACACATACACCCTTCTACCCTCTCTTTTTCTCATTTTCTCTTCCTCCCTCCCCTTCCCCCGTTTTCTTCCATCTCACACACCTCTCAGTCACTCATCCCCCTCGCCTTCCCTCTCTCACTCACCCCTCTTCACTCACTCTCATGTCCCTTCCCTTCCAGTCACTCACTTCCATTCACCCCCTCCCTTCCACCCAGTCTCTCTCCTTCCTTCTCCTCTCAGTATCTTACCACCTCCCTTCTCTCTCAGCCACTCAAAACCCTCAGCCCTTCCCATCCCTCACTCTCAGTCCTTCCCTTTCTTTCCTTCGCTCATACCCCTTTTCTTCCTCTCATTCACAGCCTGCCATATGACTCAACCCTACCCCACCCAGGTGGTCCTGCTGGCTGGATATGAGAAGCCCACCGGCAGGTCACAATCTGGCTCACACTGGGCACTGAGTGCCACCATGTGAAGCCTCTTCTTGCTGGCAGGGGGGGGTGGGAACTCTGCCAGCTCGCAGGGCCTCTGATCTCTGGTAGGGGGTGTCACACCCTGGTTGGGTTTTTGGGGGGGTCTTTATTTATGAGATGCATTTGCATGCACTGCATGTGGGTGCATTTCATGCATGTTCACTGCGGGTGTCCTGGGGGCCTCGGCTTGGCTGACTTGTGGCGCTCAAGGACCAGGGTTGGTTACCCTTACTTCTAGAACATTGCTCTCTCCTGCTTGCTAGCAGCAGTGACTCCAGCACTGTGCTCCCTTCTTTGATGGTACCACCTCCTGCACATTATTCCTCTGGGCCTCATGCTGGCAGAATTTTGCCACTCCCAAAATTTGCCACTCTAGGTGACTGCCATTAAAGGAAGCACTGGCCCTGAAAACAAGGCTAAATAAACAGAAAGCAAGGACTTTATGCTAGTTAAAAAAAAAATATTTTATAACTCATAAACCTAAAATCAACAGATCGCTAGACATGAGATGAGGCATAATTTCTCAGAGCATGTCCAAACTTGATAAACTGTCTTCCTACCATCATACTGTGCACCCTTCACAGGGTTTCGCTTTGGTGTTAGGAGCACTGCTTTATCTTATCTTGGTTGTGTGCATAGGTTCTCCCTTCTTTCAGGCCTTTATTTTGGCAAAAGAAATGTGGAAAAACTGGTTTCGTGATTAATCGCACCACTTCCCTCCCTTCCACCCAACGAAAAGATATCCTCTTACTATTTCTCTGCCTCAGTAATGTTCACTTCTGCTGTGTAGCAAGCCGGTTGGTGTGTGCAGCTCACTGGCTTCTCCAGTCCATTTACAGCGACAAGACCAAGGAGTGTGAGGGAGACAAAGACTATGGCAGGAGAAGAGGACAGAAATCTTAGAGATCTGAGGGAGCTCGTGAAGAAACATGAAAACAAGACCTGTGCAGACTGTGGAGCACCAGGTGAGCAACCCCTGTTCCCCTGCCTTTCCCTCCTTCATGCACAGCTCTTTCTGCTCAGGAACAAGCTGGCTTCAGTCTTTGATAGGAGCCAGGATCAGTGTGAGAGACGGGAATGTGCAAAATCTTTCATATTCTCTGTCCAGTCTTTTTCTACAACTGGGCTTCGACAAGTCACTCAGATCCCCTCCGACTCCTCAGGTGCACATAAATTGTGAGCAGGGGAAGAAGGACAGTCACAGAAGGCAAAGACAACAGAAGTGAAAGGGAGAGAGGACTTAGGTTAAAAAAAAACCCAATTAGGAGATATTTAATTTATTTATTTATATTTATGCATATTCATGTACCAAAGAAAATGGTACTTATGGATATCTCTGATTTGCATAAAATATAGAAGATCCCATACATTTCTAGTTATAGAATGCATATTGACATTCAGTACATCATTCTATAGTGGTCATATCTTACTCCAGCTTTGTTAAACAAAGAATGGCTGATTACTTTTGAAGGGTTTGCATACTAAAAGGCACATTAAAAGACATGATAGGATTGTGTAAAATTTGATTTCCAATCACCCTGAGATTGCCATGGACTAGCAGGGGCAGGGGACTGGAGGGAAGGCTGGAGGCAGCAGTGTGCACACACACACACACACTTCCTCTTTCACACACTCATGTTCCCTCTCATACTATTTCACCCAAATGCATGCTCATTGTCACACACATGCTCACTTGTTCACCCACATACACACACTCACCCGTGCACATCCACTCACTTCTCTTCCACACACACATGCACACTCCCACCAAGCCCACTCATACTCACATGTCCGCGTACACTCACTTCTCTGCTTCTCACACCCATATTCACTCATCTTCTCTCCTCACCTCGAACCCTTCGGGCCACAGCAGCCTCCTCTTTCCCCAGACCCGCAGGGACCAATGCTCCTCCTCTTTCTCCTTTTGCGGTGCGGGCCTGATGTTGCCCGTTTCATCTTCCCTGCTGCTGCTGCTGCTTTTTTCCTCTTCTGCTTGGAGGGCCGTTGCCGCCTGTTTCTTGTTCCCTGCTACAAGGGGGCTGACACTCTTGCTGTTCCTCCTCCTGCTGTGTGGGAACCGATGCTCTTCTTCTTTTTCCTCCTGTCGTGGGGGCTGACACACCTCCTCCTTCGGGCCCTCACTGCTCCAGCGACTTTTTCTTCTTCTACCTGCTTCCACAGCAGCAGCAGCAGCCAGAGCTTTCAGATGTTGGCCTGAGACCCAGCAATTTGTTCAGAATTCTGGAGTCTCCGGGCCAGATCCAGAGGGTTCCCGGGGATGTCTAAAACCTGTGCCTTTTAGGTCTGTATGGTATGTATGAATTCCTAACTAATGGTCACAACCTCCACCCATGTAGATCAATGAGTTGCAATAGATTCTGCCGTAGATAATGTAAAATGGCAATTGGTTCTTATTAAGCTTTTATGCCGTAGGAGGACACCCGATGATATAAAAAGTGAGACTTGCTGACAGAGGATATTTTTATCATTTTGCCTGGTTACAATGAGGGCATCTTTTTCCATGGAGGGTGTAAATTCTATACTTTACTCCTAGGCTTAAGGCTTACCTTCCCTTTGAAGAGATCCTAGGAGGAATTATGGGGGCACCAGCAAAGACTCATAATAAAAACTTTTTAAAATATATCCGAAGCAAGAAACCTGTGAGGGAATCGATTGGACCGTTAGATGACAGAGGGGTTAAAGGGGCTCTTAGGGAAGATAAGGCCATTGCAGAAATACTATATTAATTCTTTGTTTCTGTGTTTACCAATGAGGATGTTGGGGAGATACCGGTTACAGAGATGGTTTTCAAAGGTGATGAGACTGATGAACTGAACCAAATCACTGTGAACCTGGAAGATGTAGTAGGCCAGACTGACAAACTAAAGAATAGCAAATCACCTGGACCGGATGGTATGCATCCTGGGGTACTGAAGGAACTCAATGAAATTTCAGATCTATTAGTTAAAATTTGTAACCTTTTATTAAAATCATCCATTGTACCTGAAGACTGGAGGGTGGCTAATGTAACCCCAATATTTAAAAAAGGCTTCAGAGGCGATCCAGGAAACTATAGACCAGTGAGCCTGACTTTAATACTAGGAAAAATTGTGGAAACTATTCTAAAGATCAAAATCACATAGCATATAGAAAGACAAGGTTTAATGGAACACAGTCAGCATGGCTTTACCCAAGGCAAGTCTTGCTTCACAAATGTGCTTCATTTTTTTTGAAGGGGTTAATAAACAGGTGGATAAAGGTGAACCAGTAGATGTAATGTATTTCGATTTTCAGAAGGTGTTTGACAAAGTCCCTCATGAGAGGCTTCTAAGAAAACTAAAAAGTCATGGGATAGGAGGCGGTGTCCCTTTGTGGATTACAAACTAGGTAAAAGACAGGAAACAGACAATAAGATTAAATGGTCAATTTTCTCAGTGGAAAAGGGTAAACAGTGGAGTGCCTCAGGGATCTATACTTGGACAGATGCTTTTCAATATATTTATAAAAGATCTGGAAAGGAATACGATGAGTGAGGTTATCAAATTTGCAGATGATACAAAATTATTCAGCGTAGTTAAATCACAAGCAGATTGTGATAAATTGCAAGAGGACCTTGTGAGACTGGAAGATTGGGCATCCAAATGGCAGATGAAATTTAATGTGGACAAGTGCAAGGTGATGCATATAGGGAAAAATAATATTTGCTGTAGTTACACGATGTTAGGTTCCATATTAGGAGCTACCACCCACATTGAGGGCCCAATTATTGTTCATCTTTTTCTTCATAGCTGCTTCTTGTTACCTTCCTCCCAGTTCGGTATTCCCTGTTAACATGTAATTTCCAAGCTTATTTCATTCATTGTAAACTGGTATGATGTCCACAACTAATGCCGGTATATAAAAATGTTTAAATAAATAAATAAATAAATAAATAATACATTGAAATCATCGGCTCAGTGTGCTGCAGCAGTCAAAAAAGCAAATAGAATGTTAGGAATTATTAGGAAGGGAATGGTTAATAAAACGGAAAATGTCATAATGCCTCTGTATCGCTCCATGGTGAGACCGCACCTTGAATACTGTGTACAATTCTGGTCGCCGCATCTCAAAAAAGATATAGTTGCGATGGAGAAAGTACAGGGAAGGGCAACCAAAATGATAAAGGGGATAGAATACTCCCCTATGAGGAAAGGCTGAAGAGGTTAGGGCTGTTCAGCTTGGAGAAGAGACGGCTGAGGGGGGATATGATAGAGGTCTTTAAGATCATGAGAGGTCTTGAACGAGTAGATGTGACTCGGTTATTTACACTTTTGAATAATAGAAGGACTAGGGGGCATTCCATGAAATTAGCAAGTATCACATTTAAGACTAATCGGACAAAATTCTTTTTCACTCAATGCACAATTAAGCTCTGGAATTTGTTGCCAGAGGATGTGGTTAGGGAAGTTAGTGTAGCTGGGTTTAAAAAATGTTTGCATAAGTTCTTGGAGAAGTCCTGCTATTAATCAGGATGACTTAAGGAATAGCCACTGCTATTACTGGCATAAGTAGCATGGGATGTATTAGTGTTTGGGTACTTGCCAGGTACTTGTAGCCTGGATTGGCCACTGTTGGAAACAGAATGCTGGACTTGATGGACCCTTGGTCTGACCCAGTATTTCAATTTTTTATGTTCTTAAAGAGAACTGCCTGCCTTGGAAGTCTCATCATTTATCCCAACGTCTCATTTACATTGTGATGGACTGTGTAAGGAATGAATTCTCTATAATGAAGGAAATTTTGTGTTGCTGCTAAAGAGTTTATTTTGCCATTGACTGTCTGCCCTACTGTTAGAATCCTGTGGAAGTGTAACTGGTGAAGACACCCTGAGGCCAATATTCAAAGCAATTAAACTAGATAACTCACAAGTTAACCAGTTAAATAGCGAGTTTTAAATATCCCCTCTTACTTATTTCCTTACCTTATCCGACTAAGATTTAGCCAAATAAGAAAGGTGCAATATTATGGGCACATTGGGGCTTTCTGAGGGTTGTTTGATTATCTCCAGACATGCCTTTGAGTTTGGGAGCAGGTTTAAAGTTATCCAGGACCGTGCTCCTGAGTAACATTTCCCTTAACTGCTATATTCAAAGAATATAGCTGGTTAAGTACCGATGCAGTATTTAAAAAAAAAAAAAAAAAAAAAAAAAAAAGGGCCATGATGCATTCCTGCCAGCCTGATCCTCTCCCTTCCCCT
Source organism: Rhinatrema bivittatum (assembly GCF_901001135.1). NCBI lineage: Eukaryota > Metazoa > Chordata > Amphibia > Gymnophiona > Rhinatrematidae > Rhinatrema > Rhinatrema bivittatum. The sequence goes on along the minus strand of NC_042616.1, from coordinate 411,874,883 downwards.
GTGAAACACATTCCCCTGTTGGGCAAATTCCTCCCCCGCCCCCTAATAAAAATCCAAGCAAAAATGACACAGACCTATGTGCTCCAAAACCCACTTTCCTCTTCCTTCCACTCCCCCCCCCCCCCCCCGAAATTATAAAAATAAGTCTATCCCCAATCAATCCAGCCAGCTCCCTCCCATCCTTCCTGGACCCTCTCATACTTCCAAATGTCGCCGGAGGCCGGGAAGAGGAGCCAAGCAGTATTTTGACAGCAATGCTGGGTGGCTTATGTGGCCAGCGTAGATGTCACAGCAATACCGGTTGTGCCGGGAGCTGGTCGCTTCTTCCCAGCTCCCAGTGGGCATTTGGAGATATTAGGGAGGGGTTTCCGGGTGGGGTGGGAGAGTACAGAGTGGGTTGACCGGTGTTGGGAGTAATGAACGGGGAAGATTGATTTGCCAGGATTGACTTATTTTCACAGTTTCTGGAAGGGGGGGACGGGGGACTTTCGGGCATATTGGCCCATAACGTTTTCGCTTGTTTAGAGGGTGCTTCGGGGAGAAGGATGCTCGCCTGACGGGGATTTCACAGGGGTGAGGGGAGGATCGGGCTGGCAGGCCTGCACTGTTGCCTTTACTATTTTAAATACCGCATTGGTGCTTAATTTGCTATATTCTTTGAAAACAACCAGTTAAGGGCAAAATTACGTCCAGATAACTTGGAAACATAACCATTGATTTTCAAAGATAGCTGACTAGGTTTCAAAGTTATTCGTCTACATATAGCTGGATAACTTTATTCAGGGATATTAAGTCGGACATTCATCCTGCTGAATAACCCTGATAAATTATTTGGTTAGCTAACAGGATAAATTATTTGTTTTAGGCTTTTTGGAGTATTGGCCTCCATATTGTTTTGTCTGTTTAGTACATTTAGAAACACTAGGTAGTTGTGGACTGAACTCTTAATCACAGGGCTTGGGTTCACTGAAGGCGGTAGTGATTGTGACCTTGTGGTGCGTTTGAAGAAGCCCAACTAATTGAGAAGGGTGACCTCTTCACCCACAGTGGGGAGCGGTTCCCAGTCCACTGAGAAGGATCACAAAGGAAAAAGCCTTAAGAGCCTGGTCCATTACACCATCTGCCTGACCACTGCTTCTGTTTTTTAACCCACAGCCCAGTGCAAGGAAAGGCCAGAAGCCCTCTGTTACACATGGTTTTTATTTATGTGTCCCTTGCAGGGATTACGTAAAGATTCAAAGTATTTAGAGAAAGGTGGTTAAACAAAATTTACAATACATCTGGATGTAAATTACTGTTGGATTATCATTTGTTACTTCTGAATCGAACCTAAGTGTGTTCTAAATCAGAAGAGTCTGATGAACTAGATTAATAATTGCCTCTAACACAAAAAGCATATTCTAGAGATGGAGCACTTTTTGTTAAGGATGACTTATCCTCTTTTAATGCTATTTGGTCTCCCTTTTTGAGTCTTGCAGATTAGCACATTGGGCCTGATTCATGAAGGCTTTTCTCCCATTCTTAGTCCGATTAAAATAAAGTGATCTTAGGTTAACACACGGTTGGACACGTGTTATGGACGCGCTGGACTAACACCCGATGCAATAAGGGGATTAGTGCGTCCAAAACATGCCCAAAAACACTGTTTAGCTGATACCGGTTCTGATTCACATCGTGAAATTTTTATCTTGCAGTCCGATCGGGTTTTCTTTATCGGCTGCGCCCAAGCTGATAACCAAAAAATACAGCCGACTCTTTAAAATGAGTTTGTTAGTATCCCCCCACACTCCGGACTGCCCCCCCCCCAAATCTTTTAAGTACCTGGTGGTCCAGCGGGGGTCCTGGGAGCATTCTCCCGCACTCGGGCCGTCGGCTGCCACTAATCAAAATGGCGCCGATGGCCCTTTGCTCTTACCATGTGACAGAGGCTATCGGTGCCATTGGTCGGCCCCTGTCACATGGTAGGTGCACTGGATGGCCCGTGCCATTTTTAAAGATGGCGCCGGCTGTCCATTGCTCCTACCATGTGACAGGGACCGGCCAATGGCACGGATACCCTGTCACATGCTAAGGGCAAAGGGCCATCGGCGCCATTTTGTTTACTGGCAGCCGACGGCCCGAGTGCGGGAGAATGCTCCCAGGACCCCCGCTGGACCACCAGGTATTTAAAAGATTTGGGGGGGGGGGGGGGCAGTCCGGAGTGTGGGGGGATACTAACAAACTCATTTTAAAGAGTCGGCTGTATTTTTTGGTTATCAGCTTGGGCGCAGCCGATAAAGAAAACCCGATCGGACTGCAAGATAAAAATTTCACGATGTGAATCAGAACCGGAATTCGAACCGATACCGGTTCCGATTCACATCTCTAAACCTTCCACTGTTGAAAAACTCTAAGTAGGGAGACTTTTTTTGACAGGATTTAAAGCAGTATGATCTGTCAAGTATTTTTTGAGGAAAAGACAAGTTAAACAGCAGAAGGGAAAATCCTGCCTTGCACTGATTCATGCATCTGGGTCAGAGTTATATTGTCGTCACTTGTACTCTCTTGGGGCCTCTGTCTGGGCTTTTGGTTTTGCGTTATTTGCTGACTCAGCACTTGTATGGCGTCTGTTTTAGTTTTGTGAGCCAGAGGGGAATGGACTGGAACAGAAAAACTCAGGAGCTGCATGAGCCAGTGTAGAAGCTACAGCCATGGTTTAAACTTTTTTGTTTTCTGTAGCACTTCTGTAATATATATGGTGTTAATGTAGCTCCTCTGTCTTCAGATCTTCAACAAACAGATTGAACAATTATTAATATTACCGCCATTTCTATCTGCTTCACAGAGTTCGAATGAATGTCAGCTATACTGCAAGTTTAACCTGCAACCTCAGGTCAGAAAAAAACATTGCAAGCCACAATTTTAAGGAACAGAGCTGGTCCTCTATCATATAGCAGTTTCAGAAGGACATAGGTCTGTAAGTAGAGCCTTGTTATGGTTAATGGTGTTTGGGTGGATCCTTGGACATTGTAGCAGCTGACCACGCCCACGGGGGGCAGTCCCATGAGGGACCACGGTGTCAGGCTAAACTCTGGCCACAAACACAGATTTGAATCTTTTATTAAACAGTTTTGGAAACCACCAGAGGTGGCAGTAGTGAGTAGTGGTGTAGAGCCCGGCTGGGCAGGTCTCCCACAGAACGCTGGAACAGCGAATCCTCTGCTAGGCAGTGCTGTAGTGGAAAGAGACAGAGTTATGAGCACACAATGAGAAGCATTCAGAGTCCCAGGTAGAATTAGGAGAAGCTCCGAGACAGGGAGAGCAGGCCCTCGAGGAGCGAGTACCTGATCCCTTAGAGTAGAGAGACTCAGTTGTATTGTACTCACGCAGCAGTAACAGAGATTCCACTAGACGAGAGGTCTGGCACCGGAGCGGAGGGAAGGCCCTCGAGGAGCGAGTACCTGGTTCCAGTGAAGCAGTACTGTGGAATAGATGGTATCTGTACTCACTGATGGAAACTGTTGGTGAAGTCTTCCAAGTAGAAGGGTTTGAAGATGCAGGCAGCGACTCAGGGAACATGGGCCCTCGAGGAGCGAGTACCGGTTTCCTGATGGCACCTGAAAGAAGCAGAGGAGGCCCCCGAGGAGAGGGTACCCCATTAGTAACCCCGAAGGGTTTAAGAGTTCCAGAAGCGCTGGAGTGGCAGAGCAGCTTCAGTACGGAGAGCGAATCCCATCCATAAGGTATCCGTTGCTAACTTGATGAGCTAGCAAATACTGTAGGCTTAAATATCCGGGAGGCGTGACATCATATCAGGGGACACCCCTGAGGTTTGCGCCAACGTGAAAATAAGATGAGGGCGGCGAGCACGCGCACGCCCTAAGGTACCTTGGAGGAGCATGGCGTGAGACAGCACCAAAGCCGGTCTGGGGACGCCGGAGAGGACGGCAAACAGACGCCATGGCAGCCAGTAGTCCGAGGTGAGCGGGAGGAGCCACAAGAAGTGAAAGGTAGGCGGGGCGAAGCCGTCGATGACCGACGGTCGCAACAAGCCTAATGACTATCGATGATACAGCTTCAAATACGGAAGGTATAGCCACTCGTGTATGATTTAAAATATGCCTACCATGCATAAGTATGCTCCTAATTTCAAGAGCTTACTTGAGCAAACCTATTTCGCATAACTTCCATAGGACTTTGCTGGTTTTATTGTGCGAATGCAAGCAGATTTTACAACATGCTCACTTGAGTGACATTCCCAGTTTTTCTAATTAGCCCACCAGTTTGCCCAGTCAATCTCAAGGTTATCCAGACCCTTCTGGTTCTTCATTCTGCATGCCCCCTCCCCCTCCCCCCCCAGTTGACCTGGACCCCTCAACCTGTCCTCTAAGCCTTAAAAGATCTGCAGTCTTGCTCCTCCTCGTCAGGAGCAGCAGTAAAGTTACGTAGCTAAAAAGCCTTTGCATGCTGCAGCCTTTGGTTTTAAAATACGGAGATAGGCGCATAATAGTTGGCTTCACCCCGGAATGCCCATGCCCTGCCCCTTATTTTTTGCTCATGGAAGCACATATATGCACAGAAATCACTGATTTTAAAATCCACATGGCTTACACGCGGCCCATATACTCGTGTATATGGGCATTTTCACACGAGCAATGCTTTTAAAATTGACCCCATAGAGAGAGCTGCCTGCTAGAATATACGTATACTACCGTCTAGCGCAAGTCTTTCTAACCTATCCTGAGATCCCCACAGCCAGATGGGTTTTCAGGATATCACAATGAATATACATGAGACAAAATGTGCATACACTGGAAACCCAGTATATTCACATTTACCTCATCCATGTTCATTGTAGATATCCTGAAAACCCATCTGGCTGTGGGGTGTCCAGGATAGTTTGGAAAGCCCTGATCCAACAAATGGACCTACCGCTCATATTCTAGGCTGAATACATTATATTTCTTCCCCAAAGTGTTGTTAACTTAAGGTTGAACTCATCCCTTCCTTTCCCTTACCTTCCAACTCCTCCCTTTCTTCCAACCCTCCATCTCATCTTCCAGCCTCCCCTTCCACCCCCTTCCACCCCCCTCACTTTCCCTCCTTCCCTTTCTCCCCCTCACTTTCCAATCCCCCATCTCGTCCTCCATGTCCTTCCGCTTTTGCTCTCTCATCTTCCGATGCCCCCCATCTTCCATCCTTCCCTTCTCTCCCTCGCCTTCAAACCTTCCCTCACCTTCCATAATTCCTCTCCTCCCTTCCAAACTTCTCCCCTGCCTCTCCATCTTTCTATTTCTCTCCCCATTTTCTAACCTGGGACCCACAGTCCTTTGGATTTTCAGGATATATGCAATGAATATGCATGAGAGAAATTAGCATATACTGGATTTTTAATGCATGCATGTTCATAGTGGGTTATCCTGAAAACCTAATGGGTTATGAGGTCCCCAGGACAGGTTTGGGAAGCCCTGATGTAACCTTTTTTCTGAAGTCTGAATTGGAGATGGGGGTTCACTCTTGGTTACTGCAGAGCCCTGGTGGTTCTTCTGATGGGGGGGTGGGGGGGGGGGGGGGGGAGAGTTATTCAAAGCCCTTAGGAGCAGGGAAAGATTTAGGCATAGGCAACATAGGAACATGCTTAGGCCGTCAAATACTGGTTTCCCAAAAACTGGGACTACCCCAGTGTTCTTTAATTTCCACAGGAAAATACCCCTACCGTAATCCTTTACCTATGGGTGCCATAATTTAAAATCTGATGTGACTTAAGAATTGGGATATCCAGGGGTGGTTCTATAATGAGGCAGGGTGAGGTGGGCCGCTTCAGGCAGCAAAATTTTGGAATGGCAAAAGTGCCCTCCAAAATGCTCAGTGGCCACCTCCCCATGCCTCCTGATACTTATTTAGCTAAACATCGGCGGAATTCCAACCCCCTGCCAGTGAATGAAATAGAAGACCCTATGTGTATCCAGAAGCCGTCCCTCTGGTCCAGCGCAGCAGCACATCTGCTAAAGTATCTAGCCTGAAGGAGCTATGGTTTCACTCCACAGCCTACAGTTGTGCTGCACTATGAGAAATTGCATAAGTGTTTCCCCTTTCCCTCCTGCAGCAACAGCCAGTGCCTCGAGTCCCCTTCTTCAGACTTCCGCCCACGGCGCGCAAACAAAGGCCGCCAGCACCTCTCCTCCCTCCCGCGGCGTGCAATTAAAGTCCGCTGGCACCTCTCCTCCCTGCAGCGGCACGAAAAAAAGGCCCATTCGGGCCATCAGTATCTCCCCCTCTCGCTCACCACAAAAAAAAGGAAGGCCTCCTGCCACAGTGAATAAAAAAGGCCCAGCGGAGCTGTTGACACCTCCTGTGCTGTCCACAATGTATAAGGAAAGGCCCAGAAAGGCATCATCTTAAGCAGAGGCTCCAGTCTAAGAGTGGTAGTGAGAGAGAGGGAGAGAGCACCAGTGAGTGAGAGACAGCTTGTGTGTGTGTATGAGAAGGAAAATCTGAGACAGCTTGTTTGTGTGAGAGGGAGAGAGTGCCAGTGAGTGAGAGCTTGTGTGTGATAGAGAGAGATTTGTGTATGTGTGTATGTGTATGTATGTGTATGTGTCTGAGAGAGAGAATAAGAGATATACGAGTGCTCATGGGCGCTAGAGACTGAGAGAGCTCCAGTAAGTGAGAGACAGCTTGTATGTGTTTGGGTGTTTGTGAGAGGGAGATTGTGAGGCACCTTGTGTGTGTGAGAGAGGGAGAGAATTCCAGTGAGTAAGAGAAAGCTTGCGTGTGAGTGAGGAGAGAGAGCACCAGTGAGTGAGAGTGTCTGCCAGTGAGTAAGAGAAAGCTTGTATGTGAGAGAAACAGGGTGAGAGAGCCTGTGCGTATGAAAGTGAGGGAGAGAGAGAGCCAGTGAATGTAAGAGAGCCTATGTATGAGAGAGGGAGAGAGAGCCTGTGTGTGAGAGAACCTTTGCTGTGAGTGTGAGAGAGTATGTGCATGAGAATGAACATGTGTGAGAGAGAACAAACGAACGTGTATGTAAGCGAGTGTGTGTATATAGAGAGAGAGGAGATAAAAGTATGCACCCTCTCTCTCCCAAACTAGTCCATGACATTCTCAGGGTGAATGGAAATCAAAAGTTCCCATGCATGGAGAACATAGGATAATTTTTAGCCTTGTTTTAAATATTGGATTTTACTTGATTTAGCTGCTGTTTTGAAATATTTTATTGGTGTTTGGTAAATTCAAATAAATGTTTATATGAGTTAATTATTGAATGTTATTTGTTTCGATTCCTGTTTTGAAAATTTATTCTTATTAGTATGGGTTTCCTATTATGATGTTTTTTATATTTCATGATTTTATTTATTTTGTGAGAAATGCGATATTTCTGTTTTTCCATTCTTGAACAATATACACTGTCTGAAGTTTGCAATTTCCAACTGCACGTTTCTTTTTATATTTTATGATCACTTTTTTCTGTCTGTTCTGCATGTGTGACTGAGGTGAGGTATTTTACTAGCATATAGTTTCTATGTAGGGATTTATGGAAGCCTGTTTTGTTCTGCTTTTCTAATAGGTGGTGTATTGGTGTTTAGGATCTGGAGTAATATTTGCAGTGTTGCCTTTCTTAGGTAGGGTTTTTACTGTTTGAATGCTGGCAGTTAGTGCTGTTTTGATTCAGGAGGGTTTATTATATTATAATTCAATTAACTCATGGCTTTCTGAGGACCAAAGGCCCCACACCCAATTATACATTACAATGATGTAATGTAATGTAATGATGTAATGTAATGCATTCCAAGTGTGTTTTTTGCTTTTTGCAGGGTTTTTGGCTGACACATAACAATGCATGTAAAAATAATATATATGTTGTTTTGATATCTTTACCTCAGAAGACTGTATTTTGAATGTCCTTTTTCATGTAAAATGTGTTATTATAAAATGCAGAATTTGTAATTGTGGGTGGTGAAGGGCATGGGGGGAGGGAACAAGGCTGTACAGGGCCTAGTCTGGCCTTATGCCCTTGCAACGGGCTTGGAAGTGTGCGCCACACACAGACCCCCCCCCCACCATTCACCCATCTCCCACTTCTCCAGGGGGAAAGTGCTGGGGAAGGTGGGAGGCAGGTCTTAGGGTTCCTGGGCGTATGGCGGGTTGCCAGCTTCCTAGAAACATCACTCTGCCACTCCCCTGGGAACTCTGACCCCCTTCTTTCCCCTTCTGCAACATTTCAAATCACTCAAAGGGCCAGACTGCTTAGAGTCTCCACGCTTGATGATTTGACTTGTGCCACTCCCTGGTGGAGTGAGGTCAGGTGGGGCTGGGGGAGCGCCATCTCATCCCTCGCCTCAGGCAGCAGATTCTCTTGAGCCGCCCTGGGGATTGTAACGCCTTAACCGCGACAGTTTTGTTCTATGGAAACCGACCTGATTTGATACTTGTATTGAGAAGGTCGGTATATAAAAATCCTAAATAAATAAACAAATAAATAAATAAAAATGCTTCTCACTCCAAATTGTTCTTTCAAACCAATGAAAATCTGCTGATGCAAAATAGAAGATAGACCGAATTGACAAAAAAAAAGTTTCTTCTTCAGAATTCTAGCCAAGTACAAAAAACAAACATAAATTCAAATGCCTGGGATCCCTTTAGCCTCCCTTGCCTCTAAGGTTTTCTGTTGCTCCTACAGACTTTCCCCTTTACCCGCAATCTTTAAAGCTTGTCTGGATTATTCTCTTTTCCTTTAGTTGGACTGGACATTTTCTGAGGGTTGCTAATGCAACAATCTCAGTGGATGAACATTCAAGATGCTTTTTCCTAAGTCACTGAACTAGGAGACCCTTTTTTCTTTTCCAGTTGGAGCAGGAAGACTCCCTCTCCCAATTCCTCTCAGCAAGCAAGCTAGTCTCATGCGCTCTCTCTTTCTCCTCTTCAGCTTCCTGACAACTCTAGTTTTATTCACATATAATATTGCAAACGCTTCCCTTCTGGGCTGGCGTACCCAGGGGTTGTTATATGTGCATAGTTTCCATTACAGCAAGCTGCATCTCTGCGAGTTCTTGATTAGGCCTGAGCTAGGGTTGCCAACTTTTAACTGTCAAATTTCTAAACATATGGAGATGCTGTTTAATATCTTCACTGATGTTGTTTTACATATGTGGCTTTTTATTGCCACTCTTCACCAGTAGAAAAGCACAGAAGCATAGACTATCATAGCAAATAAGGACCAATCTAGTGTGCCCAGTTTCTGCTGCATTGCCATAAACCCCAGCTGATCTCTGACTTTCTGTTACACGTGCCATCCACGGCAGACCCACGGCACAGCCCCCTCACCTTTCTACAGCGACTCCAGCTTCTGGTTCCTCCTCGCTGGCGGCGGTGGGCTATCAGCTCCATCCTTGGGCCTCCCCTGGTGCCTCCGGCTCTGCTACAGTCCCCGGTGTACCCAGTCCTGTAACCATTTCTCGTCGGGCCTCTCCGCATGGGCCGAGACACTGCTACTCGCGCCTTGCCCCTCCCTAGGCGCGCGCGCGCACCATTGATCCTTAAGTAGGGTCCATGGCGGGAACCTAGCCGCGGCCCCAGATGATGACGTCAACTTAGCTACAGTATTTAACCTCAGGCTCCGCTCCCTAGCATTGCCTTTGCAACAGGTCTCCTCGTTGGTCGAGTACTCGTTGCCTCCTAGAGATTCGTCTCATCCCTGCGTTCCTGTTTCTCGTTGTTCCTGGTTCCTGTCTCCTGGTTCCTACCTTGCTTCATACCTCAGATTGACTATACGGACTTTGACTTTGCTTTGCCTGACTTTGCCATTGATCCTCTCCAAGCCTGGACCTCTGCTTCACCTGACTATGCTATGGCCTATCTCGAGACCCAGACCCTTTCTTCGCCTGACTACGATACTGCCTATCTCCAGACCCAGACCTCTGCTTCGCCTGACTGTGCTACTGCCTATCTCCAGACCCAGACCTCTGCTTCTCCTGACTATGCTACTTCCTATCTCCAGATCCAGACCTCTGCTTCTCCTGACTACGCTACTGCCTATTTCCAGACCCAGACCTCTGCTTCGTCCGACTACACTATTGCCTATCTCCAGACCCAGACGTCCGCTTTGCCTGTTTACGTTTTTGACTATCTCCGTGTTTAGACCTCTGCCTTGCCTGACTACGCTTTTGACCATCTCTGTGATCAGACCTCAGCCTTGCTTGCCATTGCCTCCAGATTGCCGCCAGCCCTGACTCAAGCCTGCCCTTGGACACCTGTTCAGCTTGCTCCCTGGACGTGGTTTCTTCAGGCTTTGGCCTGCTTTTGCTCGAGCGCCCTCTGTCTGCCTCTGTTCCATTGGCACCTGAGTTTCCAGGACATTAGCGAGTCCAGAATAAGACTGTACCATCTCTCACCTGCTGTCTCTGGGCTGAACCAACTCTTATTTCGACTACACACAGAGGCCCACCTAAGTCCTGCCAGCCCTGGCACCCAAAGGATCATCCCACGGGGAACGAGGGCTGGTATAGGTGAAGCTCCAGCAGCCTCTGTCTATCAGCCCACTCTGCTTGCTGACGCTGGGGACCCGTAGGTCCTTACCTACGGGTTGTGTCAACCCCACCTCGGCCCAAGGGTCCACCTCCGATACAACACTTTCCCTTCACTTTTATCTTCACAATTTCACAATTATCTTCTGTACCTGTCCTGTGCTTTCTTGAACTATATTGTTTTTGCCTCTTTCACCCCCACTAAGAGCTTGTTCCATGCATCCACCACCCTTTCAGTGAAGAAATATCTTCTGATTTTACTCCTGAGTCTACTGCTTAGCTAAGCTTTAACCCTTATTCTTCCTCTAGTGCAAAGTTAGGATCTTCTCCATCATGGCCAAAATCACTCAGAAGTCGCAGAAATAATTTTTATTTATGAGACCTATGGTATTGCTGTTGAATGCTCAGTTTTTCTTGAAATTTACTTGTAAATGATATGTTAAATGCAAGGAGGTTTCCTATATTATTTATATGAGCCATCCCAACTAACCATTTTTGAGTGATAAAATTGTTCAGCAGGATCAAATTGTTCCCTTGAATCCATATATGGGTGTATTATGTCATATAACACTCTACACACAATCTGGTAAAGCAAAACTTATCTTACTAAATGTTGTAAATATATGGTATGAAATCAGCAAAGAGAAACAATATCATAATGAATATCAATACAAACACACAATATAGTAGGCATTACGTAGATTAATCAAGTAAATAAGACTGAAATCATAAGAATAAGGAAAAGGTATTATACAAAGAATACTCTCCTCATAGGTTTCTCCCTGCTATGGAATTGTGTATTCTCGAAAATGGAAGATTGTACTATGCCGGGAACTCCACATAGTTCTCTTGTTCGTGGCTCATTCAACAACTCCTGTTGCAAACAGCTTTATATATCTTTAGTCCAGTGACTGCAAGTTAGGTGTTTCAATTTGCACTTTAACCAAAGGTTTACAACCAGCTTGTTAGGAAGATATTTCAGTACTAGTCTTTGATCTTCCAGTGTTTAAGAGACACCAGATGTCTTTTGAGGTTATCTTAACTCATTATCAGCCCATTGGTGTCAGGGAATCTCAGGAATGAAGGGGGAAATAAGATGGTTATAGTGTGATTACAATCCTTGTACTTAAATCATCAATCATTGGGTCCCGTTCTGATCCATAGCTCTCTTTGTGTCACAAAGTCTTCTGGAATCTAGCTAAGCTGCCTAAAATTATCTTCTGACAATCCATTCCTGTAGTAACTTCTTGAGTTACAAAATGTGCTCACATATAATTATCAATGCTGCCTAGTCATGATTTCCTGCAGACATATTTCTTTTTGGGTTGTGGTATTGTTATCTCCTTTTTTGATGAACTAGAAATGTTAGTTACTTTAGGTGATTATATGATCTGCTTTGTATTTTTCTTTGATGTTATTTCTATATTGCAATTTATTTCATCTCAAGTTATCTTGAAGTTTTATATTTTGAAAATTGAATTAAAAAAAAGAAAAACACATGAGGCAAGCATAGGGTCATAATAGGGATTGTTGAGCTTAGTAGTAGGTGTGGATTAGCAGACTAGATAGGCCATATGGTCCTTTTCTGCCATATTTTTATGAGCTCTAGTTCTAGAATTCTTTTTACTCCAAAAAGGTTTTCTTTTACTGGTCCAGTAGTCAAATTATTGTTTTGAAAAGTGTTTTAGGCCTATGATTAAATCGTGGCCTGAAGTCTTTGTGAGTGAAAATAAATGTATACAACACATTGACTATAGAGTACCTACAAAAGCGCATACTCTATGGTATGCAACCAACTAGGTTACATAAAATAAAACCAGCTGCTGGGGAGTCTAAAACTTTCATTGGTTACTGGGGTTCATTGGAAAATGGTTGAGCAGATGTGTAGTGGACTGAATTCAGAGGTCTTTCTTTACTGGACAAGGAAATTTTCCCTTCTGTGGTTGAACTGACAACTGCCACTCCCAAGTGAAATGGCTTCTTCATGCTAATACCAGTTCTATTATCAACACTTCTATCTCAGGCAAAACCAAACCCTGGACAAAGAGTTCAGTCCACACTTTGGATTGGTGGAGCCAATAATGCCTGATTAAACACAGACTTTAGGGTATCTTCAACAAGCTCAATTGTTTCTACAGTAAACATCGGCAGACACTAGCAAAACCAAAATCTTTAGCAGCAGCATATAAGATTCCTCCACACAGGGAATCCATTTCTAGCAAAAAGCCAGAACAATTCATCTAAATGTAGCAAGCTACTATAAACCAAGTTCCAGCCCCCATGAGATTATCATATGTTGAAGCCTTACAATGTGGACCGAGTTGTACCTGGATCTGAGTGACGTGTTTTGGATCTGCCAAAAAGGATTTTTTAACCCTCTAGAGCAGCAAGTACTTCTCAACCGGGTTGTGTCTCCAAACACCAGCAGGTATGTTGTGTCTCCCGGTGTCCCACTGCCCCTTTGCACTTTTCTTCTCCCTTTTTCCAGCCCCCATGGCCCAATTGGAAGCCTCCTTTCTTCCTACCCCCTTTGCCCAATGGGAAGCCTCCTTCATTCTGCCTGCCAGTGGGAGTAGGAAGATGGGAGGAAGCCTTTGATTGGCTGGTGAGGCAGGCATCACATAGCCCGGGGGTGGGGTGGGAGGAATGGCAGTGTTGAATCCTAACGAAGCAAGGCCGCCATGGGAGCCCATCCCCATGGCGGCGAAAAGGAAAACCCAACCCCAACCGAGGCCACCTCGGGAACCCATCCCCGTGGCGGCGAAAAAAGAAGGCCCACTGGAATAAAGACACGGTGGAACTGGAGCCCATCCCTGCAGTGAAGGAAGAAGAGATTTTTGGAGAGTTTGTGTGTGGGTGTGAATGAGTGCCTGGGTGAGAGCTTGTGTGTCTGTGTGTGAATGGGTGCCTGGTGAGAGCTTGTGTCTGAGGGTGTGAATGGGTGCCTAAGTGAGAGCTTGTGACTGTGGGTGTGAATGACTGCATGGGTGAGAGCTTGTGGCTTGTGGGTGTGATGGGTGAGAGCTTGTGTGTGTTGGGTGCCTGGGGTGAGAGCTTGTGTGTGTGGGTGTGAATGGGTGCCAGGGTGAGAGTTGGTATGAATGGATGCTTGGGTGAGAGCTTGTATGTGTGGGTGTGAATGAAGCCTGGGTGAGAGCTTGTGGGTGTGAATCGGTGCCTGGGTGAGCTCTGGTGTGAATGGGTGCGAGAGCATTGTGTGTGATTGAGAGCTTGTATATAAGAGAGCATGAGTGTGACTGAGAGAGAGACTGGTCAGGGAGGTGATGTGTTTCTGTGTGTGTGAGAGAGAGGACTGGTCAGGTAGATGACTAGTGTGTGTATGAGAGAGAGACTGGTCAGGAAGATGACTGGTGTGAGAGAGACTGAGACTGGTCATGGGGTCTAATTGGGTGTTGTGTGTGAGTGACTGGTTGTGGGCGCTAAGGAAGAGGACTGTGAGGACAGAGCGTTCAGCAGCTCTTGCTGCTTCTGGTGAGTGCTATCGGCCTGGAAGGGAAAGGAGTAGGAGAGTTGCTGGAGAGGGTAAGTAAAGGTAGCTTTTAAAATTTATTTTTCTTAATTGACTGCCATTTTAATTATAAGAACATAAGAACATGCCATACTGGGTCAGAGCAAGGGTCCATCAAGCCCAGCATCCTGTTTCCAACAGTGGCCAATCCAGGCCATAAGAACCTGGCAAGTACCCCAAAAACTAAGTCTATTCCATGTTACAGTTGCTAGTAATAGCGGTGGTTATTATGTAAGTCAACTTATTTAATAGCAGGTAATAGACTTCTCCAAGAACTTATCCAATCCTTTCTTAAACACAGCTATACTAACTGCACTAACCACATCTTCTGGCAACAAATTCCAGAGTTTAATTGGGTATTATGCAATGTCTGCTGTTTTGAAATATTTTATTGATATTTGGACATGTTTTAATAATTTTTATGAGTTTTTAATTGTTGGATATTATTCTGTTCAGCAGCTGTTTTGTAACATTTTTAGTATAGCTTTACAATTAGTTCTGTGTGGGGTTCTATAGCAGCTTGGCTTATTCTGTTTTCCCAATAGGAAATGTATTAGTGTTTAGGGCCTGGTTTAATAGTTGTATTTCTTAGATAGGATTGTTACTGTTTGAGTGTGTTCCATAATACAGGAGAAACTTTGTGTGGGTTAGTTTGTGTGCATTATTGCAAATCCTGTAGGTGCTATATTTCTCTTTCCGTTTCTCCAGGTTCGCATTGCATGCAGAGTGGCTTTTTTGGTTTTCCATTCCAGTTTCTGTCTCCATATTTATAATTTGTGGTTTTTTCTGTACTTGGTGAAGGTCAGTTCGGGTGTGTGACCGAGGTAAGGTAATTTACTAGCATGTAGGCATTTGTATCAATCTTATTTGTTGTGTTTTCTCAATAGGATATGCATTTAGTGGTAAATTACTGTCTTTTCATAAGGAAGGCTATTGTGCCTGGTTAGTAAAGGGAGTTTGTTTGCTTACACTGAGATGTCATCAGAACCAGAATATCTTTTTTGTATGGCGAGTTGTACAGGGTAATGCCCAAATCTGCTCTGCACTCATTGCTGGGGGTTGAGGGATTCCTGTGGATGCAGAGTGCATGTTTACATTTAGCCCCATGATGGTCACATGTTCAGTGTTTCACGCATGTGAGAACCATCTGTCAGGTGTGTCCCGGCCAAAAAAAGGTTGAGAACCTCTGCTCTAGAGACTGCAAACCACCACAGCCAAGATGAAAGGATATAAAAATATGTCAAAACCCCTTTGTGCTCTCATGTGACTGACAGATATTCCATCACTCACAGTATTAATTTGGGAAAAAGGCTGTAGTGTTTAACCTGCTCAGAGAACAGCACTAGACAGCCAGCAGAGAAGGAAGATAAAAGAATGCCGGGAGACCATTTAAGGTAGAAAAAGCATAATTTGGTTGGTTCTGTCTGTGTGTGAGGAGTTGGAGCCAGGAAGAGAAGAGTGTATCTGGTAACTGCAATCAGTTCTTCTCCTGAGGAACTAATTATCAAGAGGGAGAGACAGAAGTCTGCGCTCTGAGGAAATAGGGAGAGAGACAGCTATTCTTTCTTAGCTGAGGTATGAGTAAAATCCCAACAAGGGACAGAAGAGCCAGGAGCTGAAAGACTGAGAGTCTTCTTTTCCAGAGACATCCAGGCCCAGGAGCACATGGCTGGATCACCCTCCTGAGTTAAGTAATCTAAACTTTGCACAAAGAATATCTTAGCAGAGGAGAGACAAAATTTATTTCCTTGCCTTTTGTCACAAATTCAGTATCTCATCTTAACTGCTTCAGCCTTTCAGCTGAGGTCAAGCATAAACCCTTGCCACAGCCACATGAGAGAGGGTAGGGAAAGAGAAGCTGATGGACTGGGGTCTTTATGTAAGAGACTGAAACTAGGCCCGCTTTCTGTTTAGTACCAAGTAAACCATTTGGGTAGCTCCTCAGGAGAGAGAGACCTTCCACACACTGCAGTGCTCATCTGTTTGGTTTATCTTCTAACCAGCTCCACCATCAAGGGGACTTCTTCATTTTCTTGATTTTTTTCCCAAACAATTTTGTGTTAGGGACAAGGTGCCCTTTACAAACTAGTGGCATTGGGATGGATCTGTTGTCCTCCCCCCCCCCTTTTTTTTGAGTACTCAGGGATAAGACAATTTTTGAAAGTTGTGCACTTCACTGATTTCCCCCCTCCCCAATCTTTCTTTATTAGTGTTCCTTATTTTTTTTTCCATCCATATGAGTATGTTGGTTGCCGTGGCTAACAGATCATGCTCAATGTTATTTTTGCATTTCTTGATTTAAAATAAGAAAACTGCAAGTTTATATTATACTTCACTACTGTAAGTTTCCCATTTAATGTTCTGGTTGGATTTACTGTCTACATACATAATACTAGTAAAAGGGTTAATTACTGTTTTATTCTAGTGTGATGATTTTTTTCTGGTCTGTGGTGCCACAAGTGAGAGTTGTTTGGGAAGGGCACAGAATTGTGGTGTCGGGGTGACCGGGACCCTGTCTCATCCCCCTCTCAGGCTATGAACCTGAAGATAAATCATATTAGTAAATATAATTTCTCATGTGGTACTCCCCATCCAAAGCATAGGGGTAATTCATAATCCAGATCAAGGAATGGGCTGAACTGTCCCTGCTTTCACTCCCACTGCACCAGTGGACTTGTAGTCCTACGTGTTTTTTTTTTTTTTTTTTCTTTTACAGAAATTAGATCTATGCATCCATCCATACATACATACAATGAGGCAAAATCAGAACTGACTGTTTGTTCCTGTTAACATTGAATCAGTCCTGTCACCCCAATCCCTAGTTCCCTGCTGCCAATCGAAATCCACTTTGCTGTTCTCCACCCTCCTCATCTGTTCTTGCCCACTAGAACTGGAAGCTGTTTAGATTTTGTTTTCTCTTAGCAGACCCAGATTGGGCCTCCTGCAGCCTGGGAATCTTTATCTGCTTGAGCTGCTCTGGCATCCACCGCAACATCCTGTCCATCAGCAAGGTGAAGTCCCTCAAGATGGATCACTGGGATGAGACACAGGTGCAGGTGAGGCTGAGCGCAGCCCTGTGGCAGGGGTGGGAAGGTGAAGAGACGTGAAGCCTTGAGCTGGCAGAGTGCATGGCCAAGAAAATAGCTCACTGATGCCTTTGTCTATCTTGCTTTGCAGTTCATGGCACAACATGGGAATGCGGAGGCGAAGGCCACCTACGAGGCGCATGTACCCGTGTACTACTATCAACCAACGCACCTGGACTGCCAGTAAGAAAGTGCCATCATTATATGTCTTTTAAGGGGCAGGGAGGGAGATGGGCCCCATGATGAAGGACCCTCTCGCTGAAGGATCAAAATGTGGTTTTCCCTGTATGTACCAGGATCAGTCCAGACTCCTGGTTTTGCCTTCCTTCTAGCAGATGGAGACAGAGAAAGCTTTGACTGACTCTGCCCTATATCCTGAGGTGCCACCTGCAGTCCGTCAGTATGTCTCCAGCAGATGGTGGAGGGTCAAAATCTTGCAGTCTGTGTTAGTTTAGTTTGAGAGGAAAAACAAAAAAGTTGAGGTAGTAACTTTAGGGTTAGTCTAGGTTATTCAGGACTGGCTCTTTAAAAAATAAATAAATAAATGTAAGAAGCCGGTTTTTACTGCCTCCCAGGGGATTGCCAGGTCCTGAGGGGACCATCCCCCTGGTTCTTGAGGCCACCGGAGTTGGGGAGGTTGAGGACCCTGCATCCACTCCTGGCTCGGGTGATACCGGGGAGCCCGGCTCACTCACCCATGTACGGCACAGGACCCGCGGAGCAACTGGAAAAAAAAAAGTTTTTGAAGGCAAGTGGCCGAGAAGGCAGTGCACAGTCGGCCTCTGTTTTTACCTCCATGGGGAGGAGAGACCTTTCGCCGCTGGTGGTTCAGGTTTCTATCTCTCTCTTTCTCTCGCCAAATTGATGATGCTGGGGGGAGAGCATGTCAGATGGAGCTGCGAAGGCCGTGATTCGGCATGGATAAGCATCAGGAGGAGCCAACACCCGAGGTCTCCCTCTCCAGACCTGTTTCCGCTTACTGCGGGAATGGACGCTATTTTGCGCAGTTTTCGCACAGCAACACGGCTTGCAGAGGCAGGGAGGGTTGGATCCCCCTCCCTTGTCCTGTAGGAGGCAGCCTCCGGGGGGGGGGGGGGGGCGGCAGCTGCTGACAGGAGCAGCAGGCAACGGGGAGGATGGCGTTGAGAAGGCCTCAGACTCCTCCTCATCCTCTTTCTCCTCGGATTTTATTCTACTTCTGCATAAAGCCTATAAAACAAAAAAGCACATAAAAGACGCCTGGGAGGTAGATCCACGGCGCTTCCTGGTACCAATGTTTCCAAACGTTCAAGACCCCTGGAGCAGGGTTCAGGTCCCCTTAGGTGCGGCACATCTCATTCCACAAGCTGACGCTACCTCAGAGGAGTCCAATCCGGAGGACCAGGGACCCCGAGACAAACCCCTGCTAGAAGCGGATGTCGGGGATGAACAGGACTTCAATTTTACCTCCTGGCCTCCCTTCACAGTACTCTTCCTATGCTGATGTGTTCTCTAAGAAGGCTGCGGACACTCTCCCTCCGCATCGAGTGTATGATTGCGCTATTAATCTACCCAACTCCGAGCCTCCTTGAGGAAGGATTTACCCTCTATCACTTGAAACTCAGGCCATGTCTGACTACATCCACGAGAATCTGGCCAAGGGGTTTATTTGACCCTCCAAATCTCCCGCTGGTGCGGGATTCATTTTGTAGGGAAAAAAGATGGATCACTCCGCCCTTGCATTGATTACCAGGGTTTAAAACAATTCACCCTGAAAGACCTCTATCCTCTTCCTTTAATCTCTGAACTTTTTGACCGGCTTCAGGGAGTGAAGATTTTCTCCAAATTGGATCTCAGGGGAGCTTACAATTTGGTTTGTATCCACAAAGGAAATGAATGGAAGACAGCTTTTAACACCCGAGACGGCCACTTTGAATATCTTGTGATGCCGTTTGGCCTATAGCAATGCCCCAGCTGTGTTCCAAAATGTAATGCATGAGGTCTTCAGGGATGTTATATCAATGTATTGTGGTGTATCTTGACGACGTTCTGGCGTTCTCTAAGGACCTTCAGAGCCACCGTCTTGATGTCTCTCACGTCCTCCAGCGCCTTCGAGACAACCAACTCTATGCCAAACTTGAAAAATGTTCTTTCGAGCAGGAAACCATCCCCTTCTTTGGCTACATAGTCCTCCAGTCAGGTGTTCAGAATGGATCCTCAAAAGTTGAAAAGCATCAGAGATTGGCTGCAGGCCTATGGGCCTTCACTCCTTACAAAGATTCCTTGGCTTTGCCAATTACTACCACTCTTTGCTACAGAAAGTGGCCCACACAGCCAAAAGATTCTTTGACGCTCGTCACCCGTGAAGCTCCTCAGTTTAATCCAGGAGGAAAGTGTGGCTCAGTACTCACTTCATCCATCTTAAACTCCCTTCTTCCCACTTCGCTCCTAGGTACATCGGTCCCTTTCACGGTGATCCGCCGTTTGGGTCCAGTCACTTACAAACTGCGGCTCCCAACCACTCTTAAAATCCACAATGCTTTTCAATCATCCTTGCTAAAACCTCTGGTACTGTCTGGATTCTCCAAGAAGGCTCCGGACTCCCAACCTGTCTCCTTCGAAGTGGATGTAATCTACCAGGTTCAAGACATTCTTGATATACGTAAGCGAGGAAAGAAATGTCTTGGGAGGGCTTCGGCCCAGAAGAAAATAGCTGGGAGCCTGCCATCAATATCCTGGATAAGGAGCTCATCAACAATTCCATGCTACTCATCCTTCAAAACCCAAACCCCTGGGGGGGGGGGGGGTACGGACGACTGTTATTAGTGATGTGCAATCATTTTTGCCGAATTGGAAAATTTCAAAGAAATAGTCCAATTCGGCATGGGTCGGAGGACCCGAATCCCGAGACAGATTTTCTTCGTATGTCGGGGAAAATTCATTGTTCGGGTTAGCGCGCGGGGGAGGGGGGGGGAAGGGGCAAATTTATTTAAAAAAAAACAAACCCAAGCCTACCCCCAACCCTTCAAATTTAGTATTTACAACCCCCCCACCCTCCCGACTCCCCCAAAAACTTGCCTGAAGTCACTGATGGTCCAGCGGGGGTCCCGGGAGCGATCTCCCACTCTCGGGCCGTCAGCTGCCAGTAAACAAAATGGCGCCGTGGCCCTTTGCCCTTACCATGTGACGGGCTACCAGTGCCATTGGTCGACCTCTGTCACATGGAAGGAGTAATGGATGGCCCGTGCCAAGATGGCGCTGTTTTTTTTTTTTTGGCCCACGCTCCGACTCCGTGCCCTCCTATGCGCGGCACTATCCCTTCTCTATTTAAGGACCATTGGCGGGAATCTCTGGACTGTCCCCGACTGATGACATCATCACCTTGGGATACTTAAGCACCTCCTTTGGCCTATGCAAACTGACTTGGCAGCGAGTTCCTTTGCCTCACTGGTGCTTGTTCCTGCGTCTCCGGACCCATGGTTCCTGCATTGGATCTCTACCTGCTATCTGGACTCTGGCTTGGGTACCCGCTCCTCAGGGGCCTGCTTGTGCTTTCCTCGGGAGACCTGGTCTCCAGACTTCCCCGCTTCTCGGGGTAGCTCCTGCGCTCCTCACCAGAAATTACACCTCTACGCTTCCCCGCTCCTCGGGGCAGCCTCTACCTTGCTACAACCAGAAACTTTGACTCTACGCTAACCCGCTTCTCGGGTCAGCCCCTACGTCATTCCATCAGAGACTTTGAATCTTCACTTCCCTGCTCCTCGGGGCAGTCTTCACTCATTACACCAGTGGTTCGCTCTACGCTCCCTGCTCCTCGGGGCAGCCTCTACGTCATCACCTGAGACTCTATTGCTGCGCTGTCCCACCCCTCGGGACAGTCTCTGCACTTTCCTCGTCAGAAATCCTGTCTCCGCGCTCCCCCGCTCCTCGGGGTCTGCCCAGCGCACCTCTGCCTGGGAGCTTCTCTTCTGGTACATTGTACACTCAGCCCTGCCTAGTATTATGACTCCTTCAGACTGTGTCTCAACATCCTGCTCCTCAGGGTGCCTCACAGTATTTCCTAGTGCAGGTACCTGCACATGGCAGTGACGCAGGACATCCTCTCTTCTCCAACTACAGTCATGTCCCTGCTACAGCTGACCTCACCTCCTGACGGTGTGGACTTGTGGGGCCCCCTCCAACTCAAGTAGCATCAACATCCACCTTGGGCCAAGAGTCCACGAAACCCACGAATCATAACAATATGGAAAAATGGTTTAGTAAATCTAAACAAATGCGGGAATATTTAGCCGCGTAATCTGATATTCATGCACAGTTTGTGTGGGTACATTTTGTTTGCTAATTGGCTTGTTTTGTGTAGTTAGGTGCCCATCAAAAAATGTACCCTGGGAAGTCCAATAAAAATATAGTGTTCGCTGCTGACACTGTTCTAGCGCAACATAAACATATATATTTTTTAACTTTATCACCAAATTTTTATCACGTCTGTCTTGAGATTGTTTCAGGGGAGCGGGTTTATTAAAGGGTTACCAGAAGATTCCATGTCACCAGGAATAGGGTGAGCCAGTCCTTATTTTGCTGCATTGCATGCTGGAAGCAGTGCATCTCTCCATTCTAGATGACACGGAGTCCTTCTGATAATCCTAATTGGGGAGGCAGTGTCAGATAGGCAGCTTACTGCTCCATTGTTAAAAAAAAAAAAAAAGAAAGAAAACTAGTAGACCATATGCTTGGCCACTTACTAGAGAGAATGTGGAGAAACAGGTTGCCATGCTGCATGTTTGACAGACTTGTCCTAGATCAGGACTTCCCAAACTTGTCCTTTTGATTCCACAGCTTGTCAGGTTTTCAAGCTATCTACAAGGAAGATGCATGAGATCAATTTGCCTACTTTGGAGACCCAAGATGTGCAAATTAATCATTTGCATATTCATTGTGAGTATCCTGAAAACCGCACTTGCTGTGGAATTGTCAGCAGGCCTGGATTTAGCCATAGGTAACTTAGGAATTTGCCCAGGGTACCAAATTCTGATGGTGCCAAACACCCAGGCCAAAATGGAGTGTAACTGTGGCAACGAAGAGCCTGCTCCAACAATCCACTTCAAAGGGGAGGGGGAGCAATCTGGGATTTTGGGGTGTGGTGGAGGGAAAAGGAACTTCCCCCACTTTCCGATCTCTAGGGTCTCCCACCCCCCACTCTCCACCCCTGTCTATTGGTACAAAACTCTTAAATCCAGCTCTAGTAGTCAGGTCTGGGTTAGGAAGCCCTGACCTAGAATAAATGCTTCTGGTTTGTGATAGAAATAAGAATTAAGGAGATTCAGAACATGTTTAGTGCCAGTAGGGTCATTGGCTATGTCCCTGGCTCTACCACTGTAGCACATTTGCCATTTACGAGAAAAAGGTGCTACATTCAATAGGTGCTTTTTTTTTTTATTTTGGAAGAAAATGTCTGCTTTTCAGAGAAGCTAATGTCCAGCAGAGCTGAGCAAACTTTGTAGTGTGCATTTCCTGCAAGATGGGGCAAGCCAGATTCCTTTCCATGCCCTTTCCCCCAAAATTTCTGCATACGCTGAAAACCCTGACCTGCCACTTTCCTTCCCCCTCTCCGTTAGGGAAACACAGATGTAAAATAGCCATAACACACACATTGCCACTGCTGTCTCCGGCATCTGTATAAAACCTTAGGGTGAAGGGGAATTTCTGCTTCCTCTGAGGATAACATCTTCAGCTTCAACTGTTTCTGTTTTTGCCTGCTCTGTTTCCCTTGCATTTTTATTTCACTCTCTCCATCTGGTTCTCACCTGTCAGCAAAGAATCTCAAGGGCCACTTGTGGGGTGTCAGCGGCACCACATGAATTCCTGTGTTTTATATGCTCCTCCTCCTCCTCGTGTTCCTGTCAGTATTCTGCGATGGGGAAGGTCATTTTCAAAGCCATTTCTGTGGAAATGGCCTTTTAGAAAATTGCTTGCCTGATGCTGATAAACGTTCACATGAAAGGCATATATGTGAGTAACTTTACCCACAGTGGAGCCGATGCAATACAGTGCATTCAGCCTAGTGCCCAGCTTGCCGTGCAGTTGGACGTGTGTTTTGGATGTGCTAGAATAACTCCCGATGCAATAATGGGATTAGTGCATCCAAAATTAGTGCATCTTCATCTACCTAGTTCCATTGCCCTTGTTTTATTATAACTTTGCCTCTTCTTCTATGTTAAGGTTAATGTTATAACCCCTTGTTCCATGTAAACCGATATGATATGATCTGTATCATGAATGTCGGTATAAAAAAAAATACTAAATAAAAATGCGAATCCAACCAGCGTGAAACTAACAGTGCTCATCACAGGTAAATGCCATGTAGATGAGGCTATTAGCTATTACCCTGATGCAAAAAATCACTTTGCGCCCAACGCACATGTTTTAACAAGCAAAACTTAATGCCAGCCCTGGAGCTGGCGTTAAGTCTTCACCCGCTCCAAGCTGCTATAAAAAAGCCAAATATACTGCTTCCTCAGCATTCGGGCAAGAAAATCCCAGCGAGTGGGTTATGCACCTCTGCCAGCAGATGGAGACGGAGCAAAAGCTGATGTCACGGCTATATAGTCCTGCCCTGACATCAGCCCACCAGTATTCTCTGTCTCCAACAGATAGTGGACATGCATTTCCCTTCGGGGGATTGCCTATGAGTAAAAAAAGAAAAGAAGAAGAAAAGATGAAAGAAGTAGGAAAGGAGATATCAGAAAGATGAGATGTCTATATAGCACTGCTTGCCTCCTGAGGTGATACCATGCGGTCCCTCCCTCAGTAGAGCCTTGAGTGGCATGGACCTAGATTTGAATCAGCGGTAGCAGGCTGAGATAGGCTCGGCTGTGAAGGCTTTATCCCTCCCTTCTCGTAGGTGGACCCGTTACTGCTCTCAGCCAGAGAGGGCTGAGCTCAGGTAAAAGTTTTTACCTTTTTTTTTTTTTTTTTTTAAACAGCGAAAAGGAAGAAAGGAGGAGGAGGATCTGCTTCCTTGGCGTTCAGCTGTCCCGCTCACGTCTCTGGGGATTTCTATGAGGTGAGGAGATAGTGCAAGGACAGTGGGCTGAGCAGCTGTTTGGCTAGACCCCGCTCCCAGGCTTCTCCTGTTTTGGCGCAGGATAGGCTGCGGGGTAGTTTTGTGCGGTTTTGCTGCAGGCCGTCAGCACGCATCTGCATATCTGTTTGTGCGTTCATCCTCATCTGTGCGTCCAGTTTGGGCATTCTTCCTTCTGAGCGCACATCTTGGGCGTCTAGCTTAGGTGTCGCTATTGGGTATCCAGTTTGGGCATCCAGACTTACCAAGCTGCCCTTCAAAGGCTTTTGTTTGGCAGTGAATTGGAAAAAATGGCAAATAAATGGGGAGAAACCCAATCCCTCAATTGCCAGAAGACAAGAAACCTTTTGCCCGGTCTTTATGAGTGACTGGCTGCTCTCGAGGACTACCGACATTTTAGGCCTTATAGATGAGGTTCTTACCAGATGTCCCATCCCTTCCACAGTCTCAGTCCTTTCACCTTCGAGGACCTTGAAAGGATGTGGGCTCCGGAGATGAAGGCCCTTGGTCTTCCCAGTGAAGTTTTGTGGGCTCACCTGTTGGTGCAGGAAATAGGTGATTGTCTATCCCATTTTTATCACTGATGAGTCCAGATTAATTTGGATCAGTGGGTTCTCAAAATGATTTGGGATGGATATAATCTAGAATTTCTTTGCATTCCTCCGGTTGCCTTCATGGTCTCTCCATACAATTCCCCCTGCTAAATCTGAAAACGGTGGATTCCCGTTCCCGAATTGCAGCGAAATACGGGCCGTTATTCCATTTATTTTGTTGTGCCCAAGAAGGAAGAGTCATTTTCAGCCTATACTGGATTTCAAGGGCATCAACTGACATATATAAGTCATGCATGTCAAGATGGAAATAATGCGCTCTGTCATAATGGCTGTTCAAGCAGGGGAGTACCTTATTCTCTGGATCAGACAGAGGTGTATTTGCATATTCCCATCCGACAGGAACATCAGTGGTTCCTTTGATTTGCTATCCTGAATCATCGACTAGCCACAGTACCCAGGACCTTTTCTAAGGTCATGGTGGTGGTAGTGATGGCCCTTCGCAAGGAGAGCATTCTAGTTCACCCCTATCTGGATGACTGATTGATTAAAACCAAGACAGTGGAAGAGAGTCTTCGTGCTTCCCGCAGGGTGGTTTGCTTATTAAAGGAACTAGACTGAGTGGTGAATCTGGCCAAGAGCAATTTGCAGATGTCTCAGACCCTGGAGTATCGTGGGGTTTGATTCGATACAAGGCAAGGCAGAGTATTTCTGCTGGAGTCTTGGATCCATATGATGATGCTGCAAGTTCAATCCCTTCGGAACTCTGATCATCCGACCGTGTGGTCTTATCTACAGGTGCTAGGGTTGATGGCTGCCACTTTAGAAGTGGTTCCTTAGGCAAGGGCACATATGTGCCCTCTTCAAGGTGCATTGCTCTCCCAATGGAGTCCGCAGTTGCAGAACTATGCAATGAGGCTGCTCCTTCTTATAGAAGTGATATCCCAATTGGACTGGTGGTTACACGTGGATCATCTCAGGAAGGGAATTTCCCTAACAATGCTGGATTTGTTGGTACTCAGGACAAATGCGAACCTCCAGGGCTGGGCGGCTCACTGTCAGGTGTTGGTGGTACAAGGGCACTAGAATGCAGCAGAGTGGCAGTGGAACATCAACAGATTGGAGGCACAAGTGGTTTGGTTGGCATGCCTGCAGTTCACTGAGAGGCTAGAGGCTCGGGCGGTCTGGATAATGTCTGACAATGTGATGACGGTGGCTTACATCAGTCATCAGGGTTGAAACAAGAGTCAACAGGCTTCAGAGGAGATAGATTCTCTCATAGTGTGGGTGGAGCAGCATCTCCTAAGCATATCTGCCTCTCACATTGCCGGAAAGGACAATATCAGAGTTGATTTCCTCAGCAGGAAAAACTTGAACCCAGGAGAATGGGAGCTGGTGGATGAGGCCTTTCAGATCCAGGTGAACCACTGGGGCCTACCGGATTTAGGCCTGTTGGCGACCTTCAACAATGCAAAAGTTCCACGCTTCTACAGTCGCAGGTGGTAGCCAAAAGCGATGGGTATCAACACTCTTGTTCAGGAGTGGTCAAGTGGTGCCCATCTCTGCCCTGGCCTCTGATAGGCATGCTGGTCTAGAAGATTGCAAATCAAATCAACACCATCCTTTTAGTGGCTCCGGATTGGGCTCAATGGCCGTGGTACATCGATCTCCAGAGACTTCTGGTAGGCAGTTACCTCTGGCTACTGTTTTGGATGGATCTGTTATGTCAGGAGCCCATTCTGCACAAGGATCCAGGTCGATTCTGTATTATGGTTTGGCCATTCAAAGGACTCGGTTGTTGAAGTGGGGTTTTTTGCCTGTGGTAATTTCCACTCTTCTTTGGGCCTGGAAATGTTCTACTTCTCTAGCCTATATTAGAGTTTGGAGGGTCTTTGAGGCCTGCTATTCTGAGTGAGGTACTCAGCCACTCAAGGTGGATATTCCTTTGATTTTGGAATTTTTATAGGATGACTTGCTTAAGTATTTGGCCCTTAACACCTTGAAGGTTCAAGTTGCAGCCCTGGCTTATTATAGGGGGAGAGTCAATGGAGGACCTTTTGTCTTCCCATTCCGGACATGTCCCATTTCTTGCAGGGAGTTAAGCATCTTTACCCTCTGTTGCAGCTTCCGATGCCTCTGTGGGACCTCAACTTGGTCCTCGAGTTCTTGGTTGGTCTGACTTTTCGACCGCTGCATACTCTTTCCTTGTGGCTGCTTACCTTGAAGACAGTTTTTTCAGGTACTAATGCTGTTCAGCTTCAGGCTCTTTCCTTCCCTGAGCCTTTTCTCCATATGACTTCAGATCCAGTTCACCTTAAGACTGGGCCCTCCTTTTTTCCCAAAGTGGTTTTGAAGTTTCATTTGAATCAGTCCATTTCTCATTTGAATCAGTCCCTGTCTTGTACAGGGACAGAGATGAAGTGGAGTACCATCTTTTGCATTCCTTGGATATCAAGCAACATTTACTGCAGTACTTAGAGATGACCAAAGCTGTTCAGAAGTCTGATCACCTGTTTGTGCTCCATGGTGGAGGTAAGCAGTAAGCACTGGTGTTGCAGGCAATGATCGCCCACTGGGTCAAGGAAGTCATTATGGCATCCTATGTGACTTCAGAGATTGCCATACCAAAACAGATTAGACCACATTCCACGAGGGCTCAAGTAGTATCGTGGGCGGAATTGTGTTTTGTTGTCTGCTGAAATTTGCCAAGTGGCGACATAATCATCTTTGCACACCTTCTTCCAAGCATTACTGCTTGGATGTTAGGGCTAGGGAGGTCGCCACGTTTGCACGGGCGGTATTGACTGTTCTGCTGGCTTCTCCCACCCTTTTTGAGATTAGTTTTGTTATATCCCACTCATTGGGATTGACCTGCCTGAATGCTGAGGAAGGAGAAATTACTACTTTCCTGATAATTTTCTTTCTTCTAGTAAGGGCAGGTCAATCCCAGACCAGCCCTCAACTGCCAATGTGTAAATTTGTGGTTCGCCTTCTTTGGGAGAGCTATGCAGAGTATGATTTCTGCACTTCATGGAATACTGGTAAGTGGCTTCTCTAGCCCTTAGTTTGCTAGATATGTTCCTTCATTTGGCTGAGCTCAGTGTTCCTGTCAGTTGAGAAAATGAATGGTTGGCTGCTGATAATAATGTTCAAGTATAATCAGGTTTGTCCACAGTTTGACTTTTCCAGAGAATACTGGCGGGCTGATGACGGGGCGGATCTATATAGCCGTGACATCAGCTTTTGCTCCGTCTCCATCTGCTGGCAAAGGTGCAAAATCTACTCGTTGGGATTGACCTGCCCTTACTAGAAGAAAGGAAATTATCAGGTAAGTAGTAATTTCTCCTTTTCTGTGTTAGTATTGTCCTGATACTATGTAGGAGGAACCATAGGAAGTAGCATGAAAAAAAAAATTCTTGACAGCCTTCAGGTTAGGAATATAGACACTCAATGTATGTGTGTCTGTTTCCTAACCCATGGCTGTGTGCTCGTTAATTGAGCGTCCGTTTTCCTAATCGGCTCACAGTCACATCTCTGGGTGCCCAATGCCATGGACGTGCTAGGGACGCACAATTTATCCTTGTTAGCACAGCAGCTCATTTGCCTATTGCATTAGGCACCCAGGAGAGAGGGATGTGCGTGCCTTAAAAAAAGATGTGCCCAGTTTGGATGCACAGTTTTATGTGCTTGATATTACATCAGCCCCAGTGAGCGGACATGTCCCTGGGAGTGGGGGTGGGGAGCAGTGTACACTAATGCACCTGCAAGTACATATTTTTTTTAAGTATGAATGCACTTCCACCGCTCTCCAAAAAAAAACCATGCGTGACCATTAGGAAGGTGTAAATATGTGCGGGTAGTTTTGGTGGGATAATCTATCATAGGAAAATACATGCAAGAATACTTTAATGCAGGCAGTTACAAAATTATCTCCTATCGCTCTGTCTTTTCAGCAGGTACCTCTGTTAGTCTGTTTTTCTAATCTAGTGTCACTATGTCTCACAGGGTCCTAAGGGAGCAGTGGATTCGGGCCAAGTATGAACGGAAAGAGTTCAAGGAGCCAGGAAAACTGATGCTTTTTTCCAATGGTAAGAACGGGACAAAAAAGAGTCAGAGCTGCTGAGAGTGACAGCTCTGCAGATGCCCTTAGAGCACAGCTGGTGCAGTGGTGCAGGGGGTGTTCATACACCGCCAGATTCCTGATCCCACATCAGCAAGGCAGTGGTACAAGAGCAGCTCACCCTTCTGACACTAGCAAGCTCGGTCCTGTGAGCACTGCCAGCGACCGACCCTAGCTAACACTTCCAAATCCGCAGCCTGCAAAAGGGAAAGGGCACCAGGAAAAAGGTGCAAGCAGGAGCCAGCTCTCAATTCAGCAGGCAGGTGAAGGATGTGGTGAATAAGCAGAGGTTTCTCCCACACTCAGTGTCTAGCACGCCGAGGCCTATCAGGGAGAAATGTCTGCGGAGGCTCACTTTGTAAACTGCTTGACCTGCACTCTTAACTATGATAGACTGGGGCTGCAACAGATCGATGGGGCTGTGGTAAACCAATGCTCTCCTATGGTCCCCAAGGGAGTGGGGCTTCTGCCTTCCTTGCAGCCCATTCTCACAGCAGCCAAGAGAAGAAGAATGAGAAGGAGCAATAGGGAGAAAATCTGACTGAGGGATAGAGAGAGACACAGTTTGACAGAGACAGAATGCAAACAAAAGGGACAGAGAAAGTACATTTTGCTGTTAAATCACAGTGTCTTTAGTTTTACATCAGACCTGTTTTTTAGGCTATCCTGAGGCATCCCTTACCGGAGAATGCCTTCCCGAAGCAGTGTGCAGAAATCAGTCTGGCCACTAATGGGGAACTCGTGCTGCACCTGATCATGAATGAGCCAGGGCTCAGCCCTAAAGACTCAGCTCTACAGCAGCAGTAACTTTATTTTTTGCCCAGCACCATCGGTTTCTTCCTGCGCCTTTGGACTGCCAGCTTAAAATCAGAACTGGCCTCTGCTGGGCTTTGGCACAACGAGCCTTCATTTACAACTACTCTCCGGGATGTTCCCATTTCATATCCCTTCAGAACTCAGTCAGCCCAGCCATTGC
The DNA here is from genome assembly GCF_901001135.1 of Rhinatrema bivittatum. Taxonomy (NCBI): domain Eukaryota; kingdom Metazoa; phylum Chordata; class Amphibia; order Gymnophiona; family Rhinatrematidae; genus Rhinatrema; species Rhinatrema bivittatum. The sequence goes on along the minus strand of NC_042616.1, from coordinate 411,845,059 downwards.
AATGACAATTGGGCCGGGCACCCTTGACCCTTGGGCTGTGCACCAGGGCTCTTTCTGGAATTCTGCAGTCATGGCCCTTAAATCCTGACGCTTAGTTGTTGTCATTGCATGATGGCTGAGACTCCCTGCCCCCAGGGGAGGGGAGGGGGGTGGAGGTGGATGTGAGCACTCCCTCCATAACATCACCCGGCCTCAGCCGACCCAAGGAGTGGGAGCATCGACGCCTGCAGAAAATTTTCAGGGGCGGGAGAAGGGACATTAAACAAGAAGAGGAATGTACAAAAGAGAATCGCGGAAATAGTTATAAAAACAATTAGTCTTAAAAATCAAAGTGGGGGGGGAGGGGTAGGTGTAGCCCTCCTCCTGCGCAGGCATTGAAAAGGAAAGACATAAATCACAGACAGCCCGATACTGTAAAACCGCGGGAGAGCGGACGAACGCCCGCTCTCCCGGCGCACGCACCGGCCCTTGGCCGGTGCGTGCGCCGGGAGAGCCATATATTGAGGTGATTTGGCCATATATTGGCCAAATCACCTGCAGTGTTTCAAATCCTGGCCCCCATCAGCGACAGTGTTTGCCCACCGGTGCCGCTGATAATGGAATTTCACATCCCACCTCCCCCTCCCCCCAGGCAGCCAATGTGCCTGCTGTTTGGTGCTGCCAAAGCAACATTTGAAGCAGGCCCTGTCCACCAGAAGCACTTCCCAGCAGGCTCCCTGGCCACGGACTTCCATCTTAACCAGTCAGTCGTCCTGCCAATATTCTTTCCCAGGTCCCATTCGCACCAAGGTGAATGAGCACTGTACAGTTTAGACTGCAAGCAAACCTTAGTCTTCTCTCTGGAGCGGACAGAAGCCCATAGACAGTCCACCCAACTTTTTATTTCTTTTAATAAGAATAAGTTGGATGTTGCCGTTGCCAAACACACTATCTAATCGGCTAGCAGATTGCATCTCCTGTTATGCCCAGGTGGGACTGCATCTTGGGGGCCATGTCAAGGTTCATTCTGTCAGAGCCATGGCAGCATCGGTGGCCGTCTTGTGAGCAGTTCCCATGGAGGAGATCTGCAAGGCTGCGACATGGAGTTCTCGCCACACATTCACATCTCATTACTGTCTGGATAGAGATGGCCAACGCGACAGTAGCTTTGGCCAGTCTATGCTTCGGAATCTGTTTTGAGGTGTGGAACCCAACTCTCCGCCTAGGGCCCATTGTTTGGGTTCAGGGCTGCCTATCACTGTATTATGAACAGCACCTGGTTAGGTGTCTGTTGGTCCCTTTTTTGTGTTGGGGGCAGCCTGAAGCTATGTATTTATCCATATGTGAGGACTACCATCCTGCTTGTCCTCGGAAAAAGCAAGAGTTGCTTACCTGTAACAGGTGTTCTCCAAGGACAGCAGAATGTTAGTCCTCTCAAAACCTGCCCACCACCCTGCGGATATGGGTTTCTCCTATTTTTATTTCATTATAATTCTATGGTACAAGACTGGAGAGGGACCCCGCATGGACGCATGATATAGGGCATGCTGGGTATGCTCAGTGTGCTTAGTCAAAGTTCTAGAAACTTTGACATATGTTTTCCGCATCAGGACTCTACCTGATGATGTCACCCATGTGTGAGGACTAACATCCTGCTGTCCTTGGAGAACACCTGTTACAGGTAAGCAACTCTGCTTTCACTGGTCTTCTGGCATATGTAATTCAGTCATTGCCATAATACAAATTCTGCAGCTCGTCTGTTAACAAATACACCTCTACACGAACATATCAACCCCAGTTTTGCAAGCTCTGCACTAGTTTCCCATCACTTATCACATTTAATACAAATTAGCTACAACTGTTCCTACTCTAATTGTGTCTCTTCACCCTGTATCACTGCCTCATTGCATTGAAATTGTACACTCTCTACCGCTCAATGAGGTCTGTAAACCATTATCTGCTGGATTTTCCCTCTGCAAGATTGGCCTGCTTTGATGAAGCAGAGAACGCTTTTTTCTCGATGGCTGGTCCCACCCTCTGGCACTCTCTTCCCAGAGATATACAATCCATCACAGATCCTAAATTCTTTAGGGAAGTGCTAAAAAACTCATCTATTCCTGATGGCCTTTAATTCTGTCAGCTGAGTTATTGTAATTTTTACGACATGCCACAGTTGTTTTTTCTTTTTTAATATGTACAGTATATTTATATATGTTGTGTTTCTGTTTTTAGTCATATAACTATGGATGTTTTTACTATAGTCAGCCCTGAACTTTGGAAGGGCGGGTAAAATATCTTTAAAATAAATAAATAGGAGAGCTTGAAGTGGGGTAGTTGGGACAAGTGAGAGTGGATGTTTGGAAAAAGAGAACGTCAGTTTTTGTATGGTAGGAGGTGAGAGAGCAGAAAGGAGGTAGTAATGAGGTAAGGACAAGGGAATCAGATAGCTGTAGATTAGTGAGGGGGTGATGGAGGGCTGAGAGGTTGCAATGAAGGATAGAGTTGGGGAAGTGAATAGCAGGGCCAGGGAGATCTGGAGAGAGAGATGGAGGAGTGAAATCTAGGCAAGAGTGAATAGAGAGGCAGAGAAATGAAAGGAAAGGAAAAGATCAATATCAAAGCGATGTAGGAGAGGAAGATAAGCAAATAGGAGAAGAGAAAAAAAAAAAGAAACGTTTGGAGAAGAGGAATGCACTGAAGGCAGAAAAAATCAGGACCAACACAGTTAGAAAAAATAGAATGCCAAACAGCAAAGATAGAAAATAGTTTGGGCCTGATAGTCAATGAATATCCAGCTAGCTAAGTTAGCCGGATAATTTCATCTTATCCGGCTAACGTAGCTGGGATATTCAGTGGCACACCCAGATAAGTTTAAAGTTAGCTGGATAAGTTTATCCAGCTAACTGTAGCTCTAACTTATTTTGATAATTTAACTGGACAAGTGTGAATATTGCCACTTATCTGGTTAAGTAATGCCATCCTCATCCGTCCACTATCTGCCTACAAATTATTCAGATAGCCAGATAAGTGACTTATCCAGCTATGTAGTGGTCGCTGAACATAACCGGATTTTCAGCGGCTGCTAGAAGGCCAGATAAGTCCTACTTATCTGTGGGCTCATATGAGCAGAAGACCTGAGCTGGGAATCAAAACAGTCTCTCTCCCTCCCATCCCCCACTGAGCCCCCAAACTGGACTTACAAGATCTGTAAATTTGAGAGATTGAGATGGTACCCAACACATATCCTGGCTTATGAGTGAGGCTCATTCCTGTCACGTATGCACAAAACAAACCCATGTGGAGATACTAACTGAAGAAACAGGAGTATCATGTTACCTCCCCGAAATTAGCTCTGTTTAAAGAAACCCAACAAAATAGTTGGGTAAAGCTGAGACTTTAATAGGCTAATGAATGTATTCAGGTGCAAGTCTTAGGGGTTCCAAATATCTCTTCCCTACTCATCTAAGCTAATTTTCTTTGAAATCTTAGGCAATGGCCGTTGACCGTGATAAGTTCACCCACTATCCCATCCCCTCTGCCCAGTACCAGCTTAACCTCCAGAACAAAAGTGTTATCTTTTGAAACACAAAACCTCTTGTTGTAGGGACAAAGGAAGGGAACCTCTGGAAACGTGGACGAGACAACGGGCAATATCTGATCCGCAAGTTTGTTTTATCCGAGCGGGACGGGACTCTGAAGTACTATGTAAAGCAAGATGTGAGTGATACTGTTCAGCGCTGACTCTGTCCTGGGCATCTCCTGTCCTACTGCCTTCCAATATAAGAACCTGGGGTGGGCACCTTCTGTGGGTAACATGGAGACATTTCCATTCTTCACACTCTCAGTCCTCAAAGATCCTGGTAGCAGTCAGACATTTCCATTCCATGTACATTCAGCCCAGGGGACTCTCCCCCCCCCCCCCCCCAGAGCTATTGCGAGACCAGAGACCACTAAAATTACAAGTCTTCTTGTGCATTGTACTTGAATTAGAGTTCAACAAGTTCTCTCACTTTTCAGGCGAAAGAACCAAAAGTGTGCATTAAAGTCAATGCCCTAAATGCCACCCTGCAGCCTGAGAAAATTGGGAATCCGAATGGCCTGCAGCTCACCTACCTCAAGGATAACAAAACCAGGCACATATTCCTGTACCACGATCACGGGAAGGTAATTCAGAACCAATCCTAAACCAAGAACATATGCACAGCATTATTGCACTTAGTGCAAGATGCTGGTTAAGGAAAAGGGAGGGGAGTGGGAGCAGTGGCTGTGGGAAGGGGAGGGGTGAATGAGCGCTAGATGAGGGAAGAGGATGGCTTTGGGAGATCAGGCTGAGGGAAGGGGAGGAGTATGGGAGGGGTATGGGAGCTTAGGCTGAGGGAAAGTGAGGAGCATGGGAGCTCAGGCTGAGGGAAGGGGAGGGGCATGGGAGCTCAGGCTGAGGGAAGGGGAGGAGCATGGGAGCTCAGGCTGAGGGGAGGGGTATGGGAGCTCAGGCTGAGGGAAGGGGAGGGGTATGGGAGCTCAGGCTGAGGGAAGGGGAGGGGTATGGGAGCTGAGGGAAGGGGAGGGGCATGGGAGCTCAAGCTGAGGGAAGGGGAGGGGTATGGGAGCTCAGGCTGAGGGAAGGGGAGGGGTGTGGAAGCACTGGCTGTGAGAAGGGGAAGGGTATAGGAATGCTGGCTTTGAGGTAAGGTGTAAGAGCATTAGCTGTGAGAAGAGGAAATTTTTGGGTATGCAGAGCACTGGCTGTGAGGAAGGATATGGGTACGCTGGCTGTGGGAGAGGAAGGGTATGACAGCACTAACTGTGGGAGGGAGAACATGTGAGAGCACTAGCTGTTTAGGATATCACAGAAATGACTGTATTGTCCATTTTTTGGTGCTTTTCATGCAGAGCGATCTTACTTGGCACTAACACATTTTTCTTCCTATCTTGCATTATTAGGAGATTGTTGGCTGGTTCAATGCAATTCGTGCAGCCCAGTTTCACTACCTGAAGGTGGCATTTCCCATGGCCAGCAATGATGAGGTGAATCACCAGCAAGCACTGACCCTGGCTTCCAGAGCCTCAGAGCCTCTAGCAAAAAAAGTGCTGCACTGCTATACAACCATGTCCAGTATCAAAATCATGGACTCTTACAGATATAAATAGTGAAAGAGAGGAAGAAAAAAAAAACCATGCATGAAAAAAAAAAAACCCCACCCCTGGGGGAAAAAACTCCACTCTCTATAAATGAAACAAATGATAGCTCATGACTCTAAGTGACAGCCTGGTACAGCGTCAGCCACAAAAGGCGATCTAATGTCGGTGGGTTTAGGCTAGAACTCAAACTGGCCCCCCCATCATCAGTCAGTACACCACTGACAGCTCCTCATTCGTCAGCATTAAACCCAGGGACATCCTACAATCAGACTCCCCGCCATGCTGATAGTTATCTAGCACAAGTGAAGTAAAGCCAGAAAATCCTAACAAGAATCCAGGTGTGTGGAGGGCTTCACAGTTGTCCCCACATCAGCTGCACAGTGGAAGAATTGGGTTTTTTTGGGCTGGGGGTTGGGCGGGGGAGGGGGGTACAAATATGTTTAACATTATCCTTCGTTTTACAGATAAAATGCAGACTGACCCGGAATTTCCTGAGAGAAGGTTACATGGAAAAGACTGGCCCGAGGGTAATGTTACCCCCCACCCCCTCTTTGGGGGACCTCCCAGAATGCAGGGGCTCACTGTAGTCCCCGGGGGCCACTTCTGCTCCCAACTCTCTGTCTCCTCTCAGTTCACACCAGCACAGTTCACACCAGCACAGTTCACAGCAGGCCACCGAGGTTCGTTCCGGCAGGGAGAAGGATAAACCTGCGGGGGGCCCTAGGCTCATGGGGCGAGGACCCTACACAGTCTCTCACTTCCTTTAAAATCTCTGGATCCATAAATCGGAAATTCTCAATATTACTCTACCTGGGCCGGAGGTTCTCACACTTACGAAACAATTCTGTAAGGAGGAACAAACTGTTGGAGGAATTGGAGGAATTGTGGTAGTGTGTGTACGTGCTATCATATTTGGTGGCAATGCCCAAAATTAAATAATTATTAAAATCTCTGGATCCAAAGTACTCACACTTTGCTTGAGAGCACCCTTGACCCTGAAGAAAAACACTGGACACTCTGGCGGGGTGTTAAAAAAAAAATATTTACTGCAACCAAAAATACTTAAAAGTCCAATTCACAACAAAAATCCTCCAGCTAATCTCACAAAAATAAACAGCCTAAATGTGCCTTGTTTCTCAGTTTTAATAGCTGAGGAAGTGTCCCTTTGGATGGCAGGCACTAGGAAAAGACCCAACTTTCCTGGGTGATAGAGCTCCTAACAGGGCTGGGATCTCCTTTATCTTTCTAAGATGGTAAAAGCTTGGACCTCTGTTGGTAGAAAGACCCAAAAAGTGTTCAAAATCCGAAAGTCTTTCTTCCTTTTTCTGTGGGCAAGAGCTGGAGGCAAACAATTCCTCTCAAAGCAATTGGAACAAAACTCTGCAAAAACTGCTTCTCTCTGTCAGGTCACTGCCGCCCCTTCTTTAACTGAGCAAATGGAGTCACAAAGCCGTCCTGACCTCCCAAAGCAGGGCTAACAGACCTGCTCAGGCAGGAGCAGGAGGATCCCAAAAAGCAAACTCGCAGGAAAAAACACAAAATAGCTCTTCTCAAAATTCCTTTCAACTTCTCCTCCACTCTGCACAGACACCTCTTTCCAGAACGTGGGGTACCGGATGAGGAAAAAATGCGTCTTCCCTGGAACCAGGCTGGGTGCCCAGAACTGGGAGAAACTGCAACACTCTCTTTGCTTCTCCACAGTCCACAACAAAAATCTAATACTTCAATACTTCTTTACCTGGTATCAGGCTGGGGGCCCAACAATGGGGAGCAATCCACAGCAACTCAAAAGACAAGAAACTAAATACTTTAAGCCACACCAACCCAGGTGCAGAGACACCAGTCCAGACAAGTGCCTGGAGGTGCCTGCAGGGATGGCCTGCAAACTCTCTCTCTCTCTTTAAACTATCTCTAGCTTACTAGGTAGTAAGCTAGGAACAATTTAGGTAGTGGAGACCTAGGGGCTCTACAGTTAAGAAGGAGCAAGACTGGAACTGAGGAAGGATTCTTCCCCAAACATCTGTGTAAGCATTCTCTGCCTTGTCCTGTCAGTACAAGAAGAGAAACCAGCTCCCCTACCATTGATTCAGGGAATGTTGGTGTGTGGAACCATGAAATATAACGGCAGAGAAAAATCCCAAGGCCCATCTAGTCTGCCCATTTTCCTTTCAGATGTAATGGCACGGATCCCAGTTGGTCTCAGGCTTTTATTTTACTTCTTCACAACTAGGAATCCTCAGTGCTTATCCCAGGCTTTCTTGAATTCTGTTACTATTTTTGCTTCCACCACCTCAATTGGAAGCCGATGTTATGCATCCACCACCCTTTCTGTGAAGAAACATTTTCTAATATTAATCCTGATTCTACCCCCTTTATTCATCACATAATGGCCTCTTGTTCTAGAACTTTCTTAGAAGTGCCAAAATGGGGGGGGGAGGGGCAGAAGTTAAAAGTAGATGCAGATGGTGTGCAGTAAAATGGCTACCATGTGTACATCTTGCCAGTGGCCACCCTTGCCTTCCCTTTCCCAATTAAACAGCAGAATTCATGGTTTGTTGTTTGAAGTGCGAGGGGAGTCTGTACTGTAAAATGATTAAAGGCAGGGACTCCTACAAGGGGACGCCCAGGATTTATTGCAGTCATGCAGGTGATATCATTGCCGCTCTGTCTCCTCTTTTTCCTCTACAGCAAACCGAGGGTTTTAAGAAGCGTTGGTTTACCTTGGATCACCGACGACTGATGTACTTCAAAGATCCTTTGGTGAGTGGTGCGTCCTTTGATTTTCATCTTTGGTGCACAGGCTGAAATCAGGATTATATTCTCTAGGGAAGGGCAAGGCAGCTATGTCCTGACTCACAATCTGGATGTGAATCAGCTGAAGCCTTGATGTGGTAGAAAAGAGAGGTTTTGAATTTGGAAGAGATTTTGCAGGGTTGTCATTAGCATCAGGCAAATGGGGCCCCGTGCTCTGAGTCTCAGAGGTGGCTGCTGCTTTTTTTTTCTATCCCCCAACATCCTTCCTGCAGGTAACTCTCCACCGTCCTACTGTAGCCTCTGATTCGCGCACAGCTCCAAGTCCCTATCTCTCGCACAGATGCAGAAAAAGAACGCAGGAGAGGCGCGTGTAGCAGCAGAAGCTTTGTCTGCTTGCCATGCCATCTCCTCCTTTCCCTTTGCTGCCGCAGCACCTGTCTTTGCTTCCATATGCGGCGGCTGCCACTGCCTTTGCCTCCCCTTCCCCCACCTCCATTTGCTGCTGCTGCCGGGTGGGTGGAGAGAGCACTGCCTTTTTCCACTCCTGGCTTGCGCCCATCGACATTCTCACTGGGCTGGCCAGCCCAAAGGAGAGAACTGCCACTGTTAAGGAGGAGGGAGGCATTGCTGTCTGGGAGCCAGGAAGAGGAGGAAATGGGGAGTTCCCTGTACGTACCAGGATCAGTCCAGACGGTGGGTTATGTCCCCCTGTCCAGCAGATGGAGTCAGACCAGAACTTCCGAGGGAGGTGCCACATAAGCCCCCATCCCCGCTATCCCTCTTCAGTATTTGTTCCCGTAATGCCTGGGCCCGCTCCGGCCGTAGGAAAACCTTGCCCTCCGACGTGTCGAATCTCGCTCCCAGAAACTCCAATGACTGGGACGGGGTGAGACTGCTCTTGGCGAAGTTGATGATCCACCCAAGGGATTGTAGCAGCTGCAGCACTCTGTCGACCGCCCGACAACCCTGGCTGACCAACCAGGAAAGAAAAGCAAGAATTATTGAACAAAGTAAGACAGAAAGTCAAAGTCCTGGGGAACTGCTGTTCCCCTGCTCCTAATCTGCTGGAGTCAGAACGATACTCAAGAGGGATAGCGGGGATGGGGGCTTATGTGGCTCCTCCCTCGGAAGTTCTGGTCTGACTCCATCTGCTGGACGGGGGACATAACCCACCATCTGGACTGATCCATGGTACTACAGGAACGAAAATTAGCAGGTGAGGAATAATTTTCTTTTCTGAAAATGCTCCTGCTGGTGTGCAGGGAGAAGAGGGCACGATAGGCAAAAGGTGTGGGGAAGAGAGAGTGGGGATGCTAGGAAGATTGGCCAGGGAAGGTGGGCTGAGGGTAGGGAGTCATGGAGATCATGGAGGCTCAGGGGATCATGGAGATATTAGAAAGAGGGTGAGGAGGGAGGAGAGTGGAGTCATGGATGGTGAGCAGAGGGAGGGGATCAAGTAGAGGGTGGGGACAGAGTGAGATCAGAGGGATGGTAAGCAGAAGGAGGGGTCAGGAGAGGGTGGGGGAAGAGTGAGGGAGGGAAGGGTCTCGGGGATGGTGGGGAGAGGAGGAAGGCAGAGCAGGGTAGTCAGGGAGGTGCTGGACAGAGGGTGGGGTTCTTCTGGGGTGAGGGGAGGAGGCACCTTTGGCTGTAGCCCAGGCTTAAGATTGGCCGCATCTGGAGAGCTAAAGTTAGGGGCAGGGGACAGCAATGTTGGGAAGTGGTGATATGTTTATTTTTCTACTGTTTCACTGTAGAATCAGGCTTGTGATTTCCAATTTAGTTTTTGTTTGCATTTTCTGTTTCTAATTTGTTTTTCCTTATTTTGTATTTAGTGAAGGTTTGTCTGTGTTCTGCATGTGTGATCAAGGTTAGGGATTCTGCTAGTGTATAGTTTCTGTGTGGGGGTCTACAGCAGTCTAGCCTGTTCTGTTTTCAATAGGAAGTGTATTGGCCTTCTAGGGCCTGATGTAAAATTTGCAGTGCTGCCTTTTCGTAGGTAGGGTTGTGACTGAGTGCTGGAAGATAATGCTGTTTTGGTGTGGCAGATTTGAATTTTAGGGTAAACAGTATTTTGGCAGGCTCTGATAGCTCAGTGATGTATATGAAGGTGCAGGCACACATTTCAGGCACACACAAAGGGGCGCACAAAGTGGCAAGCTTCTTTGTTGTGCTCTTTCATGCGCACGCCAAGGGCACATGCCTACCGGTGCAAGCACCTTCGGCCAGGATTTTGCGGTCTCGGCGGTATTGGTGGAGAGGCAGATGTTGATTGCTGGGTGGGACTAGGCCGCCTGGTGCCGGTGTCCTCCTCCCTCACCTGTGTGTGTGTGGGGGGGGGGGGGGGGGAGGGAGTGCCCCTCTTCTAGCTCCTGCCGGTGCCTGCCGCTATCTTGCTGGTTTGGGGGAAAGGTGCTGTGGTAGCTGGGATATGCTCAGATTTGTGTTTTTCACATGATCCTTTTGGGTGGGGAGTCTTAAATAACTAGTACTGCTTTTGTAGAAAGGAAAAGAAAAAAAGAGATGTCACATCTGTTAAATTGATGTTGGCATGTTAAATGTATGCTGCACTATGCATTGACTCAGCAGTACTTGTTGTAGAAGTTGTGGAAAGGGACCACCATAACACCTGTGCAAGGCTACTGAAAATTATTATATGCCTCTAATGCCATGGGCCATAGATAATCATATGTCAACATTCTCCACAATGAATTTTCATGCTACAGTATTGTGTTAAATGTAATTTTTTTTTTGGCAATTTTTTTGTTTTGCAATTAAAAGTTCAAAAGGAATTATTTCCCTTCTACAAGTCCATGCCTGATGTGATGTCATGTTTCAATTATTGCGTTAGGGGCATATTGGGTCTCCTTTTTACACTTGCTGCTTAATATCACCACTGTTTTGGTGTCTGCAAACAAAAATGGGAGTAAGAGGCTATATGTCCACCATGTACAACATCTATCATTTCAGTAACAATTATCATTGATAACAAGTTTCTTTCCTAGTTATGTTTATTCCAAGTTATTCTCCTCCTTGTTCTTTGTAAGACATATTATTGTCATTATTTATTGCCTGCTAGAATGTAAACCGGAGTGATAAGTAACTCTGTTACCTGAACCTCTGTATAAAAAAGTAAATAAATAAATGTACAACATCTATCATTTCAGTAACAATTATCATTGATAACAAGCTCCATTCAATTTTGCCATTCACTCCAAATGAGAGAAATAATCTTCTGTCTTATGAAAGTTTTCATCCTCATGTAAAAGAAATCTTCCTGTGGGAAGATTTTTTTATGCTTGTGTGATTATGCTCGGACCTATCAGAATTTAAGATTCAGTCTAAAATTATGGCTGAACGGTTTTTAGTACCCTTCAGCATGTGTTAAACAAGTCTATTGTCTTGCATTAAATGCAATCATGACATATTAATGTTGCCAAGAGTTAAGATGATGTCTGGTCAACAAACTTGTGTATTAAGACATATGGTGCTATCATCTCAGATTCGCTCTGCCTTTCCACAATACTGGCAAATTTTGAGGGGTCATTCTGTATGGAGTTTTCCACCCCATTTTGCTCTCTCACATGGTAAAAATATTGAGGAACAAATTATAAGGATCTTTCATGGAATTAAGGGAACGTTAGGATGAATTTGATGGATGCATACCCTTATGAGAATTGTTCTATGTGTCCTTTAAGCTTGAATCAAGACTATATATTTATATACATCCATAGGTGAAGTTATTAATGTGAAATAGAGTATTGCAAATCCGCACACACAGTTTATTTAATCCAATGCCCTTGTAAACTGTATTATTTATTTATTTATTTATTTATTTATTTAGAATTCTTATATACCGACATTCTTGTATAATTAACAAATCATATCGGTTTACAATACAACAGAACAATAGCGGCTAAGGCATTACATTAAAACAAAGCTTCTAATAGAATATATAGAACAACATAACAATAGCAGCTAAGGCGTTACATTAAAACATAGCGTCTAATAGAGTATAAATATGAGAACAAGTGAACAATTCAAATAGAGCGTAAAGGGGACCCTGAAGGACATAGGAGAGATCTTAGATCCCAATTATGTTCTGTTATGTCTGTTATGTTATATAGGAAAAACCAAGTGCATGCTCTGGATTAGATTGGTAGAGTATAAAAGCTGCTTGCGGACATTGCGACAAGAAGCCCCTTTAGTTTCTCATTTTATGTGACATGGCCATGCTTTTAATGACATCAAGTCGGTTATTTGTGATCAAGTGAAGCTTGATTGGCAAGGAGGGGATAGGAAGGGTACAGTAAATAAGAAAGACAAGAATGGATTTTCTGAGTGGGATCAGTACATCCCCAAGGTTTGAATGCTGACTGAGAATGAGTGGCATATTTTATTTTGACAGTTGGAGAGTATTCAGTTCAGCCGAGATAATGCCAGAGTGGTTTTATTATAACACAGATATACTGCATTTAAAAATGGATGGGAGCAACCAAAAAATATGATTTAAAAATGATTTGTAACAGTTGAAGAATACGTTTTGAATTGAACAAGCTGTTCAAGGATATCTGCCGAGGCAGAAACAATAGTGCATTAGAATGTGCAATAGGCAATGGGATTTATCCTCTGGAAAAAAAATACTGGAGCTAAGTGCCTGAGGCCCTTAGATTGTTAGCCCTCTGGGGAAAAGGAATACCTAATGTACCTTGCCTTGAGCTACCAATGAAAAGGCATGAGCAAAATAAATAATAAATATTCCATTGTAGAGGCCAGTTCTGATTCAGCTGGAGGTCCAATTCAGCAAGAGGAAACTGCCCAGACAAAAAAAATACATTGGGGGTCAATATTCAAAGCCATTTAGCCTGATAACTCACAAGTTATCCAGCTAAAATCTAGCTGGATGATAAAAAGAGGCATTCCAGTGGTGTCCCTTAGTTATCCAGCTAACTTAGCTGATTTTCATCTGCATCTGGCTAAGTTGCCAGATAACTTTAGGCCTGCCTCAGAGTAGGTCTGACTTATCTGGCCTCATGTGGCTGGATAACTTTAGACCTTACCAGCTATATTCAAATATAGCTGGTTAAGTGGCCATGCTATCTTTTAAAAAACGCCTAGCAGCCCGAATCAAAGTCCCACTCCCCACCCAAGCTGGAAAAAAAGGCCGTGTTGGGCCAAGCCTCCACCACCTCCCAAAGCCATCTGATAGAATTTTATCAGAAGGCTTGGGTTCATAGGAAGAGGAATGGTCAGCAGACAAAACGGAGATGATATTGCCTCCGTATGTCTTTGGTGAGACCTCATTGGGAATATTGTATACAGTTCTGGAGAAATCACCTTCAAAAGGATATAAACCAGTTGGAGAATGTCCAGATAGTGGCTACTAAAATGGTCAGTGAACTTCGTTTTAAAGAATATAGGGGATAAATTAAAAGATCTAAATATGCATACCCTAGAGGAAAAGCAAGATAGTGGAGATATGATAGAAGCATTTAAATATCTCAAAGGCTTCCATGCACAGGAGGCAAGCCTCTGTCCACGGAAAGAAGTCTCTAGAACAAGGAGTCATGGGATGAGGGTGAAAGCAGGTAAACTCAGGAGTAATCTAAGGAAATATTTCTCTACAGAGAGGATAGTGGATACATGGAACCACCTCCCATGGAGATGGTGGAGAAAAGAGCAGTATCTGAATTCAAGAAAGCATAAACATAGAGGATCTCTGAAGGAGTGGTAGGAATTGTAAAGCTGAATAGAAGGTTTGGAGATTGGATAGGCTATACGGTCTTGTTCTGGCATCATGTTTCAATGTTTTTATGTTAGTGTAAGGAGTCCCAGGACGACCTTCCCCCACTCACTCCTTGATTCCATCGAAATTGCCAAGAATCAGGTCTTGTGTGCCTCCTCCCCAACCCACAAACCCTCCTGATATCTTTTTAATTCTCCTTCTTCTGCTGGGTTCCTCATATCAGGCAAAATGTACTACCCTACCATACACTACCGATGAAAGTGAGACTACAAACTGATTTTAAGAAGTTCATGCGGGATTTAAAAACCTGGCTGTTCGACAAGACATACACAGAGGGAAGATGAGATAGCATCTGTTTTACTGTCAATTTCTTTTAACTCCAGTACTTATTTATTTCTTTTAGCTTTTACTTATTTATTCCTTTAGCTTTTATCTTTTACTATTTACTTTTATTATTATTATTTTAAATGCCAACTGATTATTAGCATTGTTTTTTTTACCTTAATGTATTTTACAATTTGTAAACCATATTGATGGAAGACGGTATAGAAAATGTGATAAATAAAACAAATAAATAAATAAATAAATACCCTGATGGAGCAGAGACATCAGTTTGTTTGCAGAAGGCAAATAAAGACTTTCAGGCTTACCTAGCACATTACTGTTTAGTAAGCTTTCAGTCTGTTTACGTTTATCATGAGTGTTTGCACTGCTTTTAGGATACATTGCACTTGTGATAAGATTCTATCAGAAGGGTTTGGGGGGAGGCTCAGCCCGGCAGGGCCCTTGTTTTGCAGCTTGGGTGGGGAGTTGATTCAGGTCACTAGGCTCCCAATGTTGTTTGTTTTTTAAAGTTAGCATAGCCACTTAGGGGGTCATTTTCCAAGGAGTTACCGCGGGAGATAAATTCTCTTGTGAAGATTTGATGACCTTCGGAGTGAGGAAACTCACTCCAAGATGAGATTTGGGCAACGTTCTCTCAACCTAGCTTGATGGACACTCTACCTGGGCAACAACAAGCTAGGTTGAGAGAACGTTGCCCAAATCTCTTCTTGGAGTGAGTTTCCTCACTCCGAAGGTCATCAAATCTTCACAAGGGACCACTGTTCTGTTCGTACGTCTCATGTTGAATGTGACCGTGGCCCCCAACCCCCTACGCTCATACCTAATCCCCACCTCGAGTTACTAGGTGGGCCTCCCATGGGGATACTAATACCTGTCTAGGGAGTAGGATCTATAGCAAGGCTCCCTCTCCCTCTCCCTCTCTCTCTCTGCGATATTGGTAAATGAGGCCCTTAACCAGCTATATCTATAGATATCTAGCCACACAAGGCCAGATAACTTCAAATCTAACCAGTGATATTCCAAAAATGGCTGGTTAAGTTTAAAGTTATTCAGCTCCTTTAACTAGATAACATTAAACAGAGAAATTCAACGAGACATTTATCCCATTGAATATCCAGCTAACTTTAATCAGATAACGCATCCACTTGCTGGCTTACTGAATATTGGCCTCATTATAAACAAAACTATATTTGTAATAAGAAAAATTGTTCAGTAAAAACTCTATCAAATAGAGAAATAAATATTTATAATGCTATTAAATTTTTAACGATGTGCCTACAACACATCAGTTTGCATAGAGAGTTGGCAAGTTTATTATTTTTTGGCTTATCTCTTTTTTGTCTAAGTATATGGGAACACCACCTCCCAAGAGTCATCTTATTAATTTGTTTATGACTTGCTATTGTACACTGTCTGCATGAAGATACAGTCGAAGACGGCTGAACTCGACAGAATGTGTCTGCTTTTGGTCCTAAGCTATCTTGTTGCTATGAGGTAAATTTGTTGGATGGGTAGTTTTTATTTGTACCCCTCCCCTCTCTTTTCCCTGGCACAGGATGCATTTGCCAAGGGCGAGGTTTTCCTGGGCAGCAGTGACCATGGCTATGATGTAAAGCGAGGTCTGCCCCCTGGCACCCAGGGCAACGCCACCTGGCACTATGGCATCACCATAGTTACCCCGGAGCGCAGCTACCTCTTCACCTGTGAGAATGAGAGTGACCAGCAGGGCTGGATCACCACCTTCCGGAAGATCATCAGCCAGTCCATGACACCTCAGGACTGCACAGGTAGGCTTTCATGCACTGCTTCCACTCTCCCTTCCAGGAAAGGAGGCAGATTTAGCATCATTCTCATTTTTCTAAATATTATTTTTTTCTGGGTGTTAAGATAAAAGGGACTTTTAACCCACCAATGTATTCGTCTTGTCACATGGAAGCATACCAATAGAAGGAAACCAATGTCCCTTGAACTGTATAATTGTGTAACACATAGAGCCAGAGGTACTAAGCATTTTTGCCATAGACACAAAATAGGGGAAACCCTTTAGAACAGGGGTTCTCAATTCAGTCCTCTGGACCCACCTGGCCAGTCAAGTTTTTAGGATGTCTACAATGAATGTGCATGAGCGAGATCGGCATGAACTGCTAGAGCACTCCACTGACTGAGACATTCCTAGGAAATTGACTGGACAAGAGATGGAGGAGATAACCGAAGGTGATATTGCCTCTTCAGAAGGGTATAATACCTCAGTGAAGAAGCTGTTCAGGAGAGGGGAGCTGGTGACCCTTCATTCTGGGGCATGATCTCCTGCACATTTTGGATAAACAATGAGAGGCAGTAATCTGTAGCGAGATCCCATATTCCTGGATGCTCTTAGCCCTCCCCCCCCCTTCCCCACAGGTAACAGTCTCCCCCCCCCCCCTTAAACAGGGATTTGCAGCTCCTGGATGGATTCACGGCTGGTGAGATAAGTAATGCAAGGCACTCCTTCAGTTAGATCTCCCATGTGGCCTGGCTCGGGCTAGTTCAACACAGTGTTTATACCCATGCTTCTCAGGAGTCCCCCCACAGAGTGATGGCCATTGCAATCTCAGCCTTTTTCTACAATTTTATCCTCTCTAAGCCATAACTCTCCTTTGGCATAATCCTTGAAGTTTAGGGTTTAAAGATCAGAGGCTGACTAGGAGTGTTTATTGGAAGCTTTTCTTCCTCCTTTCACCCCCCCCCCCCCCCCCCAACCCAAATTCCAGTTCTGGTCGGGGCAATTTCAGAAGCTACAATCTGCTCAGGCAACTCTCTCCCTTCCTCGGGTAGGTAATCCAGGATAATGAGTTTGGCTAGGATGGAGCTATCCTTGTTGCAGGCTGTTATGTGCTTGGCACGCCCCTTCACAGTGACTCCTGGAGTCTTCTTCCCTGGGTGGTCGGACACCACTCAGGGATTTCCCTGTCGCCCTCAGTGTAGGCACTGAGGGACTTGTGCTAACCCTGATCCCATACCTGCTGGCCTTTACTGCCCCATACCTGCTGGTCAAGATGTAGTAAAGGCCTCCCTATGCAGGGACAGTCTCTAGTTCTCCTTTTAATCAGATGTTTGACTACTCATGCCATGTAAGAGTAGGAAAGTCATTTGGCTGCAGCCAGAGTTATGCAGATTTTTATCTTGAATGGCAATTAGTCCTTCCTATCTCTCGAGTATAGGGAAGCCTCTCGTATCCAAAGAAGAAATTATTCTTATGGTGTTGAACTTCAAGAGCTGTAGGCCTTGCATTTAGTGTCCAGATCTCTCACTTCTATGTCCACTCCAAATTTGGTCTGTT
Organism: Rhinatrema bivittatum; assembly: GCF_901001135.1. Lineage (NCBI taxonomy): Eukaryota > Metazoa > Chordata > Amphibia > Gymnophiona > Rhinatrematidae > Rhinatrema > Rhinatrema bivittatum. Next base: position 411,827,774 of record NC_042616.1, on the reverse strand, counting down.
CTGCAAAACCTAAGCTCCGGGGCAATGGACTTGAATGTAGTACCTTTGGTGCAGACCCACATGTGTTTCTCTTGTTCCACACTCCTCTCAGGGTACTATCCAGTAGTCAAGTGTTTGCAAGATTTACTTTCCCTCTCTCTTGGGAGGTTAGAAGGAGCCTGAGCATGTGTCTTTTCATAGTTGTCTCCTGCAGGAAATGGCTTTGGAGTTTCCTTCATGGTTATTTTGCATCACAGACATAAGCCTTATATGTTAGAGAGGGGAATAATGATCCAGGGCATCTGAATCAGGGAAGGAGTCCTAATGGAGAACCAATGGGTCCATGTCTAGGCTGAAGGTCAAAGCCAGCATCTAGCATTCCAGAAATCCTGGTCTCTGCCTTGAGAGAAGGTGACCTAGGTGGTAGTTATCAATGTAACATCATTAGCTGATGTGAACAAGATGAGGGAATCTAGTAGTCCTCAGGTACCCTGGAAAGAGATTCAGATTTGGTCTGGGACAGAGTTTCTTTGCAGGACCTAGCAGCAGTTCACATGGCTGACACAGTCAACATACAGATGAATATTTTCAGCTGATACTCTTGAGACCCCAAAGTGAAAGGACTTGCAGAAGTGGCCATTGCCTTACTAGGGGTTAATTAGGGCACCTCAAGTAGATCTCAGATCAGCCCAGCAAAGCTCCAAGACAAGCAAATTCTTTCATTGAAATAGGAAAGCAGGAGCCTGGTTATTTGGATATCCTGAATCATGATCTGCATCCAGTCTTCTACATGTCTTCCTGTTGGGAGCCTGGATATTCCCTGGCCTGAGTTGTGAAAGTACAAATAGGGGTGCTCTTTCACCCTTTCCACCAGTCAGAGGATTCCTCCCTAAAAGATCCTTTTCATTCTCTTTTACAGCTTTGGTTATTGAGAGAATCAGGCTACATAGTGAGGATACTTAGTATCGGGGATTGCAGCCTTCTGTGGTACAAAAGAGGACCATGTAGTGAACCTGACAGAGTTTGGAGCCTCTGCAAGGTCAGTTTACAGAGGAACAGTTTTCACTTTGAGGGATTGATTCCTTCAATCTTATCCTTCCACCAGAGGAGACTGACATGAAGGCATAACCCACAAATCTTGCAGAGGGCAGAGACCTATTCTCGTTGTTGCAAGGAATACAGTCATAGAAACTTTCTCACTACTTTCTCAGATGGGATACTTTCTTCTGTGCAGTCAAGAATTTAAGTCCTCTGCTGTGGGAAGTCTCCTTGATTTAGAATCTAACTTAGTTTTGAAAGAATCTGATCTCCTTCCTCTCAAGTCTCTTACAATAATGTCTTTTTGAGTCATGTTGTTGATGTTGGTCTTCCTGATGGCCTTTGGTAATTTTAAAGGAAAGGGTATCTCTGTATCCAATATATTCTCTCTTCTAAGGATAGTGATTCATTTCTGTCAGAATCTAGCTTTTGTCTCTTATAACAGTGGGAAAGTCAGGCAATGTAGGCTAGGACGGGAATGGCCATTCCTAAGTCCTTGTAGTTCACTTTTGAAATGTTTGTAGGTGATCAGCTTCTTCTTGGATAGGTCTTTGATGTATTCTATTAAAGCACAGTGGTTTCTAAGGCATTGATTTCAGGAGGAATCAAGGAGATGAATGCTTCAGCTTGCTCCAGCAAAAGTTTGCACACTTGATGAGGGAGTAGGACTCTTATGCAGAAACAGAAACTGTCTTTCTAGAGGATAATGGCAGGGCAGCACCCCTGTCTCCATTACATCCCTGCTCTAAGCACTTCATTGTAGATTTGTAGGTCAGAAGAGGCTACATTTTGATGTAGAAGTCTTGAGGGCTATCATGGATTCATCTTGCCTGGTCTGGGTGGAGTTTGGGTATATCCCACTTGTCTGGACTGATCTGGCATGAAATTCTTCTAAAGGGACATCACTCCACGCAAGAATTATATCAAAATTATCTTTGGTTTGATAAGGGTTTAAAAGATCTTGAGGGATCAAACATTCTAACTGATTTCCTGTCTCCTCCAATTTCACCCCCCAACCCCCAGTTAGGACAGAAGGAGGGTAGGGGGAGCATCAGAAAGATAGGATTTCCTGAAGGCTGTTTACAAGGGGAGGTGCTGGAGCAGAAGCAGAGAGAGAGAGCTGAGAGTGAAAGCAGGCACCCTGTAGCTTTCTTCAAAGGATTGAATTAAGAGGTGGGAAAACTTTCATGAATATTGATTCTGCGGCAGTTGTCAGTAATAATGCAGCAACAAGCTAAATATATGTTTCTTCTGTGCACAATCGTAGGAACATAGGGGCGCTGACTATAATGAGAAAAACACAGGCCAGTATATTGTGTAACCATGTAAAAAGCGTCTGCATGGCAGGACAAGAAGCAAACAGTTTTTATATTTTGTCAACTCACCATCACACAATGATACCATCCTACAAAGATGGACTTTCTGGCTGACATTCACTACCATGGACTTCAGTATCATCATCCCATTACGGATTCACAGAACGTTAGGGCTTGGGAGACTTCACAAGATTATCTATTCTGTGCCAACCTCCTTGGGGAGTAGAGAGAGTCCCAGCCATTGTTCAACAGTGACGCCTAGTGGCCAAATTCAGAACCCATGATTGTAGGCTTCTGCAAGGAGCCCTGGCATATGGCCCCCAGCCGAGGATAGTCACAGTAATGACTGGGCTAAATTGAGTTGGGAGGGGGTATAAAATAGGGGAAAGATCCCTGAGTAGCTACAAATCCCAGCCCAGGTTTTGAATGACCTGCCATGCTCAGTGCCCTCTTGTGCTTTCCTGACTTATTTTGCAGCCTTTAGGCCTTCTAGGTTAGCCTAGCCAGCCTTGTGCCCTGTTGGGCCTTCCTGTTTATGGTTGCCTTTTCTGTCTTGTCCTTGTCTAGTCCTGTCCTTTTCTAGTTCTTGTCCTGTCCTGTCCAGTCCTTGTCGAATATCATAAGCCCTGCCCTTGTCTTTTGGTCCTAGCTTGCCCTTGATCCCAATCCTTGTTCCAGCTTCCAGCCTAATCCATGTCCCAGCTCTCAGTCTGTACTGTGTTCTAGCCCTGCCTATATCCAACTCCTGCCCGCCCTTAACATCATCCTTGCCTCCAGCCCTGCCTGTACCCAGCTCCCAGCCTGTGCCTGAATCCAGCACCAGATATGATATTCCCCAGAAGACAAGTCCTACCAGTCCCCAGATTAATGGGCTCAACCTGTGGGGGACGGGGCTGGTTAGCCAGAAGACCATTTCTAGTACTGCCCTGCAGTGCTGTGCCGCTTCTGTGGGACTGATTCCTGACTCCAGCTAGCCAAACCGTGATACATCACACTTATATTTTATTTTATTGATATTACATTTGATATAACAGCTCAAATGTAATTACTTACTAGGTGGTAAACAATTATAAATATCTAAAAAAAAAAAATACTCCCACCCAATATAACTATAAAACACTCCCTCTCAATCTACCTCATATGGTCAAAACAGAATTATGCATAAACATAAAATCACCCCCCTTTGCCCCACAAATACATTTAAATCAAATATAAAACATCATCCTATATTCCCTGTCCATCCAACAGATATAACAAGCCCAGTCACCATTACTTGGATATAGTACCTTAGACCTATTCATACCAAACCCTAATCAGTGTTGTTAAAAAAAACACCCTTACATTTTGCTATGGATTTTGAAGTTATTTTGTTTTGGTGCTCCCTGTAATTTTTGGTATATTTAGAAATGCTTCGGAACCACTGATGTAAGTACCATGTCACTTTTGTCGTCCTTCTCTGAACTGGCTCCAATTTCTTTAAATTCTTAAAGCGTAGGGCCATAAAGCTGAATACAGTACTCCCAAGAACAGGCTCACCAGTTCTAAACGGAGAAGGGGAGGGAGGGAGAAGAATTTCTTCATTTGTCTTAAATGTATTAATCCTGTTAGTGCATCTCAAGATATTGTTAGCCAGTGATGTGCTGCCAGTTTCTAATCACAGGACTCTCACTGCACAGTAATCAGCAAGTGTGTGGTGTTCATGATCATTAGCAAACACCAAACAGGATACCTTTGCATACACAAGACAGTGCCACAAATTGCCATATAGATACTGATACACCCAGGGGTGTAGGATGACTGAAGGGAGAAATTTGCTGCTGCCTTGTGACAAAAACAAATTAAATGCATGCTAATTGTGTAAATAAAAGGATAGTCAGATTGAAAGCTCACTTCCCCCATATACTAATGTGCATTAACTTTCTCATAGACATGTACACATAGTACTGAGAAAAATAATGACACTGGGACAGGGCAGTGATGGAAAAAAAAGGTTAGCATGCCAGCCTTGTTAACCTCTCTGGCAACCCTACCAACACCGAAAAGGCCATTGAGATGCTGATTGCATCACTACCTTCAAGACACAACAAAACAGCACAACCCCAGCACCCCTGCTGCTCCCCCAACAGTAAGGCTAACCAGAATTCCTTGAGGCCTACCCAACCCTACCCTCACCCTGCACCCCCCCCCCCCCCCCCCCAGGTCTCCCTGATCCCTATATCTCTTCTGCAGGCAGAAGGAGATGTGCTTACCTCCGGCTAATTTGCCCAGTGCTGTCAAAATCGTGCCAGCTCCTCATCACTTACACTTTGTTCACATGCAGGTCAAGATGAAGCAGGGATGAGCTGGCACCATTTTGACAGTGATGGGCAAGGTAGGAGAAAGTTAGCACCCCTCTTCCCTAACATGGAAGTGGTTCAGGGATGCCTGGGCCCTGGGGGCCTTGTTACAGGAGCCCACATTTGGATTTTTAGTTTAGTTTAATTTAATGTCCTTTTAGACCACCCTTCTCATAAAAATCTAAGCAGTATACAGCAAAGTCACATAAAAACTTACAAAAACATGTAAATAGTTAAAATCAACTAAAATTATAATAGAAGGAAAAAATACTCAAATGACATTTCTCTCCATTACCTGCGGTTATCATTCAAAACAATCCTCCAGCTCACAGAGTTCAAAGTGCATCAATAATATTTCTTGCAGTCATGGCATATGCAATTCATAAGCCTGATTAGAAAACCAGGTCTCTATAATCTTCCTGAATTTCAAATTACCCTTCCCATTGTTTTCAAAGAACATCTGCCGTCCCACCTTTTGGCATTTCCGGACTTCCAGAAAGATTGCGGTAAAACGGTTTAAGTGACCATTTGCCCTTTGAAGTCAGCATGGCTGAGCAAGGAAGCAACAATTTTCAATGAATAAATGCTTTTCAGAAGTCACTGTCTTACAAATGCATATGTGATTCATAAGCCCGATTAAATAACCAGGACATTTGTAATCTTCCTGAACAGGGGCGGATTGCAGGCAAATATCAGCCCAGGGGATTTTTTCAAAACCAGCCCACAGGATACCTGTGATTTCCTTGGCACGTTCTATGCAGTCTATGCTTCACCAGCTCCCAAAATCCTATCGAGCCGACCTTGGAGAGATACATCTTGTGACCTGGAGCCTGGCAGAATTAAGGCAAAATATCTCAGACATAAATTTAAATCTTTTTCCTAACAAACTAGAGTACATCCTAGACCAGGGGGTGAGCAAACTGAGCTGCAGTCCCCCATCGATCCATGCAATCAGTTGGGGCCCCCGCGAGTTTAGTTACATCTCTCATATATCTCAGATTCCTGCTCTGGTGTTAAGCTTTTTGCCAATCAACCACTCTTCCTGAACCAGTTGTCAAGAAATGAGACAGTCACACTGCCAGCCAAGTGGCTCAGGCACAAACAGACATTTGCTGTTGTGCTGCTTCTCTTGTGTTCATTCAGTTGAGTGCTGACCTGCCCCAGCATTGCCGCATCATTATGTACAAAGTTGATGTCTGTTGCCAGCCCTTTCCTCAGCCCTGCTGCAGCCCCCCCCCCCCTCCCTTTTAAATCCTCACCCCCTTCTTGGCACCTTTATTCTCCAGAAGACTCACTGGTTCCACAGCCAGCTGCCGCACAAAGCTCAGCGCAGCCATCTCAGACAGAAGCCTCACTAATACTGCAAAAGCACCTCCTTCTGGCTCAACTCTTCTTTTCTGTGACAGTAGCTTGCCTCCACGTCTGGGGCCTCCCCCCTATCCAGCACATTCTCATTGACTGTGTGCTGCATGGTCTGCTGCTTTTATAGGGGCCGATGCAAAAAAAAAACCCGCGCTGAAAGCGGACGCTGTGTATTCAGCGCCTGGTTTCATAACGCGCCCCCAGGCACCTCTCCTGGGGGTGCGATGCAATATTTAAATTAGGGCTCGTGTTGTCGAGGAGGCGCTAGGGGCGATTGCGCGCCCCTAGCGCCTCATTGACAGTGCAAGCCAGAAAGAGGTCCGCTGTGGTGGCTGTCCGCCGGTTACAAAAACGGACGCTAAATTTATCAGCGTCCCGTTTCCCTAACCAGCGCACATGCAGGGGTTAGGAAAATGGACGCTGATTCAGAGTCCATTCTCCCAACCTGACTACCGGCACCAGAAGGGGTGTAAATTATTTTTATTATATATATATATATATATATATATATATATATATATTATATATATAATATATATGTATAAATTATTTTTATTATTATATATTATTATTAAAGTGTCGGGCACTTATTATTAATTTATTCACTCCTTCACTTATTGCGGATCGGTCCCTTTACTGTCACATGTCAGTGAAAGGACCAATCTCCTTTCAGAAGGCTGTCCTGAAAGGGGATTGGTCCTTTCACTGGCATGTGCCAGTGTAGGGGCCAATTGCATAAGGGAATTAGTTAGCGCCTCTACAACCCGCGTCGAACTGCAGGTCATACAGTTCGCTGGGCTCAGCGTACTGTATTGCCTCGGCCCCATAATTCCTTAGGCTTTGCTCTTCCTACCTACTCCTGGGGAAGGGAGTCCAGAAGTGAACCATACCACTTGCTTCCTCTAGGGCTTAAGAAAAAGAGAATTAAACCCTGGCCAAGGATATATGCATCACTACTGCAGCCGAGACTGGGAAGAGCCTGGCCCACAACAACAACACAGCTCCAGATAGAATTCTGCTTTCCCACATGGAGCCAGTACAACCAGAGCTAGTGCAAGGGTATGAGGCACTCTAGGCAAAACCTTACAGCCTTGCACCCTCCAGCCCCACCCTCCACACACACAATTAAAAATTATGCATTTGTAATAAGTACAGTCTTCTAAAGTAAAAATATCACATGTATACTATATTTATGTGCACTGCTGTGTTGCCAACCAGAAAACCCTGCAAAAAAAAGTAAGAAAGACCCTTGGAATTCATATGGTAACGTGTTCTGGGTGTGCGCTTGGCCCTTAGAAAGTCATGAGTAAACTAAATTATAATTACAATATAGTAAAACTCCCATACCAAAACAGCATTAACTGCCAGCACCAAAACAGTAACAACCCTACCTATGAAAAGGTAACACTGCAAATATTACACCATGCCCTAAAACATCAATACACCTCCTAATTGGAAAAACTGAACAAGCTAAGCTGCTACAGAAACACCCTAACAGAATGCCTCACCTCGGTCAGACACAGGCAGAACGCAGACAGAATAAATACACCAATACAGAATAAAGAGACCATAAAGTATAGATAGAAACATGGAAACAAAAACTGAACTGGAAACCAGAACAAGCCAGACACTGTGTATGAAAAACAGAAACATTCCTTTCCTGATTGTACCCCGGATCAGTCCATATGAGTGGGTTTATTCATCCCTACCAGCAGATGGAAGCAGAGAACAAAACTTTGGGGCACTGCTACATAACCAAGAGTGCCACCTGCAGTCCCTCAGTATTTCTTTGTCTCCAACAGATGATAGAGGTGCATACCTACAGTCTGGAAGTGTAAAAAAAAAAAAAAAAAAAAAGGAAGAACAGGATTCAGCTCCTCAAGGTGTTAGGTTCCTTCGTGGGACAATCCCTTGGATAGAGCAGGGCGAGTATGGGGTTGGAAATTCCTGTCAGGACTCTGCCCTTTTTGGTGGGGGGGGGGGGAGGGGGAGATAGCCAGAGGCCCTGGCTCCTCTCCCCCTTTGGGCTCTTCACTCCCTCAGTGTGCCTGGTTCCTCAGCAGGTAGCCTCCAGAATCAGGGGAGTAGTGCTTTCCCCCTTGTCTTTTTTTTGTTCTGGCCCTCTTTCTTTAACAAAAAACAGAGCAGTGAAGCTGGGGAGGCTGCAGCAGTGTTTCTGTGTAGGGCTGAGGAGCAGGTAAGTTTGTTTTTCATCTGCTGGGAGGGCAGGCAGGAGGGAGCAGGCCGAATTGCCTACCTGTTATCAGGGTTTGTGCTGTATTTCAGCACCCGGACAGCGATCAGTGTGACGCTGAGCTCCGTTAGTTTTAGGCCTGACCACATGTGCAAGCCCGATTGCCCCGACACACCGGCTCCCACAAGCACAGCAGGACTTTGCCGCGGCTGCGGCCTGAGGTGATCTTGCCTAGATGCGGCCTCGCTTTGTCACGAATTTGCGCCAGAAGGGCCGGAACCTTGGCGGGACCCCCAGGGAGCGGTGACAAAGTGCAGGCAGCTGGGTTGGCTTCTGAGGCCCCATAGGGGGTCAGAGGAGCTGGAGGCCATTTTGACAGCATATGCCGAAGTGCAGGCTGCCATTTCAGAGCCCCGGGATTCCCCTCCCTCGCTTTTTCTGGTGGGAAAGGACCCTGCTGCTAGCAGGGGACCGGGGGGGGCTCAGGAGGGAGTCAATCAGGACTCTTCTTCCTTGGACTTGGAGACCTGGAGGCCTTTTCCATGGGCTTTGTGCTTCATCGTCATAAGGCTTGTTTAGCTCAGAAGACTAGAGGGCCTGTGAAGTCAGCGCAGGTCCCCAAGGGGGGAGCAGAAGTAAGGTCAGACAATGAAGGTGTGATGGTCCACTCCTCTCAGGAGGCTATCGGAGGGAGGTTCTCTTTTTTATGAGGAGTGGACCAGAATAACGTCAGATCAGTTGGTCCTGAAGGTGGTAAGAGATGGTTATTCCTTTGAATTTTCTCGGCCACTCAGGGACACCTTTGTAGTCTCCCGCTGCATTTCCCAGAGCAAGGAGGAGGCGGTGCGGGATACGCTACAGCGATTACAGTTTTTTTGCACCATTGTTCTGGCCCATTCTCGATCTGCAGAAGGTGAATGCTGCTCTCTGGGAGCCGCAGTTTTGGATGGAGACGCTGTGCACAGTGATAGTGGTGGTATGCAAAGGGGAGTTTTGAGCGTCCCTGGATCTGTCGGAGGCCTACCTTCATATCCCTATTTGACTCGAACATCAGTGGTTTCTGAGATTCATGATTTTGGGAGAACATTTCCAGTTTCGAGTTCTTCCCTTTGGGTTAGGGATGGCGCTGCTCACATTCACAAAGGTGATGGTAGTAGTGGTGGTGACCGTCAAGGAGGGCATCCTAGTACACCCATACCTGGATGATTGGCTCATCCGAGCAAAGTCAGAGGAAGAGTGTGGTCACTTAGTCCAGCAGCTGCTCCAGCTTCTGGGGGCACTGGACTGAGTGATGAACCTCACAAAGAGTCATTTGAAGCAGACTCAATCCTTAGAATATCTAGGGACTCGCTTCGATATCCATCTGGGGAAAGTGTTCCTGACTTCGGAGAGAGTCCTCAAGCTGCAGAGTCAGGTTCTTCAGTTGCAGAGCTTGGTGATGTCCAAGGTCTGGGATTACCTACAGGTCCTGGGGTCCATGGCTTCTACGCTGGATTTAGTACCATGGGCTTTTGCTCACATACGTCCTCTGCAGGGGACGCTGTTATTCTGTAGGAACCCACGTCTGAGGAATTTCAGCTGCCATTACCATTGCCAGAGGAGGCCAGGTCCAGTCTTTCATGGTGGCCGCGGCACAATCTCGAGAAGGGAATGGATCTGGAAATGCCCGACTGGGTACTTTTAACCACGGATGCCAACTTCTCTGGTTGGGGGCAATTTGTCTGGGGAAATCAGCCGATGGTCAGTGGTCATCAGAGGAGGAAGCTTGGTCAAACAATCGACTGGAAACCAGAGCAGTGAGCAAGGCCTTGTTGGAATTCCTTCCACTCGTTCTAGGCAAATCAGACAATGCGACGACAGTAGTGTGCATCAGTCATCAGGGCGGTATGAAGAGTCATCTGGTGGCGTTGGAAGCACAGGAGCTGTTCCTGTGGGCAGAGAAACATCTGGAGAGACTAGCTGCTTCTCATGTGGCTGAAGTGGACAATGTGCAAGCGGACTTCCTCAGCAGACAGCGTCTGGATCCAGGGGAGCAGGAGTTGATGGCAGAAGTTGTCATCTTGCTACAAGTAAAGTGGGATAAACCAGGGATAGACCTCATGGCGACTCTGGCGAATGCGAAAACAGGTCGCTTTTTCAGTTGCAGATGGGAGGTCGGATCGGAGGGTATCAACGCTCTCGCTCAGCCATGGCTGACACCTCTTGCTGTATGTGTTTCCTCCGTGGTCGCTCATAGGCTGGGTGCTGCGGCGCATCGAAACTCATCCAGGCAGGGTGATTCTGGTGGCGAGTGAGTGGCCGCGGCAGCCATGGTTTGTGGATCTTCCGTGTCTCGCAGTAGACAGACCCGTTCATTTGGCTCATCTCTTAGGGTTACTTCGTCAGGGACCTGTATTTTCAGACCAGGAGGATTGCTTCTGTGTAGCAGCCTGGCTTTTGAGAGGCAGTGGCTCCATTTGAAGGGATATTCAGAGCCAGTGAAAGAGATGGCTGACTGGGGATATAATAGAGGTCTTTAAGATCATGAGAGGTCTTGAACGAGTAGATGTGAATCGGTTATTTACACTTTCGGATAATAGAAGGACTAGGGGCCATTCCATGAAGTTAGCAAGTAGCACATTTAAGACTAATCGGAGAAAATTCTTTTTCACTCAATGCACAATTAAACTCTGGAATTTGTTGCCAGAGGATGTGGTTAGTGTAGCTGGGTTCAAAAAAGGTTTGGTTAAGTTCTTGGAGGAGAAGTCCAGTAACTGCTATTAATCAAGTTTTACTTAGGGAATAGCCACTGCTATTAATTGCATCAATAGCATGGGATCTTCTTGGTATTTGGGTAATTGCCAGGTTCTTGTGGCCTGGTTTGGCCTTTGTTGGAAACAGGATGCTGGGCTTGATGGACCCTTGGTCTGACCCAGCATGGCAATTTCTTATGTTCTTATGTGATTGCAACTTTGCTTCAGGCAAGGAGGCCTTCCACTTAATGACTTTATGTCCGGGTATGGAGAGTATTCAAATCATGGTGCTTGCTGAAGAGGGTACAACCCTTAGAGATGGGTGTCCCGCGTATATTGGAATTTCTGCAATGAGGGTTATCTAAGGGGCTGGCGTATTATTCCTTCCGGGTTCAAGTAGCAGATTTGGGTTCCCTGCACAGCAGAATTTGGGGAAAGCTGCTGGGGTCTCATCCAGATGTGGCTCATTTTTTGAGAGGGGCAAAGCATCTGTGTCCTCCAGTACAGAAGATCTGCCCGGAATGGAATCTGAATTTGGTACTTTGGGTGCTGTGTGGACCCCCTTTTGAGCTGATGCGGAGGGCATCATTGAAAGATTTAACCTTGTAGACTGTTTTCCTGGTGGCTACCTGTTCAGCTAGATGAATCTCTGAGCTGCAAGCGTTGTCGTATAAGGATCCTATCCTCCATTTTTCGGATGATGAAATCTCCTTACGAACAGTTCCATCCTTTTAGCTGAAGGTAGTTCTTCGATGGCTCGAGAACTTCACTTATTGGACATGCATCGTATCAAGGTGACTAATTCCTTTCGTAGATCGGTTCATCTATTTGTCCTATTCAGTGGAGCAAAGAAGGGAAATAATGCTTCCAAAGGCATGATTGCTCACTGGTTGAAGGAGATGATAGCTTTGGCTTACATCTGCAAGGGCTGGCTGGTGCTGGAAGGGTTGTGAGCACATTCCACTAGGGCGCAGGTGACCTCATGGGAGAAGTGTCAATTGCTTTCTCTGCAGGAGATCTGCCATGCGGTGATGTGGTCTTTTCTTCACACTTTTACCATACATTATCGTATAGATGTACACGCTGCAGAGGAGGCAATGTTTGGGAAGAGTGAATTGCACGCAGGTCTTTCGGGTTCTCGCCCAGAATAGAGGGGCTTGGGTACATCCCACTCATCTGAACCTCTCTGGGGTACGAACAGGAAAGGAAAATTGGTTCTTACCTGTTAATTTTCGTTCCTGAAATACCACAGATCAGTCCAGAGACCTGTCCCCATCTTTCAAAAGACTTCCTCGCTTCTGGGTGCTGCAGAGCTGAGATTTGATGTAGTCAGAGTAATGAGAAATGTACATAATTGGATATATGCTTTTTCTGTTAACTCAAAAGGGCCTAGTTTCAGGGGTTCCAACTTTAAGTCTCTATTTGCACTTAGTGTGGGTGAAGGTTTGTTAATGTAATCATTTTGGCCTGGGATCAGGTCAATACCTAGGGATTGCAGTGCCTCAAAGTTTTGTTCTTTGCCTCCATCCGCTGGTAGAGATGCATAAACCCACTCGTCTGGACTGATCCGTGGTCCTTCAGGAATGAAAATTAGCAATTTTCCTATTCCTCATAAAACAACAAACATAAAATCCAAGAAATATAAAACACAATAGTAAAACCATACTAAAAAAAAGAACAAATATTTAAAAACAGCTGATGAATAGAATATCCACTAATTAAAACTCATAAATTTAAAAAGAAGTTTACCATTTTGAAATTTTTTTTTGGTATTCGAGAGACGCATCAAAACCCAATAATTAAAAGTGGTAAGGATAAAAATGAATTCCCTGCTTTCCATATCTGGGAACATTTGATTTCCAGTCATCCTAAAATTGTCATGGATTGAAAGGAGAGATGTACAGACTTTCTCCTTCCTCTCCTCTCTCTCTCTCACTCAAACACATGCAGGCTCCATCTCTCTCTCACAATTATGCCTCTGACTCTTTCTTTGGCCGCTGGTGGCCTGGGATCTGGCGACAGCCTCTCTTTCCTCTCGTCAGCGGCCCTCAGCTTCCCTTCTTTTTCTTTGGCATCATTTTTTCTTTTCGGCCCCACTGGCCTGGGCTCCAGCAATGGCTCGCAGCATCTTTCTTTCTTTTTTGGCCCCACCAGCCTAGGCTCTGGTGGCAGCCTCTTCCTCCATCTTCGGCCGCCAGCGGGATGGGTTCCAGTGGCGGGTCGCTACTCTGGGTTCTACATTTTTTTGCTCCTCAGAGCACAGCAAACAACATAGAGGCCATGCTGCCACCTTTCGTCATATGATCAATGTATCTGAAGCCCTGATAGGCCAATCCACGCATGCCTCAGTCAAAAGGTCCTGATAGCTGAAGGATGTGCAGCATATCTCTTCCAGTCTCAACTTCGCTGTTGAAGACAAAGTTAAAAAATCTTGACTTGATAACCTCAGTGTTCTACCTGAAGTCTTTGGAATTAAAAGTTTGGAAAGATTACAGAATAAAATTATTCAAAAAACCTAAACATAAAATCTTAAATTCATATTCTATAAATAACAGAATTATGAATTTCAGGTAGATGGGCACCGCAGAGTTGAGAGAAGAAACACAAGTTAATGCATGGCCCTCCAGGCCAAAAGTGGCAAAAATAATTTAAAAAAAATGCATTTGCTAAGTACTGCAGGACACAGAGTTAACATAACAAAAGTTAAAAATGTTTTATAGGCTTTTGCTTCTGGAACTTGTCTAAACCCTTTTAAAATCCAGCTACACTGTTTTCATCACATCTTCTGGCAATAAATTACAAAGTTTAATTGTGGGCTGAGTGAAAAAATACTTTCTTCGATTTTTTTTTTCTAAATGTGCTACCCATTAGCTTCATGTTCCATAGTCTTCGTGCTCTTTGAAAGGGCAAATACCTGTTCCTAGTTTACCCATTCCACTTAACTCAAGATGTTATAGACCTCTCTCATATCTCCCCTCAGCCCTCTTTTCTCCAGGTTCAAGAGCCCGAATCTGTTTAGACTCTCCTCACAGGGGAGGTGTTCCATCACCTTTTCATTTTGGTTGACGTTTTCTGGACAAGGTGCCACCATTGTGTGATGGCAAAGACTCCCTCCCCTCAGGGGCTGTGGGAAGGAGAAATTAGCTAATGCTATATCTGTTGGGTAGGTAAACAGAACACTTCTTTTAACTTACTTTTCTTTTTAACTTACTTTTGTCTTTCTCTCTCTTCTCCTAGTTCCATTACCTTTGTTCAATGTAACTTCATTTCCTATGCACTAGTTCAGTTTTATTGTTACCCTACACTCCTTGTTCAAATGTAAACCGGCATGATGTGATCCTATCATGAATGCCGGTATATAAAAAAAACTAAATAAATAAATAAACTTCTCTTTCTAGCACTATTCAGTTCACTAAACAACAGAAGTTTCATATCCAAGACTGAAGGAGCTTACTTCTGGGACGTGCATGTTTGTGCATCTGCATGTATGCGTGGGTCTGGAAAAAAAAGAAACCCACCCCTCAGATTCTTTTTTCTTATTTCCCTCTATCTTCTGTTTCTTTTCCTTCACAGTGGAAGCACATTTCAAGCACAGATCCTAGGGCGCCTCAAGCCGACGTGGAATCACTCACTGCTCTTCCCTGTCCAAGATCTCCAGAAGAAAAATTCTTCATCAGAGCTTGAAACGCAACCCATCAAATTTTTTTGGTTTTAGTTTTATTTTCAAAATGTAAACATGTATAAAAGAAAAGAAGGGCATAATTACTTGAAAATTGCCTGGCATCCTAGGACCCACAGTCTGGACTGAAGCGCAGTGGGGTTTCTAATGGTAAGCCTTCCTGAAGCACTCTGTACCTCTGTGAACTCTGAAACTGATGGATTTGGTCACCCACTGACGTCATTGTTTCGAGGACAGGTTGATCCAGTCCTGGTTTTACTCCAGCTGCATGCATGAACTTGTGGTTCTGAGATTTCTTAAGAAAAGTAGCATTACAAGGCCATACGTGGCACTTGGGTAAAATTAGGACGTGCTGAAAAACAAACTGAAGCCAGTTGGCAACTCTTAACTGGTTCCCTGTCAATCATGACATTCTCACTCACCCCAATTTCCTGATGCATTTTGGAAGCTTGAAGAGAGCCCAGACTTCCCTGTTACGAGCGCGCGCGGCGCTGGTCGTTCTCAGTGGGTGGTGAGCCCTTGGGCCACGGCAGGACTCAAGGAGGAGCCCCAAGCCACACCGTGGGAGGTTAGCTGAGCAGGCATGTGTGAGCCAGGCAGGCAGAACAGAAGCAGGGAGTCCGACCCTCAGCCGGACCTGCATGCCCATGGTAGCCAACACGGGGAAGTTGACTAATGAACGATCCTCCGACTGTTCCCGGCCCTTTCGGACCTGCCGCAGGGAACGGCAATGGGCAGCAGGCCGGACGGAGGCGAGGGCAGACAGAGTCCTTAAACAGAAGGACATCAGACGGGGCAGAAGCAGGCTGAAGCAAGACGGGAGACATCAGGACAAGGGCTGAAGCGAGACACAGGGAGGATCCAGGCGAGCAGGAAACTCCGATGCTGGGATACTCACATCCGAAGCCCCCTCGGCTGGCAGAAGCTCAAGAGCCCTGTGGGACGAATCCCTCCTGTGGCCACTCCAGGGCCCAACAGGACAGAAGGCTCAGGAACCAGACAAGGACGTAGGTCAAGGCAGAGACAAGAAGACATCCGGGCAAGGGCTGAAGCAGATACTGTAGACAAGGCTGGACGGAAACATTGCACTGTCCATCAGGGCGCCCTACTCAGCCCACCCGTGGGACTGAGTCGCGGACCACCCTGTCCCAGACGCGCCCTACACAGCCCAGGAAGGTTGGTCGCGGACCACGCTGAGAAGGAGGGTGCGGGGAAGACCCAGGCGAACAGGAACTCCGATGCTGGGGATACTCACATCCGAAGTCCTTACGGCTGGCAGGAACAGGAGCATACATCTAGGCAGGGACACAGGACAGGAACCCATCAAGGCATAGGCGAAACCGGGGGACCTGGATCGGCAGGGTTACAGACGACTGTAGAGCCCGATCCGGAGGCCCTTTGCAAGTGAACAGAAAGTCCTTAAGTACAGGAGGTAGAAGGCAACTCCCTGGGAGGAGCTTGCCAGGACCGCCCACCGCTGGTCCTATAAGTCAGGTGGAGAGCTGCGGGCCAGCCCCTAGGAGAAGGGCGTCGCCAAACAGGAAGTCCAAACGCTGGCAAGCAAGCCACAGGCACAGCTAGGCCTCTCAGGCCCTGGAGCAAGTCCCGGATGGAACACAGGCGAGGCCCAGGCTTCAGAGCGGCCTCTGGAGGGAGGTAAGAGACCTCCTGTAGCGCAGCAGCAGGGGGGATCGCAACAGTCCCAACAGTAGTGCACGGTAATGAGAAGATTGGGGAAAGTCTGTTCTCCTTGCTGGTGCGAGAATGTCAAGGTGAAGATGTAAAATACCACAACTCACAATGAGCACCAGATCGTTATGGAGGACTTCCTGAAAATCTATCAATAACCACAATACAAATCCTCCATGATAGATTATTTGTTGAAAACCTTGAACCTTCTAAAACCTTCTAAAGGTGAAGATGTAATCATCAGGGACTCAATGTTATTGCTTTTCTCTTCTAGGAATTTCAACAAAATAAAAGGGTATATTTTAGTTGCTTGTTGTGGCTTATGTATAGATATTAAAAAATAAAATCATCTGGGTCCCTCCTGTGGCCAGCGAGAGGCAGAATCAGAGCAGCAGAAAGCTGCTCAGTCCCTCTGCCTCTGCCACAGTTAAAGTCAGCAATGAGAGGAGCAGCAGGAGTTGTCACAAAAGCTCCCTCCATTAAAGCAGATAGGGCTGACTGGTAGTGCAGGAGAAAGCGTGGGGAGAGTGCCTGTAACGCTCCTGTTGCCACTGCTACTGTTGCAGAGCAAGACCAGCTGCGTGGCAGTGACATGAGCAGCCATTGCAAACCTGGAAGTGTGCAACGGGTTGCAATGGCACTATCACCACTGGTGCCAGGATAGTTCTATATATATATAATTTATATATTATATTTATATATATATATATATAATTTATATTATATATCTATATATCTAATATATATCTTAATATCTCTTTATATATCTATACTATAATTTATATCTCTATCTATATATATAGTATATATAGTATATATATATATATATATATATTATATATATATATTTACTATATATATATAATATATAATTATTTATATATATTACTATATATATATATATATATATATATAGTTTATATAATTCATGTCTATCCTGTCTCCTTTCTCCCCCAGTTTCATCAACCTTGTTATATTGTAACTTTTACTTCCTCAGCACTGGTTAAAAGTACATAGTTATTGCACTCCCTGTTATCTGTAAAACCGGCATGATATGATTGCATCATGAATGCCGGTATAGAAAAGCTTTAAATAAATAAATAAATAAAAATAAATAAATAAAGCCCCAAGGGACCTTATGGAAAGGAAGTGCCTCTGTATAAAGTGTCCTCCCAACAACAGGTGGCAGAGAGAACATTGGTTCCACATAGCAAGCAGGATACTTAACAGAGTGAGACCTCACTTGCCAGTATTGGTAAACAGAGGAGGCATGGCTTATTTGCTTTTTGCATGTGGATGTAAAGTCTGTGAAGAAAATTATAAGGACACCAGAGGAATAACAGGGCTCACTCTTAGGGAAGAAATGTGTGCATTTTTATTAATGTAAAAGTGATCTTCATCAAGAGAGGTATAATGGGAAAGTTAAAAGAATTCCTTTGCAAAGGATTAGGCATTGAACCCAGGACTACTTTATTGTACCAGGAGGAGTATTGATTCCAGAAAAACTTTTGAACATGGAACAGGAATCAGTTGGGGGCAGATGGTGAGAGGACTTGGAGAGAAGAAGAGGCATGTCAGTGTGTCTACTGAGAGATAGCAACAAATAGTCATTTGTCAGAGAAAAAAAAGAAATGTTAGAAGAGGAAAAATCCTTATCTTGACAGATGTAGGTTGTGTTGTAACCTAGTGGTACAGCTCTCTTGAAGGTAAGCAAATGGAGAAATTTGTGTGGAAGGAAAATTTAGATAAAATCGGCTATAGCAGATTTGAATATGTTTGTGTGTGGCTTTGCTGATAATTTTAAAGGTGTGAAGAAAAGCTGGAATTGAATCTGTTCAGTTTTGAACCAGAAACTGTAAAACACTGATTGGAATGGAGTGTGCAAATGGTGATTTTGCATAAGTCCCCTGACAGAATGGAATGCTGTTGTGAAAAGCAATCTGTGAGAACAAAGTTTTAACTGGAACTACATCCCCAATTAATACGTTGGGAGATAAAAGAAAAAGTTCTCTACTAATTGAGACCTTCTCTAAGAGAGCTGATAGTGCAGAGGCTGGAAGTTAATCTCACAATATCTGTTTAAATGAGAATTAGAGAGAAAGGTAATTTGAGCATTTCTGACTAACTTAAGGACACACATTTATTTATTGCTTATTTTTATTAGTTAGTTCATAACTCAGTACAGAGGTTCCAGCAAATGAGACCTTCACCTACCTAGCAACTTGCAAAAGATAATTCGTGAGTATATAGACAGTTTCTCTTGTTGATTTTGTTAAAGTTTAGTGTAGTAAGTACAGTGCTGAGGACGGACAAAGATCAGTGAAACCAGAGAATATCAAGAGGAGGAAAGCGCACCAATTTACTACAGCATCACCTGCAGAGTTTTTTTTTCAACCCATGAGCTGTGTTGGCACACCTGCTTGTAGGACAGTAAATTTCTAGCCAGAATGACATGCCAAAACACATGCAGAGATACCCATGGACACACAGAAATTGGTACACAGTGGCACACCAGAAAATAAGACTGACAAATGATATAGTATTTTGACATATTGAGTACTGAATAATATAATTTATACTTACCAGGTTGATTTTTGAGAAAGAAGTGAAACCTGCAAAATCCAAAAGTGAGAATATTTTGAGGAAAGAACCATGATTTTTATTTTAAAGAAATTTGTGATAAGTTTGTGTTAATAACTAAACTGAAACTTATCTGATATTTTGTGAGGGTGAATCCTTGTATCTGAAAGACAATAGAAATAGAAAAGTTAATATTTGAAAGTGAAAAATTAAAAAAACCAGGATTTGGTTGACAGCTATAAAGTAAAATGTTAAAAGAAATATACCTACCTGTTGGAGATTTATTTCAAAGTGTTTAAAGGTGTTCTTTGAAAATATGGAAAGAAATTGTACTTGCTAATGTAAGAAGTTTCTTTGATTTCTGTTCTTTTAAAAATAAACTCTATTTCATTTCAGAATTTGAGTCTAAGTTAATATTTAATTGTTTAAGCTGGACTTTATTCATTAATTATTTTCCAAAACTAATCTAATGGCACTTAATTGTCTCTTCTACCTCCTGGAAAACCAGTTGTATTGTTAATTGCCACAATACAGGGAAGAGGTATTCTTTTTTGTGTGACTGCCACTGGGGGAAAATAGAGGGAGAGAGATCATCCAAATTGGCCCTATGACTACTCTAAGGATCTCCTTCTCCTGTTCCACCTTGGGGTGTTACATTACCAATACTTGAACACCTTTCCCCAGCCTTGATCTGCCACTGCTGCTGCTGCCTTCTCCTGCCTCTCTGCCTTCCTACTTCCCACCATCCAATTTGCCTCAGATGCCTCTTCCTCCTCCCTCCCAGATCCCAACATGCCATTGCAACCACCATCACATTCTGCTTGCTTCCGCCTTCTGGGTTCCTCATCTGTCAAAGCCACCTTCTCCTCCATACCTGTTCCCCTGATCTGCAACAGCACTCAGTCATGTCAGCAGAAGCTGAGAATTTTGAGTTTTTTTGTAATTTCATGTACTTGAAATAAAATCAGATCCCTGGTAATCATGGATATGGATATAAGGAAAAGAGGTGAAAAAAACTGTAATCTGTTGTTAGGCCAGGGCATTCACTCACTGCACTGCTCTGGTGATAGCTAGCAGGAGATTGGAGAGAATATTGTTCGCTGCTAGAAAGAACCAGACACTGTAGGCAAATAAAAAACAAGAAAAGAGTGACTGTGAGAGAAGGCTATTGTTTGAAGCAATAATATTATTCCAAAAAGGTCTGAAATCCACCGGTACTTGCCATATGGGTTCCTTAATTACAATGACCCGGTAGGGAAGCCTTTGCTTGCTATTATTAAGTTCCTTCTGACTCTTTGAAATTAAAATACAAAACAAGATGTCCTTTACCATGCCCATAAAGTTTATAAGAATGGGAGAAAAACAGGTAAGAGAGAGAGAGAAAAAAAAAAAAGTGACCCAAAGAATGAAAGGACAGAAAAATTCTTAATAATGTGAGGAAAAGGCCTAAACCGATGGCTTGGCGCTAGTGCTATGCACCGCCATGCAGAGGACCAGTGTTCAATTCTCAGTCCTGGTTTCTGCTTCCCTGGCTGGCTGGGACCGAGAATGCTGTGGAAGCAGCACTCTCAGCCCCCAGGATGGAAGGAATCCCGGCCATTGCATAATAGTGACACCTAGTGGCCAAACATCAGGTTGACTTTAGCCAGGTTCCTGCGGTCTGTAGCATCTAGCAGAGGACTGCCACTGCAATGACTTGAGTTGGGAGGAGTATATTAAAATAGAGGAAACCATTCCTCTAGGTATTAGTGAAGGAAGTTGCCTGGCACCCGATCCTAATCCTGGCTCCAATTCAGCTGGAAGCCCAAAAAGGAGCAGAAGGAAATTGTCTGGCTAAAAAAATAATAATAATACAAGAAAGGGAAATAAAGTTTGGAGGAAATGCTATTAAAGAAGAAAAGAGAAAGAAATGAACAAGAGAAGAAAGAAGTTAAAAAGGGGCTGAGATCCCTCTGCTCATAAATGATGGCACAGTTCAAACTATCTGTGGGTTGACACCTAACTGTTAAATGTCAGTAAGTGAGGATCATTATTAACACCAAACAGGACTTCTCTGGTCAGGCAGGGAAAACTTTTCATTTGGTCCCAGTGTTATGAAAACAGTAAAAGGTTAGAGGGGGAAAGGGGGACCTCTGGTCTCTAAGATTTAAAGAGAAATAGATCTGTGGTGGAGAAAATCTTTTTCGTGTGCTTGTGAAGGATGGCGGCACCTATGGAGCTTAATGAAGTTAGTGAAAGCCTTCCCGAAAGAGGGGAAGCTGAATTTTCAGGGATTGCTTCAGAAGCAGAGACGGAAGAATCTGAATATTTGGATACACTGGTGTGTCTTCAAGGCTCTGGACACAGTAAGAAAATCTTGGGATTAATGTTTCAGAGTGACATACTAATTTCTTCTTTAAAGTATGTATCTTTGTTGAAAGAGAGCAGCTAATTTTGATTTTCTTCTTTTTAGATATAAATTGATCCATGCTTGGATAAAGGATAGCATGCTTTATTGTTTTGGGAATGCTGTCACCCTTAGCCAGACCTAACCTGATTGTATCCACTTCCGAAGCTAGCCGCTAAAGTCACGAATGAAAATGGAAGTTCCATCTCAAGCCAATTTCTCCAACAGTTCAGCTGAGCTGGGACAGGAAAGCATAAATGAGACCCTGGTGACAACTCTCTTGGGTGTTATTTTGACTCTCATGTGCCTCTTTGGTGTTGCCGGTAATCTTTACACCTTGGTCATCACCAACATTTTAATGAAGTCAGCAGGGTCAATGTACGTGTATGTGGTCAACTTGGCTTTTGCGGATCTACTCTACTTGTCTACTATTCCCTTTGTGGTGTGTACATACTTTGTTCATGACTGGTTCTTTGGTGATATTGGCTGCCGAGTTCTTCTGAGCTTGGACCTTCTCACCATGCATGCCAGTATTTTCATACTGACTGTGATGAGTCTGGAGAGGTACAAAGCAGTGTCTAGACCACTTAAAATGAGGTTATCCAAGACCTACCGCAAACTGACTAGCCTTTTCATATGGCTTCTGTCCTTGCTTTTGACCTTACCCATGATGGTTATGATTCATCTACGAGAGAGCGATCAGTACTCTAACAAAAGGATCTGTTTTCCCACTTGGACACCTGAAGCCTTCAAAATTTACCTCACAATCCTCTTCACCACTAGTATTTTGGCTCCTGGACTGATCATTGGTTACCTGTACTCCCGGTTGGCAATTACTTACTGGGCTTCTGGCCTAAAATTCTTGACAAAAGAACGTCGAACACTCAAGCAGAAGGTTTTCTACAGAATTTTTAGCATCATTCTAGCTTACTGGGCCTGTTTTGTGCCATTCTGGATCTGGCAATTGGTCAAGCTCTACACTCAGGGGTCACTAAAGTTGACCTCTGATGCTCAAGTGTATCTCAACTTTGCAGTAACTTGCCTCACCTATTTCAACAGCTGTATCAACCCGTTGCTGTACACTTTACTCACAAGGAATTACTGGGAATATTTAGCCAGCCGAGCCCGTGGCTCCATCTCCACTGTCACAAGGAAGGGGTACCATGTGAGCCAATTAGAACAGTTGTCTCTGAGGACAAGGATGCTGGCATGCCAGGGTGGCGAAAATGATTTGGAAAGGAGAGCACGGGAGTATCAGTGACAGAACTCATGGCTTGTGTGCAGTTGTAATCTTCATAAAAGAATTAAATGATGCAATCAAGGCCCTGAGGTGGCCCTACCCCTTGCAAGGGTTTCCATTGTAACAGGAAGCAAACATGGGAGGAGGGAGCAGGGCCATCACAGGGACTTAAGTGCACCGCGGGCAGCTGTAGGCCCCGCACTGAATTTCTTTTTTCAAGTCGTTGCTGTTGCTGCTGCCATGGGATCTGGATGCCACTGCCTTAGGTAAGTGGCTGGGAGGCAGCCCAGATAGAGGTATAGCAGCACTGGCAATGCTTTGGTGCCTATCAAAGTTTAGCGCCAGAGGAAGTTTCCTATGTTTCCTAAGCCTAAATCTAGGCCTGGCTCTAGTTGTGAATGAACTGTCACACATCGTATGTGATAGAGGTGGACTAGGAGTGGACCCCCCCTCCCCATGTCTCGGGGGGGGGGGGGGAAAGGGGTGCCTGCCATCCCCCACCCCACTGCCTATGGCTGCTGGAAATGTAAATCTGGCCATGACAGCAGCATTCAGCAGAGGTTAATGGCATCAGAAAGGCACTCTGACAATTACAAAAAATGACGGAATATAAACTAGTGCCAATATATAATATAATCCAAAATTATACCTACAGTACCTGAATGTAATTCACTTTGAAGTGTCTGAAAGGCAGAATATAAATCAAATTTAAAAAAATATTATTATGAATGTATACTGGAACTCAAATGGATATCATGTAGTATCCAAATAGGGTTAAAGTGATTTTATAAATTGAGCGCTTTCAACACATTGAACTATGTAACAGCTCTCACGAAACAGTACTCAGTTCTAATCATATACCATTATATGAATTGTGATACTGCATCATCATACTGTGTCTTATTGTATCTTCATATTACCTCATATATTAGTAATTTTACAGCTGATTTCAAGTCCATTATAATCCACACCATCTCATACAGCTGATATGGGTCAAACATCAACAGGAATCACTTATCTTGTTTTCGATCACTTAGACAGTTGCACAGAAGTGGTGAAGATCGGTGTGTGATATTCGGACTTATGTAGCTATCCAGAAATATGTGTCCAGCGTGGCCCAGTTTATTGATTTATTTTAAAAATGTGTATTCCATTGATCTACAATTATCAGTGGATTACATCATCACACACATAATCAGAAATACAAAATAGATAAGACATCCATAATAACAGAGATATAGAAGGGCATGAACAAAACAATCAACAGCAGGTATAAATCGAGCACTTATGTCAAATCTAAACATAGCTGGATGTTTCTACCATCTCTACAGATACCCAAGACCCTTAATATCCTAACTTTGCTTATGATAAGGCATGTCTGCTAATTATGTTGATTAACTCTCTGTAACAGTTTAGATTACAGTTGTGCATACTGAGATCCTTGCCTCACCCCTATTGCCATGAATATCTGGGAAGAATTACCTAGAGGGCAGTACAAAAATCTAGAGACACCAGCTGGCTCCATTTCCAAAGTTTATTAAGCAATGACAGGCAAGCCGACACTGGTGTTTCAGCAGAGTTCCTGTATGGGTACTGCCTGGCATCCATTTGAGTTCCAGCATACATTTACAACTATGACAACTACACCAAACCACAAGTGCCCAAAATAGCTACTTTATGGGTTAATGTATCATATTATTTTAAACAACTACCACTTATATGTGGCATAAACAATATGCATAATGGTTAGAAGTAGGGTTTATTCTGATGGCTCACAAAGGCAGAGCCTCCCATAACTAATTTGTTGCTTTACCCTTTGTATGTACATAAGAGGGTTGAAAAAGGAAAACAGTTACGTTTTGTATTTTTCAGTTGGTTTTTTTTTAATTTTTAATTGCATTTGACGTTTATTTCAGTTTGTTTCATTTATTAGAAACAAAATAAACATCAAAGCTAAAACAAAAAAGAAATCATTAAAGGAAAGGAAAAATGCTTTCCCCACGGAACTCCCCACCCTCTCCCGTACCACTGAAATTTAAAGCTTGAAATCCCACTTTACCCAGGCACCTCTATTCCCTTCCACTGGATCTATGAAGTCCAAATGGGGCAGGAGAGGTTCTCACTCATTCCTGCCTCATCAGATCCCATTTTCAAAATGGCTCCTGCCCCATTTTGACTTTAGAGATCCCATGAATGGGGTAAGAGATGCCCAGGGTGTTGTGTCTGGGGGTGTGTACATAGGGGGAAGGCCTTTAGTTGGCAGAGGGGTTTTCAATTTCAAAATGTCAGTGCTGCTGGGAGGGTTTCATTTCTGAAATGGAAGGAAAAAAAATTCAGCTTTTTTTTGGTTCATATTCCAACAAAACAAGATTTTTTTGTTGTACTTTTTATTTTGTTAGAAAATAAATGCACATCCCTAGAACATAATGGTTTGTATGTATTATCTGTATGGCAGATGTCTTTAAATGTTGCTGAGCTTTTTTCATTATTATTAATAATTTGGTTGGTGTTTTGACTTTATTATCTGTGTACTAAAGTAAAGGGCCAGAGCATAAAATCTCTTAAGATTCTCTAAAGTGGTGTGGTTGCCGTGTTAGGCCACTTGAATGCACAGAAATAAAGCTTTAGCAAATAGAATCAAAAAAATAAGGCAATACCTTTTTATTGGACTGACTTTGTACATTTCTTGATGAGCTTTCAGGAGTTAATACTCTCTTCCTCAGGTCCAAATAGGAGGCTGATGGAATAACTTGTGGGTTAAAACTGTGTGCTGAAATTCAGTAGAGTCTCTTAACTCACAGGTAAAACATTTTTTAAACTCCTGATGCAGTAAGCTAATGGTATGCTAATGTATCGGGCGTTAAAAAAGTGTGACGACTGGAAAATTTGCACACAAACCCAAGTTACAAGGTGTGCTCAACAGAGGTTGAACACACATTTTAAACTTGGAGGAGTGGAGGAGGGGCCTCTCAGATGTGATTTATGTGCCCAAAACTCATGTTTTTTGCACATAAAACATGAATTATAATCACAGAACGTGATTTGTGTGCATAAAATATGATTTTTGCGCACAAAAATGTTTTCAGACCACAAAATATTTTTTTTGCACACGTAAATCATATTTATGCACAGAACACATGCCTGAATCCTGATTACAGGTCCTAGCATTGGAATTTTGGTTTCTTTTTTTTATTTTTTATTTATGCATTTCACAATAATCTCAAGACAAAAAGCTTGAACTGAAAAATATAGAGAGATAAATCAAATAAAATTTTAAGCAAATATCAAACATATAATCATTTATTTTCCTCTCTAATTAAAGCCCTCAAATATGGGGGAGGATCTATATTCAACCTAAAGAATAAATTCTCAAAGGAAATTACTTGATAGGATTACCAGTGACTCTATTCCATCTGTGAGGGAATGGATATATCTAGGCTGGGTTCCGGGAGTGCCACAGGAGATTTTGGTTTCTGCCCATAAACTAAAACTAGCACTGGACTCTTTACTCCACCTCTGACCAAGAGTAATATTTCCAGCTCTAGGAAAACCTGAGTTAAGCCAGAGCACCTCTCTGCATGGGGGTGGGGTAACAGTTAATGCCTTCATTTGCATGGGCTTGCCATGCGAGGGCGCTAAACTCAACGCACAGTTGTACACATACATTTTTTGTGCGCAAAACTCCTTGCTCCCTCAAAAAAATATGCATACAACCAAAGGTATAGCAGTGTGCTCTGCTGAGTACTCCCTATTACATCGGCCCCAGAATGAGCAGGTCATAGTAAACAACGACGTTTTGTCTGAACAAAAAAAGCGAATCACATTACAATGGTGGAGTGAAGGGGAAGGGGAAAGTGGGAGGTTTGATGTGTTAGCAGCGTGTTAAAAAGGTGACAGGCAGTAGAATTATTGTGGACTAACTTCATGTACTGGTGACCAGCTTTTAGAAATTTAGGTCAGTGGAAGAAGAGCAAAGGCTGAAGATGGGATTACATTATCAGGATTTGATTTCAAAGCTGTAAAGATTTGTGACGTAAAAGGAGGATTGATTTGGAGGGGAAGTAGTGAGGTGCCTCCCTGGGTGTCCTTCCAGCCATTTACAGGTGATAAAGTCTATTTGTGTAGATATGTAAAGGATCTCGATGAGGGAAGAGGGCAGATGTGCAGATATGGGAAGCCATAAGAAATCAAATAGGCTTGCACATAAAATGATATCCAATAAAGAGGTTTCACCTATGGAGCTGGCTGCTGGAGTGTGCGACCTATGCAGCCGCAAAGGTGCCGTGCTCAAGGGGGCGCCGCTGGCCCCCTTGAGCACGGCACCCTTCCCTATGATGTCTGCAAGTAAGATACTCGGGAATGCTAGGATCAGCCTGCAGAGAGGAGGAGGAGGTGAGGAGGTAGGGGAAAGGGGGGGGGGGGGATGCTGCTGGGCAGAAAAAGGGGGAGAGTGAGAGAGCGAGAAGAGAATGCTAGGGAGAGAGCGTGGGATGCTGGGCACTGTGGGCAGGGGGAAAGAGCAGGGTAGGGAGTGGGGGAAGAATGGGTATACTGTGCAAGTTACTGCTGAAGGAGGGAGTGCTGTGCTAGACCCGCCACCGAAGGTGGTGGCGGGCGCTATTTTCAGCTTCCGCCAGGGGCAGATTAGTCTGTCGGGGCTTTGGACATGCCCCGGTGGGGCAGTCAGGCCAATGATGTGCATGGTGTTGATGGTAGGCATGCGTGTGGCCCCACTGTGATCAGCGCCAGGTTCCCGTGGCTGCCCTTCTCAGGGAGCAGGAGCCTCGCCCACTTGATTCTAATTTCGCTTTCTCCGCAGTGGCTGTAGGGGGTTCCCTGTGCCTGTTCCAGCTGCTCTCCTTTAGCTGCAGCGGTGGCAGGAAACATTCCAGCTACCTCCTCTTGCACCTGCTCTATCTCTCCTGACGGGAGGCAGCTAACCAGACCTCCCACTGCTGTCTCAAGGCCCCCTTCTGCTCTCCTCTGCCAGTGGCCCCCTAATCCTTGGACCGTGGCAATAAAAAAAATGTATGGGAACTTTGCAACCCATCCCTTTCCACTTCTAGAAAGACCTCCTTCTAAAGCATTAACTGGCAGACCACCCATTCTCATGGAACCCTGTCATGTTCTACCTCATCACCACCAATGTAAATTAAAACTTTTCTTTTTAACCATAATTATATCAGTGAATCACTGAGCTATGTGTGAGCCAGAGTATGTGTCTATAAGCATGGTGTAAGTGAGTATTTGTGTGTGTCTGCGAGCATGCATGTGAGCAAGCGTATATGCGAGAATGCTTTTGAACAAGAGTGTGTGCAAGCATGAGCATGTCTACAAAAATGTGATTGTCTGCAAGCATGCATGTCTGCAAGCAAGTCTGTGAGTGAGTGTGTGCATCTGCAAGCATTTGTACCTGGGAGCATGCATAAGAGCAAAGGTGTGTGCGGCTGTGAGCATGCGTGTGTGTGTTTGCAAGAATTAATAACGTGTGTGAGAGAGAGTGTATGTTGCAGGCAAGGACCCTTGGGCTAAGATGGATTTGACACAACCTGCAAGGTGAAGCCCTTCAGGTCCCCACCATCAGCTTGTGCAACTGGATGAGGCAGAAGCCTGACTGGAGCTTCACCTATACCAGCCCTCGTTCCCCTTAGGTTGAGC
Organism: Rhinatrema bivittatum; assembly: GCF_901001135.1. NCBI lineage: Eukaryota > Metazoa > Chordata > Amphibia > Gymnophiona > Rhinatrematidae > Rhinatrema > Rhinatrema bivittatum. The sequence goes on along the minus strand of NC_042616.1, from coordinate 411,799,585 downwards.
CCTTGGGTGCCAGGACAGGCAGGTCTTAGGTGGGGGCCTCTGCTGAGGAACTGGAGGTTTGTAGAGATGGTCGGGTTACAGGCCAGGGTCAGGGACAGGTGAAGATCAGACGTAGTCGAAGAGCAGGCAGTGGTCAGTGGCAGATAGAGTTCAGATGTGGTCAGAGTAGGCAGTGGTCAATGGCAAGTGGATTTCAGATGTAGCCGAGGATCAGGCAGCAGTCAGTGGCAGGCGGAGGTCAAGCAGAGTCCAAGGCAAGCAGAATTCGGAACCGGAGATCCATCCATGGAAAGATGGGATGGATAGGCAGGCAGGGAGGCAAGGATGAGCACAGATGGATAGGCAAGTAGGCAGAAGAATTGAAGACTGACCACAAGACAAAGACAAGGAATGCAGGAGAGCAGGAACTGAAGAAAACAAAGTCAAGAACGCTGAGGCAACTCATTCTAGTAAAGAGTAGTGGACCTATTGCTGAGGCAAGGAGGAGCTGCTGCAGTGGCCTTATATAGGCCTTTGAAAGTGAGATCATTAATGGGTGCTGTTGGCCTTTTCCTGCCGCGGGCCCTTTAAATAGGTCAGCATTGACATGAGCGTGCCTTAGAAGGGTCCGGGAAGAGCAACGATGTCGGAAGCAAGCTGAGCATGGCGGCCTGCCGCGCGTCCATTCAGGGGCCTACCCTGGCATCACAGTTTATTCCCTCAGGCTCGGGGCTGGAGGTAAGTGTGGTGGACTGTAGGGCAAGCCCGCGGACTGCCAAATGCAACAGTGTGTGTGCACACTCCCCATCTTCAAGTAATCCATGACAATCTCAGGTTGATTGGATTCAAAAGTTCCCAGGCACAGAGAGCAGAAGATTTATAATTATTCGTTTTAACTAATATTTGATGTGTCTGCTGTTTGGACATATTTTATTGGCATTTGAAAACTTTTAAACATTTTTATGTGAGTTTGTATTATTGGATATGGATATTATTCATCAGCTGTTTTGAAATATTTATTCTTTTTATTAGTATGGTTTTACTATTATCATTGATCTTTTATATTTCTTAATTTTATTGTTTGATGTTTTATGAGGTAATGTTTCTATTTTCCATTTTTGCAGTGCATACAATCTGGCTTATTGTGGTTTCCAGTTTGTATTTTGTCTGCATGTATTTATTTTACTTTATGGTCTCTATATTCTGTATCTGGTGAGGGTCTGTGTGCTCTGCACGTGTGACCAAGATGCGATATTCTGCTAGTGTGTAGTGTCTTTGTAAGGGTCTGGCTTGTTCTCTTTTCCCAGTAGGAGGTATACTTGTGCTCTTGGATCTAGTACATTTTCAGTGTTGAGTTTTCATAGGTACAGTTGTTACTGTTGAGTGCTGGCAGTTAAGTGCTGTTTTGGTATGGGAGGTTTACTATGTTCTAATCGTAATTCAGTTTACACATGGCTTTCCAAGGGCCTGTCCACACCCAATGCAGGGGTGATCAACTCTGGTCCTCAAGAGCCACAAACAAGTCTGATTTTCAGATTATCCTCAATGAATGTGCATAAGACAGATTTGCATACACTACCTTCATTGAATGCAAATATACCTCAAGAATATTTAATATGGAAATCCGGAAAATCAGTCCTGTTTGTGACTAAGGACCAGTGTTGGCCATTCCTGCCATATGGGTTCCACGTGTTATTTTTTTAATTTAAATTTATTCTTTATTGGCTTTTAAACATAATTGTACAAAAACCAGTATTCAAGAAAAATAATAAGCTGACAGGAAATATCAAGGAAAACAAAAAATAAAATACTCATGGTCATGATTATTCTCCAAGTCCACTTTATGGAGCTGGCATAAAGTAATTGTTAAGGAAAATAACACACATCACTGTCGATTGCACACAATGCAATACTAATACTAAACCTCAATTCTGCATAAGCTTCCTATTCACCTGATGGATCCCCACTGTTTTTGTCCCTAATAAACGTTTCCAGGTAGGAGAGATCAGTGAAGATGTATCTATTTCCCTGATGGGTAATAAGGCATTTAAAAGGAAATTTTAAATAAAATAAACAACCCATTGACTGAACCTTGGACTTCAGGGCCAAAAAAGATCTTCTCCTCAACTGTGTCTCTCTAGAGACATCTGGGAAAATCTGGAGCATAGCACCACAAAACTTCTCTGTTTTATACTTAAAATATTGACGAAGGATCACATCCCTGTCTAAATCAGCCACAAATGTGACAATAAGAGTAGCCCTAGTTTTTATAGTATCTTGAAAATCCATAATATAAGCTGAAACATTAGAACTATCAAATGATGCAAAAATGTCTAATCCCCCTCTTCTTCAACATGTTTCTTAAACTCTGGTGCATAAAAACATCTTGAAAGAGCAATTTCCTTAGATTGATCACGTTTAACATATTTCCCAAATAGTTCCATAGGTGAGATAAATGTAGATTTAGGGAAATTTTAAAATACGCAGATTTTTAGCTCTCTAAATATTGTCCATAGATTCTATCTTAGAATGAATATAAAGATAATCTTTTATATTAGCAGTCAATGAAATATACATAAATCAAGAACATTGACACACTGCTTTTCTAAATTAGAAACTCTATTATCAATTTCAGTCACCTTAGATACAGTCCCAACAGAAAAGGAAGATAATTGGGCAATAGATTGAGACATTGTATCTTCAATTCTTGTTACCACCTTCCAGATATCCTTTAAAACCACATCTCCCGGTTCAGTCGAATCACCATATTTCACTCTCCCTGGAGCTCCTAATGGTACATTAACAGTAACTGGTATAGGGACCGGTACCGTTTTAATAAATTCTTCTCCCAGTGAAGTAGAGCTATCTTCTGCTCCTTCAACATTCGTGGTAGAAACCAACAACTTCAGATCTGGAGTTGATATTTGCTTCACACCTAGTCCCTCAAAACCGGTAATAACTAACTAGTGGACTATTATTTACAACAGATTTTATATGTAAAAGGACAGAGTACAAGAATCTTCTGAGGTAACATTATCACTTAAAACAACATGTATATTATATTTATATGCACTGCTATGGTGCCAATCAGAAACCTTTCAAAAAATACTTGGAGGAGCCTACCTGCCACCAGTTACTGTCGATCCCTGCGGAATGAACAGGTGCACCACTGGTGCTCCAAAAGGGCGCGCCCCTGAGGAAAATGTTTTCCTGGCTGTGGTAAAGATGGGGAGAAAAAGGAAAGAGACCTTGGCTTCTCCAGCTGTCCCTACTTCATTGAGAGGGTCTATTGACAACCGCCTGGTTCGAATCGAACTGCAGCGGGATGGTGAACCTCGAGAATTTTCAGTTGAGGCCTCTCTGAGCTTTATAGCTTCTTCCACTCCATCCTGACCTATTTCTACTGCTGCTGGCTCTGGGGATGTAACGACTGTCAATGGAGTTGACAGTATGCACTGCAGTCTCATCCAGGACTTAATTATTTAAGCCTCAGAGGAAGCAGGTAGCTTCGATCACTTCCCTGTGGTAGATAAGTAGAGCAGAGCCTGGGGAACCATAAAAGCAATAAACTTTGTGTAGCACACAGTTACAGGTGGCCAATGTAACCCCAATCTTTAAAAAAAAAGGCTCAAGGGGTGATCTGAGAAACTACAGACTGGTGAGCCTGACTTCAGTGCCAAGAAAAATCATAGAAACTATTCTAAAGAACAAAATCATAGAACATATAGAAGGACATAGTTTAACAGGACATAGCCAGCATGGATTTAAGTAAGGGAAGTCTTTCCTCATCAGTCTGCTACATTTTTTGAAAGAGTTAATAAACATTTAGAAACAGAAATGATGGCAGAAAAGGACCAAATGATCCATCAGTCTGCCCAGCAAGCTTCTTAATGTAGTAACTAACTGCCACTCTGTGCAGGTTATTCCCATGTTTCTCTTAAGGGTAGTAATTGTCATTCTGTGCAGTTCTCCCCAAGCCTTATGATACCTATAAAATTTGCAGCTAGCAACATTTTTTACTGGGTAATGAACTTTCCTGAAAATTCAGACAGTTTTGCTTGACGTGCTTTCCTCATGGACTTTGCCATAGAAGCAAGCCTGTGTTTTTTCCCTTATGTCTGCGTATCAGTACCCCAGACCGTAGAAGTCGGGTCCTCTTGGTTGTTGTCTGTATCCTATTCCCCTTTTCCCCTGTCATTGAAGCGGTGAGCAATGTTGCAGTTGCATTAGAAAAATAAAGCATATTGGTTCAGTGTGCTGCGGCAGTCAAAAAAGCAAACAGAATGTTAGGAATTATTAGGAAGGGAATGGAGAGTAGAACAGTGAATGTCATAATGCCTCTGTATCACTCCATGGTAAGTACATACCTGGAGTTCTGTGTGCAGTTCTGGTTGCTGCATCTCAAAAAAATATATATTGTATTGGAGAAGGTACAGATAAGGGTGACCAAAATGATAAAGGGGTTGGAATGGCTCCCCTATGGGAAAAAGCTAAAAAGGTTAGGGCTGTTCAGCTTGGAGAAGAGACAACTGAGGGGGGATATGATAAAGGACTATAAAATAATGAATGGAATAGAATGGGTAATTGTAAATCGCTTATTTACTGTTTCAAAAAATATAAAGACTAAGGGCATGCCCTGAAGTTAGTAAGTAGCACATTCAAAACAAATTGGAGAAAATTCTCTCTCACTCAAAGTATAATTAAGCTCTGGAATTCATTGCCAGCAGATGTGGTTAAGGTAGTTAGCATCGATGGGTTTAAAAAGGTTTTGGACAAGTTCTTGGAGAAGTTGATAATCTGGTATCAATCAAATAGACGTAGGGAATAGCAACTGCTTATTATTGCATGATAGCAGCATGGCAAGTACCTGGCAAGATACTGTTTGGGATCTTGCCAGGTACTTGTGACCTGGATTGACCACTGTTGGAACCACTGGGCTTGATGGACCCTTGGTCTGACCCAGTATAACAAATTCTTATGTTCTCAGTTTTTATTTTATTTTTCCCAGGAATTTATCATTGTTTATTACAAGAGCAAGAATTATATTTACCTGGAAAAATGATTTCACCCATTTTTGTTCTTCAAGACTGTGGATTATTGGCACTGGGCATAGTTTCTTCTCTTAGATCAGGCTGTGAAGCCTAAAATAGGGATTAATCACCACACTACTTCTCCAGCTCAACACTCCAAAACAAAATCCACTTCGTCTGTGTCAGGCTGTGAAGCCCAAAGATGGTGAGAACTCCAAAACTGCAACTCAAAGCCAAACAAAACCTACAGAAAACCACACTGCTCCTCATGCACCTCCTGCTTTTAAAGTGCACTGCTGACCAATCCTAACAAGCCTCTATGGATGTCTGCAAACTACAGAAATCCTAGCCTGGGGATCTAGCTAGAGACCAACCGAATGGTAGAGAGATGTAACTATATTTGGGGGGAGGGGGACCAAACAATTGAATGGATGGATGGAAGTGGGGCTGCAGCTCAATTTTCTCACCCTTGATGTAGGGTGTGATCTACTTAGTTATTTAGGAAAAATATTAAATTTACGTTGGAGATATTTTGATTCAATTCTGCCAGGCAGTAGGTCAAATGATGTGCCTCTCAAGGTTTGACTTGATATGCTTTCAGGAGCTGTTAAAGTATGTCCTGCACAGAAAGTGCATGAGGGAGCCAGGCAGGTATCTCATGGGCTGGATTTTAAGATCTCTCAGGCTGATAGTTTCCTACAATCTGCTCCTGGTTTCCACACAGGATGCCAGTTAGCCTTCTCACCCACAAATAGGGTTGCCAACTGGCTCCAGATTTTCAGGACAGGTTGATCAAGTCCTGGTTTTACTCCATCACATGCAGGTACTTATAGTCTTGCTTTTCTTAGGAAATGAAATAGGGACATCAGAATAAGTCCCAGCTTGCAAAGGCGTAAAACCAGGACTGGATTTAACCTGTCCTGAAAATCTGGAGTCAGTTGGCAATCCTACCTCCAAGCTTGTTGATCTGTCTGATTTACTCAGTTTTTATCCCATGGACACAGAATGGGAAACAAACCTTGGTTAATCCATGCCTTAGATGGACTGACAGAGCAAGCGCACTACTTCATACTTTGATTACAATAGCAAACCATTTGTCTTGGCGCCATGGGAGATGCGCCAAGCGCCTACAGAGTTCTGTCAGCAGTAGAAATTACTCTGTACAAATAATGAGGCTGATAAAATATCCTGAGGCAGATTTATCAGTTTTGCTAAGGCACAAAATTTGCTCCAGGTTTGCTCCGGTGTTTGCTCTCTATTAAAAATAGTGGAATGTCTTCTGTAGCAGTTTCTGCACTGAAGCGAAATTTAACTAAACCTACCCAATAGGAGACTTTGGGTTTCCAGGCTGGACACAAAGCTCAGGATCAGTTGCTGGAGCTCAAGACATGAACCAATAAGCCCTGTTATCATTTAATGATCCCCACTAAATATCATGTCCAGAGAAATACATCCTGAGCTTTATATTCCATTTTCCCTGTACAGAAAAAGTAATTGTTTTCAATGTGCTGATTACATACGTGGTGGGAATTACAGATTCGCAACAGAAAACTAAATAAATAAAGTAACCCGAAAGTCTAATTTTTATGGTGTAACTTATCTCCAGAAAGACTCACTAACAATGGAGCAAAGAAAGTCTTTACTCATTACTGTATAAATAATCTTTCCCTCCTATCCAGCTCATAGTACTACCCATGCCTAAAATATGGTCCAAACTACTTATAAATTGTAAGGCATTATCCCAATCTATATATACCACAAAGTGCAATCATTTTACATCAAAATTAATCACATTTCTCCTGGATTTTACATCTGTGCTTGATCCTGAATGTCAGCAGAAGGCATGTGTTGGCCATGCAGGACTACTATTAGCCATAAAACTCACTTGTGGCGCATGTCTGAACAGTTTGCCACAAAAGACAGCTGCAAAACATGCTTCTGGGTAAGAGGGTGAATAAAAGTGTGATACGCTTCTCTCTGACGCTGTCATGGCAGGTCCTCTGTTTTCTGGACCTCTGAAGCTGCTTCACTAGTAGGTTTACATCAAAGTGTAAATCTGGTGTGCCAGAGATTGCCAAACCTGTCGTGAAAACCCCAAAGCAGGTCCGTTTTCAGGATATCTACAATGAATAGGTACTAGCTGAATTAGTATATACTGGGGCTCCAATATTTGCAAATTTATCTCATGGCTCTTCATTGTGGATATCCTGGGCAAGTTTGGAAAACCCCTTAATAGATACTGGCTACCATATTGAAGACAGTGCTGTCCCTGGAGGGGGCACAAACCAGGGCCTCTGCTCCAGGCCCTGTACTTTGGGGTCCCATGGCTACCATGGTAACCCTGCCGCCTAGCATCACATCCTTTAAGCCAGACCCTCTACATTCTTCTGCTGCTGCTCCTCCTCCTCCTCTCCCTCTTCCCTCCTCCCCAGCTGAAGAAGTTCTGCTTGCTGTACCACAGTGGTGCCCAGGAGGTGAAAGGCATCTCCCTCTGCAGCCTGACCAGTAGGAGAGCGGAACCGGTGGGTCACTGTCTAGCCCATCTAATCCACTCTTGCTGCTACTGGCTCCTCTCCTTCCACCACTGTCCAATCAGTTAATCTGAGCAGCAGGATAGAATGTGCTGGATACGCTGGACCCACTCTCCCTCAAGCTGGGCCACCAGGGTGAGGGTGGGCATGCCCCCTGGGAGGCAGAGGAGCAATTTTCAAGATGGGGGTCATAGGGATTAGATGTGGGTGGGCAGTGGGAGAATGTGAGGGATGTGAGGCGGGGACTGACAGATGAGATTTGCGGGGGGGGGGGGGGGGGGAGGGGGCAGAGCTGTTCAGGTGGAGGAAGCAAATCTTGGCAACGCCTAATATCATTTATGCCAGGCCAGGAGGTACTGGGGGTTCGGGGGGGGGGAAGGAACTCTCTCTCTCCTACACTCCTCAATCCTATAGTGGGGGAGAGTCAGCCCTGAAAATGAGGACATTGTGGCAGTGGCACTGCGAGTGTATTTTTTTTTTTCTGCACCCCAAAGCTGGCATACATAAACTGTTGGCTGCCAGCAAAGATTATTCAGGATATTTATTTACTTGCATGTATTAATTGCCTCTATAAACCATTCTAGGTAATTTACAGAATTATATTACAATATATAAATACAAACTCATAATCCCCCATACATCTACTTAAATTGCATACAACAAAAGCCTACCCACAAAAAATAAATAACTCCTCAACAACCACCCCCCCCAACTCTCTCCCAATAAAACACTAAAAGCAAGACATCCTCTAACCCTAATCCTGACCAGGGCCCTCAAGTCTGCCCAATATATATAATTTTTACTTATCTCAACCCCTTGCCAGGAAAATCACATACTAGCTGATACGTCATGAGAAATAGCGATGCTTTGAACATCCTACGAAACTTTAAATAATCTTTTTTCTAAAGGCAACGCAGGAGAGAAAACAGTTGCAGCTTTGGATTCCATTTTCATTGGGCAGAAGATTCAGAAGCAAGCAGCTTTATTGGCATGACAATTTGTACATGTGCTGCCAGTGTGTAAAAAAAAAAAAAAAATCTGCTTTTTAAACCATAAACTGAGCAGTTGTGCGCTGGACGTCAGAGCAGCCCCACACAGGCAACTGACACTTCTTTTTTTTTTTCCAGTGGGATTTTATCAGCAGGGGCAACTCTAAAGAATATATAAAGCTCTGATCGAGAAAGTGATAAGAGGAGCACTGCGCCCACCATAGCTGGGAATGTGTCATGCAGGTGTGAAATTCCTCACCCCTGGAGCCAGAGGTGCAATTGACTGCAGAACAGCTGGTCTGACAGGATGGTAGAAGGCCGAGGGGACTTCACATGTTCCCACTAAGAACAATCAGGCCGATGCAATACAGTGCGCTGAGCTGAGCGCACTGGTTAACCCGTGCGTCCACAACCCCTTATGCTATAAGGGATTAGCATGTCCAAAACGAGCATCCAACCCCCCTCCCCCGCGAACCTAATAGCACTCAACACATGCAAATACATGTTGATGAGGCTATTAGCTATTCTCCCCGGAATAAAAATAAATGTGCGTCTCTTGTGTACATTTTTATTCTCAGAAATGAACACCTGCCCAGAGCAGGCGTTAATTTTTGAGCAGTCCAAATACTGCTTTTCTCTACTTCCTCTGACTTAATATCATGGCAATATTAAGTCGGAGGAACAAAAGCGAGGACAACCTTTTAAAAACATTTTTTTTAAAACAAAGCGTGCCGGCAGTCAGATTAGAAAAAGGGACGCTCAATTAAGAAAAGGGACACTCTAAAACTCTAAAACTGAGCCTCCTGCCGAGGAGGAGCGAGGGGCACACAATTTCCCCTAGTGCCTTCTTTTTACTGTGGCAGCCGATTTAAATATTTGGCTAAAACTGGGAGCTTCAGGATGTGCACAACAGTACCAATCATCTCTTCAGACTATGATCACTGGTGTCTGGCTAACGAGTCCAATAATAAAATCCTTGAGGAAATTTCTGTTTCTAAATGAAGCAAATGTATCCAACTAACCAAAGAAAAACTCCTTTGTTTATCTGTCACACCACTAGCCAATGGCAAGCCTATTTTGACAATGCCTGATGACATCACAGTGCTGCTGCACGTGGCACCGCAGAGATATTAAAAGAATAGGTAAGAGGCCGATGTAATAAAGCCTTAGTAATAAAACGTGCACTATAGTGTAACAAATGTTTTCTTTACTTGCGTGCCAAAAAAATAAAAAATTAACTCCCCACGCAGTAAGTTAATGGCATGCAAATACCTCAGGAGTTTAAAAAAGTGCGCCAACACAAAAATGTGTACACAGGTGAGTGAAAATGTGCATTCAACCTAGCTCACCTTATCATGGTACATGGGCCCCATTAATATCAGTAGCACAAATAAAACATGTTTTATTATTATTATTAGGATTTCTTATCTGCTTTTTTTAAAAAGAAAATTCACCTAAGGTTGGGTACAACAGTTTAAATAAACCCCCAAACAAACAAATATTAGGTGTAACAGCATAACGGTTCTAAATCTAAATAAGTAGACAATAAGAGGTCAATATTCAAAGCCATTTAGACGGGTAACTCACAAGTTTTGAATATTCCTCTTATCTGGCTAAAAGATAGCCAGAAAAGTCATTATCTGGCTAAGATTTAACCGAATAAGAAAGAAGGATGTTTGGGGCATTCCAGGGTGGGGTTAAGTTAGCCAAATAGCACATCCATCTAACTCCGATATTTGGAGTTAGCCGAATAATAAGATATTTGGCTAACTTGATATGTGACTGTGAACAGGTCTAAAGATCAGGGCAGGTTGAAAGTGCTTCTGGAACTGGGGCTTTCTGAGCAGCAGGTTTCGTGTTGTTAGAAACTGGAATTTATTGCTTCGAAACCTGTTTAGTTGCATCACAACAGACAAGCATCTACATCTTCGGGGTTCACAATTTGGCATTCCACACACCTCCATTAGGGCAGGATTAGTGAAATGACTCCAGATACACCCAAAAAACAGTGGTGGATTCCTATTCTGGCATCTGTTACAGGTACAACCATACAGGTGGAAACAGGGTAAAACCACATAGACAGGAACAGGGTAAGTATAGCAAAGGCAGGGCAAATCAGAATATGGATGCTAAGCAGGGAAGACTGAGACGGGATAGGACTCTAGGAGGTCTACCAGAACAGGAGAGCCACTGAGAGACCCATAAGGAGCAGGAGAGTCACTGGAAGGCCCACAGGAAACAGAATAAGAGAACAGCTAGGAAATACACAGACAAGGGGTTACTGGAGGACCTAGACCAGACAGAATAGGAACAGAAGAGCAAGGCAAGGTATACACAGAAAGGCAGGAACCAAAGTCAAAATAAGGACCAGACAGAAACAGAAGGGCTACAGGACAGCCCACGGGAACCGAAGGGCCACAGAGAACAGGAGCACAACTGAGAACAAGGAACAAACAAACAGGGACAGTCAGAACAATACAAGAAGGCCAAAACAGGCCTCACTGAAAACAAGGGAAGATAAGAAGACCATTAAGGCTACAAAATAACAAGACAAGGCAAGGCAAGAAGTCCACACAGTAACAAGGACAACCGCAAGGCTGGCCAAGCAAGGAACCGAGGTAACTCAATGAAGAGGCCCTGAGGATACAGTGAGGGAGATACTTATAGGGCAGGCCTTGCTGAGCCATGCAACCTTTAAGGTGGCAGCTACAGTGGGGGTCAGTGTGGCTCAGGGAGGAGGCTGCATAGCAGCGAGGTTCATTATATGCAACTTGTTAATGAAAGTGCTCTTTGCTATGCAAGAATCCAGTCAATTGTCAATGGAGACTCCTATCCAATGATCCAGTTTGGGGGCTTTCATTGAAAGATGAATCTCTTAAGTGTGAGCGAGTCTCCAGCTCCATTGTCCTGTGAAGGTGCTCTGCAAAGTGTACCTATGGAAAGACATATGTCAGGAAGGTGAAGAGGCAGAAATGCCAGCAAAGGCAAGCCACAATATGTCATTACTCTTATGTACAGTATTGTAGCACATTTTTACTTAGAATTGAATGTATTGTTTTCAAGACAAATGTATTATGAAATGAGAATGTTCTAGAAGACACTACTGATATGAATTCACTGGGGAATGGCACTTAGAAATACAGAAATATACCAAAGCTCAATGCCTGCATTCCACTTAGCTCTAGGCTCATCTTACATGTGGAAAGATTTTGTATATTAAAGATAATGAATTGGCATTAACCATTTAAAAAATGTTTTGCTAACTAATAGGCCGATGCAATATTGGTGTACGTAAAATGGGCAATCATGATTGAGTGCCTGCTCTTCTAACACGCATTGATCCACCTCTTCTAGGCACCCAATTTTTTTTATTAAAATTAGCTGCCACGGTGAAAAGGAGGTGATAAGGAAATTGTATGTCCCTAGCCCCTCCTTGGCATCAGGTCCTAGGAAAGGTGGCTATCAGTGCGGGTTAGGAAACAGAAGCTCAATAGGAGTGTCCATTTTCTCCCAGCATTTGTCTGAGAGAAGAGGAGGAATGGATAGGCAGGGCAGGGAGGCAAAGAGAAGATCAGGTAGGCAATGTAGAAGGAGACGAGGGCTGAAGACATAAGAACATAAGAACATGCCATACTGAGTCAGACCAAGGGTCCATCAAGCCCAGCATCCTGTTTCCAACAGTGGCCAAACCCAGCATTCCTGTTTCCAACAGTAGCCAATCAAGTACCTGGCAAGTATCCAAACATTAAAAATATCCCAAGCTACTATTCCTTATTGATTAATAGCAGTTTATGGACTTCTCCTCTAGGAACTTATCCAAACCTTTTTTAAACCCAGTTACACTAATTGCTGCAACCACATCCTCAGGCAATGAATTCCAGAGCTTAATTATGCATTGAGTGAAAAAGAATTTTCTCTGATTTTTTTAAAATGAGCTACTTGCTACCTTCATGGAGTGCCCCCTAGACCTTTTATTGTCTGGGAGAGTAAATAACTGATTTAAATTTACCTGTTCAAATCCTTTCATGATTTTGTAGACCTCTGTCATCTCTTCTTCAAGCTGAACAGCCCTAATAATCTCTTTAGCCTTTACTCATAGGGGAGCCTTTCCATCCCCTTTATCATTCTGGACACCCTTCTTTGTACTTTCTCCAGTGCAACTATATTTTTTTGAGATGCAGTGATGAGAATTGCACATAGCATTCAAGGTGAGATCTCATCATGGAGTGATACAGAGGCATTATGACATCCACTATTTTATTCGCCATTCTCTTCCTAATAATTCCAAACATTCTATTTGCTTTTTTTGATCACCACAGCACACTGAGCTGACGATTTCAATGTATTATCCACTATGATGCCTAGAACTCTTTCTTGGGTGGTAACTCCTACTATAGAGCCTAATGTTGTGTAACTATAGCAAGAGTTATTGTTCCCTATATGCATCACCTTACATTTGTCCACATTAAATTTCATCTGCCATTTGGAAGCCCAATATTCCATTTTTGCAAGGTTCTCCTGCAGTTTATCACAATCCTCTTGAGATTTAACTGCTCTGCATAATTTTGTGTCATTCGCAAATCTGAACATCTCACTCATCGTACCCCTTTCCAGATCATTTATAAATATATTAAAAAGCACCGGTCCAAGTATAGATACCTAAGGCACTCTACTGTTTATCTTTTTCCACTGTGAAAACAAGCCATTTAATCCTACTCTCTAGTTCCTGTCTTTTAACCAGTTTATAATCCACAAAAGGACATCACTTCCTATCCCATGACATTTTTGTTTTCTTAGAAGCCTCTCATGAGGGACTTTGTCGAATGCCTTCTGAAAATCCAAATACACCACATTTACCGGTTCACCTTTGTCCACATATTTATTCACCCCTTCAAAAAATTATAGATTTGTGAGGCAAGACTTCCCTTGGGTAAATCCATGCTGGCTGTGTCCCATTAAACCATACTGTAACTGAACACAAGACTGAAGACAGGACTAGAGAAAGCTAGACAAAGAACTGAAGGCAAGCTGGACAAAGACCAATGACAGGATGGAGACTAAGACTGGAGCAAGACTGGAGACATAGACAAGGATCAGGCAAAGACGCAACATTATTTATTTATTTATTTATTTATTTATAACTTTTATATACCGGCATTCGTAAAAAAAAACATCATGTCGGTTTACAGACAACTGAGAAAGGAAATTACAATGATAGATGGAGGAAGGATAGGAAGTTAAAAGGTGACAACTTTACTGTAGAGCCAACGGGCGCCACAGTTATTAAATGAGATTACATGTGGTTAACCAGGTTGGACATAAATTAATTATATACAAGAGGCGACAGAGTGGGGGGTAGCGCGGGGTGGGGGATGAAGCGCATAGGGGAGGCGGGGTGGGGTAGTGCAACATGCACTACTCCAAGTAGCTAGACTTTTGCTGAGGCAAGTTGTAACTGTAATGTTGCTTTTATATAAGGCCTTTAGCTAATGTCATCAACAGGGGCCACGGGGGAATTTCCCGATGTGGTCCCTTTAAATTCTAGCGAAAGATGCGTATGTGCACCTAAGGAGAACGTGCCATGCAGGAGTTGGCAGCAGCAATCTGCCATGCTGGGGTCATGGCAGCATCTTGTCATGTGGTTGCAGATAGCAGTATGGTGCACTGGAGAAGCTTCCCTACACGGGGACACAGTTTAGCAGGCCCAAAGCAGAAGGTGAATGTGGTGGTTCACGGGGAAAGCTTGTGGATCACTGATCATAACAATACCTCCCTGTCTTAAAACCCCCTCCTGAGCACTTGGGTTTGTGGGGGTTCTGGCGAAGAAAGTCTTTTCCACTTATCTCGCCCTGAGGTGCTGGCCTTTTTCGGTTATCTATGATTTTCTTGGTTTGGGTGTTGGCTTGCTCAGCCAAACGATTAGTTTGTTCCCAAGAGCTGAGCTGCAAGTGAAGGAGTGGTCTCTTCCATGTTGGCGGGGGGGGCATGCCTACCATGAGGGTAGAGACATTACCCTCCTTTTCAGACTTTTGATTGGCAGGGCTAGATAGGACTGTGGAGGTCCGTTTCCGTTCTTCCTGAAATCGAGTATGCAGGACTCATATATCTTCATCTTTGCAGTGGACGAGTGACTCAAGCATTTTTTTTTTTTTTTAGCAAGGTTGTTTTCTTTTTCCAGACTCTTTCATTCAGCTCTCTAGTTCCAGTTGCTCTTGTAATTGTTTACAGGCTACTTTAGGGGTATTTTCCTGGCAGAGTTGCAAAGCGATCTGAACTTCTCTGTATTCCCTATAGGGAGTTTGAGGTCATGGAAGGGTGGATGCTACGATCAGCAGGCAAGACGACCCTTCGGGTTTCAAACAGGATCTGGTACAGCCAGGTCCCAAATGGGCGAGCTCCAATGTGGACCAGTCAAACTATGGCTGATGTTGCCAGAGCCATGGCAGACCTAATATAACTGGATTCATGGCTCTGGACAGGACGTGGAAGCTGATGACCTCCGTGTGTGAGGGGCCAATATAAGTTGAGGAGCACATTGGATCGGGTCACTGGTCCCAGAAGAGGGTCTCCATAGATGGACGAAAGTAGGGGCAGAGTCACCAGAACAGTGGGTATTTGGAATTGATAGACAAGGTTTTACTGTATGAAGTTCCCCTCAGAGCCGAAGTCCACCAAAGACCAATTGGAGAAACAGATGGGAAAGTGTTCCAAGGTGATTGGCAGGAGAAACTGGGGAATCAAGGTAGTGAGGCCTAGAGTCATCCGCCCAACCGACTCTGGGCACTGAATACTTCTCATTCTCTCAGGGCATTAAACCAAGACATAGCCTCAGGCAGCGCAATACAAGCAGAGGCCTTGTTGCCTGCGTCAGATCTTTTCTTCAGGGGCCAAGCAACAGCAGTCCAATTGATTGGAATCTTGTGGTGATGGAAAGGTTGGTGCCTTTGGGGACTGGGGCCGGCAGGTCTTAGGTAGGGGCATCTGTTGGCGGCAGCAGAAGTCATCGTAGAGTAGTCAGGTCAAGGTGGATGGAGGTCAGGCATATCCAGTGGCAGGCAGCAGTCGAGTATGTCCGTGATCAGTCCAAGATCAAACCAGGTATCCATCTGAGCGGAGAAGAGGGACAGATAGGCAGGGCAAGCAGGCAAAGAGAAGAACAATGTAGAAGGAGAGAAGGCTGAAGGCAAGACCTGGAACTGAAGACCTTGGAATTGAAAATGCTGGAATTGAAGACAAGACTGGAAACAAGCTGGAAGACGACCAAAGGCAGGCTGAAGATTTAGACTGAACTAGGCTAGAGACGAAGAAAGGGATCAGGTGAAGAAGCAATACGCACTGCTCCAAGTAGCTGGATCTATGGCTGAGGCAAATTGTGACTGTAGCAGTGTCCTTATATTGTGCCTTAGGCTGGTGTCATGAAGAGAGGCCATGAGGGAATTTCCCGCTGTGTTCCCTTTAAATTCTAGCGAAAGTTGTACACATGCGTCTAAGGAGGACACGCCATACACGAGTTGGCAATGGCATCCTGCCATGCCAGGTCATTGGTAGAATCTTGACATGTGTGATGCAGGTGGTGGCATGGTGTGCTGAAGGAGCCTTCCCATGTCAGGACATGGCCCGGCAACCCAAAGCAAAAAGTGAGCATAACACATAGACTGTGGCATTAAAAATGGCATAAATATAATTTAAGACTCTACAAATGGGATTCAGCATTGGCAGGCATTCTCCAAAGCACCATGGGAGCAGCAAAGAAGCAGAAAGAGGGGGAAGAACACTCTAAGGCTGCAAGAGGGGATCAGCAACAGTTAAATGAACTCTTGATGGCATCACAAGAGGCAAAGTGACACCAACAGTGGCATTAGCATACTAAGGCACCACGAAGGGGGAACAAAGCAGAAAAGGTGGCAGGAAAAACCCCAAGGCACTGTTAAAGGGCAAAGCAGTAAAGAGTGGCATCAAGACTTAAAAAGAACATGAGAGGTGCACAGTAGCCTCCCTGACACAAAACTCCTCAAAATATAAGATCTGGGGTACAGCCAGAAAGCACAGTGGCAGAAAGAACCCCAAGGTGTAAGGTCTGGGCATGGCAGCAAGGCTAAATGGCACAAAAACCCAGAAGGTGTATCATAAAGGGCATAGCAGCAAGGCAGAATGGCATGAGAGATGCCAGTCATTCTGTTCAAGTACATTTGCCAATTGTTTGAATCAGTGTAACATAATGAACTGCAATAATTATTTTCTGGAACTAAGCTTTGATTACATTCCCTGCTGGAACTTGATCTAGCTATTGGGTGGAATGGTGATTTTCTTGTGAATTGGGCTTTCTAAAGGAGCCTGCTATCACATGCAGAACATCTAAATTGTTTCTCTAATGTGTTGTGTGGTTTTCCTGGAGAGAGATGAGTGTAGAAACTGTTTCCCATGGTCTGTAGTTCAAGTCTAGCTGTTCTATTTTCTGATTTTGCATAAGATAAATCTACCCGACTGAAAGTAACCACACTCAGAACATGTAAATGGTTACTTTCTTCTATGCATTATGTTCTGTTTGTATTTCTTTCTGCTGACTGAGGACTTTTGTGGATAAGCCACCCTAGAATCATCAACAAACAGAGGCAAGGACTGGAGAGGTAGAAGAAAATGAAGAACCCTGAAACGTGGCATAGGAGGAGAAACTTGTATTCTTCTTTGACTTTTCTCATTCTGATATGGGGACACAACACCCCAGTATAATCAATAAAGAGGAAAGCTAGTGGGAAGAACAGTCCAAGGCTTCAAAAGAGAGCACCAAGTTTAGTATGAACCCTACAAGGTTGCATGAGAGGGGCAGTGTGGTGCCATGTGTAGTATGAATAATAGCTAAAGGCACCATGAAAGGGAAACAAAGCACCAGAAGAGGCAGAAAATACATGAAGGCAGTGATAGAAGGTGAAAGCAACTGATAGTAGCATGAGGAAACCAAAGGATTAAAAGAGGCACAAAGCTATCACTCAGAGTGGCAAGAGCACCCCAAAGCTCCAAATGAGAGGCAAAGAATATCAAGTAAATTGATAGAAAGTGACAAGCATGCAAGGAGAAAACAGGAAATCCCTGGAGGATACCTGACATTTCCAAAGGATCTGGCTGTTAAGGCTTGGATCTAGCCTTCTCTGGAGGTTAAGATGCTACTAACTAGAGGCACCAAATGCTCTGTAGCCAGTAGCAGAATATAAATAAATAAAATAAAATATTTTGTGATTCAGGAATCCAGGACAATATTCTTCTAAATCAGTATTTGCAAATACTGGCTTCATTACCTCAGATGTAATAAGGAGCATGGTTTTGGTTGTTCTGGTTGCTGTACTACTGCAGTCCAGCCCTTGCCTTTTGCTGTGGCACAATTCATCAATGAATATCTGATGAGACTAATTACACTATCAGTAAGGGTACAGATTCCAAGAGACCATGAAACTGTTAAAGATAAGTGGGTGGATAAGGCCTATGTAAAGTATCCATGGCAAGAGCAAGAGTTGGCAGGTACCATAGGAGAAGATGATTTTGAAGGAACCTCATAGACACTACAAGCAGGAGTGGGGGATGCATTTCCTAGTCAAAGGCATTGTGGCTGATCCTACTAGTAGCATATTAGTAGAAGTCAAGCAATATCTGGAGTAGTATGAAGGGGCCCAGGAGTGATGCAGCACACATGCAGGGCAACAGATGTCCAGGAGAGGACCAGAAGTCAGTAGGTACCATAGAAGGGGAAGAGAAACCAGAAAGAACCTTGTAGATATAATAAGTGGCGTGGGGGATGTCTCTCCCAGTCATGAGCTATGGCTACACCTGGCTGATCAACCAATCCAGTAGTAAGCCATGCACTGAATAAGTACACATGGTAGGTACAGTGAAACTACAAATGCCTCATAAAATCAGTTATGGTTTTATGAAGTGGTATAGCAATCATGCAGGACAATGGATGGCCAAGGCAGAACCAGAAGTCAGCAGGTACCGTAGGGGAATGGGAAAGAATCTCATGGCTAGGCAGAGTGGGGGAATGGTATTTGAAAGGAACATCGAAGATAACTGTAGCAGCGGAGGAAGCACCACAGTGTACCAAGACTGACTTGGAGTGGCAGGGACAGCCATGCTGCTGGCAGTGGTTTAAAACTGAAATGCTAGGAGCAGAGCAATGCAACAAGAATATTAGCTGTACAACCCTAGAGTGCACCTAGAGAGTCAAGGGGCAGGATGAATGGCATCAGAAACCCGAGGACCGTCATTCCCAGATTTAGACATAGGCAACTGCTTAGGGTGCCAAATTTTGAAGGAACCAAATATCCAGGCCAAAGAGGACCCTGCCTCTGCTTGCTTTAGGGTCATGTGCCAGCACAAAGGGGTGCTGCCATGGTACTCTGCCCATAGGCATCAAAACCTTAAATCTGGCCCTGGGACTGGTGCAGCGGTGTTGCTGTTTGCCCTGGGGCTGAGGGAGATGTCTGCCACTGTGCCTTTCTCCAGAACTTCCTCCCCTTAAGGAAGTTAAGGGGGACAGGGTCCACCAACCTGTTGTGACTGTGAACCAGCTTATATTGTCCTCAGTGCACCCAGACCACATAATGCTTTTGGGCTGGCAGGCTACAGGCATTTGCAGTGATGTCAGTGACCCACCCAACCTGTATGGAAACACTGAACAAAGAGTAACACATTTGCAAGTTGAATGGCCTCCTGGAACCCTGTGGCACAATAAAGGTGAGGTCAGTATGGATTTCCTAATATAGGATCCCATCATATCATGCAGCAGACACACCTGTGGACTGATACAACTGCCTCATAAGGCAAGTGGAGTATGTGTGTGCATGCTGTAACCCAAAACATGGTTAACTTATCCTAGTCAGGGTCTATAGCAGTCCTGATGTGCAAATCAGTTGTCTGGCCTGGGTTTTGGGGAAAAAGAGTAGCTAGTTCCTTCCAAAATGGGAAAGATGGTCTGCTTGCTGGCATAGAATGCAAGTTTCTAGTGGGCCACTTTTAGAAAGCATCATTGGCGCAGGAGGAAGAACCGAATGCTGAACTAAGGTGCCTGATGTTGATGCTCCTCAGATGCCAGAAAAGATGTTGGTTAATATATACTTCAAGACAAAGGCCATTGAAGTCGGAATCCACAAAGGAGTGTACATCAACGCAGCTGCCTAATCAACTAGTCTGAGGAGTGCTGCAGCAAGCATGTAGGTCAGTGTGCGGCAGGGCAAGAGCAAGAATTGGAAAGTACCATAGGGGCATAGGGGAAGGGGATTTGGAAGGATTCTTGAAAACACTAGACAGCTGGAGCAGTGGAGCAATGGAGGAAGAATTGTAATGTACCAAGACTGGCTTGGGGCAACAGTGGTACTGGGGATTATTAAAAACTGAAATGGAGAAATGGTAAGACAGTCTGCACACTACTCCAGTGAAAAGACAATTTTCATCTGGCAAAGCGAAGGATTAAAGGTCTTGGGGATGAACTGATCAGAAAAAGGGCTGAGCTTTGGAATGTGTTGCAAGGGAAGTTGGTAAGTCAGATCTATAACTTCGGGACAACGATTGATTCAAAGGCCTGGTTCGCAAAGTGGAGTTGGGAACGCACTGTGGCTGGACGAGATGCTGCCCACTCATGGGTGTGGTGGCGACCCTAGACTTGAGCCGGGCCCTTCCTGTGGATTGTCTGAGCTTCTGTGGGTGTTTCTTCCCCTCCTCTGGTGAATGGCACACTGATACTAGTGCAATACAGACTAAATTAGAAGCAAGCTAAAATCTATGTCATAAACCCCATGAGAGCCCCGAAATACTATGTTCTTCTCAGATCAGTTCTGGAGAAGATATGCAGTGCTTCTTGCACATATTGACTGTAGTGAAGGAAACACCCTAAGGTACCAAGACTGGTTTGTAGTGGTGGCACCAGCAGTGGCACTAGTGATTTCAAACTGAAAAGACAGGAACAGAGCAACACAGTGAGAATAGCCCTAAAACCTCCAAGATGTACCTCAAGGGCTGAAGTGCAGGAAGAATGCATCCGACGCCTAAGGAGAGGTGCAGGTGTGCAAAAGCAAGGGATCACTGGGCAAGAGCTAGAGTCTCCATGTACGGTAGGGTAAGAGGATTTAGAAGGAACCTTGTAGAGAACCGGCACGGGAGATGCCTCTCCCACTCAGAGCTATGGCTACTCCTGGCTGATGTACCAGTCCAGTAGCATATGCCTGTGGTAAACAATAAGCCGTGCACTGAATAAATACACATGGCCAGCACAGTGAAACTGTGAATGGTTCATGAAATCAGTTTTGGTTTTATGGAGTGGTGCCCCAACCGTGCAGAGCAACGGAGAGCCAGGGCAAGAGCTATAGTTGGCAAGTACCGTAGGGGAAGAGGATTAGGAATGGGAAGGAACCGCATAGACAGACATAAGTGGGGATTGCCTGTCTCAGTCAGAACTCTGGCTAAACCTGGCAGATCTACCAGTAGTATATGCTACTATTAAAAAGTAAAGATCAAGCAGCATGAAGGGCCCAAGGAGTGCTGCAGCAGCCGTGCAGAGCAATGGATGAACAAGGCAAAACCAAAGCTCAGCATGGAGCAGCAGCTGTTACTACCCTTAACAAAAGTCTTGGAGGTAGCCTACATGAAGTGGCATCTTCTACCATCCTTAACAAAGGCTTAGGGGTAATGTGCACACAGTGGCAGCTGCTGCTACCATGAAAATCCTGCTGGGCAGACTAGATAGACCATATTGCTCTTTATCTGCCATACATGCACCACAGTGAGAGCTGCGGTGGAGTCGTGGAAGCAACAGATCTTTGTAATACTAGAATATATTAAAAGCCAAAGTGCAGGATTATATATGATCAGAAGTTGAACATGGGCCAGTTCATTATAGGAGAGAGGTGAGCACCTTACGGAAGGAATGGGTGAGGGCCTCCTTTGCCCTTGGCGATTGAAAGGGAGTAAGTCAGCTGATAATTACAGTCTCAAAAACTCAAAATCCAATGGTTGCAAAATTAATCTATTCCAAATGCATCTTTAAACAGTAATGTTTTAAGTGCTATCTTAAATGCCTTTAAGTAACCAAATATTTTGAACCTGAACCAGCAATGTGATTGAAAAGGGCCTGTCATGTGTTTGTTAAATGTGCTTCTCAGGGGTATGTTGGAATGTCAAACAAATTTTGAGCAAAGGAGTGAAGAGATCACGAGGGGGTATAGATTCTGAGTTGAGTTAATCCATGGTATATTAACATTTGTCAATAAATTAAATATAACTTCTTCTTTGTACTGTACACACAAATGCACCAGAAGTCAATGAAGTGACTGCAACACAAGAGAATCTCATGATCACAGAGATTTATACCTACAGCTGCTTCTGTATAATTGGAGTGGATGCAGCGTGTTAGCTGGAACGCTCCAAAAAAAAAAGTGAATTACGGTAATTTATACTTGAGAAAAGCAGGGATTGAAGAATTGTAAAGAAACCAGAAGGTGGATGACTTGGTGAAGTTGGGCCAAGAAAATGCGGTCAACTTGAGGAGCAAGAATCCAAGATGATGGATATGGAAATGGTGATGTCTTCGGTGAGCGCCAAACTGGACAAGGTGGATTGTAACAAGGAACTTATTAAGAAGCTAGATGACCCTGAAAATGTAGAGGGAGCTGACGTAGTGACTTTTTTCTTGACATGGCTGCCGACTTTCTTGCACCTTGAGGTTAGTGGAGAGGGCCATTAAACTCGACAGGGCTCATCGTGCTCTGAAACCTACACCGGCAAATGGAAATTGCCCGCGGACAGTTATTTTATAGCTCCATAATTATACCGATAAAAATAAAATTCTCGCTGCAGCTCAAGAGCTGAAAGACTTGTCATTTCAAGGCAGAAAGATTTTGTTTTTCCCAGATTTCTCCATGGATTTACACTGAAAGTGACAGGCTTTTACTGGTGTCAAAAAAGGCCTGCAAAAACTGAATCTGCAATATGCCTTGCTGTACCTAGTAAAGCTGAAGATTTTTGCTCATGGCAAGATCATAGTTATGAATACTGTGAAGGAAGCCGAGCAGTGGCTGAAGGATATCAATACCTGTTCCTCTAACAGAAGCTGCTGCAAGTTTTCATTGTTTCTTTGTTCTATGGCGGCGATCTTAATTTTTGGGAGCTAATGTTGATGGCTTTCTACCAGGTTGTTGTTGCGCTACCCGGCCGCGTTTGCTCCGCGGTCGGGCCTGCTCACCTTTCTCGTCCATCCACGAGCTCTGGGCTCTCACACGCCGCAGCTGCAGCCAGTTCACAGCGTCCCCGGTTCCCCTGCGCTCAGACACCTGTCCAGGCCTCACGGCGGGGCTCGGCGACCTCCGTAGTGTTAGCCCCGCCCCTAGGCGCTCGTGCGGACCGTCCGGCCTCTTAAAGGGCCAGGGACGGATCCCACCTCCGCGGCGCGCCCTGAATGATGGCTGTATTAAAGAAAGTGGTCTGACACCACTTCCTCGCTTTGGCAATCGGGTCGTACACTCCGGTGTCCCTAGTTTGCCTTCCAGCGTCTCCTGTTCCTTCGTCTCTCTATCCCTGGACTGGATCTATCCTTTGGACTGATCTCACAGTACTGACCATTGTTTGCTCCTGACTACTCTTGATTGCTGCCTGGACCTGACCTCTGCCTGTTCTCTGACTACTCTTAATCCCTGCCTGGAACTTGACCTCTGCCTGACCACTGACTTCTCCTGATCATTGCCTGGAACTTGACCTCTGCCTGACCTGACTACTTCCGGATTGACTACAGGTACTGTCCCCTGTTTCGGCTGACCATTCTTAACTGTTACTCTGGCCTTGATCCTCGCCATCCACTCGGACTCTCTGTTCTGGCCTCCTGTGACCTCTGGATATTCTTGTTTGGACATCAACCAGGCACCCTTGTTGTGGTGGGCACTCCTCTGCACTTCCTCTCCAGGAGATCCTGCGAGGCCCATCTAAGACCAGGCGGCCCGGGTAACTAAGGTCTCAACCTGAGGGAACCCCGGGTTGCTATTGGTGAAGCTCCAGTTAGCCTCTGTCTCCTCCTGTACTTCGCCTCCTGGTGGCAGGTTCTCTCTGGTGTTATGACCAGGAGGGAGGTGAATCCTTGGACCGATGGTGAGGTTGGTACTACCTTAGGAGATGGCTCCTCAGGTTCCCCTGTTGGGTGGCGAGGTGGAACAGAAGTAGGACTGGCCATCATTTGGTCTTTAGGGTTTTTTTTAATTTAGAGGTACAAGGCTCTAGGCGGAGTTCAGTGGGCATGGAGTTCCATGGGAAGGGGCCTGCAACAGAAAGGACTCTATCTCTAATGGAGGTAAGGTGGGTGATTTTGGGTAAAGGCATATATATATATATATATATATATATATATATATATATATATATATATATATATATATATATATATATAGGGAGCCTTTGTAGGCTGTTCTAGTGGGTCGGTTGGAAGAAAGGAAACGGAGGGAGTCGTCGAGCCACTGTATGTTAGGGTTGTATAGGGTTTTGTGTATAATGGTAAGGTTTGGAAGAGAATGCGGGAGGAGATGGGGAACCAATGGAGTTCCTTGTGGACAGGGATGATGAGGTCAGATTTGCAGGTGCTGGTAATAATTCTGGCCGCTGCGTTCTGCAACATCTGAAGCGGCTTGATGGTATTGTATGGGAGGCGTCAAGGTGGAAGTGGGGATCCGTAGATGTTCCACTAGTCGTTGAAGTTGCCTCCTGCCCCTGAGTCCACTAGGGCAAGAGTCTGGTACTGTAGAGGACTGCAGATGAGAGATACAGGAAGAGAAAGTGGAGGAGAAGGAGTGGTGAGACCTAAGAAGAGTCCTCCCGTAGGACTTAGTTCTGTCCAT
This sequence comes from Rhinatrema bivittatum, assembly GCF_901001135.1. Taxonomy (NCBI): domain Eukaryota; kingdom Metazoa; phylum Chordata; class Amphibia; order Gymnophiona; family Rhinatrematidae; genus Rhinatrema; species Rhinatrema bivittatum. The sequence goes on along the minus strand of NC_042616.1, from coordinate 411,775,196 downwards.
TTCCCGGACATATAGGGCAATTTTGGACCGCATGGGCAGCTTGTCCACAGTACATATGCAGCCCTAATTTCTTCCGCATTCTTCTCTCTTTTGATGTCAGGTGGCTGCAGCCTAATTGCATCGGTTCCTCTTTGCCGGCTGCTGGGACCGTAGGGGTAGCCCTGGATGTGGTTTTGACACGGACTTCACTCAGAAAGGGCCTCCTGGAACTCTTGGTATCTTGAACTTTATCTCGAAGCTGACGGTCAATTCTGGTTGCCAGTTTCACTAGTTCAGCCAAGGTTTCAGGCATCTCTCTGGCTGAGAGTTCATCCTTCAAGCGAGTGTTCAGTCCTTCGAAGAACAGCATATTCAGGCATCTTGAGTCCCAGGATAATTCAGACGCCAGTGTCTTGAATTCAATAGCAAAGTCAGCTAGGATCTGGTTTCCCTGCTTTAGGTGAACCAAGGAAGATCCTGCAACAGAATATCGGGTAGGATCATCAAAAACTGATTTAAACAGTTCAAGGAATCCTTCAATGTTGTGAAGGATCGGGTCCTTGCATTCCCACAGCGAAGATGCCCAGGACAGGGCTAGGTATGATAAGATTATACATAGTCTTCGCATAAGCTGTGGGGAAATGTCCAGGTTGTAACTCAAAGTGCATGCAGCACTGGTTAATGAAGTCTCTGCATCTCCATACTTCTCCCGAGAAGTGGGTAGGAGCTGCTAGAGGTATAGTTGTCTTGACTGTCATCTCTGACGATTCAGCCTCTTTACCTGAGGTGAATGGGGAGTTCATCTGTTTGTGTAACAATTCAAATGCAGCGGTCAGACCTTCCAGCACAGTCTGCTGCTCGGCGATCTGATGGGCTAGGCCGGGAATGGCCTGCAACGCCGTGAGCTGAGCTGGATCCATGGAGTTGGCAATCTGCTGTTATTACGTGTGTTTTAGTGGATCCTTGGGTGCTGTGGAGATGACCATGCCCACAGGGAGGAGCCCCGTGAGGAGCCACAGCACTGGGCTAGACTCTATACACAAAACAGGATGATTGAACTCTTTATTTATACAGCTTGAAGTAGTCACCAGGTGGCAGTGGTGAGTTGTAGTCCCAGGGACCTCGGCAGAGGGAGCCTTTCTCTCCAAGATGATGTCAGAAGGTTCCGCATCAGGAACTACTGTGGATGAGACAGATGAGATGTTAGTGTACTCACTCGGTATTAGCTGTTATGGATGCGATTCCACCAGATAGTCGTAGATGGTACAGGCATTGAGGCAGGGAGAGCAGGCCCTCGAGGAGCGAGTGCTTGATCCCTGAATGGCACCTGAAAGTAGAACAGAGGTCCCCCGAGGAGCGGGTACCCAAGTTAGTAGTCAAACCCTGAAGGGCAGAAGGAGAGCTTCCCGCAGGCAGCAGGGAAGCGGCAGAGTAGCGCAGACAGGAACAGTCAGACTATTCGAGCCTTTGCCACCTCAATGAGCTAGCAATCTTGAGAAGTAGATATACCCGGATGGGCATGATGTCAGATGAGGGAACGCCCTCGAGGTTCAAGCCACTTGGCGTACATAGATGTGGGTTGTTCGCGCGCGCGCACCCTAGCAAGTAGCTGGGAGGAGCAATGGCGTACGGCTGAACCATAGCCATTCCGGGGACGCCAGAGACGATGCTGCAATAGCCATCTTTCCCAGGTAAGTGGGAGGAGCCAAGATAGGGGTGCAACAAGTGGGGCGAAGCCGTCGAAGACCAACAGACGCAACAGTTCCTCCCCCTCCCCTACAATGGCACATGATTAATTTGTAATCTATACCACTCACATTTTCATTAGCGTGCCTTGCTGTAAACCGTTGTGATGGTTATCTAACTTAACGACGGTATAGAAAAGTTTTAAAATAAATAAATAAATAAATGTAGCATCCTCTCTGGGCTGGCAGCACAACTTCTGTAAAGCAACTATGGAGTTCCTAATCCCACGAAAGAAAAAAAAGTCTGCTGCGGCCTCAATAACACATGCCCCTGCAGGAAAAGAAAACTCGACAGGATTTCCTGAAAGTGAAAAGGCCCAAAGAGTATGTGTGAGAGAAAGAGAGAGAATAAGAGAGTGTGTTGTTTGTGTGAGTGAGAATAAGAGTGTATGTATGTGTGAGAGAGCGAGAATAAGTGTGTGTGAGAGAGAGAGAGAATAAGTGTGTGTGTGCGTGTGAGAGAGAGCATTTAGAGGATAAAGTTTGTGCACCCTCCTCCTCCCCCACCTATTCAGGACAATTTCAGGGTGACTGGAAATCAAGAGTTCCCAGACATGGACAGTGGATGAATTTTTTTATCCCTCAGTTTTAGAAAATTGGATATTATTTGATGCGTCTGCTGTTTTGAAGTATTTTATTGGTGTTTGGTAAATTAAAAATTTTGTAAACATTTTTAATTATTGGGTATTCTATTCATCAGCTGATTTGACTATTGTTATGGCTGATGTTTTATATTTGATTATATTTGTGATTTAATGAGGAATGGTTATTCTTTTTTCTACTGTTGCACTGCACACAGCACCTGGCTTGATGTGGTTTCCAGTTCAGTTTTTGTCTGCCTGTTTCTATTTATACTTTATATAGTTTGTTTATTCTATTTGGCAAGAGTCTGTGTTCTGCATGTGTGATCAATGTGAGGTATTCTGCTACTTTGTCATTATAGGGATCTTTAGCAGCCTGGCTTGTTCTGCTTTCCTAATATTTATGTTGTAGGACCTCTTGTAATATTTGCAATTTGCCCTTTTCATAGGTAGGGTTGTTACAGTTTTGAGTGCTGGCATTTAGTGCTGTTTTGGTATGGGAGATTTAATAATAATTCAGTTCTCACTGCTTATTTATTTTATTTATTTAAAAGTATTTATATACCGCTTTTAAAAATAGATTTTGTCTGAGGGCGTAGCCTACACCCAACATGCTCTACAGTAGACCTAATACTATATGGGTTCCAAGTGTTTTCTTGCAGGGTTTTTTGGTTGGCACCACAGCTGTGCATGTAAATACAAATACCACAACATGTATATTAACTCTCAAAAGACTACTTTGAATGCCCTTTTTCATGTAAAGTCTCCCTTTTGGGGTTGGGAGGATGTGATTTATAAAGGCATAATTTGTAATCGGGTGGGGAGGGAGTAGTGGCACAAAGTTGTAAGGTTTGCCTAGGACACCTAATACTCTTGCACCTGCCCTGAGAGAGAGGCAGTTGGCAGGGGTCCTGGGAGTGTGGTAGGTTTACCAGTTCCCTAGAAATAAATCAGTGACGCTAGCAGCCACTCTTCTGGACTCCCTGACCCCTGCTTTCCCCTCTTCCCCAGCATATCAAAATCACTGTAAGGGCAGACTCCAGGGGACTCCCCTGCTCAGCCCCCTCAGTAATTTGACCTAGGCTGCACCTTGGGGTGGGGGGTGGGGGTGGGGCACCATCTCATCCCTAACCTCAGGCAGATTGCCTTGAGCCACCCCTGCTAAAGGCTGTAAATAGGCCTGCAGGCCATCATCTAGGAATAAGACCAAAAGCAGCAGCAAGACTCTAGCTGGGGATTTCTGTGTAATCTTACTGCGACCCAAGAGAAAATTGCTACACTCGTCCATTCTCTATTAGTTTTTAGATAATCTGTCAACCAAAAGGCCGGGCTAATGCTCAGTCATGTTCCAGCTCAGGCCCACTGGGGATGCAGTAGTAAAGGCAGCATTCGTAGCACCCAGGAAAAGCACTTGTGCTATGTTCCAGAAAGCAGCACTGGTTCTCAACCAGAGACCTGCTGTGATGAGTGTGGGGGAGTTAATAGGGAACCCCCTGTAACTACGAAGGCTTGTGGTAAAAGAAAACCACTGGGCCAAAAGTAGTCGGATCTAGCCTTGCTGGCACTGGAGCTTGCTAAAGTTACTCAGCTCAACCTGTAACAAATAATTAGACATGTGACATCCATGACACTTGAGGACATAGAGTTAATGGTTCTGAACAAAGGCCAAGATCTGAGAGATGAATCATGTGGCTCCCAAGTGATAGAGGGAGAAACTCCAGCAATTATTTACGCACCCAACTACATCCAGTGTATGGCTCAGGCAGCGGACCTAGACTTTAGTAAGCCTTATTCCATTCTAAAGTTTATAGTCCTACTGACCAGAGCCATAGCTGGGCAATTTGCACCTATGGCGAAAGGAAGATGTTCCCTCACTCTGTACACATTTCCATATAAAAAAAGGATAAAACTGAGAAACTAGAGGCCTGCATGGTGGTGTGCAAGCAAGTGGGGAGAAGGTGGAGCCACGGGCTCCTTCACACTAATATGTGGCAGACTGGCTCAGGCAGAGACAACTTCCCTTATCCCCATCCTAAATTATGATAACTCTGCCCCAGCTACAATTTTATTATTTCAAACTTTACATATCAAAAGGACATTTATATTAATATGGAATTCAGCTATGCCACCCAATTGATTTTTTACACTTTTGCATTGATCTATAAAACATGTATCACAGCAGAAACACACCATTATATATTATATTATGTACAATGTACAGATATTACACTGGGCGGCGGGCGCTAGTCAAATACACCTCCAATTGGGGAAACAGAATAAGCTAGACTGCTACTGATCCCTGTATAGAAACACTAGCAGATTACCACACCTTGGTCACACATGCAGTACAGAAACCCTCAAACACAGAATAAGGGACCACACATGATAGAAATATGCAGACAAACTGAACTGGAAACTAAGAAGCTTGACTCTGCATGCAGTGCAACACTGGAGAAAATTGTAATGCATTTTCTCTTGTACTGGGCAAAATACAAAGATAGCAAAAATGCTCTTTTGCAAAAGCTGACATATTCCAGGTTCTAAACAAAATACAATGTTTAGAACCATTGCAGTCTGGGTATTTTAATAGTTTCTAGTTTTTGTCCTTTACTGCCTTCAGTGCTTTTTCTTCCAAACTCATTTTCCAGGGTCTCCTTTTAAATTCTCTCTTCTTGTATCTTCTTCTCCTAATCTATCTGACACTGATTTTTCCCTTGCAACTCATTTCTTTGCCTTTATTCTCATAGCTAGATTTCATCCCTTCTCTCCAGTTCTCCCTGTCCCTGCTATTCACTTCCCCAACTCTATCCTTCATTGCTCGATCTTCCTTCATCTGCTCCTCACTGATTTCCAGCTACCAGACTCCCTTGTCCAAACCACACAGTTTCTGGCTCACTCACCTTTCATCCCAAAGTTGAATCTCAAACCATCAACTCACTTGTACCAACTATCCCTCGTTCAAAGACTTTTTCCCATCTCATTACCTTCCCATCCTTGCATTTCTCCATATCTTGTCTTGAAACCCTTCCTTACCCCTCCCCATGCTAGAGGCAACTCTACCTTTTATTTCCATAGATCCTCCTATCCTCAGCCTCCCTATTTTTATCTCATCTCCCACTTTCACCCCTTTTGCCTGCCCATCTTCCTCTAAATCCCTCCAGTCCTCCTGTTCCACCTCTGTTCACTCATTCCCCAGATTTGTTTCCCCCTCTTTCATTCACCCATTTCATTCCTCTTCTTCCTCTCTTCCCTTTGCCTGCTCAAACTCTTTCCCTGTTCCTCACTCTCCTCGTTGACTCTAGTCCCTTTCTCCTGCCCACCATACCATTCCTCCTCAGGCACACACACCCCCTCCAGGTTCTTCACATCATCACTTGCCCATTTCTCACCATTCAACCCCTTGCCCCAACTGATAACTCCCCTAGCTGCATATTTCCTCTCCACCTGCTCCTTGTCCCACACACTTATCCATAAATCTAGTCTCACACCCTCCAAACTCACCCCAGCTCACTCCAGTCTGATCTCCCAATTGCTGATCCCCTTCCACTCGCCCCCAGTCCCCATAAGTCTCCTCCCATCCAATCACAGGCCCTGCTCTCCCCTCAATGCCCCGTGCTGCTTTCCCCACTAAATCCCCAGTCCCCCATCCATGCCTCAGTTGCCACGTTCCATTCCTCATTTCAGTCTTTGCTCACCCAATCCCAGTCAGAATTCATCCATCTTAATCCCCAGTTGCTGCTCTCCCCCACAAACCCACCCACCCCAATCCACGCTCTCCACATTCATCCTGTCTCCCACTCCCTGTTTATTCCTTCCCACCTCTAATCTCCCAGTACCCATGCTCCTCAACCCAAATCTCCAGGTGCTTCTCTTCCCCCTTCTAACCCTGTTACTCGCCCAAAATGCCCCAGTGTTGCTTGTCCCTCTCCCAACTCCCAGTCTTTGCTCTCCTGCAAATGTTCTCCCTCCTCAAGGCCTAGCCTAAGCTGGAAGAGTGGAGTTGGTGCCTTTCTCTTCCTTCTATATGGTTCACTGTCTAAGAAGCAGTTTGAACCATAACATGCATCTTAGGTTTCTAGGGCGCTCCATGTGGTTCAAACAGACTAAACTGCACAAAGAGGGAAAGGCACCAGCTCCACTTTTATGGCTTATGCTGGGCCATGTATGAGGAAGCACCAGCAGCAAACCTCAAATTTTGGCTGTGCTCGCAGCTGCAGACTTCAGTCCTGCATGAGCTGATCAGGTGAGTTGGGCAATAGCAGAGCATTTTCGTTTTTGTCCTTGTCAGATTTGGGGCTGGGGAAGCAGCCTGATCCAGAGCAGGTGCTCCTCTCCTCCCCTGCCATAAGCACTGGAATGGGGTGGGTCCCCTTGGCTTTGGGCCAACCAACATTTGGCCCACATAGCATCAGCAACTAGGAAGCTTATGGAAAGGGATGGAGATTGGTCTGACTCCCTAAGAAAAAAGGTGATCCACTGCCCCATATCCCTCATACCAATAGTTTCTGGGCACAACAGCACCTATGGCCACTGCCACATTGGCCATCGGCTACCTCTGACACCCCCACCCCAAGCAATAAATTGTATTACACTGATATCATGTTACTCTGTCAGATGCATGAGCTCATAAGCTGGCTCTCTTGAAATAGGGCTACAAGAGAGTACAGATAGGCCTGATCAGCCTTCTCTGAGAAAAGAGTAAGTTAGCCCCAACCTTCCTCTGGCATTTAAATACCTTGCTTAGTGCTCACTACTAACTCTACTGCACCAATGCATATCTTCGTAAGTTACCATAGAAAATGTCCCCTAGCACAACTTACCTGTTACAATCCTCTGGCACAACACCTTTGATGCTAATGCATTGGCCAGGTTTTAGGTTCAAGTTGCTTATAAGCAATCCCTATGAATGAGGAAAAGGGAAGATGTTACTTTGTAGAGATGTGAATCGTGTCCTTGATCGTCTTAACGATCAATTTCAGCTGGGAGGGGGAGGGAATCGTATTGTTGCCGTTTGGGTGTGTAAACTATCGTGATAATCGTTAAAATCGTGAGCCGACACACTAAAACCCCCTAAAACCCACCCCCGACCCTTTAAATTAAATCCCCCACCCTCCCGAACCCCCCCCCCCAAATGCTTTAAATTACCTGGGGATCCAGCGGTGGTCCAGAACGGCGGCGGTCCGGAACGGCCCCCTCAATTGAATCCTGTTGTCTTCAGCCGGCGCCATTTTGCAAAATGGCGGCGGCCATAGACAAAAACAATTCGATGCAGGAGGTCGTTCCGGACCCCCGCTGGACTTTTGGCAAGTCTTGTGGGGGTCAGGAGGCCCCCCCAAGCTGGCCAAAAGTTTCTGGGAGTCCAGCGGGGTTGAGGAAGCGATTTCTTGCCGCGAATCGTTTTCCGTACGGAAAACCAAAAGCCAAAAGCCAAAAAGCCAAAAGTCCAGCGGGGGTCCGGAACGACCTCCTGCATCGAATTGTTTTTGTCTATGGCCGCCGCCATTTTGCGGCAGCCATTTTGCAAAATGGCGCCGGCTGAAGACAACAGGATTCAATTGAGGGGGCCGTTCCGGACCACCGCCGTTCTGGACCACCGCTGGATCCCCAGGTAATTTAAAGCATTTGGGGGGGGGTTCGGGAGGGGTGGGTTTTAGGGGGTTTTAGTGTGCCGGTTTTCCTGCCCTCCCCCTTCCCCCGATTTACGATTTTTTAATGATAAATCGGGGGAATTGGTAGTGTATCGTGGCCCTAACGATTTTTGACGATTTAAAATATATCGGACGATATTTTAAATCGTCAAAAAACGATTCACATCCCTATAGATTCTGAAAATTCATCAAGCTAAACCTTTACAGTCTAACAGTCCTGTACAAATGTAATCATGCAACATCTGCCTTTATGGAAAAGGGCACTTCTAGGTCAGGTTAGACCAGCACAACAGAGTGCCATTACTCATGTTTTGGCTTGGAGGAAACATAGGTTGAGAACAGTCTTCAAACCCTACCCATCACCTGGGCATTTACCTACAGGAAGGTTTTAGGGATTAAATAATGAGCATGGAAGGTTAGATTTGTTACAAAAAGGGCTTCGGTCTTGCCTACAGTACAAAATTTGATTTAGGGAAATAACCTAGGGGCTAGTTTTAGATCTGTACAACAAATCTTGGGAAAAGCCCTCTAAACACTTCATTGCAAGGGAGTCATCTACATCCCATATCCTCCCCACCCCCCCCCCCCCCCACGCAGGAGGGAAGGAGTGAGAGAAGCACTAAGATCTTATCTAAAATGTTATTCTTTAGTGGAAACCTCCACCGCACATCTTAATCTCTTTAAAACAAGTAGCCATGAAACTCACATTTTGATAAGAGCAGATCAAGAATCTTGGGTTGAAAAGAAAACCCAGGAGAAGTCCATCTCCCTCCAGGAGAACACTGACGCGTTGGAAAAAGCTTTCTAGCCATCTTTTGGCTAGATGAACCCAGACAACAAATCTAAAGTACTTTAACCCAGGGGTGAGCAAACCTTGAGCCATGGCCTCCTTTCCTTCATGCAATTGGTTTGGGGGCCGCTCATATGTGTGGTAGGCAATAGGCATCAGCTGTGATCTGTCCCTGGGTTGAGATCTGGAAGCAGCAGGAACACCTCCTGGGCTGAGGCCTGAGGTTGGCAGCTCTTCCTGGGTTGTGGGACACTGCAGTGGCTGCTCCCATGTCCAGTTCTGCCACACAGTGAGCAGCTCCCCACCTGGATCCACCACAGCAGAAGTGGCTCCTCTCCCTGACCCACCAAAAGATGCATGGCTAATCCAAGGCATGCTCACAATGTCACTATGTTCTGCAACTCCCTCCCTCCTAAGCTGGTACTGAGTCTTGGCAGTGTAGCCATCTTTTCTTCCCTCATTGGGTAGCCAGTGTACCTCCTTTTCAGGATAGTTCAAGAATTCCCCCTCTGGGGGGCCCATCCCCTGCTTTAACCCAAGCTCTGAAATTTATCCACCTTAATACGTTTTTATAACCTTATACCAGAACAGAAAAAAATGCTTTTTTACTCAGTTTGAAAGTACTGAATGTTTAACCCATCCTTGAGTGGCAGTGACTGGATTTTGTATCCCTTTTAGATGACTGGGTGGAAGGAAGAGACCAATAAGCTTTATCAGAAAAAGAAATACTGCAGTAGAAAGCATGAGATGAACACTTGCATTCTAGCTCTCTCCCAACATCTATATTTTTTTTATATATTATTCCCCCATAGGCTGTTCTGTTGCAACATAGCCATTGCCCAACAGTGGTGCTCAAGCCTTACATTTTGACCTGTGGGGCCCGCATTGGCCATAAATGCATACAAAAGAGAATTAAGAGTCTCAAAAGCTGCATTTCTGGATTTCTCATTGTAGTCCCCTACTAGATGTTCCACTTAAAGCATACCATTCCTTGCATGTAAATTATGCAGGGAGCCACACCCAGTCTCGCCACACTAATCAGAACAGGTACAAACATTTTGGGCTGGAAAAAGCATTTTGTTAACCAAAACCAGCATTATAATGTCCATTTAACCATATCACATCACAGCTCCCTCAAGCTACTCTGTGTCAGCACCTTGGTACACTGCCAGTTTCCTTTAACCCAAGTGGAAATTCAATCCAGCCATCCATCAAAAATTAACACTGGCTTTGTACTTCTCCCAAGCTCCCTCATTCAGGGAACCACCCAGATATCAGCATCTCAATTTATAGTTGGAGTGGCAGCCAAACCAATACCCGAAGAACTCTAGAGGGAACCAGCTAGGTAAAGGCAGGGTGCAGGCAGCAAACAAACCTCTCTAGACCAGAAAGACCATATGCGCTAAACCAGGGCCTGATTGTTGCATTGGAGGAGGACTCTTGGGCCGAGGCGGGGTTGACGCAACCCATAGGTAGGGACCTACCAGCCCTCGTTCCCCACGGGTTGAGCCTTTGGGTGCCTTAGCCAGCAGGACTTAGGTGGGCCACGGGGTGTAGTCGAGGTGAGAGTCTGTTCAGCCCAGAGACAGCAGGTGAGAGATGGTACAGTCTTACTCTGGACAGGGTAGTGTCCTGGAAACTCGAACGCCTATTGAACAGAAGCAGACAGGGGGCACTCGAGCAAGAGCAGGCCGAAGCCTGAATGAACCATGTCCAGGGAGTAAGCTGAAGAGGCGTTGTAGAGCAGGATTGAGTCAGGCCTGGTGGCAATCCGAAGGCAGTGGCAAGCAAGGCTGAGGTTTGATCATGGAGATATTCAATAGCGTAGTCAGGTGAAGCAGAGGTCTGATCACAGAGATAGTCAATGGCGTGGTCAGGCGAAGCAGAGGTCCGGGCTTGGAGAGAGGCAATGGCGGTGGTCAGGCGAAGCAGAGGTCCGAGCTTGGAGAGAGCCAATGGCGTGGTCAGGTGTAGCAGAGTCAAAGTCCGGGTAGTCAATCCTAGGGATGAAGCAAGATAGGAACAAGGAGACTGGAACCAGGAACAACGAGGAACAGGAACTCAGGGGATGAGACGAATCTCTAGGAGGCAACGAGTACTCGACTAGCGAGGAGACCTGTTGCAAAGGCAATGCTAGGGAGCGGAGCCTGAGCTTAAATACTGTAGTTGAGTTGACGTCATCATCCAGGGCTGCGGCTAGGTTTCTGCTGCAGTCCGTACTTAAACATCAATGTTGCGCGAGTGCGCGCCTAGGGAGGGGTGGGGCGTGAGTAGCAGCTTCTTTCCGCAGGCCACGCGGAGAGGCCCAATGAGATGTGGTAGCACGTCCGGGAATGCCAGGGACTGCAGCAGGGCCGGAGGCACCGGGGGAGGCCCGAGGACGAAGCTGATGGCCCACCGCTGCCAGCGAGGAGGAACCAGGAGCTGGAGTTACTGTAGAAAGGTGAGGGGGCCATGCCGCGGGTCTGCCGCGGACGGCACATGTAACAATGATTTAAGAGTTTGGCTCTTATAAGCAAGGTTGCAAAGTGGAACATGGGAGTAGGGTTGCTGACTCCAGATTTTCAAGACATATTGGTCCTGTTCTTTTTTGTCTCATTGCATGCAGAAATGTGTAGTGCTGATTAGAGATGTGCATTCATTTTAAACGAATTTGACAATTTCAACGTCATGGTTTCGGAGCACTCAAACAAAATAAATTTTTCCAAAATTTTGGAAAAATTCATATTTTGTGTTAGTGCGCGCTAACCATAGGTAGCGCACACTAACTTTAAAATGTTAGTGTGCATTAATTATGGTTAGTGCGCACTAACATGAAATTTGGGAGCCACGAAAAAATAAATCCCGAGCCGTAGAAAAAATGAAATTACCCTCAGGGGACTCAAATCGAACCATGAAACGAAACCGAAAAAACCCCAAAACACATCACTACTGCTGATATCCCTATTGCATTCCTTAAAAAAAAGCAAGACTACAAATCCCTGCATGCAGTGGGGTAAAACCAGAACAGGATCAATGTGTGCTGAAAATCTGGAGCCAGTTGGCAATCCTAGGTAGGAGACCATAGAGATCAGAAAATGGGGTATGTCCCTAACCCCCTCGTTCCATAAAGCCCCAGAGTGCCAAAGCAGTGTCCCTTCGAAGTGTGCTTCCTTTTGGACCAAGTATTTGGCGCCTTCAAAATCTGGCATCCTAGGCAGCTGCCTATTCCTAAATCCAGGCCTGCACTAGACTGCAGAATTGACATTATGTTGAACCATGGGAGCCAACTTTTCAAAACTGGGGTTTGCTAAACTCGCATTAAGTTACCCCTTCCTCGAAAGAATATGGGAGTTTGCTCAGTATATGGAGTGTTCCAGCATCTACAGGGCTGGCACTCGTGAGAGACGCATATGGTTCAATACATATACCCTCACAAGTAAGGCAAGCAAGGGAAGTATTCAGAACGCTCCTCAGTAAAGAGAGTTGGTAGCACAGGATTTGAGGACAACTGATCCGTGCTGCATCATTTAAGCTCTTCTAGTTAGAGCTTAAGCAGCCCCTCGCCCCTGAGGCATTCACAGCCCTGATTCTCCCCTTTAAAAAAGACCAGAGGGTAGGAGAGATATCATTAAATTTCTAAAAGTTTAAAAACTCTAATCCCTCCTCACTTACCACCTTTTCATCTTTTCCCACCCTCTCTAGTCCCCAAGGCACCTGAAGAAATAAGTATATAGTGCACATGATTAGCCACACAGATCCGGACAGGTGTTTAATATTCTCATTGCACTCCCAGAGTAAGTAATATTGCCAAGAGCCATTTAACTGTACAAACATATGGCAAGGGGAAAAAGTGTCAGGGCCAAGGAATATACAGAGAAGGACAGAACAAAGGCTTGTTTAAGGGAGAGAAAATGAAGGAGACAATTACGACGTGCAACAGGAACATACATTTAATGAAGAAAAACAACTTTGCTAGTTAACTCTCAACAAGAAACATCAATGTTTAAGAGCAGTTTCCTTCAAGAGCTCACTCCAAATTCACCCACAAACTGGGAGACGGGGGAGGAGGCAGGAACGTCAATTGCCTGCCCCACCCCCGAGAGAAGAAATTATGTGTTAGAGAAAAGTTTTAAAGTGAGCCCCAGCACCACATTTGTACCTCAGAACTCAGCAAATGATATAAATACTACATATTTTAAACAAAAACCAAAAAGCCACATAGCCCTGCAATGATCCTAATTACTCACGGCCATTCTGCTTGCTAGCTTGCTGCCGATCACCCACAAACTGAAGACCAAAATCTCAGCTCAGAGTGAAGGTCTTCACTGCAGTCTCTGCCTTTAAATTCAGTATGTGGCAGGGTCACCTGACTGGCCTCAGCCTCAGAACCAACCAAAAGAGGATGATTTTGATTGACAGCTCTCTGACATCTGCCATTCGACAGCCTGCTAAGATCCTCCCTCTGTGCTCTTCCCTTCATTGTAAACTCTGTACCCTGCAATCAACCCAGCAGAGATTAAGCTGGGATGGAGTCATTTGATTTCTGGATGAAGTATTAATAATGCCTAAACAACTTTGTCTGCCAGAGCGATTAAATTTGTAATGGTCTTCGTTGGAGGAAACTGGAACAAATGATGGAAAAGCTTTCACAATAAATGTCAGAAATCATAAGAGCAATGAAGTCCTTTTATTCCAAGTTTTATTCTTCAGCTTCATTGTGCAGTAAGAATATGTTGTTACACCCGTCGGTCGCAGACGGCTGCGAACACTCTTGCTCACCTCTTTTTACACTGCCTTATCTCCATGGGGAAGACTGGCGGCCACCGCCAGCTATCGCCGGCCTGCCTACCACTCCCAGGCCTTCCGGGGTGGCATGGACACCGCCGACCACCATCTTGTTGGAATCCCTTCGATGCACACGCGCATGCATGGGCCAATCTTAAGCACAACAAGGCGGGAACCTCGGGGGCGTCCCCTCTGGATGACGTCATCCCTCCAGGATATTTAAACCAGCTGGCCCTGCCTACCGACGACTTGGCAAAGAGATCCCTCCTTGCTAAATCCGCCTCGCTCTCAGAAGACACTTCGTTCCAGTTCCTGTTCTTGGCATGAGACATCTCGGTATTCGCTCCTCGGGGGCCCTCTCTTGTCTCTGGCTATCTGCTCCTCGGAGGGCGTGATGCTCGGAACTTCTGCCTGCCCCGCTCCCCGGGGCTTCCCTGGAGCCATTACTACTCTCTTTGTGAGTACCCTGCTCTGCAGACAATTACCATTACTACCGAGGACCTTTCTGGTGTACCCGCTCTGTGGACCATTCCCATCTCTACCGAGAATCCCTCTGGTGTACCCCTCTTAGCGGACCATTACCATCTCTACTAAGGAACTCAATGGTGTACCCCGCTCTGCGGACTACTACCATCTCTACTGAGGACCTTATTCAGTGCACCCCGCTCCGTGGGCCACTACCATCTCTACAGAAGACCTCATTGGTGTACCCGCTCTGCAAACCATTACCAGCTCTATGGATGTATCCTCACTGGGTATCCCCCATTCCATAGTCCCTGTGTTTCTGGGTATGTGAGGCTTTCTCTTTGACACCCCCTGCTCCGCGGATAGTGCTGCTCTATCTCTTTAATAAAGATTCTAGACTGACTCTGTGTCTGACGTCAGCTGAGACCTCGCCTCCCCACGGTGAGGCTCACAGGGCTCCTCCCTGTGGGCAGTACCATCTCTCACCTTGGCCCAGGGCCTACATACTAACTAATCCTAACAGATTGCCAAGCCCATGGACCCGGCCAGGTCTCAGCAATTCAGGCCATCCCTGGCCCGGCCCAAAGAATCACAGAGCAGCAGAAGATCCTAGAGACTTTGGCTAACGCCATCAATCAACTGAATAATCGGCTGGACTCTGTTCCGACACCTGCCAAGCCTAACTCAGCTATGCATGCTCCATCCTTCCGGCCTCCAGTGCGCTTGCCGGCACCCCCTCGTTTTTCAGGTGACCCCTTGTTATATAGGGACTTCTTGAACCAGTGCAGCATGCACTTCTCCTTACAACCTGCATATTTTCCTGACGTAGTTTCCAAAACTACATATATAAGTGTTGCGGTCTCCACCGCTTCCCCTTCTTTAGCTCTGAACAGTGCTCACCTCCGCTGCTGGAAACGCCGCGTTCCGCATGCCCGGGACACCTACGGCTCTGCTGGCTCCACGTGGCGGCCGCCATTGCTTGCCCATCTCCCCGCTGCCTCGCGCGCGCGTGAGGACGCACACTATGTGCGCACAGGTCCCGGAAGTCTGGCCCCGCCTGTGCTAATGACGCCACGCCCTAAGCCTGATATAACCGGCGTCCGGATGCCTTCTCTTTGCCTTGCAACGAGGTTCACTACTGCCTAGTAGTTCTGAGTTGCGCTTCGTCTGTTCCTCGTTCCTGACTTGACCTTTGGATTGCCTTTGACTTTGCTTCAGCCTGCCGCCTGCCTCCAACCTTGGTCCGCTCCTGACTTCGCTTCAGCCTGCCGCCTGCCTCTGACCTTGGTCCGTTCCCGACTCCGCTACAGCCTGCTTCAGTTCACAGCCAGCTACAGACTCCGTTCCAGTCTACAGCCTGCTTCAGTTCACAGCCAGCTACAGACTCCGTTCCAGTCTACAGCCTGCTCCAGTTCACAGCCAGCTACAGACTCTGTTCCAGTCTACAGCCTGTTCCAGTCCACAGCCTGCTATCGATTCTACCTCAGCCTTCAGCCTGTTCCCGGTCCAGTATTCTACAAACCCTGCCTCACAGTCCGGCTTACTACAGGTATCGCTGCCGCCCGCTGTCCTGTCATCAGCTGGCCCTCGACCTGCACTGCCGGCCTACAGACTATTTTTCACTCTTTGGACTTTTCTTACTACACTCACTGCCCAGGCTTTATCTGCTATTTGACTCTGAGCTGATATCCCAAGTCCCAAGGTTCCAGGACCCTACAGACTCCTCCTGGGGGGCTCCTGGTTCCCGGGTGAACACCGCCAGCCTGTGGCTCCGCCTCCCGGCCTACCCTGTCACCCTGGGTAGACCGGCCCAAGGGTCCACTATCCTGCCTGCAGCACCCAACTGCAACATATAAGA
Source organism: Rhinatrema bivittatum (assembly GCF_901001135.1). Classification (NCBI taxonomy): domain Eukaryota; kingdom Metazoa; phylum Chordata; class Amphibia; order Gymnophiona; family Rhinatrematidae; genus Rhinatrema; species Rhinatrema bivittatum. The sequence continues at coordinate 411,759,363 of NC_042616.1, read as the reverse complement.
ACATATGAAATTGCCATGCTGGGTCAGACCAAGCCCAGCATCCTGTTTCCAACAGAGGCCAAACCAGGCCACAAGAACCTGGCAATTACCCAAACACCAAGAAGATCCCAAGCTACTGATGCAATTAATAGCAGTGACTATTCCCTAAGTAAACTTGATTAATAACAGTTAATGGACTTCTCCTCCAAGAACTTATCAAAACTTTTTTTGAACCCAGCTACACTAACTGCACTAACCACATCCTCTGGCAACAAATTCCAGAGCTTAATTGTGTGTTGAGTGAAAAAGAATTTTCTCCGCTTAATCTTAAATATGCTACTTGCTAATTTCATGGAATGCCCCCTAGCCCTTCTATTATCCGAAAGTGTAAATAACCAATTCACATCTACTTGTTCAAGAGCTCTCATAATCTTAAAGACCTCTATCATATCCCCCCTCAGCCGTCTCTTTTCCAAGCATTGGCCTGGGCGTCGCCTCTTTGGGAGCGAACGGATCCAGTCCTCAACGACCTGCCGGGCTTCTACACCCTCTTTCGCACTGTGTTCGATGATCCAGGTCGAAAGGCCATCTCCAGATCTATGCTCTTACATCTGCAACAAGCTTCCAGATCACTGACTGTCTACGTCATCGAGTTTAGGACTCTCTCGTCTGAATTACACTTGGATCTGAGCTGCCTGCGTGCCATATTCCTCGATGGTCTGAATCCTCATACCAAGGATGAGTTGGCAGTATGAGAACTCCCTGAGGCCTTGGACTCCCTTATTGACCTCGCTGGTTGCATAGACAGTCATCTGCGTGAGCGTTCCCAAGAGGTCAGAGGAGCCAAGAGAATGGTCTCTGGTGCTCCACGCCTTCTCCCAACATCATCCACTCAGACCGCCACTACACAAAGCACCGAGGAAGAGGAACTGATGCAAATGAGTCGTGGTTACCTGTTATGCTCTTTCCACAAGGAGTCCGTCCCTTTTCTGGGCTACGTGGTCTCTAGCCAAGGGTTTCAGATGGATCCACAGAAGACTAAGAGCATCCGAAAATGGCCCCAACCAATGGGCCTTAAGGCACTCCGAAGATTTCTGGGTTTTACTAACTACTACAGGTCATTCATCAATCACTATTCAACACTAACCGCCCCACTCACAGCGATGACACGAAAGGGAGCCAATTCATCCCAGTGGTCACCTGAAGCCGTGTCTGCCTTCCAGGAGCTTAAGGAGGCATTTCTACAAGAACTATGCTTGCGTCATCCTGACCCTCAACAACCCTTCATTGTCGAAGTAGATGCTTCTAACATTGGTGTTGGGGCAGTTCTCAGCCAGCATTCTACTAATCACACCTTGCACCCGTGCTCGTTCTTCTCCCGACGCTTCTCTACGGCTGAGCATAATTATGGAATCGGAGACAAAGAATTGCTGGCGATCAAACTAGCCTTTGAAGAGTGGTGCCCCTGGCTCGAGGGACACAACACCAAATAACAGTGTATACTGACCACAAGAACCTTGAGCACCTACACCACGCTCATTGCCTTAACCATAGGCAGGCCCAATGGTCTCTTTTTTTTACTTGATTTAATTTCCTATTTTGATACCGGCCAACTAATAAGAACATCTGAGCAGATGCCCTCTCTCGTTCGTTCACCACTGATGATGTCCCAGATATCCCTCGGCACATCATTGACCCGACCAAAGTACTCCTCTCCGCCACACACACATGGTGCCATCCGGGAAGACGGTGGTTCCCAGACCCCTTCGAGGGAGGATCCTCCGCTGGGCGCATGACTCCCTACTCGCTGGTCATCCCGGGCAAACTAGAACTCTCATGACACTCCAGAGGTTCTATTAGTGGGCCACCATGAAGAAAGACACTCAAGCATATGTGGAATCATGTCCCACTTGCACCCGTCAAAAGCCGCCAGCAGGTTGTCCTTGGGGCCTCCTTCAACCTCTTCCTGCACCTAGTGAGCCATGCACACACATATCCACAGATTTTATTGTGGACCTACCCCCTTCCAGTGACAATAACACTATTTGGGTCACTGTGGACCGTTTTTTGAAGATAGCTTACTTCGTGCTGCTGCCCAGCCTTCCTTCAGCTCCGGAGCTAGCTAAACTTTTATTCGTCAATCTTCCACCTTCACGGACTCCCTAGGCACATCCTATCGGATAGGGTTGTTCAATTCACGGCCAAGTTTTGGAGATCTTCGCCATTGCCGCCTGCTGTATCATTATGCACAATATTTCAACTTTTTCCCTTGGGAGCCTAGCGACCATCTTGTTTGAATCCAGCTCAATGGCAAGGAAGGAAATGGTTGTTGTTGGACCTTCTGTTTTGCTGTGTGCCAAAGGCACGTCGAAATCCTCAGTGATGGACTGGAAATCACAGAGCAAGCGAGCGCAGGTTTTGGAATGTCTTGGATCCATGAACAGAAAATCATCTAAATATTGAATGATGTTACTTGAGGCTGTCTTCTGTGCTGCCACCCAATACAGGAATGAGCTAAATAGCTCAAAATAAGTGCGTCAGACTGAGCATCCCATAGGCATACATTTATCGAAGCAATATTGATTCCTGAAAGTAAAACCCAATAATGGATTTTCAACGTAGCATGGAAAAGTTCCATGCTGATTTTAAAAACATGAAGATTAACAAGTTCAAATGAGATGAAATGGATTATAAAATCCTTGGCTGAACCGTGACCAAGAGGTGAAAAGAGTTAGTTTTGACCTTTCTGACTGATAGTTCATCTGGCAGCGATGAAGAGACACCAGCAGTTGATTTTTTCAAGGAATGGTTGATGCAGAGACCAAGAAATAGGCAGGGGGTGATCTCAGCATTGAGGAACGAGGAATTACAATACACACGATTGGGAGCAGCAATGTGTGTGATTTCATCTACTGCTGTTATTAATATTACAAACTGCATTCTTACACCTGAGGAGAAAAAGCATTTTGAATAAAGGTCTTAATTTTTTACCCACTTAGAAACATGATCCCCTTTAGTTCTATTGCAATTGTTTTCGTTTTATAATGCATTTACAGTATAAAGTTTATTTTGAAAAATTTCCACCAACAGCGGGGTGGTTGTCTCTGGTTAAAAACAAATCCAAGTGGTGTCCGCCACCACTGATAGATCCACCTATTCAAATTTTTCAACTGTTGATGTTGTGTGACTTGGAGCAATTAGAATGTCAAGAACAGCATGCCTTTTTCAATACTTCACAACAGGATATTTTAGCTATTTTTCAGTTAAGAAAATGAGACGATATTATAGTTAAAGCTTCTGACAAACGTGGTGCACTAGTAGTTATGAACCGCAATCAATATTATACTGACGTTTTTTGACAACTAAACACTAATTATTATTTGGAGCTGATGGAACATCTCATATTTCATAAGAACATAAGAACATAAGAAATTGCCATGCTGGGTCAGACCAAGGGTCCATCAAGCCCAGCATCATGTTTCCAATAGAGGCCAAACCAGGCCACAAGAACCTGGCAATTACCCAAACATTAAGAAGATCCCATGCTACTGATGCAATTAATAGCAGTAGCTATTCCCTAAGTAAACTTGATTAATAGCCGTTAATGGACTTCTCCTCCAAGAACTTATTCAAACCTTTTTTGAACCCAGCTACACTAACTGCACTAACCACATCCTCTGGCAACAAATTCCAGAGCTTTATTGTGTGTTGAGAGAAAAAGAATTTTCTCCGATTGGTCTTAAATGTGCTACTTGCTAACTTCATGGAATGCCCCCTAGTCCTTCTATTATTCGAAAGCATAAATAACCGATTCACATCTACTCATTCAAGACCTCTCATGATTTTAAAGACCTCTATCATATCCCCCCTCAGCCGTCTCTTCTCCAAGCTGAACAGCCCTAACCTCTTCAGCCTTTCCTCATAGGAGAGCTGTTCCATTCCCTTTATCATTTTGGTTGCCCTTCTCTGTACCTTCTCCATCGCAACTATATCCTTTTTGAGATGCAGCGACCAGAATTGTACATGTACAGGAAGATGTTATGATCTTTATACAGTGAGGATATAAGCTTGGATAATTGACCTGGAAAGAGAGAGAATTTTTAATTAGTGATCCCGGTCCTCTATAATTTACCAAAGATTCATAAATTTCTCCAGAATCCACCGGGGAGGCCAATAGTTTCAGCTAAGGAGCTATCCCCATTTCTTGGGATAAAATATTGCAACCTACTGGTCCGTTCATATATTAAAAACAGTACCAGCATGATTAATTTTCTTTATGATCTTTCTATTGAATCCAATTGACTCCTAGTCACCTTTGAAATAGAATTGCTGTATATTGTGATTCCTCAGGACGAAGCTTTATCTTCTTTGACAGAAATTCTGAATACTCAGAGTTGCAATTCGAGAATTCCTACAGATTACGTAATTGAATTAGAGACCTTAGCATTAAGCAAAAATTATTTTGCTTTTGATGGGAGGTATTTTTACAAGTCCATGGTGCAGTGATGGCCCCTAACATCGCAATATCTATGAGGTGTCTTTTGAATCTCAATATATAACTGAGAATGGATGGATAGATTGCACACGAAAATGTTGGAAACGCTACATTGATGATGTGTTCATCCTGTGGCAAGGCTCTATAGCATCATTGATGGACTTACACATATGGCTCAATTCATTGGGTTCTTGCCTGAAATTTACTAGGGATGTGAATCGTTTTTCGACGATTAAAATTATCGTCCGATAATTTTAATATCGTCTTAAACCGTTATGGAACACAATACAATAGAGATTCTAACGATTTATCGTTATAAATCGTTAGAATCGTGAGCCGGCACACTAAAACCCCCTAAAACCCACCCCCGACCCTTTAAACTAAATCCCCCCCCCCCCCGAACCCCCCCCCCCCAAATGACTTAAATAACCTGGGTGTCCAGCGGCGGTCCGGAACGGCAGCGGTCCGGAACGGGCTCCTGCTATTGAATTTTGTTGTCTTCAGCCGGCGCCATTTTCCAAAATGGCGCCGAAAAATGGCGGCAGCCATAGACCAACACGATTCCACGGCAGGAGGTCCTTCCGGACCCCCGCTGGACTTTTGGCAAGTCTTGTGGGGGTCAGGAGGCCCCCCCCAAGCTGGCCAAAAGTTCCTAGAGGTCCAGCGGGGGTCAGGGAGCGATTTCCCGCCGCAAATCGTTTTCCGTACGGACCCTCGCTGAACGACCTCCTGCAGTCGATCTCCTGCCGGCGCCATTTTCCGTACGGAAAACGATTCACGGCGGGAAATCGCTCCCTGACCCCCGCTGGACCTCCAGGAACTTTTGGCCAGCTTGGGGGGGCCTCCTGACCCCCACAAGACTTGCCAAAAGTCCAGCGGGGGTCCGGAAGGACCTCCTGCCGTGGAATCGTGTTGGTCTATGGCCGCCGCCATTTTTCGGCGCCATTTTGGAAAATGGCGCCGGCTGAAGACAACAAGATTCAATAGCAGGAGCCCGTTCCGGACCGCTGCCGTTCCAGACCGCCGCTGGACACCCAGGTTATTTAAGTCATTGGGGGGGGGGGGGTTCAGGAGGGTGGGAGATTTAATTTAAAGGGTCGGGGGTGGGTTTTAGGGGGTTTTAATGTGCCGGCTCACGATTTTACGATTTTTCACGATATTTTACCCCCCCAAACGGCAACAATACGATTCCCTCCCCCTCCCAGCCGAAATCGATCGTTAAGACGATCGAGGACACGATTCACATCTCTAAAATTTACCATGAATTATGAGAGTGAGACTGCATTCTTGGATATGAAGATTTTTAAGGATCTATTATCTTGAGGAAGCCCAATTGTTACGGTTACTGTGGTAGTGTTACAGTGGACCCCTTGGGCCGGGCTGCAAGGAGGGTTCCCCTGGCAGACTGGGAGGCGGAGTCTATGGGTCTGGCAGCTGGGTTCACCCAGGACCCAGAGTCCCCCCGGGAGGAGCCCGTAGGGATCCGGGCCCTTGGGACTTAAGCTGGAGAAGGCCCGTAGAGGAGGTGGCAGAAGCAGGCCAAGGTCAAGGCAGTGATTAGCAAGCAAGTCCAGAAGCAGGCCTGAGGCAGACAGGCTGCTAGCTAACAGTGTGCGGAAGCCGGGCAAGGTCAAGGCAGGTAAATAGCAGACAGAGTTCGGAAGCGGGCCCGGGTCACGGCAGCCAGCGGACAGAGTTCAGAGGCAAACCAGGGTCGAGGCAGGCGGCAAGCAGGCAGGGTTCTGAAGCAGGCCGGGGTCGAGGCAGGCGGCAAGCAGGCTGAGTTCTGAAGCAGACCGGGATCGAGGCAGGCGGCAGGCAGGCAGAGTTCTGAAGCAGACCGGGGTCGAGGCAGGCGGCAGGCAGGCAGAGTTCTGAAGCAGACCGGGGTCATGGCAGGCGGCAGGCAGGCAGAGTTCTGAAGCAGACCGGGATCGAGAACCAGGAAGACAATCGAGAAAGTCACTGAGGCAGGAACTGGAACGACACAAGAGAACCCGGAACCAGGAACCGGCAGCGTCCGGAAGGCAACTTAGCATACAAGGAACCTCGTTGCAAGGCGTCTACTGGGAGACTGGACGCGGGTTAAATGCAGGCCTGGGATGTGACGTCAGCCGGGGGGCTGTCCCGTACTTCTGGGTGCTGGGCACACATAAGGGCCTTCCTTGCGCATGTGCGAGGCAAAGAGAGGGGCGGAGCTTCTGGCGGCCTGGACGGCATTCTCCACGTGGCGGCACCGCGGCCATGCGGCCCACCGGACCAGGACCTCGGCGCGTCTTCCTGCAGGCCGGAACGGAGGTAAGCGGACCCGACCCCGATCATGGGGGAGGCGGTCGGGACCGCAACACCAATAACGTATTGTCCATTAGAGTTTTCATCCAATTAAGTTTAAGAAGAATCTTCCAGTAGGACAATTCCTGCGACTACTTAGACTTTGTTCAGATGTTCAAAATTCAAACAAAGGTAATTGCAAATCATTTTTTGAATAGAGGGTACCCCTTATCCTCTGTCAAAACTGCATATCTCAGAGCTTTCTTCAGCAATCGGGGCTAGTTTTTGCAACCACTGGTTCAGGAACAGTCTAATAGGCAAACATTTGTTTTGAGACACCCTATTGCTTTGACTCAAATTTGTAAATTTGTTTGAAAGCATTGGCTGATATTGCAATGAACCCATGCCTCTTTTGAAGTGCTGATATTTTTTGCTTTTTCAAGAAGCCAAAACATTAATGATCAGATTATCTGATCCTCCTCTTTTTAGCTCAGTTCAGTTGACCAAGTTTTGAATGTCAGGAATGTTTTTATTGCGAGCTTAAAATTCAAGACGATCATGTGACCTCTACTTCTGGCAGAGTTGATCCTATATTACGAGATGTCTTGTATAAATCTTCTTTTGTGATCTATATTATTGCTGCGTCTGTTGGTCTTCGACGACTTTGCCCCGCCTACCTCTCTCTACCTGCGGCTCCTCCCTCTCACCTTGGACTGATGGCTGCCACAGCGTCTGTTTGCCGACCTCTCCAGTGTCCCCGGTCCGGCTTTGGTGCTGCCTCCCTCCATGCTCCTTCAAGGTATCTCTAGGGCGCACACACGCATGCCGCCCTCATCTTTATTTCCACGTAAGCGCGAACCTCAAGGGCGTCCCCCTGTTCTGACGTCACGACTCCAGGGTATATCTGCCTACTACTTTTGCTAGCTCGTTGAGTTAGCAACCGGAACTCAACAGGATTCTTACGGATGGGATTGACTCTCTGTTCCTAAGCTACTCTGCCACTCCAGCTCTAACTGGAACTCTTACTACCCTTCGGGGTCATTAACGGGGTACCTGCTCCTCAGGGGCCTCTCTGCTTCTTTCAGGTGCTATCAGGAAACCAGTACTCACTCCTCGAGGTCCCATATTCCCTGTGTTGCTGCCTGCAACTTCTACCTTCTACTTGGAAGAACTAACTACAGTCACCATCTGTGAGTACAAGAAACATCTCTCTCTACAGTACCGCTTCGCCGGAATCAGGTACTCGCTCCTCAAGGGCCTGTCCTCTGTTCCGGTGCCAGACCTCTCATCTAGTGGAATCTCTGCTACTGCTAGTGAGTACAACACTACCGAGTCTCGCTGCTCTAAGGGATCAGGTACTCGCCCCTCGAGGGCCTGCTCTCCCTGTCTCGGAGCTCTCCTATTCTACTTGGGACTCTGAATGCTAATTCTACTGTGTGCTTATAACTCTCAATCTCTTTCCACTACAGCACTGCTTACAGAGGATCCGTTTCCAGCATTCTGTGAGAGACGCGCCCAGCGGGCTCTACAACCACTACTCACTACTGCCACCTCTGGTGGTTCCATATACTGTTTAATAAAAGATTCAAATCTGTGTTTGTCTGTCCGGAGTTTAGCCTGACACTGTGGTCCCTCACGGGACTACCCCCCCGTGAGCATGGTCAGCTGCCACAGTGTCCAAGGATCCACCCAAACACCAATAACCATAACAATTATAAATTCCCCATGTGAGCTGTGTTACCTGGCATGACCAAATGGATGATCAGAATATGTCTCACAAAGCATAACAATGGTTTAAATATTGGTAAGATGGAGGCACTGATCATGTCTCACTTTGTAGAATGAGGACATACTGTTATGGATATAAATTGGGCTTTGTTAGAAATAGTGCTGGGACAATGGGGAGGAGGGAATAGGGTACTAAATTTGGCATGAAAAGAGCAAACCTGGATTTTTCATAATCGCACTGTTTTTCCATTTGGATTGAACAGAGAGATCAAGTGGGCTGTGTCCTTATATTATGATGTCGTTAACATGACAGCATCTACGTAAGGAGTTGTGCCTATAAAAGACTATATGATGACAGTTTGATTTATTCAAGATGGCCATGTGTTGAGAAAGCTGTATGCGTCAGTGTATTGTTGCAAACCTTCAATGTGGGGTCTTTGCCAAGCTGACAGTAAGTGGGGTCCTTTTTTGAAAATGACTGTGTACATCAAATTGACCAAGACAATACTTGTTAAAAGCTATGTCGTTACATCATTTTCCATCTGATACTTGTATTTATTTATACTTTGATTTCTAGAGAGTACAAAATGGCAGTTTGAATGGTGATCGAGCCCCTGAAGCAGTGACCTCAAAACATGGTGCCATGTCAGACTTCTAAAATATGAGTGAACATAATTTGGATTGCAAGGACAATTGGGAAGTATCCATTTTTTAAAAGCATTGAAAAAGAAAAAAAAGTAAACATTTATTAAGCAAAATGACTGTTGGGACCAATGATTAAATATGATCGGTTAAGTGGATGAACATGTTTTATTGACTAAAGTAAACCATCCTGTGTTATGATGGTCCTCTAAATATTAAAAATTAATGAACTGCTGAATCTTCAGGCAATGATAAAAATTCCTGGTGCAATTATAAGCCATGGTGATGCTGTTCATGGACTCACTGCAGCAGTTGCTAAATCACAGAAGCTAATGAAAAAATTAAGAGGATTATCTACTACTAAGTGATCGCCTGAAGATAGAAAGGTGATGATATATGCTATTTTTATGCCACAAACCCCATTTTTATGTCTCTTCCAATTATAGAACAATTATAACAAAGGCAAAGTTGCAAAAGGTAACATAAAAATAATGTCACAGAAATAATTGAGTGACAACATCTTAAAACAATTGAAGAATGAATATGTCATCTCTTATATAAAGGTCCAGCGAGGAATATTTCAGGGAGATTCCCTGTCATCACTTTTGATTTTTCTGGCATTAAAACCCGCATAGTGCTCTCATTAACTCCTTGGGTTATAGAATTAGCCTTAATTCTGGAGCTATCAATCCCCTCCTGATGATATCGCACTTATTGTTCTTTGATGATCTGAAACTCTACAGTTCTTGTGATGCTCATTTAGCAGAAAAAAACGGGTCATTCATCAAAATGCGTTAGGGTCCTAATGCCCACGATAACGCCATAATCGCATTGCAAGATGTGAAAATTTAGACAAAGGGGAGGAGTTTCATTTCAGGCAGGAGAGGGAAGGGAGAGGAGGAAGAGGGAGGGAGAGAGAGAGAGAGAGAGAGAGAGCCTCTGGGGTGGCACATCTATTTGTCAGCTATTCATACCACTGTCGGAGAGTCAATTAGTAACTCAAGGTAAGGTTTGGTGGTGGTCTAGGGTTGGGGGGGGGGGGGCAGTTTAACATGCACAGTCAAGGGTACGAACAGCACAGTACATATCAGTGGAATGAGGAAAAGAACACACAGAATAGATTTGTACAATGTACTCCCGCCCTCTCTCTCCCTCTCAGCAGGAGCAGTCCAAACCATGGAAATGCCTGTCTGGGCAGCTGGCAAAGTGAAAATATCACAGGTGTGATAAATTTAATGCACATTGTGGTAAAATACCTATGCAAGGCGCTAAAATAGCATGTGTTGCAGTGACTCAAAAATTACCCTAACCACACCCCTTTTTTTTTTTTTTTTAATTGTGGGCGCTATTCAAGCAAAATATATAGCAAAATGATGAATCTAGGCCTAACTTTGTATGTTTATGAGTTTCTCAGATGACATCAGGATGGCATTTGGCTTGGACAAATGTGCAAAGGCAATTTTCCTTAAACAAAGTTAAGCAAAACTAAAAACATTACTCTGACTGAAGATTGCAAGATAAAGGAGCAGGTCATGTATATAAATATTTAGGAATAGAAGAAGGTGGGAAAATTCAGCATGGAGCATTGAGAGAAAAGATCAGTAAAGAGTTTTATAAGAGTGAAGCTGAAATTGAAGAGTGCCTTAACTGCATGAAATAAGATACAAGCCATTAACCAGTTTGCAATTCCTGCATTGTCATACAGTTCTGGAAGTGTAGACTGGCCTCATAAATATCTTTAAGAACTGGATGTAAAAACAAGAAAGCTTCTCCACGCCTATCAGGTAATTTCTAAGAACCAGTGCATGCCGAGATTGTGCATCCCTAGGGCTGAAGGTGGTATGGGTCTTATTGAAGCTTATAGAGCTATCATAATAAGCCTTCAGGCATACTTAATAGCATCAGACCCTACTACCCATACTTCCCCTACTACCCATAACTAATCAAGCTTGATATTTCACTTGGTTGCAGCTCCATCACTGCTCTCTACATTAATGGTGGGGGTGGAAGGGAAATAGAACCAAAGAGCTAAGAGAAACAGATAAGTGTGAGAAAAAAATGTGAAGCTTGCTGGGCAGACTGGATGGGCCGTTTGGTCTTCTTCTGCCGTCATTTCTATGTTTCTATGTTTCTATGTTTCAGACCCAATACTAAAATAGTACAGAAGTACAAAAGCAAGCAACCATCCTCCGTCTCAGTCCTTAAGCTAGGACAACTTTCTGATGAACAGAGTGAATGACTAAAGGTCCTCCAGTACACAAAGGTACAGAAGCTAAAGAATTAGCAAAACTAAAGAGGAAACTTTTTAAAGAATCAGATCAGCAATTAAAGAAGGATAATTGGCACAAATGTAGATAGAGGTAATAATAACATGGTTTGGGTCCTGTGCTTTGGCTGGTGGGCTTTGTTGGCCTGGGAGAGCCTAGAACAGGTAAACCCAATTTTTTTTAAGGTCTGTGGACCCAGGAGAGAAAGCAGCATGTGTTAGCTGCTAGCGGCTGACAGCTGCAAGAGTTTGGTGCCCGGGGGCTTGGGAAGCTTGAGAGGTTTTAGTGGGGTTGGGAGGAAAAGCAGCGATACTGCTACAAGCGGCGCTAAGCCACAATTAAAGTAAAAGTGAATGCCAGCCGCGAAGGAGGAAGGAAGTAAAAAAAGGTAGACATGCAGCAAGAGCCGGAGCAACCAAGAATACTGGCTGCCGTTGCCATTCCGACTCCGATGTAGCTGGGGCTGCATTTTTTAGATAAATCAGTGCCGCTGAATACTCCATGCTGAATTTTCCCACCTTCTTCTATTCCTAAATATTTATATACATATTATGACTGGGCTTAGAGGGAGGCACCAGGGATGCTGCTGCTGCAAATTTAAAGGGAAATACAGCATCAGAGCATTTTAAAAAGCACTGGTGCACTCTGAGTACAGGCCCGGGGTCCTCGCTGACATCAACAATGACATCGGCAAGAGGCTGCTCCAAAGATGCCTGAAGGTAATTTTGAAATTTTAAAAGTATAATATAAACTAAATAAACTATTATAAAAATTTTAAAATGGTGAGTTTTTATTGGGGAGCATGAGGAGAGGCTTCCACTTTAAGTACAGCACCTGGAAAGCACCCGGTGCCAACAAGTTTAATAAACTTTTGAAACTGTATACATTTCATTTATTGGCCAGTGTTAGTCTTGTTTAGGGGTTCCAGTAACCTGACTACTATTAGAATTAGGGGTCAAAAGTGAATATAAGAGAGTTATTGCTAGGGATGTGAATCGTGTGCCCGATCGTTTTAACGATCGGGTTCGGCTGGAGGCAGAAAAAAATCTGATCGGTAGAGATGTGAATTGGAATCGGTTCCGATTCCAATTCACATCGCTAATTTTTTTTAGTGAGGCCCAAGCCGATAAAAAAAAAACCCACCCAACCCTTTAAAAGCGCCCCCTTAGCTTCCCCCACCCTCCCGATCCCCCCAAAACATTTTAAAATTACCTGGTGGTCCAGTGGAAGCCCTGGGACTGATCGCCCACACTCGGGCCGTTGGCTGCCCCGATAAAAAAAAACCCCCACCCGACCCTTTAAAAGCGCCCCCTTAGCTTCCCCCACCCTCCCAATCCCCCCAAAACATTTTAAAATTACCTGGTGGTCCAGTGGTGGTCCCAGGAGCGATCTCCCGTTCTCGGGCTGTCGGCTGCCACTAATAAACATGGCGCCGATAGCCCTTTGCCCTTACCATGTGACAGGGTATCCATGCCATTGGCCGGCCCCTGTCACATGGTAGGAGCATTGGATGGCCGGCACCATGCCGGCGCCATCTTTAAAAATGGCGCCGGCCATCCAGTGCTCCTTCCTTGTGACAGGGGCCGGCCAATGGCATGGATACCCTGTCACATGGTAAGGGCAAAGGGCTATCGGCGCCATGTTTATTAGTGGCAGCCGACAGCCCGAGAACGGGAGATCGCTCCCGGGACCACCACTGGACCACCAGGTAATTTTAAAATGTTTTGGGGGATCGGGAGGGTGGGGAAGGTAAGGGATTAGTTTTAAAGGGTCGGGGTGGGTTTAGGGGTTGTTTTGGTGTGCCGGTTTTCCCACCCTCCTCCCAAATAACTCCCTTTAGTGGACACTATCCCGATTAACGATATTTTCACGATAAATCAGAGGAATTTCTATTGTATCACACTTTTTAACGATTTTTGACGATTTAAAAAATATCGGACGATATTTTAAATCGTGAAAAAACGATTCACATCCCTAGTTATTGCACCTGTTTTCCTCAGAGGGTCTCTGAGATTAAAAAGTGAATAAAACATCTTAGAAAGTGGAATTTAGTGGTCTTGGTCACCAAATGGGATTATAACAACACTGTTCTGAACTTTGGTTTGGGCAAAAAAATGTTTAATTTGCAGAATACAAATATAATTAGCTTTAAAACTGCTTAAAATAACTAATATAGTCATAAAAAGACAAAGGACACCTGTAAAATTTATTTGGAATCTAAACTGAGAATTTGGTGTGGTTTGAATTTGTGTAAATGGAAGTTTTATTGGTTTCATTTGACTAATTTTTCTCATTCACTTTAATGGACAAGGTAAGGGTGGTTAAAAATAAGATCCGTTCAGCTCTCACAGAAGGAAAATAAAAACATCCTTAAGTCATCCCCTAGCAATGCTATAGCAATGCTAGAACACCTCAGTGTTTATGCAAAGTAGTTAAGTGATTGGGTCTGCATAACAATATTAAGTTAAGCCAAAGAACAGGAAGATTTAAGAAATAAATTATCTAAAGAGAATGTTTTGAACTCATTAAAAATTATTTTTAAGGATATTTTCCTTAGCCATGGGGTTTATAAGTGATTCCTTAGAGCAGGGGTGGGCAAGTCTGGTCCTCGAGGGCTGCAAACCAGTCGGGTTTTCAGGATACCCCTAATGAATATGCATGAAATAGATTTGCATACAACTGAGGCAGTGTGTATGCAGGTCTCTCTCATGCATATTCATTAAGGATATCCTGAAAACCCGACTGGTTTGCGGCCCTCGAGGACCGGAATTGCCCACCCCTGCCTTAGAGAATTAGTAAGTTTCCTGAAATAGATAAGTACTATTTCCTAAACTGACATCAGAGGATCTCTGCTGAGGATTTTCACTGAGCATGTTCTGAAACTGCAGGCAAAGCTGAGTTGGAAACTGACAGAGTGAGACCAGGTTGTAGATTCCTGTCACAGACCCCTACTTTACTTGGAAGAGTACCCAAAACACTTAGAAGCTCTTGGTTAATGTATGAAAGTGTGTATGTAGTGTTGTTTGTAAAAGTTAGTTAAAGTAAATTTAATCTCATAGCTGGTTCATGGTATTTATCATCTTTGATAGATAAGTGAATGTGAGGAAGAGTGGATGATTGGTGTTCTGATTCTGAATTTATTAAACTGAAGTACATTCTACCTCAGGAATATTATTTCATAGAGTCCCATAGAATTAAAACTGTAGATACTCTACCTGTATGTAAAGATACTGCATTGTTGAATACACAATATCTGTAGATAAAGGTGCTGCTGTGTAGTTTTCATAGAGGACAAATATTTGGAATGTAGAAATCCCATAACTTTTTTCTGTCTTTACTGGAAAATTTATCAATAAGATAATAAAAGGGTGAAAAAGAGTATTAAGTGTGGAATGTAAGAAAGAGAGTAATCATAATTATTTATGATCTTCATCTATAAGTTCTCACAAACAAATTGCCTGTAATATAACATCTAAGTTGAGCCTCTAAGTATAATTAAACATGGCTGATACAACTATTATTTGATTTCTGTTAATAAGAACTCCAGTCTCAATTAGACATCATGACATACACTAGCAACATTGTAGGCTGTGGAAGATTGGCAGTATGAGGAAATCCATATTTGTTATTGATTTGATTTGAGTTAGCATAGTAGATAAACCATTGTATGCTGAGACTTTGAGATCAAGAGTGGCAGTCCGGGTCTAGTCAGCGCTATCAAACAGCACACTCTATTTCTTGATAGCAAGCCACCAAAGCTCTACTTCACTCCTGGGTCAATGTTTTCTATGCAGCGTTCACCAACTGCACTCTCAAAATTTATCACCCAGACGTAAAATTAAGATAAGTGCGTACCAACAAACTGTGAAAAATTTGGTTAGCTGCATTAGTAAGGTAACGTAACATATATAGAGACGAGAGCTCATAGTTAGTCATTCAGGAGTTAAACAAGGAGAATAAAAACTATTCATACTTACTTACCTGAAGGAGAATCCTGGCACATTCTAGAATATCATGAAGGGCCTGTAATGATAAAAAATTAATACAAACAATCAGGTTTTCTTGGATTAAAGATGAAATTACAACACTTGTTCTCTTTAAGAAAAACTAAATATGGAAAATCCTTATCTGATAATAACTTGGAGAGAAGTAGTGCTTGTAAAGGAACCGGTTTATATTCAAAATGTGTTAAAAAATTTGAGCGAGAGTATAATATAAAAAATTGTTTTGTGCATTATTTTTTTATTTTGTTTATTTATTTATTTGTTGATTTTATATACCGACATTCGTCGGAACATCATGCCGGTTTACATTGTAACTGTTTAAAACATAAGAGCGAAAATACAATAAACAGGAAGGGGGAGGGGGAGCAGCGGAGAAAAGAGGAGAGAGGACAGCAGTAGGAAGGATAGGGAAAGAGAGAAACTAATAGGAACAGTATAAGAAGAATACATGTTAAAAACTCCAGAGGCGATATATATACATATTAACTAGAGGAGTACATGACCATTGATAGGAATGACTAGGAGAGGTAGGGGGGAAGGAGGGACAAGGGAGAAGGAAATCGAGGGGGAGGAGGAAAAGACTTATAATTCTTACTTTGAAAAATTCTGCTCAGGGCGGGAAAGGAAAAGGAGGAAGGGTAACTGGGAGGTGGGGGAGAGTGTACGTGGGCTAAGTGATTAGTTGTCTAAGCTATGTTTGGTCCACATTTGGATAAGCCATTTTAAAGAGCCATGTTTTGATTCCTTTTTTAAATTTGCGCAGATTAGGTTCTAGGTGGAGATCAGTGGGCAGGGTATTCTATAGGGAAGGGCCAGCAATGGAGAAGGCCCTTTCTCTGGTGGAGGCATGGTGCGCAGTTTTTAGGGTGGGGGTGTATAGAGTTCCAGCAAGGTTGGATCTGAAGGGGCGGGTGGATGCTCGGAAATGTGGTGCATTCTCGAGCCAGGTTTGATTATGATTGTACAGTAGATTGTGGAGAATGGTGAGTATTTTGTATTTTATGCAGGAGGCAATGGGTAACCAGTGGAGGTCTTTTAGGATAGAAGTAATATGATCGGATTTACGGGTGTTTGTGAGAATTCTGGCCATAGCATTCTGCAATAGTTGCAGAGGTTTGATCGTGGAGAAAGGGAGGCCCAGAAGTAAGGAGTTGCAAAAATCCAGTTTGGATAATATAGTAGTCTGTAGGACTGTACGGAGGTCTTGGGTATATAGTAGGGGTTTAAGTTTCTTTAGGATGTGTTTTGTGCATTGAAAATATTGGAACAATTGAAATGTTTATTCTGTTCAATAATTTAACTTATTTCCAGATGTGAAGAACCTGAAAAATTATACATTTGCCAGCAAAATAACACTATTAATTTGATTATAGAAGTGCCTTTGAGTTCATTTTTATGTTTTAACTTTTTGACGTAGAAAATATTCTGGGTGTTCAAACTATTTCCATGACATAATTTAAAAGTGAAAACCCCAATAGCCTGGTCATCTGGCTACCAACGTGACAGTGCTTGAAGTAGTTTTCTGCCCAGGGGTGTTTACACAAGCATAAGTACAGTAAGAAGTACAGAGAGCTACTCCAGCAACCCCTTGGTACATCAAGATTTGAAACAGCAATGGCTGAGAAGAGGTGCAGTCAAACCTATGGATGAGAAATTGGTAATTACAACACAGGATAGTGGACTTTGGACAACATGAGAACATGAGAACATAAGAACATGCTATACTGGGTGTTATGGTTTTGAGGTGTTTGGGTGGATTCTTGGGTGCTACAGTGATGGCCGCTCCCATGGGGAGGAGCCCCGTGAGGATCTGCAGTACCAGGCTAGATTCAGAATGCACAAACACAGAGATAGGTTTTATTATGTAGCTTGTAGTAGTCACCAGAGGTGGCAGTAGTGAGTAGATTCTTGCAGCAGCAATCTGAGGTCCTCGGCTGAGGAGACCCGTCCCACAATGGTGGTGTAGTTCTCCAATGAGGAGCCGTAGGTGAGACAGACTGTTAGATATTAGATTACTCACAACTCTTGTAGCTGTAATAGTGGAGTTCCCAGCAGGTAGAAGTAAATGTTTAGCAGGCACTAAGTAGACAACACAGGCCCTCAAGGAGTGAGTACCTGGATACTGGATAGGCACCTGGAAATAAACATAGAGCCCCCGAGAGCAGGTACCCAAGTTAGTAGAACCCTGGGGGGTAGAGAGAGCTTCCAGCGGCAGCAGGAAGCAGCAGAGCAGCTTAGACCGGACAAATCCAATCCTTGCTAACTCAAAGTCAGTCAGCAAATAGGGCAGGCTAAATACCCAGATGGCGTGACATCACTCGAGGGGACGCCCCCGAGGTTCGCGCCAATTTTGGAATAAAGACGTGGGTGGCGTGCGCACGCGCACCCTAGGAGGCCCTCAGGTACATCATGGCGGAATGCCTTGCCATAGCCATTCCGGGGACGCCGGGGAATGCGGCTTTCAGACGCGGCGGTCGCCATCTTCCCGAGGCTGGTGGAGAAAACGAGAATTGAGGTGAGGCACAAAGGATGAAGCTGTCTGATTCCGACGGACGCAACACCCCCAATAGTTCTCGTCTCTGGTAGGTGGAGCTGGTGAGGTCAACCCGGCAGGACCTTCACCTATACCAGCGATCGTTCCCTGCAGGTTGAGCCCTTGAGTGCCAGGGCTGGCAGGACTTAAGTGGGGATGCCTCGATGAAGACGATGAAGCTGAAGACGAATGCAGGATCAGAGGTCCGGGTCAGGGCTGGCAGTGAAGGTGCAGAATGGAGTCCTATCCGAAGGTCCGGGGCAGGCAGCAGAGAAGCAAGAACGAAGTTCCAGGCCAAGGGTCGAGATGGGCAGCAGACAAGCAAAGACGTGAGGGCAAGCCGAGGTCAAAGGAGATCAAGCCGAGGCCTGGGTCACAGGAACTGAGGATCAAGGAAGAGGCCAGAGGCAGGAACGAAAGCACTGTCAGGAAGGCAGGAACTGGAACGCAGGACTGAACACAGGATCACAAGGACTGGAACAGGAGCAGGAACGAAACCAGGAACAGGATCAATGCAGGAGCAGGAAGAAGAGACGTCTGGAACAGCAACTAGCACTCTGAGGAGATGACCTATTGCAAAGGCAAGGAGCTGGAGACTGCTGTGGGGTTTAAATACCCTGGTAGCATGACATCATCTCCGGGGGCCGGGCCAAGGTTTCCCGCCGCGACCCTTTTAAAGGATGGAGCCTCCCGCGCGGCACGCCTAGGAGGAGCCCTGCTGGCCAGAGGAAGACGGCATTGGTGGCCGCATGGAGGGCCTCGGGTGGCCTGCCGCGAAGCGGGGCGTGTCGTGCTGGGCTGTGGTGGTGACAGGCGGCGAAAGAAGAAGGGAGGACCGGCCGAGGCCTACCACGGCCGGGCGCCGCAACACAAACCCCATGCCATTTTGATATCTCTTCTCTGGACTGCCTCCACTTTGTCTGTCTTTGTCCAGAAATGAATTCAGTACTTCAGGTGTGATCTTACCAACAATCTGTTGGCCCATGTGAAGGGAGTAGGAGCTGTGGTAGTGTCAGCCGCATTGGTATTTGACCACTCTTGAGCTTTCTTAGTTCATTTCTCATTCTGTATATTCCTCACTTGTGTTCACTATGTTGCAAATCTAATCATGAAATGTATTTAGTTCAATTAAAATGAATCAGCTGATATAGATATATTTTTTCTTTTTATTTGTTAACCCATCTGCAGTATCACGCAGAAAGATATTGAATTGGCCCAATTCCCAGGACTGGTCCCTGAAGAACTGCAGTCATCATCACTTTCCTTTGCATTCTCAGATATCTGTGCATATCAACTGCTGACTCTGGAAAGATGGCTGTAGAATGTTTCCAAATATGCTGAGTGATGAGGGATAGCTACAGGCAACCTGGAAGATGTCAGAGAGCTGCCAATCAAAATCCTCCTTTTTTGATTGGTTCTGAGGCTGGGGCTGGTCAGGTGACCCTGCCACAAACTGTATTTAAAGGCAGAGACCACTACCAGGATTTTTACACTTCTTTGAGATTTTGGGTTTGATCTTGCAGGTGATCGGCAGTGACCTAGGACGCAGAATGGCAGTGAGTAATTAGGATCTTTGTGGGGCTGGGAGAGCTTTTTGGGTTTTGTTTAAAATATTTAGTATTACATTCTGAGCTGTAAGATATAATTGTGGTGGTGGAGATTACTTTATCACTTTGCTCTTTTTGTTTTAATCTTGTGCTTTAACATATAATTACTTCTCTGGGAGAAATCTTCCTTAGGCTGATGTGGGAGGGGGAATTTGAGGCTCCTGCTCTAAATCTCTCTCTTCCTGCCTCTTCCCAGTTTGTGGGTGAACTTAGTGTGAGCTAATGGGTAAAACTGCTCTTAAACATTGGTGTTCCCTCCCTGTTGAGTGTTAACTAACAAAGTTGTTTTTCTTCTTGAAATGCACGTTCATGTTGCTAACTGTAATTGTCTCTACTTCAGGTTCTGTCCCTTAAATAAGCCTTTATTCTTCTCTGCATTGTTCCTGTTCCTCACACTCTTTCATCGCCACATGTTTGTTTAGTTAAATGACTCTTGCAGTCCTACTTGAGGAGTAAAATCAGACACACACCTGTCTGGATCTGTGAGGCTAATCGCATGTGCTATGTACCTGTTCTGAAAGTGTTAAGCCTTGTTCTTTCACTACAGACTTTGTTTTGGTGGAAACTTACTTGTCTTTTACTGGCATAAGCAGCATGGAATCTATCGATCTTTGGGATCCTGCCAAGTACTTGTAACCTGCATTGGCCATTGTTGGAAACAGGATGCTGGGCTTGATGGACCCTTGGTCTGATCAGTATGGCAATCTTATGTTCTTCCTTCCACCCAGTCACCTTTTGAGAATGCAAAATCCAGTCTCTGCCATTTGGGGTTAGGTTAAATGTTTTTGTACTTGCTGCAAAATATCAGTTTTTACTATTTCAAACATTTTTCCCTGTCTAAGACAGGGCTTTAAAAATTTTTTAAAAAGCTTCAAGGTGACTAACTTTCAGACCTTGGATTAAGGTACAGTGTGATAGGATTTGGTGTCCAGGTTGCTTTATCCCTAAAGAATGGGCTGGGAATGTCTCCAATTGCCTCAGTGGGAAATGGCCTAAATTACCTTCTCAACCCAAGGGTTTCTAGCTCATTTGTGCTACTCTCGAGCACATAGCTTTCAGGGCTATATGCTGAAGAGACTAAGGCATGGTTTGTAGTGGAGGTTTCTACTAAAGGGAATTTTAGGAGGGGTAACACCAACAGTCCACACCTTTTATTCCCTCCCGTATTGAGGAGTATTTGAAAAGAAATGAGGACATGGGACGTGGATGGCTCCCTTACAGTGAGGTGGTGAACTCTGTCCCAGACTTATTGTAGAGATCAGACACTGACCTCCAACCATTATTATTTGGTTGCACAAAACATTTTCTGTAAAGCAAAAGATTGAAGCCTTTCTTTTAACAACTCTTCTAAACTCCTGAGTTGATCACCAAAATCTTATTGTATGCAAATTCCTCTAAGCCAAAGCCTGGGCAATGCATCCTATAGGGAAAGTGTGCATTCAGCTTGTAACACTCTCCAGCCTTCAGGAAACAGTGGTTTAACCTGAGCAATAATTAGTCAGGATCAGGAAGGTAGATATTGCATGGTTATCTGGAAGATTAATTAATCTGCTTAGCAGGGAGGGGGTAAGTGCAGTAATTCTGGGAACTTGGTAGTTTTTAGGACCTGAATAATATCTTCCCTGTTCCTTTTTCATAGGGAATTGTTGTAAACAACTTGAACCTAAACCCTGGTCAGTGCATTCGCATTATGGGTTTTGTGCCAAAGGATGCTAAATGGTAAGTTGTGCGGGGAGATCTCTTCTGTGGAGACATGGGAGGCTGTTCATCTGTGCAGTCCTCTCTGGACAGGGCATTGTTGCACTGTTATGTAGCAAGCCAGGTATTAGATGCCTAAACAAGGTCAGGGCTAACCAGTTTTGTCCTTGTAACCCTACTGTAAGAGTGAGCATATGAGCTCATGAATACAATGCAGCAACAGGAATGGTATCTATCTTTGTCATGACTTACCTGTGAGGAGGGGGAGTTGGAATCAGAATAAGAATCATAACCTTCAGAATGGAGTAGGCCTTACTAAACTCTGGGTCTCCTGCATGATCCAAACACTACGCAGAATGTAGATAGGAGTTGCTGGAGTCCAGGGGTGTGTAGTCCTGATTTTTCTTTTGAGTCTTTCATTTATTTGGTTTAATGTTGGTTTGTGTGCCAAACCAACAAAAAAAAGTTAAGCGTGAAGAATCCCAAAACAGAAACCAACCAATAAACAGGCCCCTACAACCCTGGCTGGACCTATCTGGGGCAAAAAACTGCATTTGGGCCTGTTCCATTTGCCTCCGCTCCAGATGCTTTTCAAAATCTTTGTCAAAGATGGTTTATATCTGTCTGTGGCAGGAAAAAGGATCCTATGAGATAAATTCAAATCCTATGTCATAAGGCATTTAAACTAGATGCCAGGGGTGGCAGAAGGAAATTAGAATGTCATCCCCCAAATACAAATGCAAAGGAAAAGGGTGAACTGGATAACAAAAGTCAGCTAAATAAGTCACAAAAGGAGTCCAAGGGGAGCTGAGATCTGGGGGCTGAGGTCTGGGGGCTGTGGGGTTAGGTGAAGGCTTGTGAGAAGAGCCAAGTTTTAAGGGTTTTTTTAAATGTTTGGGTACAGTTTTCTTGACGCAGGTGGGCGGGCATTGAGTTCCAAATAGTTGGTCCAGCAATGGAGAGGGCCCGTTCTCTTGTGGCTGTATGATGGAAGAGTTTGGGGGGGGGGGGGGGGGAATGAAGAGGGTTCCTTTATACGCCGTTCCCATGGGTCTATTCGATGTGTGATATTGCAGGGAGTTATTCAGCCAATGGATGTCTGAGTTGTGCAGGGTTTTATGGATGATAGTAAGAGACTTGTGAAGGATTCTAAAGTGTATAGGGAGCCAGTGAAGGCCCATAAGTATGGGGTAATGTGATCTCTTCTACGGGAGTTGGTGAGGATTCTGGCCGCCGCGTTCTGAAGCATTTGGAGCGGCTTGATCGAGGTAGCAGGGAGGCCTAGGAGGAGGGTGTTGCAATAATCAGTCTTGGTGAAAAGTAAGGCCTGGGGAACTGAGCGAAAATCATAGGGATGGAGGAGTGGTCTTAGTTTTTTTAGAATGTGTAGTTTGTGGAAACATTCTTTCATGGTAGCGTTTATAAATTTTTTTAGGTTTAGGTGATTGTCTAAAGTGACTCCTAGGTCTCTGACCTGTTGGACCTTGGCTGTTGGTGAGTCAGGCTGAAGACCGTTGTGATGGTCTGGTGAGATAACAAGGAGTTCTGTTTTGGTTGTGTTGAGGGCGAGGTTGAGGCTGGTGAGGAGGTGATTAATTGAGGCTAGACAGTTATCCCAGATCTTAATGGATTTGGGGAGTGATTCTTTTACGGGGACATCGTCTGCGTATATGTAATGAGTAATGCCTAAAATGGCGAGGAGTTTGCAGAAGGGCAGGAGATGGGGATCTGCGCTGTGATGGTATCCAGCCAGGGTGCGATTGCAGGTGCCCCGTGGTGTACAATGGTCCTCAGAGGTGGGCGAACTACAGAACTTTCTGAACACTCAGGCAGCCGCAGGCTTGAATGATTCCAGGGGAGCGGATGGCGAGGGTTCATAAGCAGGCACCTCTTTCAAACTGGGCCATAGCTGATTTTAGGCGGATTACAAGTTTTGGAAATGCTGTTCAAGTCTCCAGAGCTACTAGCTTCCCTTGCACTATCTTTATAGCCTTTCTTTATTCCCATTGTGAGGGTTATCTAATGGTTTACTGCACCCTTCTTACGGGACCGGAGGAAGGACGGGTGGCCCAACTACCTGCCTCTGCAGACCACCGAGGGCATTAATATATCCTGTGGCTTCTGTTATCTTTCTCTTTTGTAAGAGGTTCTTTTTGTGTTTATGCAACTATTGCTAGTGCTACAGTATAGATGCAGATTCTTGGAATGTCTAAGT
Source organism: Rhinatrema bivittatum (assembly GCF_901001135.1). NCBI lineage: Eukaryota > Metazoa > Chordata > Amphibia > Gymnophiona > Rhinatrematidae > Rhinatrema > Rhinatrema bivittatum. The sequence goes on along the minus strand of NC_042616.1, from coordinate 411,735,924 downwards.
AATTATGGGGCTGGATTGGGGGGGGGGGGGGGGGAACTCGTGGGCATGGTAGTGATCTCATACCTTCCTTCAATGTTAATTGTGTTGGTTTGGTTCAGGGGCAGGAAGGGGGGAGGGGTTGGGGGTTTGGGGGGGTTCAATGTTCTCCTTTTGAATGGTGTTATGCCTTTGTTGTTTGTATGTTGTTGCTTGTGCAGGATCTTATCTCTATGCTGTGGAGAGGTGGGGACTCCGGCTGGGAGGGTCTTGCTCCTTGACTTAACGCTGCCTTGCCTCAGGTCTTTGTCTGGGTTACAGTTTTTTTTGAATGATTAAGCAAAGCAGGTGCATCTACTCCTGGAATGTTTGTGGTATCCACTCTCCGATAAAGAAAACTAAAATCCTGACTACTTTAAAGCGGAAATCCGCGGACCTAGTATTCCTGCAGGAGACGCGCCTTACTCACCCAGAACATAACAAATTGGGGGAAGTCTATTTTGCCTCTGCCACATCCAAATTGGCTGGGGTAGCCATTCTGGTCCATAAAAACCTCCTCCTGCGGGTACAGAAGGAAATCAGGGACCCCCTGGGCTGTTATGTAGTTCTAATAGCAGAATTAAACCATATGCCCGTGGTCTTCTGCAATCTTTATGCTCCCAATATGTACAATTCCTTTTTTTTTCAGGAGATTTACAATACACTACTACCTTATGTTTCACACACGCTGGTGGTGGGAGGAGATTTTAATGCAGTACGGGATCCTTCCTTAGACAAGTCTTCGGCCACTACTACAGATCGTGGGCTTAGCAAAGGCATCGCCCCTTTTAGAGAATACACTCCATCTGGTTGACCTGTAGAGAACCTTACACCCCTTAGAAAAAGAGTTTACACACCTATCTAGGGCCCACTCTACCTATTCCAGAATTGACTATCTTTTGGTAAGCGCACATGCCTTTTCGAAAATCACAGATACAGGTATTGATGAACTCATAATCTCAGATCTTGCACCTGTCTGGCTTGACCTGTCGGGGCCTGTCGCTGCTTCCCTGGAGATTTCCATATTTTTTGGCTGATGATCCCCACTTTCAGGATTTCCTTCGCTCTAAGTGGAGAGAATTCGCAGACCTGAATCAAGCCCAAGCAGATGATCCGGTGCTGTTTTGGTATACTGCCAAGGTAGGTAGTATGCGGGGAGACATAATATCTCACTTAGCCCATCAACGGAAAATGCTGGGCAGGTGCTTGTTAACCTTAGGAGCTCAATTGCAACAGGCAAAAAGGGCCCTGATAAAAATCCACACCCAGGACAACCGTGAGCGCTTTCTGTCTATTCAAACGGCACTGAATTCCCTCATTCATCAAAGAACAAAGAAAAGCATTATATATTATCAGTTTAAATTGTTCCAATATAATAAGAAATCAGGGAAGTTACTAGCCAATTTGATTCGAACTGCAAGTAGCCCAGGCATATAGCCGCTCAGATGGTGAACAATACCCCAGAGATATTAAATAGTTTCGGGAATATTACTCCAATTTATACACTTCTGAGGGGAGGAATACAAATTGTTATGCCGAATTTAAATTTCATATCACTTTGTCACACCTTAATGCAGACCTACGCACATGGCTGAGCGAGTCCTTCACCGCGGAAGAGGTCACAGTGGCTATTAAGCAGGCGAAACATCTAAAAGCCCCCGGGTCGGATGGGTTTACTGCAGAATTTTATAAGAGCATTGGGGAACCCCTGAGCATGTCGTTAGAGTCAGCATTTAACACTCTAATTTCAACAGGGGAATACCCGCCCCTTATGAACTCGGTGCATATAATGCTTATTCCCAAGCCGGGGAAGGACCCTCTATCCCCCGCCTCTTATCGTCCAATCTCCCTTCTAAATTTTGACCAAAAATTGCTGGCAAACATATTGGCAGACTGACTGGCTGTCATTTTGCCTTCTCTAATTGCCCCAGGGCAAGTTGCTTTGTCTGTAAGCGCTACACGTAAACCAACTTCCGCAAGGTGCTCAATGCATTGGCACTATGCGGGAGAGCTGAAGAACCCTACTTAGTGGTCAGCTTCGATGTGGAAAAAGCTTTTGACAGGGTTGAGTATGAATACCTATTCCATTGCCTGAGAGATATGGGTATAGAGGGCTGTTCTATGATGCCATACAACTGTTATACAAACATGCTATGGCTGCTATTGCCGCGAATGGAGTCCACTCGAGCCCTTTTCCAATTTACAGAGGAACTAGACAGGGGTGCCCCCTCTCCCCTTTGCTTTTTATTTTAACTCTGGAGCCTCTCCTGCTTTTGATCCAGTCTGCTAACTCGATAAGAGGGGTCAAACTTTGCGACACAATTTTCAAATATGTGGCTTTTGCTGACGATATCTTAGTATTCCTGATGGAGCCTCAGCGCACCCTATCATGTTTACTATTAGTTTTTCATGAGTATGGAGCCTTCTCTGGTCTTCACTTAAATCAGGATAAATCTGAAGCTTTGGCCTTCCCAGACATTCTTAAGGAGCATTGGGGCGATACCTTTCCCTTACACTGGGCCGGAGACTCTATCCACTACCTTGGAGTTCAACTGTCCACAAATTTAACACTTCTCTACGGGCTTAATGTTGCCCCAGTTTTACGTCTCTCACAAGATAAAATGCAGGCATGGAAGGATTTACCGCTGTCCCTGGGGGGCCAGGCAAACCTGTTCAAGATGGCCCTTTTGCCAAAATGGCTCTATGTGCTCCAAAATTTGCCCCTTAGACTTAAGCCCAAGGACCTTTTAGCCATAAATAAAGCCCTGTATTTGATGGGGGGAGGGGGGGTGAAGGGCTGATGTGCATGGAGCAGGAGAGAGAACTTGGAGTGATAGTGTCTAACGATCTGAAGTCGATGAAACAATGTGACAAGGAGATAGCTAAAGCCAGAAGGATGCTTGGCTGCATAGAGAGAGGAATATCTAGTAAGAGAAAGGAAGTGATGATCCCCTTCTAAGGGGCCTTGGTGAGGCCTCACCTAGAGTTACTATGTTAACTTCTGGAGACCATATCTCCAAAGGGACAGAGACAGGATGGAGGCGGTCCAGAGAAGGGCAACCAAAAAGGTGGATGATCTTCATAAAATGACTTATGAGGAGAAACTGAAGAACCTAAACATGTATACCCTGGAGGAGAGAAGGAGCAGGGGTGATATGATACAGACTGTCAGATACTTGAAAGGTTTAAATGATCCATGGTCAACAACAAACCTTTCCCATTGGAAAAAAATCAGTAGAACTAGGGGTCATGATTTAGAACTCCAGGGAGGAAGACTCAGAACCAATGTCAGGAAGTATTTCTTCACGGAGAGGGTGGTGGATGCCTGGAATGCCCTTCCGGAGGAAGTGGTGAAGACTAAAATTGTGAAGGATTTCAAAGGGGCATGAAGAGAAGATCCATGGGGGTGGCTTGCTGGAATGGTAGCTACTACCTGGTGATTACTACCCTTACTCAATAAGCCTTCACACGGTTAAAACAACTTCAACATGGCTCTCTGCTTCAACAGCAAGGGGAAATGTGGAAAAGAGGATTTGCATTCAGACAACAACCAACAAAGATTGAACTACACAGTCTGGGTAAACAAATAAGCATGAGGGTAGCTTGCATATTGCGGTGGTTACTACCCTAAACCAATTAAGCCTGATATTTCACTTTGAATGCATATACAGCATCGCTCTCTGCTTTAACAGCAGGGGAAATGTGGGAAAAGAGGATTTACATTCAGCCATCATCCAACAAGGCATTGATCTGTGCAGTCTGGGTAAACAAGCATCGGGGTAACTTGCTTGATGTGGCGGTTACTACCCTTAACCATTAAGCCTTATACTTCACCTTTGATGCAATCCAATGTTACTCTCTGCATCAATGGCAGGGGGTGGCAGGAAATTTGAATCAGTTACCAACAAGTGCATTGAACTTGGTGGTCGTTGAAAAATATAAGTGTGGGAAAATAAGTGTGGGAGCTTGCTGGGCAGACTGGATGGCTGCCCAGCAAGCTTTTTCTGCCATCATTTCTATGTTTCTATGTTTCCATGAGTGATGCTTTAGAAAGCCCTGGCCACACCACAGGATGGTGCTGAAGTGATGTCAAAGGATGAAATTGACTTAAGTCCTGCAGCCATTAAATACAAAGCAGGTAGGGATGCCAAGATGTGGTCTCCTAGTAAATGTACCATCCTGAAAAGCAGCTCCAAGGACTCTTCTGCTGGCCAAGGCACCAATGCAGCTCTTCACTGTGCCTCACAAGGAGTTCATAACTGCTTGGCCAAGTGTTCTAGTTCTGTTTAACCTGTTGCACATGGAGGGCCTGAGGACTTCAGGGCATTCTGGCCTCACTACCTCATTGGGGTGGAGGCAGCAGGTCTGTCAGCCAAATACAGACTGACCAAGTAGGAGCTTCTTCCCACAGGAAGGGCAGCAGGAAAACGGTTCTTGTATCTTAATTTTAGACAATCCTTCATTGGAAAATCCAGATTGGAAAAAGATTTGGCTCATAACAGCTCCATACTCAAACCACATAACAGAGACCACTGGATATACTCAAAACTATCCAAGAAACATACCCAGCATAGATTTAAAAACACAATAATGATTGTGAGGGCACAATAGAAAGAATGATATCTACATGTTTTTAACTTATATTATTTAATACAGAGGAAAAAGACTTCAGATGCCAAGTCTAAAGCTGAATCACTTTCAGAATGGTTGCAAAGTGCAAAATCATAGTTTCTATTGTGCTTTAAAATCTAAGCTGGGCATTTTTCTTGGATAGATCATAACGGCTCCATTCACAAACATATTCGGCATCTCATTTTTCATGTTAAGGTGGCAAACTCTTATTAAAGATTAGTTTTGGGGGTGGGGAGGTAAGATTTTAAAATCCTCCATCTTTATATGGCAGCTGTCTGTGTTCAAAGGGAGCAGATTTAGGGTCCATGACTGCAGGGTTCTAGAAGGAGCCCTGGTGCATGGGCCCCACCCAAGAACAGTCAATGCTATAACCCCAAGTAAACAAGCTGGGAAGAGTGAATAATGAAAACGTCCCCAGGTTGTGAATAGAAGGCTTCATGGCACCAAATCTTAGCCCTGCATATTTGAGTGGAAAACACAAAAGAGCAGAAGCGAACAGCCAAGCTGGATGTGCCTTAACTTATTGGAAGACATCTTCAATTCCAAGTTTGCCGTTAACAGTTCGTAAGCATTGGCCCACGATATGGAGAAATGGACTGAAGTAAATGGCCTTCTGGAATTTGAGGATACTTGGTATCATTCCAATGATGGCTAGCTCTACAAGTTTGATATTGTGGTGTTCGTCATTGCTCGTCATTCATTGTTTTCTGTTGTAATCCTATAAATAGGATATGAGTTAGAGGAGGGGGAGGGAGGTGGAGAAGAGGACTTGGTGGGGGTATAGTAAAATTACTTACTGGGCTATAGTTTATCCTTCATGCAGACTAATCTTTGCTTAATAAACTTAAAAGCAAACTATGTTCAAGTGTACAGAACTGTTCAGGTAGCACAAACCTAAAAATCTTCCAGGAAACTTGGATTTGAATAACTCTTTTCAAGAGAATTTTACATGCGTTGCCACTAATAGTAACTTGTAAATGCTTGATAAACTCCTAGCAGTGATCTATGCTGCAGCAGAATTAGTTGCATATGGCATACAGTGATTTCATGTTAAGCTGTAACTTCCAGTTCATACCTGCTAATATTTCTCAATAGATTGCTCTTTTCCCCCCTCTCCTTTGATAGCTTTGCCATCAACCTGGGAAAAGACAGCTCCAATTATGTGCTTCCCCTTAACCCTCAGTTCGATGAAGAGGGGGATATTAATACCGTCTTGTGCAACTCCAAGGAAGCAGATAAATGGGGCAGAATTAGTTGCATATGGCATACAGGGGCCGATGCAATATGGTGCACTGTCCTGAGCGCACTGTTAACCTGCAGTCAGATGCGGGTAAAATAGGCGATAATCAATCCCCTAATGCAATAAGGGGATTAGTGCTTATTCAATGTGCGTCTAACGCGGAGTGAATGCAATAGCGCTCTTCACATGCAAATTCATGTGAATGAGGCTATTAGGCATTCACTCCTGATGCAAAAAGAAAAATGTGCCAGGAGCAGGCATTAATAGATGTGCGCATCGAAAACATAAGAAAAAAATAAAATTGAGGATCGGGCCCATCACAAAACCCATCACAGAGCCGGCCCAGCTCATCCTCTGCATCCTCCATGTGGTGTGAGACCCAGAGGAACTTCGTGCCACGATCTGATCCCTCCCTGGCAGTCCGAGGGGCGAACTTCCTTTAGTCCCGATGTGCTGCACTGCAGGAGGCGAGTTCAGTCCCTCCCTCCGCCTCTTCTTCCTGAGTGTGTGTGTGTGTGTGTGTATGTGGGGGGGGGGGGGGGTGATCAGGTGCTGCTGTGAGCGCACAACCCCGCTATCTGGCCGTCCGTGGGGGACACTTGCCAAGTTTATCGGCGTCGGTTTTCATGACCGCCGCATGGCAGTAAGGGAAACTGATGCCGATAAACTCGGCATTGGTTTTTACCTTCGAGATAGAAATTATTGCACAGCCGAGTCCCCGGGAGCCAGATGCCCATCAGCATCAGTTTTTACTGCAGAATGTCTTGTTCAGCTTCCCGATGACGTTGAGATTTCCATCAGCCAATCCCATGCTGGAAGGGCCTAGTGTTAGGGAGGCTGTGGGTGGGATAAACCCAATGGGAAAGCGCCGGAGAAGGGGGCGGGTTAACCTGAAGCGTGTTCCTAGTCACAGAAAGAGAGGGAGTTTATAGGCATCAGTTTCCCCCTAATTTAAATATTGCATCGGCCCCTCAGTGATTTCATGTTAAGCTGTAACTTCCAGTTCATACCTGCTAATATTTCTCAATAGATTGCTCAGGGCATGTTCAGGCAACCTGTGAATCTTTCAGAAGGAATTCCCTTCCCAGATCTTTGGAGGAGACTCCTTAACTTTGCTCTTTTCCCCCTTCCCTCTGATAGCTTTACCATCAACCTGGGAAAAGACGGCTCCAATTATGTGCTTCACCTTAACCCTCGGTTCGATTACCAGGGGGATATTAATACCATCTTGTGCAACTCCAAGGAAGCAGGTGAATGGGGGACAGAACAGAGGGAGAGTAACTTCCCCTTTCATCAGGGTGAAAACACAGAGGTGAGGAATCCTACTTTTTTTCTTTTTTCGAGGTTGGTGATTGGGATTGACTGGCAGTTGCTTTTCAGAAGCTAAAAATAACCACCTGCATCTTGCAAAGGAACAAAGATTGAGAGGCTTGGACCAGGATGGTTCTATGGCTGAGAACTGAGTTTGCCTCCTTCCCACTCTTCCTGGTAGCTTCCTCCTGTTCTGGCTTCCAACCTCCTGTACTACAGAGTCTTAAGAACACACTAACAAGTGCCATGCTGGGTCCGCCATGGCTCCACTGAGCCCAGCATCTTGTCAGCAACAGAGATCAGTCTGGGTAACAAGTACCTACCAGATCCCTCAACAATATTTCCTTTTTTCTTTTGTTTGCACAAATCATATACATTTCAATTTTAATAGAACCTCTTGGGGACATATTTTGAACACAGCAATAAGCCATCAGATGACAATTCTGTAACAATTGTACGTTCAACATATACTCCACATTCATACACACATTCTTCAAAAACCCCATTACCAACTACCACCCCTCTCTTTACCATTTCCATACCACTTTCTGCCAATTGTCCTCATGGAGCAGCCAAATTACTGAACAATAGTTCCTATGTCATGGAGTTTTGGAGCGGCCTCAGAGGGAACGGAGGCAGGCTGTGCGGCTCGGCGCGCGCAGGCTGCCCAAAATCGGCAGCCTTGCGCGCGCCGATCCTGGATTTTATAAGATACGCGCGGCTACGCACGTATCTTATAAAATCCAGTGTACTTTTGTTTGTGCCTGGTGCGCGAAAAAAAGTATGCGATCGCGCTATTTTTTAAAATCTACCCCTTAGAGAATAGCCACTGCCATTAGCAATGGTAACATGGAATAGACTTAGTTTTTGGGTACTTGTCAGGTTCTTATGGCCTGGATTGGCCACTGTTGGAAACAGGATGCTGGGCTTGATGGACCCTTAGTCTGACCCAGTATGGCATTTTCTTATGTTCTTATGTTCTTGCAATCTGCCACTGTGTTAAAATCTCCCCAACCTTGAGCTTGTATTCTGGAAAATTAGCAGCTGAGCTACTATGTTCACAAAAATATCATGTGAGTATATATTGGGAATGTATAAATTGCAAAAAGCAATTTTCAGTTGGTACAGCGAGCCTAATGCAATGATATACCTCCCTTCGGGTCTTGTAGGTGATGATCAATCTGAAATGATAACTGCTTATGTATAAGGATTGCACTCCCCTTGTTCGGCTTGAAAAAGAAGAATATAAGCATTGACCAATCCACTCACAGTTCAATGTAGTGTGCTTTCCGTCAGTCAAATGGATTTTCTGTAAAAACAAAACCTCAGATTTTAAACACTTAACATATTCAACAACTTTTTGCACTTCACTGGCAAATGGATCCCATCCGTATGTAATGTCAGTATCTGAACCGTCACCATATCTCTCTAGTACAATCTGCAGATAATTACCATCCTTCTCAGAGCGTACTATTTTTTATTTAATTATTTTATAGATTTTTCTATACCGGGGTACGTAAATAACATCACCTCGGTTTACATTCAAACAGTAATTCAGCATTGCGCTTTACAATATAACATGGTAACTGAACGAATACAATACAGTATATAACTTTGTATTAATAGAATATAAGCAATATGGGGCGGATTTTCAGAGCCCTGCTCGCCTAAATCCGCCCAAATCCGGGCGGATTTAGGCGAGCAGGGCCCTGCGCGCCGGTGAGCCTATTTTACATAGGCCTACCGGCGCGCGCAGAGCCCCGGGACTTGCGTAAGTCCCGGGGTTCTCCGAGGGGGGGCGTGTCGGGGGCGGGCCCGGTCGTTGCGGCATTTAGGGGGCGTGTCGGCAGCGTTTTGGGGGGCGGGTACGGGGGCGTGGCTACAGCCCGGGGCGGTCCGGGGGCGTGGCCTCGCCCTCCGTACCCGCCCCCAGGTCGCGTCCCGGCGCGCAAGAGGCCCGCTGGCGCGCGGGGATTTACGCCTCCCAGAGGGAGGCGTAAATCCCCCGACAAAGGTAAGGGGGAGCATAGACAGGGCCGAGTGGGTGGGTTAGGTAGGGGAAGGGAGGGGGAAGGTGAGGGGAGGGAACGGGGGTAGGCTGCGCGGCTCGGCGCGCGCCGGCTATACAAAATCAATAGCCTTGCGCGCGCCGATCCAGGTTTTTAGCAGATACGTGCGGCTCCGCGCGTATCTACTAAAATCCAGCTTACTTTTGCTTGCGCCTGATGCGCCAGCAAAAGTAGGCCAATTCGCGCTATTTGAAAATCTACCCCCATATGAGAGATTGTGGCAGTTAGGAAGAGTAGTTGAGGATTCAGATCATTGATAGTAGGCTTTTTTAAATAGCCAGGTTTTAAGGTTTTGTTTAAATTTTTTGTGACAGAGTTCCTGGCGTAATTCAGAGGGCATGGTGTTCCATATTGTTGATCCAGCAATGATGAAAGATCGTTCTTTTGTACTAGAGAGTTTAGTCAGATTGGGTGCTGGGATATTTAGTTTGGCTAAATTCTAGAATCTTGTTGGGCGGGAAGACGTTTTGAATTGTAGTTGATCTGTGAACCAGTGCATTTCTATGTTTTGAATGGCTTTGTGTATCAGCAACATAGATTTATAAATTATCCTGTAAGCCACGGGTAGCCAGTGCAAAGACTGAAGAGCTGGAGTGATGTGATAATGCGGGCAGCTGCATTTTGCAGCATTTGCAAAGGTTGAATGGTGGCTTTAGGTAGACCCAGTAACAGAGCATTGCAGTAATCAATCTTTGATAAAATAGTTGCTTGTAAGACTGTGCGGAAATCATATTGGTATAATAGAGATTTAATACGTTTAAGCGTGTATAGCTTAAAGAAACCATTTTTTACAGTATCCGCGATGAATTTTTTAAACGTGAGATTGCTGTCAATGATGATACCAAGGCTGCGTACTTGTTGTGAAATAGTGGAGTTGTTTTGAGAAATATCCGAGTTGATCAGTATTGTATTTTTTGGAGGTGAAATTATGATAAGTTCAGTTTTATTGGTATTTATAGCCAATTGGTTGTCTGTGAGGATTGTTTTAATTATATTAAAAAAAAATTTTTTTTTACTATAAATTATATTATATATTATATTATATTATATATATATATATTATATTATATATATATATATATATATAATATTATATATATATATATATATAATATTATATATATATTATATTATATTATATATTATATTATATATATTATATAAATTATATAAATTATAAATTATAGATTGTTTTACTATAAAAGAAGTTATATCCCAAAGGCCTCCCAGCCTAAACCTCCGGGCATACATGCACACCCCATTTTTACATATATTGATCCACGCATTATCAGCTACTCTAAGCAGCCTAAACTTGCAAAAGTGGTACTTTCCTTCACATTCATTCACACACAAGTCACATTCACACTTTAATTCCAGTGCATCTTGTTTACATCACTCTTCACTTCACCTTGCCCCAAGGGACCACCACCCTCTATGACCTCTCTACTCCCTTCAGGGTATGCTCATAAACATCTATCCCTTGAAACATAGGCTTAAAGGTAATCTATAGCCTAAATAAACTCTCTGTAAATATGAAGCTTTAAACATTAAGATTTACTCAAGTTTGTGTGTCAGCGTTATTCTCACAAATTTAGTGAAACAGGAACACCATTCTCACTCAGAGCAGACCTAAGCCTTCATTTTGTTCCCAATCTTTGATCCTCTGCACTTTCATTATATCCCAGTTGGCTTAAAAACTGTAAACAACTCAGAGTTGGGTGAGGGTTTGGTAATATCAAAATTTGCAGGCTGCTTTTGGTAGACTTCTGCATTGTAGGTTTTGTTTATTTTGCAGCGTTACAACCACAGTTTTGATGTAAAAATCAGAGCGTTACTGCTGAACTTTATTAGGATAAGTATAGTTGTTTAACTGCCAGCATGAGTTTCATTTAACATTCTTGAACTCAACCAAACACATCTGCAGGATTAATTGCGCAAAAAATGCCCCCTATTCCATCTGCTGTAAAGAAAAACAAACAAAAAAAAGCCCCTTAGCTATGAGATACACCTGCTGCATCCAGCAAGGACAGAAATACTGAAGCCTCAGCTTTCGTAGTGAAATGTAACGTTTTATTTTCATGATGTACCCGTAATTTAGCTGGGAACAAAATGAGAATCTGTTACCCCTGCGAAACACTTTGAGCGTGTTGGTGTCAGTTTTTCCTTTGGGCTACCATGTGGACTGAAAAATCATTAAAGAGAAGGATCTTATTTCTCAAATATTCAACTTTCTCTTGCTGCTAGTATGCTTGAAGCTTAGTTTTATGCAAGCAGTTAATTATACAAGCCAAGACTGGATAGGGTTTACTTCTTTTTCCAGTAGCAGCCTAATGTGGTGAACCTGTTCACATCGCAGATGATCGTCCGGTATTGCTAGGCCCAGGTTCTAAGGAAGCCATTTCTCAATATAGTCTAGCAATATAGCGGTTTTTCCCCACAGCTCACCAAGTTGATGCTCCGCTTCTATTAACCGATCATCCTGCAGAGATATACATTGCTCTTCATGGTCTAGACATTTAGATTATCCCTCTAAACCACCTTTTATTTCCTAAATGGCAGCCTGTTTCTTGATCAACTGCTCATCCAACACAGCTGGGACACTTGAGATTTGCTGAAGAACATCTTTGGAGATGTTAGCAAGTATTTGGTCTCCTTCTCCAGGTACTGCCATTTTAAGATTGTTGCGCCCGTTGGTCGCAGATAACTGCGCCCTCTGTTACTCACCTCTCTTCTGCCTAATTCTGCTCCTTGGTGTAAGATGGCTGCCTCCGCTTCTGCACACCAACTTCTCCGGCATCCCCGGACCGGCATGGGCGATTGTGTTCACCATTTTCCTTCTGGCATCACCTAGGGCACGCGCGCACACGCTGGCCCTCCTTTTACGTGTGTCATAGCAGGAACCTCGGAGGTGTCCCCTCCACATGACATCACTACCTACAGATATTTAAACTCCCTTTGCTAACGTTCCACGAGTTAGCAAGGATTCCTGCTGATTTTGCTTCATATTGATGCTCGCTGCATTGAGGTCCTGCTTTGGACGACTTAGGTTCCCGCTCCTCGGGGGCCTTGCCTCACTCCATCTCTACCCTTCGGAGTCATCTTGCTTCCAGCTAGGACGCCTAGGTACGCGCTCCTCGGGGGCCTTGTCTCGTCCCGGACCTCTGCTTCATGGTGGTTCCTCTCTACTACTGCCTCCAGTTCAGAGTGAGTACTCCTGCTCTCCTGCCTGTCTCTGTTCTCTCTTACCAGCTACAGTGTGGATTCATGGTGTACCCCACTCTGTGGGCCACTACCAGATCCAGCCTCTCAGGCCTTCCATCTACAGTTCAGATACACGGCGTACCACGCTCTGCGGACTACTACCAGATCCAACTCACTCAGGCCTTCCATCTACAGTGCGGATTCACGGCGTACCCTACTCAGTGGACCACTGCTGGATCTACCTCTCTCGTTGAACCTAGTGAGAAACCATCTCAGCGTTACCCACGCTACAGAGTACAGACAGTATTCACCATCTGGGACCCTTCTCTTCTGGACTGAGGTTCTTAACCCGTTCCACAGGTTCTACTCATCATTTGCAGTATAATTAAGACTATCTGTTCTCTGTGTCTTCACTACCGAGAACCAGCCTATTGAAGCAAGACCCCACAGGGCTCCGCCCTGTGGGAAGATTCATCTCTTGTTGTGACCAAGGGCCCACGATTCACATCAAATTATAAAAAAGATCTGTGGCTTTTTTCTCTCGACTGACTCATATCGTTTCTGCACTCATAACCTCACAGGAAACACTGCACCATCTGCTGATCTTGTCTCCCAGCTTTATCAAGGACATTTTCTTCATTAGCAAGTATTTTGCAGGCAGCAGAAAGCAAGGTTTTTAGTTTATTTTAGGAGATCAGATGAGTACCATAACCAAAAGTCCTCAATATTTCTTGTATATTAGAATTTGCCTTCACAACTACTGAGGTTCCTCAATTTTATTCCCCTCCCATATTGCGTGTCATGATAACTGCAGTAATAATCCCTTGTGGGAACAATACACCTTCAAACTATGAGCCCAAAGTCCATCCTGTTGTGCTCAGCATTCCGCAGGCTAATCTCACAAACTGCTGCTCTCACATCAGTCTCAAGGCTGTTCACCCATGCATTGAAATGCTACCAGCATGGTCCGATGCCATCAGCACTGCATGTGGCAAGAAGCTATCAGGCCTGTCCAGCTGCATGTCTCCTTAAGCGAGTGCCTGACTTCTGTCTTTTAAAGGGACTGTGGTGGGAAAAGCCCTGCGGCATCCGCTGATGACATCAGATGCTAAGCCCTATAAAGGGCTTCTCTGGCCTGCACTCATTGCCTCAGAACACGCTCTACTCCTAACGTCTTGTCTTCAACCCAGTGTTTTATCTGTGGCCCAGTCTCATCTTCTGTGTTCCTTGCCTGCCTATGCTTCTCCTCACCTGTCCCTTCCTGCCTATCCATCCCCTCTTTCCCTTCGGTCAGCTACCTGGTTGACTTCGGCTTACCACTGGATACTTTTGACCATAGCCTGCCCCTGCTACCGGATATGCCTGACCCTAGTATCCAAGATGACCTCCTTTGCCATCAGCAGAGACCCCCACCTGAGACCTGACAGGATTGGTACCCAAGGGCTCAACCTGAGGGGAATGAGGGCTAGTATAGGCAAATCTCCAGCTGGGTCTCTGCCACATCTGCAGAGTCTGGTTTCCAGGGGCTGCTAATGGCAGCATTTGCAGCACCCTGAAATGAGGTTGTCTCTGACCTAGTGGCTTAACTTTGAGTCCATGTTCCAAAGGTTCTGAAAGCAGCTGTAGTTTATAGTCCCTGGCTGAAATCACTGGAATGACTTGGCTATTTTTGGAGGGGGTATTAAGAGGAGAGAAATATAGGCTGCCTTGAATGAAGGCTCATGGTACTATAGCAAATAGTTCAGCTCAGTTCCAATTGAGCAGGAAGCCCAAGAGTAAACAGCTGGGTAAAATCTCTAGCTTTATCTGGGGCTCAGTTGGACAACCTTTGACTCCAAGAGGGAAAATAGTAGAAACTGCCATAAAGTACATAAGTATCTAACTTCCACTCAATCAAATTCCTTTTTGCCTCTGGATATGAAATTCAGGCTCCAGACACGAAAAGGCCATTGGACTCTGAAGGAATTATTTTGGTGCATTTTTTAAAATATTTGTTTGCATAAGTGGAAGAACTAGCTGGGAGAAATATTCCTATTAAAATGAGAAGCATAAAACTAGCCAGAGGTGCTATACAAATGTTTGTTTGAAGGGCCAGATTTACTCTTCTCTGGGTGTGGTTGTGGTTACTACCTTAAACTACTCTGGCATGTCCTAGCAACTATTTTGTTCAGGGCAAGGGGATAAACTTCCTACATTGAATAACTCATATTTAATTTCCCAGCTCCATTTTAATAAACTTGGCAGGGGGTGAATTAGGAATTTGACGTGCCACACCTAAAATTGACTTTTTTTTGTCTGTTACAGGTGTGCATCACATATCAGTATAACGAGTTCGTAGTGGAGCTGCCTGGGAACAATGAAATTAGGTTCCCCAAACGATTGACTTTTGACACAATCAATTATATGGAAGTGAATGGCTTACAGACCATGGGGATGAAAATTGAATGGAATACAGATCAACGGGATCGCTATTGACTAATGTGGAAGAGCTTGCCTCTTGATATTTAAGATAAATAAAAATAATTACTGATTTTCTCGTTCTCCTTGAATTATTTTGATATCAATGTTTTGATTCCTTGAGCAGTACTCAGATGCTTTCGCTGTCTGTACAACATCTAGCTTGCTCTTGATATCTAAAACAAGCATCCAGATCTTGTAGTAGAAATATAACATTTACAAATGTCCCTACTCACAGCTTTTAAGATTAACTGTACTATAAATATTATCTGGTTTCTGATTATTAAAGTAAAGACAAATGATGTGAAAAAATTGTCCCTCATATGCCTTCCTGGCTATGGGTATTTGTCATGCTTGATGCTTGATACCCCAAAAGATCACCTTTTAGACTATAGTGATAGGAGTATACTACCGTCCACCTGGTTAAGATGGTGAGACGGACAGTGAAATGCTAAGAGAAATTAGGGAAGCTAACCAAATTGGTAGTGCGGTAATAATGGGAGACTTCAATTACCCCAATATTGACTGGGTAAATGTATCATCGGGACACACTAGAGAGATAACGTTCCTGGATGGAATAAATGATAGCTTTATGGAGCAATTGGTTCAGGAACCGACAAGAGAGGGAGCAATTTTAGATCTAATTCTCAGTGGAGCACAGGATTTGGTGAGAGGGGTAATGGTGGTGGGGCTGCTAGGCAATAGTGATCATAATATGATCAAATTTGAATTAATGACTGGAAGAGGAACAGTATGCAAATCCATGGCTCTCATGCTAAACTTTCAAAAGGGAAACTTTGATAAAATGAGAAAAATTGTTAGAAAAAAACTGAAAGGAGCAGCTACAAAAGTAAAAAGTGTGCAAGAGGCATGGTCATTGTTAAAAAATACCATTATAGAAGCACAGTCCAGATGTATTCCACACATTAAGAAAGGTGGAAAAAAGGCAAAATGATTACTGGCATGGTTAAAAGGGGAGGTGAAAGAAGCTATTTTAGCCAAAAGATCTTCATTCAAAAATTGGAAGAAGGATCCAATAGAATAAAATAGGATAATGCACAAATGTTGGCAAGTTAAATGTAAGACATTGATAAGACAGGCTAAGAGAGAATTTGAAAAGAAGTTGGCTATAGAGGCAAAAACTCACAGTAAAAACTTTTTAAAATATATCCGAAGCAGAAAGCCAGTGAGGGAGTCAGTTGGACCATTAGATGATCGAGGGGTTAAAGGGGCACTTAGAGAAGATAAGGCCATTGCGGAAAGATTAAATGATTTCTTTGCTTCGGTGTTTACTGAAGAGGATGTTGGGGAGGTACCCGTAATGGAGAAAGTTTTCATGGGTAATGATTCAGATGGACTGTATCAAATCACAGTGAACCTAGAAGATGTGGTAGACCTGATTGAAAACTGAAGAGTAGAAAATCACCTGGACCAGATGGTATACACCCCAGAGTTCTGAAGGAACTAAAAAATAAAATTTCAGACCTATTAGTAAAAATTTGTAACCTATCCTTAAAATCATCCATTGTACCTGAAGACTGGAGGATAGCTAATGTAACCCCAGTATTTAAAAGGGGATCCAGGGACAATCTGGGAAACTACAGACCGGTTAGCCTGACTTCAGTGCCAGGCAAAATAGTGGAAAGTGTTCTAAACATCAAAATCACAGAACATATAGAAAAACATGATTTAATAGAACAAAGTCAGCATGGCTTTACCCAAGGCAAGTCTTGCCTCACAAATCTGCTTCATTTTTTTGAAGGAGTTAATAAACATGTGGATAAAGGTGAATCTGTAGATGTATTGTACTTGGATTTTTAGAAAGCGTTTGACAAAGTTCCTCATGAGAGGCTTCTAGGAAAAGTAAAAAGTCATGGGATAGGTGGCAATGTGCTTTCGTGGATTGCAAACTGGCTAAAAGACAGGAAACAGAGAGTAGGATTAAATGGAAAATCTTCTCAGTGGAAGGGAGTGGGCAGTGGAGTGCCTCAGGGATCTGTATTGGGACCCTTACTTTTCAATATATTTATAAATGATCTGGAAAGAAATGCGACAAGTGAGATAATCAAATTTGCAGATGATACAAAATTGTTCAGAGTAGTTAAATCACAAGCAGATTGTGATGTCCAGACCAAGGGTCCATCAAGCCCAGCATCCTGTTTCCAACAGTGGCCAATCCAGGGACTTAGTTTTTGGGTACTTGCCAGGTTCTTATGCCCTGGATTGGCCACTGTTGGAAACAGGATGCTGGGCTTGATGGACCCTTGGTCTGACCCAGTATGGCATGTTCTTATGTCCTTAAGTCTTTTAAACCTTTTACTTCATGAATTATTTATTTCAGACTAACTCACTCAGGATGTTCTTCTTACATTTATCCCTGCATTTCCTCCAAACCCTTAGGAGACTTTGCTGGGTGGGTTCTGGAACCCTTATTCTTCACAATAGACCAGGCTGGGAAGAGGGCATCAAACAGTAACACTCTGTGAGGTTCCAACTAGAGACCTTGCAATATGGAAACACCTAACACCCCACCACCCTTGGCCATGGAAGCAGGAAAGGTCTCTGCTGTAGGGAGTTGCTGTTTATATGATGTCAGTAGGAAATTGTTTCCCAGAGAGGGGAGTTATGCTGTTACTGAGAAACAATGTCTGGCCATCAAATGGACAGTAGGGTCCTTGAGGTATTACATTACAGGAAGAAAATCTGTATTAATAACAGACCATGCTCATTGAAATGGCTGAATACTACAAAAGGGACTCATGCAAGATTAGCTAGACGGTATTTGGTGCTATAGTCTTATGACTTTATAGTTCTCCATAGGGCAGGGAAAAGGCAACAAAATGCAGACTTCCAGTCCCAGGAATGGGGGGAGGTGTATAAGTAAGGTCTAGCAACACTAATAAAAGGTCGAATTAATGTGATGGAGTGTACGTTCCTTGTGGGAGGTAAAAAATAGACACTGCTTGAAATTACAGTTCCCAAGGGTAGAGCCTATTTCTGGTGATTGATAGATGGAGAAATGGGAGGGTTCTTGGGGTGGAGTCCCAAGCCAAGGAGGGGTAGGGATTCCTAGCACACAGGTTAAATCAGAGAGTGGTGTTCTGGTTCAGAGCGTGCACACTGGCATTCTTCCCAGAGGGCTATTCTCACTGGGAGTTACCTGAGGGGCTTGTCATCTGTATGCACACAGGACTGTCTTGGGGGTTTACCCAATGTACACACAATTATTGGAATTATACCTGAGGGCCTGAACCAAGGAGCTTATTCCCCACACAAAGTTTGACTTTATTTATACAACTGACATTCAATCTGAGATATCACATCAGTTTATATTCAGGTACTGGAGGGATTTCTTTATTCTCAGAGGTCTTACAATCTAGGTTTTGTGCTTGAGGCAATGGAGAGTAAAGTGACTTGCCCAAGGTCACAAAGAGCAATAGCGGGACTCAAACACTGGTTTCGTGGTTCGTAGCCTGCTGCTCTAACCACTAGGGTATTCCTCCTCCATTGGTACATCATGGTTCCAAGTATTTAGGAAAGTAAGTTTATTTGAACAATAAGAGGATAGAACAAATAAAATCAGATCAAAAAGAAGAATTGGTTGCAGATAACAATTGCTGCATATATATATAGCTTACATGTTTCTAAAAAATCAGTCTGTGCTATCACATCCAGAAGCATGCTGTCTCTCTCTCTCTCTAGCTATTATTTTTCCTTTTACACTAAATGCTTGGAAGAGCAGCAGTATTCCCTCCCTCTTTGTTTTTAACAAATTCAGGTGTAGCTGTGTGGTCTTCACTCTCTCAGGCTTTAGTTTCTCACTATGAACTATTGGCTCTACATATTTCAGATTCCTGTCTGTAAATATTTCACAGCTCAAAACAGTAAATATGAATTCACTCAGATGTTGGCCTGTGGCCTTCAAATTAGTCTATGTCTGGGTGAGAATTCTGAAGCCATACAGCCTAACCTCTAAATATATCCTCAGCTAGAATAGTCAGAAACAATTCCATTACATTATAAGCTTGGATGAAAAGTTTCCCAATCTATGGTTGTATTGGTGTCAGCACTAATCAGAGCAATATCTATTACTTGTTGGATATATAAATGCAGTTAATGTTGGTTCCCTTAGGAGTAGCTTACTGGTTAGAGCAGTAGGCTGCGACCTAAGAGACCAGCATTTGAGACCTGCTGCCACTCCTTGTGAACTTGGACAAGTCACTTTACCCTCCATTGCCTCAGGTACAAAAACTTAGATTGTAAGCCCTCTGGGGATAGGGAAATATATTCAGTACCTGAATGTAATCCACTTTGAAGCGCTGAAAAAAGTGGAAAAATAAAAGACTGGGTGCTACTACCATCTGTACTAGAAAAGCTAAATTCATTCCTCTCTCTGTGCCATTGCTCATATGGTCCTTATCAAGAATGCCTAAGTCCCAGCTAAGCTTAATGTCACCTGGAGTTTAGTTGATCCAAATGTCTGTCCAATTTTAAATCCTTAGCAAGGCATGACGCCAGGCTGCCAGGAGTCTCTGCAGCAGGTCTCAGTATCTTCTGCCATCCGTTACAATCTTCATGCTGGAAGCTGTACATATGGTTGCCCCATCTGACTTCAGAGGAGACCTGGCTCAATGTTCAATGTTCAATGTCAGGCCCAATTTTCTCAGCAAGGCCTGCTTAACAAAAGCTCCATATTTGCAGTTATTCTTAGGTCTCGCTTGTCAGCATCTCCCATTGGCAGTTTAAAGCCTGCTTATCATCATTTCTTATGTATCTGGAACAATTAAACTCAGGTGTATCACCTATCTCCCCCACCTACCAGTGATGCAAGGAGTAAAAAAAACCTCTGTATTGTGCGTTTTAAAAAAATCTATTTTATTTCTATCTACAAAAAATATGTTCTGGATGTCAGAATTACAGGCAGGTAGCATGTTCTGTTGAACCATGAACTCAAAGAGTAGCAACTATGGACCAATAAAACTGCATTCATTCAGACTTTATCACCTATGTGAGAATCAAAATAACAGCATCTGCAAATAAGAATGTAATGAGGTATTAGCTATGGGGTAGATTTTTAAAAAAAGCACGATCGCGCACTTTTGTTTGCGCAGCAGGCGCAAACAAAAGTACGCTGGATTTTATAAGATACGCGCATAGCCGCGCGTATCTTATAAAATCCTGGATCGGCGCACGCAAGGCTGCAAATTTTAGGCAGCCTGAGCGCGCCGAGCCGCGCAGCCTGCCCCCGTTCCCTCTGAGGCCGCTCCGAAATCTGAGCGGCCTCGGAGGGAACTTCCTTTCACCTTCCCCTCACCTTCCCTTCCCTTCCCCTACCTAACCCACCCCCCCGGCCCTATCTAACCCCCCCTTACCTTTGTCCCTAGATTTATGCCTGCTAGCAGCCCCCGGACCAATCTGCTGGCGCGCCGTCATCCGACCCGGGGGCTGGTCCGGAGGCCTGGACCACGCCCCCGGGCTGGCACCATGCCCCCGGTCCTGCCCCCGAAACGCCGCGTCCCGCCCCCTAAACGCCACGTCATTCGGCCCCGCCCCCGGCACGCCCTCGACACGCCCCCTTCAAAAAACCTCGGGACTTACACGCGTCCCGGGGCTCTGCGCGTGCCGGCGGCCTATGCAAAATAGGTGCGCCGGCGCGTGAGGGCCCTGCTTGCGTAAATCCGGGCGGATTTACGCGAGCAGGGCTTTTAAAATCCGCCCGTATGTGCATAATAGAAATATTTCATCATGATAATCAGTTAATACATTTCAAATAGATATATATTGCTTCATTAAACAAATAGAAGCAATATGTAAGTGAGAAAACTTGAAGATAGAGTTTATGCATAAATTTTGAGCACTTCAGTCCATAAAGTGAAGGATTGAAGAGGTCACTCTGGTGCAAAAGGGTGATGTTGCCCTCCACCAAGTTGTATTGTCAGTGACAAATTATATGTTCAGTCCTCTTTACAAGGCATCAGTACTGCACTCATGAAGCTGACTTTCAAGCACAGATTTTGCACTCCCATCACTAACTCAGATGTTTGTGTTTATAGATTCCTACCTGATATAAGATGAACAAAATTCCTAATTAAGTAATAAAGAAACAGTAGGATAAACACCAATAACTTCTTGTACGTAATAATCCCTATGTACACTATTAATATGGAGTCCAGTATTAATTTGTCATAGCTGAAAGAAACAGCTATATAATGTTCAATCCCAATATTCACACACAAGCTACCTAGGTAGACATTCATCCATTTAGACTCTACATGGAAGACTATGACACATAATGTAAACCCCAAAAGGTGAAAGGAGGAAAAGAAGAAGGAAAAAAATGTCTCAAATACTTGTAAGAAAATCCAATAATAAATTGGAGTGGACTGGGAGGGAACTGGGGAAGGCCCTGATGCGTCATCGTGCAAATGTTGCCAAAATCGACCCCCACCCCCCCCTTGCATGCACTGCCCCCAATTTTATGTGCGCACCGGTGCGTGCATTTTATAAAACTGTGCACACATGTGCGTGTGCGCACGCACATTGACGCACACATATTTTTAAAAAATCTACCCCATAATGATAGAGAATCACAAACAGTAAACAGTTATCAAACATTAGAGCTCAAAAAGAAGGCTTTAAAAAGTTAAAAAAATTAATAATTTTTAAAACAGATCTTTTAAAAATACAAAAGAATAATTGGGAAAAATAAACCTTCAGGTTTTGCAATTTATTTGTCAGAGCGGGCTTCAGCTTTATCAATCTGTAAAAAAAAATCTCTCATACAAAGAAAAGGTACCGTATTTTTCACTCCATAAGAAGCACTTTTTTTCCCCCAAAAGTGGGGGGAAAATGTCTGTGTGTCTTATGGAGCGAATGTAGTGTCTCTCCCTCTCGCGTGCCGTTCCACTCCTCCTCCTCCTCCCAACTCAGCCCAATCAGTATGGCACAAGTCAAACATCAGCTGTTTGAACTGCGTGCGCTATGGAGGCCCTTCCAGTTCAAACAGCTCCCTCCCGATCTGCTGTGCCCAGGGTGCCGTCGACCTTTGCAGTAAGATGCACCCCGCAGCACCCCGGGAACAGCAGACCGGCAGGGAGCTGTTTGAACTGGAAGGGCCTCCATAGCGCACGCAGTTCAAACAGCTGATGTTTGACCTGTGCCACGCCGAGCTTCGCAGTAAGATGCACCCCGGGAACAGCAGACCGGCAGGGAGCTGAAGCTCTGCCGGCAGAAAACGGTACATGGCATCAAAGTTAGTACAAGCTATTTCCTTCTCATTTGTTTAGATATATTAGATGTTTCATGCATTTGACCTGCACCACCATACTGATTGGGCTGAGTTGGGAGGAGGAGGAGGGGGACGGCTCGCGAGAGGAAGAGATGCTACATTCGTTCCAGGGGGAACTCCGTACAGAGCCCGTCATGGGGACAGAAATATTTTTCTTATTTTCCTCCTCTAAATCCTAGGTGTGTCTTATGGTCAGGGGCGTCTTATGGACCGCAAAATACGGTAATTCAATCTTTTAAATAAAATCTCCTAACAAGGTAAGAGCGGCTATAAACAACTGAGCTAACTAGACACATCTTTATTTCTAAACAATTAAATTACAAAACAACTACTATGATTAATTTACACAGGAAGGAAATAAAAACAGCTTGCAACAAGACAGATTACTTGCCATGTCTTCTCTCCCTGCTTCTACACAACCTTTTTGCTAAAATAAATACTACAGCTGCACAATTAACTATAATGCAAACTTTAAATTAGATGTTAGCACTTACAAAAGGCAATACACATTTGCTATGCTAGAAACCCTCCCAAACAAGTAAAAGATGAAGCTAATTTCAAAGAAGAAAAAAACCTAAAAAAATCATCGTGTAGTGCTGTGCACGGAGAGAATGAAAAAAACTTTAAATAAACATTTCATTTTGAACTAGTCCTTCCCCAGTTCCCTCCCAGTCCGCTCAAATTTATTATTGGTTGTTTTTTTTTACAAGTATTTGAGACATTTTTTTCCTTGCTTCACAAAGATCAAAACGAATTCAGGTTATCAGCTGAGGCCAGACACCCCACTGTTTAAGTAAGTATTGGGTGTTCCACATAGAGAGTAGAAGGAATGGGTCAGCCAACCTCATCTTCTGTCTGGGAATAATCCTCCGGCCTGCTGAGAGAGAGAAGTAGGCATTGAATATGAAATCTGGGTGATATAACAATTCTTGGCTGTATGCATTTTTCTTTTACATCAAAAGCAAATACCATGAAACTTTACTGACTGTTAAAGTCCTGTTATGGATGCATACAGCAACTACATCCTCACTCCCACTCCCTATTGGATTATTTTCTCCCCTTTCTCCAGTGGTTTCTATATCACCTTCTCTTTTATTATCATAATCAGAGGGCAATTTGTGTTTATAGTGTTCCCAAAGGATTTTCTATCTCTTCATCTTTATCAAGTAAGTATTTAAATAGATAATTTCAGACTTTAAAGCCTCATTCTGGGTATTAGCAATTTTTAGCTTCTCAATTAAATCAGCCTCATGTTCCCCATATTATTGTCTATCTTCTGCCAACTGGGCAGATTACTTTTCTGTATTAATCTATTAAAGTTTTCTTGCTTCAGTTTATCTATCAAAGTACTGAGATGTTGTGACCAAGCTCTTGTAATATCAAATAGCAGCCACATTAAGGCTGTGCTCTGTTTATTCTTATGTTTCAGAATTGTGGCATTGATAGATTCAGTAATCTTATTCTTAATCCGTCGCGCACAAATCTACTTGTACACCTTACGCACGCCGAGCCCTAGGGGAGTCCCGATGGCTTTCCCTGTTCCCTCCGAGGCCGCTCCGAAATCAGATCTGCCTTGGAGGAAACTTTCCTTCCGACCCCCCTCCACCTTCCCCTCCTTTCCACTACCTAACCCACCCCCCAGCCCTACCTAAACCCCCCTAACCTTTATTTTGGTAGTTGCGCCGGCCTCTGGGCAGGTGTAGGTTGCGCGTGCCGGCCGAGTGCCAGTGCGCGATCCCCCAGCATGGCCGCTGTGCCGGAGGCTTCAGTCCCACCCCCGCCTCACCCCCGCCCCGCCCCTTTCACAAAGCCCCGGGACATACGCATGTCCTGGGACTTACGTGTGTCGCCGGGCCTATGCAAAATAGACTCGGCGTGCATAACCCCCTACGTGCGTAAATCCAACTGCATTAACGCGGGTAGAGCTTTTAAAATCTGCCCCTAAATCTGCTACGATATTAGGACCACCTTGGTTTTTCCACATGCTACTGCAATCTCCATAAGTGACTTTCCCTTTGTTTCTGCTTTTAATTCTACCTTACTTTCCTTTTGACTCTTAACAAATGACACCTTCTTTGACCACATGATGCTAAAGTTAAATACAAACAATATTCTGTACTCAGTGGGGCAGATTTTAAAAGGTACGATCACGGTCTACATTTGTGCGCTCTACCCAGCGCGTGCAAATGTACGCCCGATTTTATAACAACTTCCCTACCCCCCCACACCACCTTCTCTTCCCTTCACCTAACTCTCCCACCCCCCCGCCAGCCCTAAGCTAACCCCCCCAAAAATTTTGTTTTACCTCGTTGCTCGCAACATCAACCCGATCCTCCAACACAGCGGCAATGGCCGCTATGTCGGAGGCCTCTGTCCCCACCCCGCCCACGCCCCGGCCCCAGACCTCCCCTTTTGTAAAGCCCCGGGACTTACACACATCCCGGGGCTTCACATGCGCCGCCGGGCCTTTTGAAAATAGGCCCGGCGGCGCACGTAACCCCCCTACGCACGTAAATCCAGCTGGATTTACGCGCGTAGGGCTTTTAAAATCTGCCTCACTGTGTTTTCTTATGCTTTACCCTGGTTTCTGCAGATTATAAGAAAAATCTGTTAGAACTGTTAACGCCCTATATACTCTTGTGGCATAAGGGAAATGGTTCATCCTTTTTTTTTTTGCAGATCTCCCATCAGGGGAAAACCTCCATTATATCATGAAACCTGTTAGCACTGTTAACTTCTGTACACTCTTGTGGCATAAGGGCCACATAGAAAATAAACAGGTAATCAAAAATACCCTGTCTTAAATGGTACCTTAGGGAAACAGCACTCACTCTGCCTCACAACCTCCCCTCTTCCCTCAAACAGGGAAAATAGAACCACGTTCCTGATCAGTTCTTACAATTAACTATCCTGTCCCCTTACCTTGACACTGGGCACAGGAGTCACTTGGAATTAAACTCAATTTTTTTCCTCTCTTTCTTCTTTCAAACCCCTCAGTCACAGGTGTTACCAGTTCCTGTGGCTGTTCCCCTTGTGGTGCAGATTGGTTCCACCAAAATGTTTCTGAAGTATGGCAGAGCTGGTGAACAGCCCTTCTACCTTCTCCCAGACCCTCCTCTCTTTCTGCCCAAGTTTCCACATGAAAAAACTATCTCCTGAGACCAAATCCCTGTTCCGCTGACATTATGCTAGGTAGTGCCAGTTTTAAAAGCTGTCATGTACCTTATCCCTGCACCTTTACAGCTGTTCCATATCACGTGTATAAAAAAATAATTGTAGGGTGGTTCAGAGGGCTGGATACTTTATACCCATGGTGTTCTTATAGTGGGCATCTCACGCACAAAAGTCATGAGGCCAGCCCTTATGCTTTTGCGTTTGCTGCAGGAGGTAGAATGTGCTCCGCAGGTAAAACCTGGCATGGATTCCTACATAAACTGTAGCCATGGCACAGGGGCATTCTTTGGTCTCAAAATCATGCTCAACTACTCTGCTACATGTGATGAGGCTAATCCTGGGCACTTCATAACTGAACTGGCCCATTCAATTAATTTTAAATAGTTTCTCCCCTAGGGGCTGCGCTGGCTTGCCTCCCAGGTTTTCCCTTTAACTAAGCACACTCTCATACACAGCAGGGGCTTACCCAGAGCCTCTTCCTGTCACAGTGTATTCAGGGCAATGGGGGCCTTATCACAGCAGGGGCTTGTCCAGAGCCTTTGTACCTCTGACTTTTATTTTATTTATTTTTACATTTTTTCTTTGTTTTCCCTTTATATTTTTTCTTTTCTTCCCCCATGGTGCTCACATGACCCCATCCCTTTAAAGAGTTTCTGAGTTATGACATCACTCCAACATGGTGAGAGCATTCTCAAGGCTTCCTGCCACTTTTTCTGCTCTCCCTGCTGGCACTGTGCTGCTAAGAGCAGCGGCAGGGCCTCCTTTTCATTGCCGTGTCTGACAAGAAAAGCCACAGCAGCAATGCGGTACTTGCTCTGCTTCCCCCTCCCGAGGCAGGAGGGATGGCTGGAAGCAGAGGAAGGCCTTCCCTGTGGCTGATGAGCAGTGCTTTTCACTGACTTTGTATAGCAGGAAGAAAGGGCAGCCATCCCGCAGCAGCTGATGGCAGCCGTTACCTTTCCTGCTCCAGCCTTTGCCAGAGGGCACCTTCTCCAGCCAGTCCATCCCAGAGGGTATCTTTAAGGGCCTGGGTGCCCCCCTCCTAGTAGCAGGTAAAAATGTTTTATTATATTGTCCACAATAGAGAATAGGATGTTCTTCCCATTAAGTCTTATGTGATAATACAGTCCCCACATCCAGTTCTGATGCATCTATCTGCAAAATAAAATATTTTCTAAAATTCATCCCATGCAACACTGGCTCCTTTTTCAGGTCTCTAAAGGTCTTCTCACAGGCCTCAGTCCACTTAGTTCACTCGGTCAGAGGCTTCACTAATTCAGAAACCTGGGTATGAATTTTCTATAATATCCAATGGGATCATCAAGGTACAGTACATATTTGTTTTTTGTATTTATGTGAGGACACTTTTCTTTGGCGTCCTCCCTTCTCCTATCCTGTACCCAATATCCTGGATTTCTTTAGCTGCTATTATACATTTCCTAGGGTTCACCTTTAACCCTGCTTTGAAAAATTAATATTGTGCCTACCTTCTCCAAGAATGAGGTCCAGTCTTGGGTAAATGTTACCACATCATCCAGGTAAGCAGCAGCATATTCTGGTGGTTCTCAAACTAGATCCATGAGTCTTTCAACTATTGGGGCTGCTCCATGAACCCCAAATGACAGAACCCTAAATTGAACAAACCCTGAGGGGTAGAAAAAGTTGTTTTCTTTCTGGAGCCTTTAGTCAGGGAAATCTGCCAGTATCCTTTTGTCAGATCCTTTTGTGGTTATAAGCTGGGTCTGTCCCAGTTGATCTAATAGTTCATCCACTCTAGGCATTGGGTACTAGTAGGCATGAAACTTAGATACAGCATTGACACTTTGAAAATCAATACAGAATGTTTTAGTCCCATTGGACTTTGGGGCAGCACTATAGGGATAGCACAAGTACTCCGGGACACTTTTATTATCTCGGGGACCAACATTTCCTTAATCTGTCTATTTCCTTTCTCTTTGCTTCTGATAATCAGTAGGGCCATTGCCATACTGTTGCGCAGGAGGTGGACTCTTGGCTGAGGTGGGGTTGACGCTATCTGTAGAAGGGATCCTACGGGTCCCCACCGTCGGCAGGCGGAGTGGGCTGACTGACGGAGGCCGGCTGGAGCTTCGCCAATACCAGCCCTCGTTCCCCGTGGGTTTAACCTTTGGGTACCGGGCCAGCTGGAGTTAGTTGGGCCTCCGTCTGTACACGTTGAAGCGAAGATGGAGAGGTCAGCCCACAGACAGCAACGGAGGCGATAGCTAAAGCCGGAAGAATGCTGGGCTGCATAGAGAGAGGAATATCGAGTAAAAAGGGAAGTAATTATCCCCTTGGTGAGGCCTTGGTGAGGCCTCACCTGGTGTACTGTGCTCAGTTCTGGAGACTGTATCTCCGAAGGGACAGAGACAAGATGGAGGCAGTCCAGAGAAGGGCAACCAAAAAGGTGGATGGTCTTCATCAAATGATTTATGAGGAGAGATTGAAGAATCTAAATATGTATACCCTGGAGGAAAGGAGAAGCAGGGGTGAAATGATACAGACGTTCAGATACTTGAAAGGTTTTAATGATCCAAAGTCAATGACAAACTTTTTCCGTTGGAAAAAAATCAGCAGAACCAGGGGTCATGATATAAAACTCCAGGGAGGAAGACTCAGAACCAATGTCAGGAAGGATTTTTTCACGGAGAGGGTGGTGGATGCCTGGAACGCCCTTCCGGAAGAAATGGTGAAGACCAAAACTGTGAAGGATTTCAAAGGGGTGTGGGATAAACACTGTGGATCCATAAAGCCTGGAGGATGGGAATGAAGAGAAGAGGTATGGGAGTGGCATGCGGGAATGACGGCTACTACCTGCTTATTCAATAAACGTTCACACGGTTAATGTGACTCAAACCTTGCTCTATGCTTCAACGGCAAGAGGAAATGTGGAAATGTGGAAAAGAGGATTTGCATTCAGGCAACAACCAACAAGGTAGCACAGTCTGGGTAAACAAATAAGTGTGGGAGTAGCCTATTTGATGCAGTGGTTACTACCCCAAACCAATTAAGCCTGATACTTCACTTTCAATACATATCCCGCATAGATCTCTGCTTCAGCAGCAGGGGGGAATGAAGATAAGAGGATTTACATTCAGACAACAACCAACAAGGACTGAATTGTACAGTCTGGGTAAACAAATAAGCATGGGAGTAGCTTGCTTGTTGTGGCAGTTACTACCCCAAACCAATTAAGTCTGTTATTTCACTTGGAAAGCATATCCAGTGCAGCTCATTGCTTCAAAAGTAGGGGGGAATGAAGAAATAGGATTTATATCCAGACATCTAACAAGGCATTGATCTGAGCAGTATGAGTTTACAATCATTGGGGTAACTTGCTCAATACAATGGTTACTACCCTCAAACATTAAGCCTTATACTTCACTTTGATGCAGCTCCAACACTGCTCTCTGCAACAATGGCGGGGGTGGAAGGAAATTAGAATAAAAAAAAGTTACCAATAAGGGCCATGAACTCAGCGGTCGGAGTAACAGATAAGTATGAGAAAATAAGTATGAAAGCTTGCTGGGCAGACTGGATGGGCCTATTGGTCTTCTTCTGCCATTATTTCTATGTTTCTATGTTTCTATGAGGAACAGCGGAGCCTGTACTGGACAAGGCGAAGTCCTGGAGACCCGGGCGCCAAAAGGAACCAAAGACTGACAGGGGGCGCCCGAGCAAGAACAGGCCGAAGCCTGAAAGGCCAAGTCCAGGATGTAGACTATAGAGGCATCGCAGAACAGGCTGAAGTCAGGGCAGGCGGCAATCAAAAAGTGGTGGCAAGGCAAGGCAGAAGTCAAGTCTAGGAGAGAAGCAATGTCGTGGCTAGGAAAGCAGAGGTCTGGACTAGGAGATGATCAGTAGCATAGTCAGGCAAAGCAGAGGTCTGGACAAGGAGATGATCCGTAGCATGGTCAGGCGAAGCAGACGTCTGAACAAGGAGATGATCCATAGTGTGGTCAGGTGAAGCAGAGGTCTGAACAAGGAGATGATCCATAGCGTAGTCAGGCAAAGCAGAGGTCAGGTCCAGAAGAAGATCAATCCGTAATGGAAACCGGGAACAGGAACTTGAAGGGAACTGGAACCAGGAACACGGAGGAATCACCAGGAGGCAACGAAATACACGACTAGCGTGGAGACCTATTACAAAGGTGATTAAGAACATAAGAACATAAGAAATTGCCATGCTGGGTCAGACCAGCCCAGCATCCTGTTTCCAACAGAGGCCAAACCAGACCACAAGAACTTGGCAATTACCCAAACACTAAGAAGATCCCGTGCCACTGATGCAATTAATAGCAGTGGCTATTCCCTAAGTAAATTTGATTAATAGCCGTTAATGGACTTCTCCAAGAACTTATCCAAACCTTTTTTGAACCCAGCTACACTAAATGCACTAACCACATCCTCTGGCAACAAATTCCACAGCTTTATTGTGCATTGAGTGAAAAAGAATTTTCTCCAATTAGTCTTAAATGTGCTACTTGCT
Organism: Rhinatrema bivittatum; assembly: GCF_901001135.1. NCBI lineage: Eukaryota > Metazoa > Chordata > Amphibia > Gymnophiona > Rhinatrematidae > Rhinatrema > Rhinatrema bivittatum. The sequence continues at coordinate 411,706,030 of NC_042616.1, read as the reverse complement.
AACTTCATGGAATGCACCCTAGTCCTTCTATTATTCGAAAGTGTAAATAACCGATTCACATCTACCTGTTCAAGACCTCTCATGATCTTAAAGACCTTTATCATATCCCACCTCAGCCATCTCTTCTCCAAGCTGAACAGCCCTAACCTCTTCAGCCTTTCCTCATAGGGGAGCTGTTCCATCCCCTTTATCATTTTGGTTGCACTTCTCTGTACCGTCTCCATCGCAACTATATCTTTTTTGTGATGCGGCGACCAGAATTGTACACAGTATTCCAGGTGCGGTCTCACCATGGAGCGATAGAGGCATTATGACATTTTCCGTTTTATTAACCATTCCCTTCCTAATAATTCCTAACATTCTGTTTGCTTTTTTGACTGCTGCAGCACACTGAAGCGACAATTTTAAAGTATTATCCACTACGATGCCTAGATCTTTTTCCTGGGTGGTAACTCCTAATATGGAACCTAACATCGTGTATCTACAGCAAGGATTATTTTTCCCTATATGCAACACCTTGCACTTGTCCACATTAAATTTCATCTGCCATTTGGATGCCCAATCTTCCAGTCTTGCATGGTCCTCCTGTAATGTATCACAATCCGCTTGTGATTTAACTACTCTGAATAATTTGATAACCTCACTCGTCGTATTCCTTTCCAGATCATTTATATATATATATTGAAAAGCACCGGTCCAAGTACAGATCCCTGAGGCACTCCACTGTTTACCCTTTTCCACTGAGAAAATTGACCATTTAATCCTATTCTCTGTTTCCTGTCTTTTAACCAGTTTGTAATCCACAAAAGGACATCGCCTCCTATCCCATGACTTTTTAGTTTTCTTCGAAGCCTCTCATGAGGGACTTTGTCAAATGCCTTCTGAAAATCCAAATACATGACATCTACCAGTTCACCTTTATCCTCATGTTTATTAACCCCTTCAAAAAAATGAAGCAGATTTGTTAGGCAAGACTTCCCTTGGGTAAATCCATGTTGACTGTATTCCATTAAACCATGTCTTTCTATATGCTCTACAATTTTGATCTTGAGAATAGTTTCCACTATTTTTCCCGGCACTGAAGTCAGACTAATTGGTCTATAGTTACCTGGATCGCCCCAGAGCCTTTTTTAAATATTGGGATTACATTGGCTACCCTCCAGTCTTCAGGTACAATGGATGATTTTAATGATAGGTTACAAATTTTAACTAATAGATCAGAAATTTCATTTTTGATTTCCTTCAGTACCCTATGATGCATACCATCTGGTCCAGGTGATTTGCTACTCTTTAGTTTGTCAATTTGGCCTACTACATCTTCCAGGTTCACAGTGATTTCGTTCAGTTCATCTGACTCATCACCCCTGAAAACCATCTCCCCAACATCCTCATTAGTAAACAGAAGCAAAGAATTAATTTAGTCTTTCTGAAATGGCCTTATCTTCCCTAAGAGCCCCTTTAAACCCTCTGTCATCTAATAGTCCAACTGACTCCCTCACAGGTTTCTTGCTTCGGATATATTTTAAGTTTTTATTATGATTTTTTGCCTCTATGGCCAATTTCAATTCAAATTCTCTCTTCACCTGTCTTATCAATGTTTTACACTTAACCTGACAATGCTTATGTTTTATCTTATTTTCTTCAGATGGATCCTTCTTTCAATTTTTGAAGGATGTTTTTTGGCTAAAATAGCCTCTTTCACCTCACCTTTTAACCATGACGGTAATCGTTTCCACCTCACCTTTTAACCATGACGGTAATCGTTTTGCCTTCCTTCCACCTTTCTTAATGTGTGGAATACATCTGGACTGCGCCTCTAGGATTGTATTTTTAAACAATGTCCATGCCTGTTGAACACTTTTAACCTTTGCAGCTGCACCTTTCAGTTTTTTTCTAACTATTTTCCTCATTTTATCAAAGTTTCCCTTTTGAAAGTTTAGTTTTTGAGCTGCAGATTTACTTATTCGGCCCGGCCTTATATACTGGAGCTTCAGCGACGTCATCATCCGGGGCCGTGGCCAAGTTGCCACCGCGGGCTCTTTTAAAGAAACAGAGATGCGAGCGCGTGCACTTAGGGAAGGCGCGACGCTGTATGGCGGCGTCTCTCCATGGACCATGCATAGAGGCCCACCGCGGAGCAGAGGAGTCTGCCGTGGAGCCAAGAACGCTGGGGACGGCCCAGGGATGGAACCAGCGGCCTGCAGCCACGAGGGAAATGGATCCAGAGACTGAAATAGGCAGCAGAGGGTAAGAGGGCCTGGCTGCGGGCCTGCTGCGGCCGGCACACACAACACATACTACTACTTCTGGTTCTGTCACTATCCGGTGCTCTAAAAGATTGGCTCTGCCAGGCAGGGAACTGAAGATTCTTTGAAACTGATCCATAAATTGCTATACCTGAGCATTCTGGGTGGGGGACAAGCTGGGACCTACTTTAATTGGTTTCCTAACTTGCTTCTCCTCCACCTGTAGGCCTGGCTCTTCCTCATATTTGCCTCCACTGCTAGGGTTAGCACAGAGCTGGAACAGACATGAACATTAGCATGAGGCCTAGTCAGTGAGGCTTAGTTAGGTTAAGGATGGTCATCCTATTCCTTGCTTTGTTCCAGTATGCAGAAAAGATTTCTGGATAACATCATGAACATGGCTACACAGAAAAGGAGACATGCCCAGCAGCTTCAAGGACATTTGGCATGGAATATGGATATCTAATAACCACCTTAAAAATGATATTTTCTCCAACATACTTACAAGCTACATGACTAAGTCAAGGACAGTATATTCCCAAACAGCTAATTCAATGTCAGTGAAAGTATGGGTGGAAATGATTCAAGAAAGGATTTTAATCCACAGATGTAGAATTGTATAAATCTGTTTATTAAAAGAAAGCAATCTATGTATAACATAAAGATTTAAAAAGTTGTTCAACCCTGATATGTCCATGTTTCACTATGAAGCTGCATGGGGAGGGACCACAAACTAAATATAAAATAAATAAGTCAGACATCCTCCCAATAGTGGATCCCATCAATATCCATCACAAGTACCCATAAAACAAAAATACATACCTGTGCTAGAAGTTTAATAGACATGAAAGGACTGCAAGCATTGACAGAAGAAAATGGCAAAAATAAATCAAAAACAAAAATTAGCACCAAAAGGCCACATGACTGCAGATAGCCAATCATGAAGGAAGGAGGAGGGGAAGGAAGAGGAAAGGGAAGTGAAAGGGGGGGGAGGGAAGGGGGAAACCAAAGGAAAATGCGGAGGGGAGAAGAGGGAGATAGGGAACGGTGGGGGAGGGGGAGCAGGAACAAGAGAGGGGAAAGGGCACAATGAGGTAAAAATTTGACACACAAAATAATAAGGAATCATATGAACCCTAAATCACATGTACAGTCTAATGATTTAAAATGTTAATGCATTAGTTCAAATATGAGCCAAAGTTATAAACTGCAATCTGATTACATATTGCTTACAGTTAATGAAAAAATTTTGCAAGGTAGAGAATAATAAATCATATAGACCACAAATCACATGAACAATCTAATGATTTAAAATGTTAATGCATTAGTACAAACATGAACCAAAGTCATAACTACAGCATGATTACATTTTGCTGACAGCTAAATACAGTGCAGGTTAGCAAATAATGAATTACTTACTCAGCAAGAAGGAATTGGGAATGTTTAAGTGAAAATGGAAGATTAACATTGTTTAGAAAAAAGGGGCTCAGTTAGTCTCCTGATTCAGACCATAGGGGTGAAAAGAGTGTAACTCAAAGATCCAGTGTTGTTCAGAAATATTCAGTCAATGAACCAAAGCCATAATGGAATGTGCAGCCAGAAAGAGGAATCATAAAAACAGCATGATTCAAAATGAGAAACATAGGCATGCGATATCAGGGGCCATAATGGCATGCATCACCGGGCCGTTTATTTGCTGAAAGAATTAGTTTTTAAAAAGAAAAAAGTTTTTAATAGGCGGAAGAGTTTAAGCAAAAACTTGGTGGGATCCTGTGACCAGACAGGCATTGGTCCAATATGCCATGGACAACTGTAATGGCTGCCCCTTGTGATATATTAGAATGCAAGGATTCTATATCCAGAGTTACTAATAGGAATTGTTCAACAGGTAGCTCTATGGCATTCAGAATAGATACAAAATGATCAGAATCACATATATATGAAGGTGCTAAAGGTATAAATGGCTGGAGAAATGTATCTACGAACCTGGAAAGAGGTTTGAGTAAAGATCCAATACAAGCTATGGTAGGGCAGTTGAGTGAATCTGACAGGATTTGTATCACTTAGACAAGATGTAAAAGGTGGGACTAACAGGATGTTTTTCTATGACAAAATTGGCCTCCTTAGATGTGAGAAGCTTATTTTCATTCCTGATTGTATTAAATTTATGTTCTCATTTAGTATTTGTGAAGTCGAGTCCAAGGGAGTTCTTGATAGAATCTCCATGAGTTGTCGAAGAATCTTTGCTCTATATTGTGTTCAATCCATGATGATGATGCCACCCTCTTCTCTGCAGGCTTAATAATTATGGAAGGGTCCATAGAAAGATCGCGTACCACAGACCGATCCTCTTAGGAAAGATTGTGATATTGTCTGAAAGGTAGTTTCTCAGTGAGGGCTATGTCATTAGTAACCAGTCTTTCAAAGGTGTGAATCAGATAATTGGTGAGGCCTAGTGGAATGTATTTAGAGCAGCGAGAGATGACAAAGGAATATGGAGAAGAGTTGTGAAAATAGCAATTTTAATGTTAGTAAATGAAAATAACATTGTAAATAAACCTGAGTGTTAAATGCGTCATGGTGAATGGTAGATATAAATGAAAGTCCATGTTCCAAAATCTGTTCATCAGCTACAGTGAGGGAACATGAGGACAGACTGAAGATCAGGGAATCAGTTCTTGTTGCATTGTGGGGGTGACAGATCATAGAAGATAAAGGATAAAGAAATCACAAGAGATCCATCTGGGGGGTGATTCTGTTGCTGTTGTGAGCGGTTCACCGAGAAGACATCAGCGTAATTCTTGACAGATCCGCCTGTGGAGGGCCCTGTCACAAAAAGGTTGGTTCGTCTCCTGGGAGTCCAGTGAAGAAAAGCCAGATGAAAAAGAGCCAGCAGCATGGATAGAAGGAGCCAGTTCATCTACTGATGAGTCATCCAATGCGGATGCGAAGGGTACATATTTGCGAGCCAGGCATCTGATGGACATCCATGAATATACAAAGTCTCATATGTAATCAAGCTCATCACACTGGAATTTTTTATATTTAGCAGCTTTTGAATTGCTACTGAATTTATCCAATTCTTGCTTGAAGATAGCTAGTTATGCAGAGAAGGAATCAATGGATAATTTAGTTTTCAATATGGGTAGCCACTTGGGAACAGAGATTGGAAGTAAGTTGTTTAGTCAGGATCATCAAATCTGTGGAGCATTATTTTAAAATCTGATTCAAGAGGTTCAGAAATTCGATGTTGTCAGAGTGGAGTATCTTCTGTACTTGTTCCATGTCTTCTTGAAGTCTGGTAGGGTTTTAGCCTCCATCATCTGCTTTGAGAGGTTGTTCCATGCATCCATCATCCTTTCTATGAAAAAATATTTGCTCATAGTACCACCTTGGTGGTTCATATCATGACCCCTTGTCCTAGAACTTTCTTTCCATTGAAAAAGACATTTCCTGTTCATTATTAATATCTTTAGGCATTTGAATATCACTATAATATAATATATAATACATATAATATATAATATATGGTAGAATATTGAGTAGGTGATAGATTGGCTACCTTGATTTACACGAAACCCACTGATAAAAATTCTGTTTTGCATTTCAACAGTTTCCAACCACACAGACTGAGAGAGACTATACCAATAAGCCAGTTTTTGAGATATCGTAGAATCTGCACCTCTGTTGAGGATTATAAGGTTAGGGCACAGGGACTCATTCAGAAATGCATTGTTCATGGTTATCCGAGAAACTGTATGAAGAGAACATATAAAAGGGGATTATATGCGAACAGAGAGAATGTATTAATCACGGCTGCCTGTTCTCAGGTGGACAGATTGATATGTTTCATACCTCACTCGTCCAGGGATCTGTATATAAAGAGTATTATTTTAAAATATTGGTCTGTGTTGGGGTCACTACCTGAGTTCCAGGATAAACCTATTTTTGTTATAAAGAAGAGAAGGAATTTGAGATCTTTAATATCAGGTAGTAAGAAAGATAATAGGAGTGATGAGAATTTGGGTAAAATTAGATGCCTTGGGAGCTCTGTGTGTGAGAATGTGCTGGCTGTTGATATGTTTTACCATCCCTTGTTGAAATATCCATATGTGATTAATGGTTGCTTTTCTTGTCAGACTGAGAAGGTCGTATATGCTATTGTATGTCTATGTAATCTAGTATATAATGGTCACATGAAGCAAATCATATGTCAAAGAATTGTGGAACATAAAAGTAATATACGCATTAAGAAGAAGGGGGCCCTGCTGGTGGCCCATTGGAATACATGTCACCATCGGGTAGATGAACTCGTTTTTTGTGCTTCAACAAATTAGTGGGGGCTATCGAGGGGATGTTTCTCGAGCTTTATGGCAAACAGAACAAAGATTTATTTATTGGTGGAGGACATCGTATCCTCGGGGGCTGAATAGTAATGTTGAGTGGGAGGCATTTTATTAATACTGTGTTGACATAATTGTTAGGGGTTGAAGAGCTTTATGGGGTTTGGTTAACAAAAGAGTGGGTGGTTGTGTTGTGATTGATTAAGATATGTATTTAAAGACATCGGGTAGAGCATCAGTTTATGTGGACGGCGGCGTCCATTCTGAGCGCAGTCCTCCTGTGCGGTGGTTTGGGTTGAAAGTACTAAGCAATTTCATTGGGTAAGTTTTGTTATAAGAAAAAGAACATAAGAACATAATAAAATGCCATACTGGGTCAGACCAAGGGTCCATCAAGCCCAGCATCCTGTTTCCAACAGTGGCCAATCCAGGCCATAAGAACCTGGCAATTACCCAAAAACTAAGTCTATTCCATGTTACCATTGCTAACGCCAGTGGCTATTCTCTAAGTGAACTTAATAGCAGGTAATGGACTTCTCCTCCAAGAACTTATCCAATCCTTTTTTAAACACTGCTATACTAACTGCACTAACCACATCCTCTGGCAACAAATTCCAGAGTTTAATTGTGCATTGAGTAAAAAAGAACTTTCTCCAATTAGTTTTAAATGTGCCCCATGCTAACGTCATGGAGTGCCCCCTAGTCTTTCTACTATCCGAAACAGTAAATAACCGATTCACATCTACCCGTTCTAGACCTCTCATGAATTTAAACACCTCTATCATATCCCCCCTCAGTCGTCTCTTCTCCAAGCTGAAAAGTCCTAACCTCTTTAGTCTTTCCTCATAGGGGAGCTGTTCCATTCCCCTTATCATTTTGGTAGCCCATCTCTGTACCTTCTCCATCGCAATTATATCTTTTTTTGAGAAGCGGCGACCAGAATTGTACACAGTATTCAAGGTGCGGTCTCACCATGGAGCGATACAGAGGCATTATGACATTTTCCGTTGTATTCACCATTCCCTTTCTAATAATTCCCAACATTCTGTTTGCTTTTTTGACTGCCACAGCACACTGAACCGACGATTTCAATGTGTTATCCACTATGACACCTAGATCTCTTTCTTGGGTTGTAGCATCTAATGTGGAACCCAACATTGTGTAATTATAGCATGGGTTATTTTTCCCTATATGAATCACCTTGCACTTATCCACATTAAATTTCATCTGCCATATGGATGCCCAATTTTCCAGTCTCACAAGGTCTTCCTGCAATTTATCACAATCTGCTTGTGATTTAACTACTCTGAACAATTTTGTGTCATCTGCAAATTTGATTATCTCACTCGTCGTATTTCTTTCCAGATCATTTATAAATATATTGAAAAGTAAGGGTCCCAATACAGATCCCTGAGGCACTCCACTGTCCACTCCCTTCCACTGAGAAAATTGCCCATTTAATCCTACTCTCTGTTTCCTGTCTTTTAGCCAGTTTGCAATCCACGAAAGGACATCGCCACCTATCCCATGACTTTTTAATTTTCCTAGAAGCCTCTCATGGGGAACTTTGTCAAACGCCTTCTGAAAATCCAAGTATACTATATCTACCGGTTCACCTTTATCCACATGTTTATTAACTCCTTCAAAAAAGTGAAGCAAATTTGTGAGGCAAGACTTGCCCTGGGTAAAGCCATGCTGACTTTGTTCCATTAAACCATGTCTTTCTATATGTTCTGTGATTTTGATGTTTAGAACACTTTCCACTATTTTTCCTGGCACTGAAGTCAGGCTAACCGGTCTGAGTTTCCCGGATCATCCCTGGAGTCCTTTTTAAATATTGGGGTTACATTTGCTATCCTCCAGTCTTCAGGTATAATGGATGATTTTAATGATAAGTTACAAATTTTTACTAATAGGTCTGAAATTTCATTTTTTAGTTCCTTCAGAACTCTGGGGTGTATACCATCCGGTCCAGGTGATTTACTACTCTTCAGTTTGTCAATCAGGCCTACCACATCTTCTAGGTTCACCGTGATTTGATTCAGTCCATCTGAATCATTACCCATGAAAACCTTCTCCATTACGGGTACCTCCCCAACATCCTCTTCAGTAAACACTGAAGCAAAGAAATCATTTAATCTTTCCGCGATGGCCTTATCTTCTCTAAGTGCCCCTTTAACCCCTCGATCATCTAACGGTCCAACTGACTCCCTCACAGGCTTTCTGCTTCAGATATATTTAAAAAGGTTTTTACTGTGAGTTTTTGCCTCTACAGCCAACTTCTTTTCAAATTCTATCTTAGCCTGTCTTATCAATGTCTTACATTTAACTTGCCAATGTTTATGCTTTACCCTATTTTCTTCTGTTGGATCCTTCTTCCAATTTTTGAATGAAGATCTTTTGGCTAAAATAGCTTCTTTCACCTCCCCTTTTAACCATGCCGGTAATCGTTTTGCCTTCTTTCCACATTTCTTAATGTGTGGAATACATCTGGACTGTGCTTCTAGAATGGTATTTTTTAACAATGACCACGCCTCTTGGACATTTTTTACTTTTGTAGCTGCTCCTTTCAGTTTTTTTCTAACAATTCTTCTCATTTTATCAAAGTTTCCCTTTTGAAAGTTTAGCACGAGAGCCTTGGATTTGCACACTGTTCCTTTTCCAGTCATTAAATCAAATTTGATCATATTATGATCACTATTGCCAAACGGCCCCACCACCATTACCTCTCTCACCAAGTCCTGTGCTCCACTGAGAATTAGATCTAAAAATGCTCCCTCTCTTGTCGGTTCCTGAACCAATTGCTCCATAAAGCTATCATTTATTCCATCCAGGAACGTTATCTCTCTAGTGTGACCCGATGATACATTTACCCAGTCTATATTGGGATAATTGAAGTCTCCCATTATTACTGCACTACCAATTTAGTTAGCTTCCCTAATTTCTCTTAGCATTTCACTGTCCGTTTCACCATCTTGACCAGGTGGACGGTAGTATACCCCTATCACTATAGTCTTCCCTGACACACAAGGGATTTCTACCCATAAAGATTCAATTTTGTATTTAGTCTCATGCAGGATTTTTATCCTGTTGGACTCTATGCCATCCCGGACATAAAGTGCCACACCTCCTCCCGAGTGCTCCTCTCTGTCATTGCGATATAATTTGTACCCCGGTATAGCAGTGTCCCATTGGTTATCCTCTTTCCACCGTGTCTCTGAGATGCCAATGAAGTCTATGTCATCATTTACTGCTATACATTCTAATTCTCCCATCTTACTTCTTAGACTTCTGGCATTAGCATACAAACATTTCAAAGTTTGTTTTTTGTTTTTATTTTCATTCTGCTTTTTAATTGATAGGGATAAGTTAGAATTTTCTAGCTCAGGTGAGTTTTTAGTTACAGGCACTTGGACTACTTTTCTAATTATTGGAACCTCACTGTCGGGATGCTCTAATTCTAATGCATCATTAGTATCCTTTAAAGATACCTCTCTCCGAACCATGCGCTGCTGAGTGATGGTCGGCTTTCCCCTTTGTTCTAGTTTAAAAGCTGCTCTATCTCCTTTTTAAAGGTTAGCGCCAGCAGTCTGGTTCCACCCTGGTTAAGGTGCAGCCCATCCCTTCGGAAGAGACTCCCCCTTCCCCAAAAGGTTCCCCAGTTCCTAACAAAACTGAATCCCTCTTCCTTGCACCATCGTCTCATCCACGCATTGAGACTCCGGAGCTCTGCCTGCCTCTGGTGACCTGCGCGTGGAACAGGGAGCAGTTCAGAGAATGCTACCCTGGAGGTTCTGGATTTAAGCTTTCTACCTGAGAGCCTAAATTTGGCTTCCAGAACCTCCCTCCCACATTTTCCTATGTCGTTGGTGCCCACATGTACCACGACAGCCGGCTCCTCCTCAGCACTGTCTAAAATCCTATCTAGGTGACGTGTGAGGTCCGCCACCTTCGCACCAGGTAGGCATGTTACCAGGCGATCCTCACGCCCACCAGCCACCCAGCTATCTACATTCCTAATAATTGAATCACCAACTATGATGGCCGACCTAACCCTTCCCTCTTGGGCAGTAGGCCTTGGGGAGATATCCTCAGTGCGAAAGGATAATGCATCACCTGGAGAGCAGGTCCTTGCTACAGGATCCTTTCCTGCTACACCTGGTTGGTGCTCTCCCATCATGAGACCTTCTTCCTCCAAGGCAGTACCAGGGCTGCCAGTCTGAAGTTGGGACTTGACTACTATGTCCCTGAAGGTCTCATCTATATACCTCTCTGTCTGCCTCAGCTCCTCCAGGTCTGCCACTCTAGCCTCCAGAGATCGGACTCGTTCTCTGAGAGCCAGGAGCTCTTTGCATCGCATGCACATGTACAACTTCTCACCGGTGGGTAGAAAATCATACATGTGACACTCGATGCAAAAGACTGGGAAGCCCCCCTCTTGCTGCTGGACTGCTGCCTTCATCTCAATTTTGATCAGTTCCTAGTTAAGTTTTAGGTTGCTATGGGAGTAGGAATGTGTCTAACTTCCTTTAAATGTATTAGTGAATTCACTATGTGTCTGGTAGTGGCCTACCGGGGTCTGATTGAATTCTCAATAAAGTTTTTGTTGATGCTTTTTTTTTTTGTGAAAGTGGCACCTGCCTATAAATTAAGGGATGAGCTAGGGGTGGGTGGGCGAGGGGTGGGAGGGTTGGAAAATACAAACAGTCTAACTTAAGTTAGCCTGAGTGACTCACTGCTCCCTTGATTAACAAATGTTGGTCCCTATTCAAACCCAATCACACTACCTCAACACCTTTTCAAGGTGAGTAACTGAGCTGAACTATTCAACTTTTTTACTTTGGTATACACTGCTCCTAGCTTATTTCTAGCTTCTGGCTACTTTTTGGGTTGTTGTTTTTTTTTTTTTTTGTGGGGTTTTTTTTTTTTCAATACAAGCACTCAGTATTAAATACAAACACTCAACTCTTTAAAAGTTTGGAGAACACTCAGTTCTGCAGACTTTTTAAAAATAAACACACTACCTACTGCTACCTTATTGACTGACTAAAAATACAAACAGTCCACTGTTTATTCACTGCCTACCTACTGCTGCCTTATTGACTGACTATTTAAAAATGCAAACAGTCTAACTTGTTTATTCACTGCCTTTCTGACTATTAAAGGCACAATCACACTAAATAATATCCCCAAATAGTTAACTTTGCCCCAATACTTTTAAAAAAGACAATGTCCCAAGCAAAAACTTACTGATTCCTTTCAGCCACCAGCAAGGTGATCCTCTCCTCTCAGTGTTCCCACTGGAATGATGTGTTTGATGGTTCATGTATCCAGTTAATGTTATGTGTTTGATGGTTAATGTATCCAGGGTTATGTTACTAAGTTTCTATATTTTTCTTTTATATGAATAGGAAAGGAGATCATTGTGTATTGACGGCACTGAAAGTGATCTAGACTGTATTTAATAGTAATGAATCAATGTGGATAATGAGGTATGGAGCTCATTTTAAATTCAATATATTTGGCGGTTTGGTAGATGAGGGTATTTGGTTTTATAATTTTTTTGTATTTATAGACAAAATGGATATTGTTGAAGTGGAGCAGTGAAGATAAGAACAGTATAAACGTGAAAAATTTATTGAAGTTTGCTTTAAGTGAGTTATGGCAGTATTTAGGTGTTGCGTAGGAGGTGGACCCTTGGGCCGAGGTGGGGGTTGATGCTACCCATAGGAGGGATTCTACGGGTCTCCACCGTCGGCTGGCAGAGTGGGCTGACTGACGGAGGCTGGCTGGAGCTTTGCCAATACCAGCCCTCGTTCCCCGCGGGTTGAGCCTTTGGGTACCGGGGATGGCAGGAGTTAGGTGGGCCTCCATATGTAGTCGTCGAAGAAAGGATGGTGTGGTCAGCCCAGAGGCAGCAACAGCTGAACTAGAAAATCTATACTGGACGAGGCAGAGTCCCAGAGACCCGTGCGCCAATAGGTACCAAAGTCTGACACGGGGCGCCCGAGCAAGAACAGGCCAAAGCCTGAAAAGCCAAATCCGTGATGTAGACTGAAGAGGCGTCGAGCAAGCTGAAAGCAGGGCTGGCGGCAATCAAGGAGCGGTGGCAAGACAAGGCTGAGTTCTGATCTAGGAGATGATCAGTAGCGTGGTCAGGCAAAGCGAAGGTCTGGACTAGGAGATGATCAGTAGCGTGTTCAGGCAAAGCGGAGGTCTGGTCTAGGAGATGATCAGTAGCATGGTCAGGCAAAGCAGAGGTCTGGACTAGGAGATGATCAGTAGTGTGTTCAGGCAAAGCGGAGGTCTGGTCTAGGAGATGATCAGTAGCATGGTCAGGCAAAGCAGAGGTCTGGACTAGGAGATGATCAGTAGCGTGGACGGGCAAAGCAGAGGTAGGGTCCAGGAGAAGATCAATGGCGTGGTTGGGCAAAGCAGAGGTCGGGTCAAGAAGAAGATCAATAGCGTGGTCGGGCAAAATAGAGGTTGGGTCCAGGAGAAGATCAAGGGTGTGGTCGGGCAAAGCAGAGGTCAGGTCCAGGAGAAGATCAATAGCGTGGTCGGGCAAAGCAGGGGTCGGGTCCAAAGGAAGATGAGTCCGTAAGGAAGCTGGGTAGCAGGAACACAAGATGAAGGAGACAACCAGGAATAGGAACTCAAAAGGAACAGGAATACAGAGGAATCACCAGGAGGCAACGAAGTACATGATCAGTGTGGAGACCTGTTGCAAAGGTGATTAACAGGAGCTGAGCCCAGCCTTATATATTGGAGCTTCAGCGACGTCATCATCCGGGGCTGCGGCCAAGTTCCTGCTGCAGGCCCTTCATAAGCAGCAGTGATGCACACGCATGCACCTAGGGAGGGGCACGGCACTGAACAGTGGCATCTCTCTGCGGGCCACAAGGATCGGCCCGTCTTGGAACACAGGAGCTTGTCACAGTGTCAGGAGTGCCGAGGTTGGCCCAAGGATGGAGCCGACGGCCTACCGCCATGAGGGACGTGGAGCCAGACACTGGATTCGGCAGTAAAGGGTAAGAGGGCCAGGCCATGGGCCTGCCGTGGCTGGCACATGCAACAGTACCCCTCCCCTTACGCCCCCCCCCCCCTTGGAGGTCTGGGTTTGCCCGGATGGGCACAATGAAACTGGAGGAGGAGGTTTTTATCCAGGATGTTACAAGCTGGTTCCCACGAATTTTCTTCTGGGCCGAAACCCTCCCAAGAAAGGAGGTATTCCCATCGGTGGCCCCTACAGTGAACATCTAAAACTTCATGGACCTTGTAAGTAGTGTCGGATTCCGCAACCAGCTGCGATGGTTCAATAACTTTACATGAAGGCCAGGATAGGATTACTGGCTTCAGAAGGCACATGGAACGTATTGTGAATTCCCAACTTTGGTGGCAGCCAAAGCTGGTATGTAACAGGTCCAACATGACAAATGACTGGAAATGGTCCGATATATCTTGGTGCAAACCTTTGGGAAGGTATCTTAAGCCGAATATACCTTGTACTCAACCAGACTTTCTGGCCAGGGAGAAACTCAGGAGCAGAGCGACGATGAATGTCCACAGACTTCTTGGCCCAAGATACGGCTTGGCGTAGGCAAAGATTTGTCTGATTCCAGAGTGCCTTGAGGACATCTACAGTAGCTTGCGCAGCAGGAGTCGGTACAGATAACGGTTTGGGTAGTAGTAGTCGAGGTTGCTTACCATAAACGATGGAAAAAGGCAACGTACCTGTGGCAGTGGCAACATGGGAGTTGTGGGAGAACTCCATCCAAGGAAGGAGTTTGGACCAGTTGTCTTGACGGTCATTTATATAGACACAAAGGAAGGATTTTAAGGAGCAATTCATTCTTTCAGCTTGTCCGTTGGCCTGTGGTTGGTATGCTGTGGTTAAGCTGATGTTAATGCCAAACTTATTGCAGAGAGTGCATCAGTAACGTCCAAACTGTGGACCTCTGTCTGAAACAATATCCTTGGGCAAGCCGTGCATCCGGAATATATGGAGGAAGAACAGGCATGTCAATTCAGAAGCAGAAGGTAGGCCTGGTAATGGAATAAATTGGGCTATATTTTAAACCTATCGATGGTAACCCATATGTCTGTGCGATCCTTGGATGGTGGCAAGTCCACAATGAAATCCGTGGAGAGATGCACCCTTGGCTTTTCGGGAGCTGGAAGTGGTTGGAGAAAACCCCAAGGAGTCCCATCTCGGAGCACAGGAGCTTGTCGCAGTGTCAGGAGTGCCGGGGTTAGCCCGAGGATGGAGCCGGTGGCCTACTGCCGTGAGGGACGTGGAGCCAGATGCTGGATTCGGCAGTAGAGGGAAAGAGAGCGTGGCCGCGGGCCTGCTGCAGCCGGCACATTCAACATTAGGTGATTGTGGGTGTTTTGTTGTTAAATTGAGTGAGTGGTTTGGTATATCTTATATTTGTATTTTAATTTTTATTTTGTATGTGGTAGTGCCATTGCAGATTGTGTAGGAAGTTGGTGGAGCTACGTGCACTGAGGAACAAGCAGTTGCCATTGCGAACTGTGGATAACAGTGATTAAGTGGTTTTATGTGATGGGTGAATCAATATACCCCCTCAAGAAGCCTGTGGAGGGTGAAACAAGGGACCTTGTTGGGGTTTATGATTCGGGACTGGGTACACTGTGATGGGGTTTTACATGTGATATTTTATTTGGGTTGTGGATGGATGAATGTGTATGGGTTGTTATGCTCAGGCTTGTGAACCCTTAGACCGACGGGAGGATGGTATACCTGAGGAGGTGGATCCATAGGTTCTTCCGTCGGAAGAACCTACGGATCCAATTGGCGAAACCCAAAAACCGTTGAGTGCCTTGAGTCCGGAAGGTTGCGGCCATTCCCAAATGGCCTTTAGCTTCTGGGGGTCCATACGGAATCCCTCACTGGAGACGTTGTGCGTACAGTCTATTCTCTCGTAACCGTTGCAATACTTGGACGACGTGCTGGCGGTGAGTGGTCAGAGAGTCCGAAAATATCAAAATGTTGCCCAGGTACACGACCACACACCAATACAAGAGATCACGGAGTATCTCATTCATGGTGTTCTGGAACACCGCTGGGGCATTACAGAGCCCGAACGGCATCACTAAATACTCATAGTGGCCATCTCGGGTGTTGAAGGCCATCTTCCATTCGTCCCCCTCTTAGATGCGAATCAGGTTATAGACCCCTCAGAGATACAACTTGGTGAAGACCCTCGCACCTTGCAGACGGTCGAAGAGCTTGGAGATGAGGGGCAAGGAGTACCGGTCCTTGACCATTATAGCATTCAGGCCCCGGTAGTCGATACAAGGGCAAAGGGTTCCGTCCTTCTTTCCAACGAAGAAGAACCAAGCACCTGCAGGGGACGTTGACTTCCAAATGAAGCCCCTTTCCAGATTCTCTTAGATGTACTGGGTCATAGCTTGCGTCTCCGCAGGTGACAGGGCATAGGTGCGCCCCCGGGGAGGCTCCGTGCCAGGAAGGAGGTTGATGGCGCAATCGAATGACCGATGGGGCGGAAGTATCTCGGCCTTTTGCTTTGAGAAGACATCCACGTATGACGCATACGAGGCCGGCAGGCATTGAGGACTGGTGGGGGAGGTGGCGCATGAGACCGGAATCACCGAATGGAGGCAATTGCCATGACAATTCGGCCCCCAGTGAGATAGTTGCAGGGTTTTCCAGTCGAACTGAGGACCGTGTTCCTGGAGCCAGGGGAGGCCCAGGACGACAGGATGTATAGAATACTCCAAGATATGGAATGGCATCCGCTCTCAATGAAGGAGTCCAACCCTCAACTGGACGGGAACCGTAATGTGTGTCACACGTTCCGGGAGGGGTTTACCTTAGATCGATGAGATGACCAACGGAGTGGGAACACGGGTCTGTGGAATCTTCAGATGCTCCACCAGGCTCTTCATAACGAAATTGCCGCCGGCGCCGGAGTCTACCAGAGCTAACGTGTGGAATTCACCGTCCGCAGACGTTAGCGCCACTGGTAGCATTAGTGGAGGTGCAGGTGAGGTTAGGCCCAGAAAGAGATCTCCTTCAGGTCCTAGGCCCGAGAGTTTTCAGGCCGTGCTGGCATGCGGCTATATGATGGCCCGCTGCGCCGCAATAGAAACAAAGTCCTTCCTTAATTCGCCACCGGCGCTCTTGTTGAGATACTCTCCCACGGCCCAATTCCATGGGCTCTTTGACCGGTGTTCGAAGGGCTCCAGATGCATCCTTGGGAGAAGACGAGGGCCTCCTTCCTGCCTTCACTTCTGGAAGGCGAAACCGCATGTGATGATCCGCTCGATTGGCTAAATCTATCATGCCATTAAGATCATCCGGGAGTTCCCTTGCTGCTAGTTCATTCTGAAGGCGTGGGGCTAGCCCCTCCAAGAAGATCCCATGGAGGCAATCCTCTCTCCAGTTTAGCTCTGTGACCAGGGTGCGGAACTCTGTCGCGTACTCAGCCGCTGTCCGAGTACCCTGTCGCAACCGGAGTAGTTCTGAGACAGCGGTAGGTTTACGGACAGGCTCATCAAAAATCTGTCGAAAAGCAGACAGAAACTGGTCCAGGTTTCCAAACACCGGGTCTCTTCTCTCCCATAGGTGAGAGGCCCAGATCAAAGGCTTCCCGTCGAGCAGGGACATAATGTAACTAGTTTTGACCAGGTCATTAGGAAACTGAGTGGGCAACAAAGAAAAACGAACCTGGCACTGGCTAAGGAATCCCCGACACAACTTCGCATCTCCAGTGTATCAAGAGGGCGCCGGGAGTTGCATAGGAATTACCTGCCCAAGATCGCCCACGGTGGCCTGCACGGTGCCACAGGCGGGGACGGCAGAGTGGGGTTCATGGGCCCTAACTCTTCAAAGCGTTGGTTCAGGCCCTCCACTGCAGAGACAAGGGCATCCAGGGTCTTTTGCTGATCCTTCAGGTGCTGGGCCATCCCCGGAATGGCCTGGCAGGCAGATGCCTCCACCGGGTCCATGGACTTGGCAATCTGTTATGCTCAGGCTTGTGAACTCTTGGACTGACGGGAGGATGGTATACCTGAGGAGGTGGATCCGTAGGTTCTCCCGTCGGGTGGCGAGGCAGAGCAGAAGATGCGACCAGCTGACCCTCGGCACTGGAGACTGAGGCGACTGTGGAGGCAGACGAAGAGTTGTGACGTCAAGGAGAGGAACTGTGTCTTCGCCACTGGAAGCCCGCGGTCCCCCCAGGAGGAGCCCGTAGGGACCTGGACTGCTGGGACTTAGGTGGACCTTTGAAAGGTCAAAGAATTGAGAGCTCAGTGCAAGGGCTAACTGGAGCTTCACCCCTGGAAGCCCGCAGTCCCCCCGGAAGGAGCCCGTAGGGACCCGAGCCGCTGGGACTTAGGTGGGCCCTTGGAGACGATGGTCCAGAAGAAGTACAAGGTCAAGTGCCAGAGGGTTGTCGCTTACCAGTCCGAGGTCACACACCAGGAATCACCGCTTGCCAGTCCGAAGTCAGGAACAAGGATCCAAAGTGCAAGAAGACTCACCGAAGCAAGCAGACTCAAACAACGCTGGAAGGACGATGCCAAGTCAAGGAATGAGCAGAGGAAGTCTCCTTATATACTTCCTCTGCTCTGGATCATTGAGAACAGCTGAGAGTAGTTAAAGGGACGAGGTCCCTTTAAATCTAGCAAGGAGGCGCAGAACACAACATGGATGATGGTGGTATGAATGTTATTGTCATGATGTACATTGGTATAAGACTTATTATTTAACTATTTAATAATGGAAAAAGGAAAATAATAAAAGTGTTGTACCTTTATGGTCCATATATAAGCTGGTATTGATTATCTATTGTCATTCCAAAATGTAATGTTTGTTTTATGATGTTGAGTTTGCCCCCATATGTATATTTTGAGCTATAATATATCTCCCATGTAACCACTCCTTGATTTAGATCCTTTAGTCTTAAATCATATGGTTTTTAGTGCAGACTCCATGCATTTTGATATCTCTTCTCAGGACTGCCTCCACTTTGTCTGTCTTGGAACAAAAATGAATTCAATACTTCAGGTGTGATCTCACCAACAATCTGTACAATGGCATAATCACTTCCATGTTTTTCTACTAGTTGTGCCATTCCCTATCTACCCTAGCATCCCTCTGGCTCTGGTCACTGTCTGTTGCACTGCTTCTGTACTTTGAAATCATTGAATATAGTCATATCTGGGAAATCTCTGGCTTAGGCTAGAGACTCTGGAATTTTTAAAAATTTGCCAAGTCTCCAAGTCAACATTGAAAACTCCAGGTGCAACCGGGAAGTGCCTCCACAAGCCCACCCAGGAAGAAAGGAGTCAGAGCATCGGCCATATGGGCAGGAAGAAGCAAGAAGAATTCTTGAAGGGAAGTAGGAGCTGTGGTACTGTCAGCCGCATGGGCATTTGACCACTTTTGCACTTTCTTAGCTCGATTCTCATTCTGTCCATTCCCTAACTTGGGTCCACTCTAGTCATGAAATGTATTTAGTTCAATTAAAAGGAATCAGCTGATATAGATATTTATTCCTTTTGTTTTTTATTTGTTAACCAATCTGCAGTATCACGCAGAAAGATATTGAATTGGCCCCATTCCCAGGACTGTTCCCTGAAGAACTGCAGTCATCACTTTCCTTTCCACTCTCAGATATCTGTGCATATCAACTGCTGACTCTGAAATATGGCTGTAGCAAGTTTCCAAATATGCTGAGTGGTGAGGGATAGCTACAGGCAACCTGGAAGATGTCAGAGAGCTGCCAATCAAAATCCTCCTTTTTTGATTGGTTCTGAGGCTGGGGCCGGTCAGGTGACCCTGCCACAAACTGTATATAAAGACAGAGACCACTACCAGATTTTTACTCTTCTCTGAGATTTTGGGTTTGATCTTGCGGGTGATCGGCAGTGACCTAGGACGCAGAATGGCAGTGAGTAATTAGGATCTTTGTGAGGCTGGGAGGGCTTTTTGGGTTTTACTTAAAATATTTAGTATTACATTCTGCGCTGTAAGATATAATTGTGGTGGTGGAGTTCACTTTAAGACTTTGCTCTTTTTGTTTTAATCTTGTGCTTTAACATATAATTACTTCTCTGGGAGAAATCTTCCTTAGGCTGGAGTGGGAGGGGGAATTTGAGGCTCCTGATCTAAATCTCTCTCTTCCTGCCTCTTCCCAGTTTGTGGATGAATTTAATGTGGGCTAATGGGTAAAACTGCTCTTAAACATTGGTGTTCCCTCCCTGTTGAGTGTTAACTAACAAAGTTGTTATTCTTCTTGAAATGCACGTTCATGTTGCACACTGTAATTGTCTCTACTTCAGGTTCTGTCCCTTAAATAAGCCTTTATTCTTCTCTGCATTGTTCCTGTTCCTCACACTCTTTCATTGCCACATGTTTGTTTAGTTAAATGAATCTTGGCAGTCCTACTTGTGGAGTAAAATCAGACACACACCTGTCTGGATCTGTGAGGCTAATCGCATGTGCTATGTACCTGTTCTGAAAGTGTTAAGCCTTGCTCTTTCACTACAGACTTTGTTTTGGTGGAAACTTACTTGTCTTTTACTGGGATAAGCAGCATGGAATCTATCGACCTTTGGGATCCTGTCAAGTACTTGTAACCTGCATTGGCCATTGTTGGAAACAGGATGCTGGGCTTGATGGACCCTTGGTCTGATCAGTATAGCAATCTTATGTTCTTCCTTCCACCCAATCACCTCTTGAGAATGCAAAATCCAGTTACCGCCATTTGGGGTTACCGTAGGTTAAATGTTTTTGTACTTGCTGCAAAATATCAGTTTTTACTATTTCAAACATTTTTCCCTGTCTAAGGCAGGGCTTTAGAAAATAAAAAAAAAAAGCTTCAAGGTGACTAACTTTCAGACCTTGGATTAAGGTACAGTGTGATAGGATTTGGTGTCCAGGTTGCTTCATCCCTAAAGAATAGCTGGGAATGTTTCCAAAGTTTGAGGATTGCCTCTGGGAAATGGTCTAAATTACCTTCTCAACCCAAGGGTTTCTAGCCCATTTGTTCTGCTCTCGAGCACATAGCTTTCAGGGCTATATGCTGAAGAGACTAAGGCATGGTTTATAGTGGAGGTTTCTACTAAAGGGAATTTTAGGAGGGGTAACACCAACAGTGCATACCTTTTATTCCCTCTGTACTGAGGAGCATTTGAAAAGAAATGAGGACATGGGACGTGGATGGCTCCCTTACAGTGAGGTGGTGAACTCTGTCCCAGAGATCAGACACTGACCTCCCACCATTATTATTTGGTCGCACAAAACATTTTCTGTAAAGCAAAAGATTGAAGCCTTTCTTTTAACAAATCTTCTAAACAATTGATTTGATCACTAAAATCTTATTGTAGGCAAATTCCTCTAAGCCAAAGCCTGGGCAATGCATCCTATAGGGAAAGTGCATTCAGCTTGTAACACTCTCCAGCCTTCAGGAAACAGTGGTTTAACCTGAGCTATTAGTCAGGGATCAGGAAGGTAGATATTGCATGGTTATCTGGAAGATTAATTAATCTGCTTAGTAGGGAGGGGGTAAGTGCAGTAATTCTGGGGACTTGGTAGTTTCTAGGACCTGAGTAATATCTTCCCTGTTCCTTTTTCATAGGGAATTGTTGTAAACAACTTGAACCTAAAACCTGGCCAGTGCATTGGTATCAAGGGTGTTGTGCCAAAGGATGCTAAAAGGTAAGTTGTGCGGGGGGATCTCTTCTGTGGAGACATGGGAGGCTGTTCATCTGTGCAGTCCTCTCTGGACAGGGCATTGCTGCACTGTTTTGTAGCAAGCCAGGTATAAGATGCCTAAATAAGATCAGGGCTAACTGACTGTTATCTTGGTGGAGGCTAATCAGTCCTGTCCTCTTGTAACCCTACTGTAAGAGGGAGCATATGAGCACATGAATGTAGTGCAGCAACAGGTATGGCATCTTTGTCATGACTTACCTGTGAGGAGGGGGAGTTGGACTCAGAGTAAGTCTCATAACCTTCAGAATGGAGTAGGCCTTACTAAACTCTGCCTCTTCTGCATTATCCAAATACTATGCAGTCAGTCTGTAGATAGGAGTTATTTATTTATTTTGAACTTTTTTATACCGACATTCATGTGGCAAGATACATATCATATCGGTTTACAGTGGAACACAATTTTGCAACAAGCATTACATAGAACCAGGGTTACAAGGAACTGGGAAAACAAGGATAAAAACAGGGGGAAGTGTTAGCAGCAGTTAACAATAAAGACATTTAGCAAATGAAGGGATGGTTAAGCAAAAAAACTGTAAATCAACACTAGAGAATTCTAAAATAGATATAAATAAATATATGTGCAATAATAGGCCTGTGAAAGATGGTCATGTAAATGTTCAAAGTGGTATGTTATTGGTAATGTTAGTCTGGTTATGGAGAAGCTTGTTAGAATAGTATGGGAATGGTAATGATCGTCTGGTTATGAAAAAGCTTGTTTGAAAAGCCAGGATTTGAGGTTTTTTTTTAACGTCAATGGGCATGGTTTTTGCCGGAGATCTGGAAGAAGAGCATTCCATTGAGAGGGCCCCGCAGAGGATAGGGCACGTTTCCTTAGGGCTGTCTTTACTGGGGGGGGGGGGGGCATAGAGAATGCCTTTGTAAGCAGATCTAATCGGTCTGGAGGATTCATGGAGACGTAGAGGTAAGTTCAGATCAAGAGGTGTTAGATTGTGCATGGCTTTGTAGATTATCATAAGGACTTTGTAGAGAATTCTAAATTTGATGGGAAGCCAGTGTAGGTTGCGAAGTATGGGTGTGATGTGCTCTCTTCTATTGGTATTGGACAGGATCCTAGCGGCGGAATTCTGTACCATTTGCAGGGAGACCTAAGAGGAGCGAATTACAGTAGTCTATTTTTGAAAAGATGATCGCTTGAAGCACCGTGCGGTAGTCATGGAAATGGAGGAGGGGTTTCAACTTTTTCATTACTTGAAGTTTGAAGAAGCAGTCCTTTGTGGTTGTATTGATACATTTTTTAAGTTGAATTGATTGTCAAGAATAACACCAAGATCTCTGACATGCGGAGATAAATTGATCTGAGAAGAGATTGGTATTTTGAATAGTCCATACTTGTCGTTAAGGCTAGTGAGAAGGTGGTTGATTGATTGAAGGCAAGTGTTCCAGAAGATGAGGGTTTTGGAAAGGGATTCCTTGATAGGGATTAGTGCCTGCACGTCGTCAGCGTATATGTAGTGTGTTAGATTAAGATTTGCTAGAAGCTGGCAGAGCGGAAGAAGGCAGCAGGTCTGTCAGCCAAATATAGACTGACCAAGCAGGAGCTTCTTCCCACAGGAAGGGCAGCAGGAGAACATTTCTTATATCTAAATTTTAGATAATCCTTGATTGGAAAATCCAGATTGGAAACAGATTTGGCTCATAACAGCTCCATACTCAAACCAGATAACAGAGACCACTGGATATACTCAAAAACTATCCAAGAAAAATACCCAGCATAGATCTGAAAACAAAATAATGATTGTGAGGGCACAATAGCAAGAATTATATCTACATGTTTTTAACTTATATTTTTTAATACAGAGGAAAAAGACTTCAGATGCCAAGTCTAAAGCTGAATCACTTTCAAAATGGTTGCAAAGTGCAAAATCATAATTTCTATTGCGCTTTAAAATCTATGCTGGGTATTTTTCTTGGATAGATCATAACGGCTCCATTCGCAAATATATTCGGCATGTCATTTTTCATGTTAAGGTGGCAAACTCTTATTAAAGATTAGTTTTGGGGGTGGGGCGGTAAGATTTTAAAATCCTCCATCTTTATATGGCAGCTGTCTGTATTCAAAGGGAGTAGATTTAGGGTCCAGGAGTGCAGGGTTCTAAAAGGAGCCCTGGTGCATGGGCCCCACCCAAGAACAGTCAATGCTATAACCTCAAGAAAACAAGTTGGGAAGAGAGAATAATGGAAACATCCCCAGGTTGTGAATAGAAGGCTTCATGGCACCAGATGGACCTGCATATTTGAGTGAGAAACACAAAAGAGCAGAGGCAAACTGCCAGGTCAAGGGTATAGAACTGGCACTCAAATAGCACAAACATTAAAGATCTTAAGAACATAAGAACATAAGAAATTGCCATGCTCGGTCAGACCAAGGTTCTATCAAGCCCAGCATCCTGTTTCCTACAGAGGCCAAACCAGAACACAAGAACCTGGCAAATACCCAAACACTAAGAAGATCCCATGCTACTGATGCCAATAATAGCAGAGATCATTCCCTAAGTCAACTTCTCCTCCAATAACTTATCAAACGTTTTTTAAACCCAGCTACACTAACTGCACTAACCAGATCCTCTGGCAACAAATTCCAGAGCTTAAATGAGTGTTGAGTGAAAAAGAATTTTCTCCAATTAGTCTTAAATGTACTACTTGCTAACTTCATGGAGTGTCCCCAGTCATAGAAACATAGAAACATAGAAATGACGGCAGAAGAAGACCAAATGGCCCATCTATTCTGCCCAACAAGCTACGCACTTTATCCATTTTTTCCCCCTTTTTTTCTCTCCCACCTGTTACTATTGGCTTCCAGTACCCTCCAGCCCTAATTCCCCTTCACCCCACCAAATTTAGAGAGCAGCGCCGTATCTGCATCCAAGTGAACGTCCAGCTCAATTAGGGGTAGCAACCGCTGTAACAAGCAGGCCACACCCTTACCCCATACTCTTATCCACCCCTGTTTTTATTTTTTTGTTTGTTTTTTTGTTTTTTGCTTTTTTTGGAGATAGCAGTCCTCCATCCTTCCGCTCCGTGAAGGTGGAACACCAACTACTGGCCACTGGCATCCTGCTCCGTGAATGCCTCTGTGGCTACTGCCGCTCCGTGCAGTGTTTTGCTGCCTCCTCTTTATTCACGCCCTCTAGACTTGATGGATCCACAGTGTTTATCCCATGCCCCTTTGAAGTCGTTCACAGTTTTAGACTTTACCACTTCCTCCGGAAGGGCATTCCAGGCATCCACCACCCTTTCCGTGAAGAAATACTTCCTGACATTGGTTCTTAGTCTTCCTCCCTGGAGCCTCAGCTCGTGACCTCTGGTTCTGCTGATTTTTTCTGACGGAAAAGGTTTGTCGTTGTCTTTGGATCATTAAAGTTTTTCAAGTATCTGAAAGTCTGAATCATATCACCCCTGCTCCTCCTTTCCTCCAGGGAGTACATATTTAGATTGTTCAATCTCTCCTCGTATGTCATCCGATGAAGACCCTCCACCTTCCTGGTCACCCTTCTCTGTACCGCTTCCATCTTGTCCTTGTTTCTTTGTAGATACGGTCTCCAGAACTGAACACAGTACTCCAGGTGAGGCCTCACCAAGGACCTGTACAAGGAGATAATCACTTCCCTTTTCTTACTCGATATTCCTCTCTCTATGCAGCCCAGCATTCTACTGGCTTTTGCTATCACCTTGTCGCATTGTTTCGCAGACTTCATATTGTTAGACACTATCACCCCAAGGTCTCTCTCCTGCTCCGTGCACATCAGCCCTTTTCCCCCCATCGAATACAGTTCATTCGGATTTCCACTCCCCATATGCATGACTGCACTTCTTGGCATTGAATCTCAGCTGCCATATCTTCGACCACTCTTCCAGCATCCTTAAATCCAGTCCTTCTATTATCCAAAAGTGTAAATAATCGATTCACATCTACTCGTTCAAGACCTCTCATGATTTTAAAGACCTCTATCATATCCCCCTCAGCCATCTCTTCTCCAAACTGAACAGCTCTAACCTCTTCAGCCTTTCCTCATAGTGGAGCTGTTTCATCCCCTTTATCATTTTGGTCGCCCTTCTCTGTACCTTCTCCATCACAACTATATCTTTTTTGAGATGCGGCGACCAGAATTGTACACAGTATTCAAGATGCAGTCTCACCATAGAGCGTTACAGAGGCATTATGACATTTTCCATTTTGTTAATCATTCCCTTCCTAATAATTCCTAACATTATGTTTGCTATTTTGACTGCTGCAGCACACTGAGACAATGATTTCAAAATATTATTCACTATGATGCCTAGAATTTTTTCCAGGGTGATAGCTCCTAATATGGAGCCTAACATCATGTAACTACAGCAAAGGTTATTTTTCCCTATATGCAACACCTTGCTCTTGTCCACATTAAATTTCATCTGCCATTTGGATGCCCAGTCTTCAAGTCTTGCAAGGTCCTCCTGTAATGTATCACAGTCTGCTTGTGATTTAACTACTCTGAATAATTTTGTATCATCTGCAAATTTGATAACCACACTCATCATATTCCTTTCCAGATCATTTATAAATATATTGAAAAGCACCGGTCCAAGTACAGATCCCTGAGGCACTCCACTCTTTACCCTTTCCTACTGAGAAAATTGGCCATTTAATCTTACTCTCTGTTTCCTGTCTTTTAACCAGTTTATAATCCACGAAAGGACATCGCCTCCTATCCCATGACATTTTAGTTTTCTTAGAAGTCTTTCATGAGGGACTTTGTCAAATGCCTTCTGAAAATTCAAATACACTACATCTACTGGTTCGTCTTTATCCACATATTTATTAACCCCTTCAAAAAAATGAAGCAGATTTGTGAGGTAAGACTTCCCTTGGGTAAATCCATGTTGACTGTGTTCCATTAAACCATGTCTTTCTATATGCTCTGTGATTTGGATCTTTAGAATAGTTTCCACTATTTTTCCTGGCACTGAAGTCAGGCTCACTTGTCTTTAGTTTCCTGGATCACTCCTGGATCCCATTTTAAATATTAGGGTTACATTGGCCATCCTCCAGTCTTTAGGTACAATGGATGATTTTAATGATAGGTTACAAATTTTAAGTAATAGATCAGAAATATCATTTTTGAGCTCCTTCAGAACTCTAGGATGCATATCATCCGGTCCAGGTGATTTGCTACTCTTTAGTTGTCAATTTGGCCTACCACATCTTCCAGGTTCACATTGATTTGGTTCAGTTCATCTGACTCATCATGCTTGAAAACCATCTCCAGAACTAGTATGTCCCTAACATACTCATTAGTAAACACAGAAGCAAAGAATTCATTTAGTCTTTCTGCAATGGCCTTATCTTCCCTATGAGCCCCTTTAACCCCTCGGTCATCTAATGGTCCAACCGACTCCCTCACAGTTTTCTTGCTTCTGATATATTTTAGAAAGTTTTTATTATGAGTTTTTTTCCTCTATGGCCAACTTCTTTTGAAATTCTCTCTTCGCCTGTCTTATCAACGTTTTACACTTAACTTGACAATACTTATGCTTTTTCCTATTTTCTTCAGATGGATCCTTCTTCCAATTTTTGAAGGATTTTTTTTTGGCTAAAATAGCCTTTTTAAAATCACCTTTTAACCATGCCAGTAATCATTTTGCCTTCCTTCGAAATGTCTTTATGCGTGGAATACATCTAGACTGCGAGTGTAGGATTGTATTTTTAAACAATGTCCATGCCTGTTGAACCCTTTTAACCTTTGCAGCTGCACCTTTCAGTTTTTTTCTATTTTCCTCATTTTATCAAAGTTTCCCTTTTGGAAATTTAGTGTTAGAGCTATAGATTTACTTATTGTCCCCCTTCCAGTTATTAGTTTAAATCTGATTATGTTATGATCACTATTCAAGTGGCCCCACCACTATTACCTCTCACCAAATCCTTCATTCCACTAAGAATTAAATCTAAAATAGCTCCCTCTCTCGTTGGTTCCTGAACCAATTGCTCCATTAAGCAGTCGTTTATTACATCCAGGAACTTTATGTCTCAAGCAAGTCCTGATGTTACATTCACCCAGTCAATGTTGGGGTAATTGAAATCTCCCATTATTACTGCACTTCAAAATAGTTAGCTTCCCTGATTTCTCTGAGCATTTCAATAACTCTTTCAATAACTCTTTTCATGAGAATTGTATTTACATTGTCACTAATAGTTAGTAACTTAAATTCTTGATAAACTCCTAGTAGTGATCTATGCTGCAGCAGAATTAGTTGCATATGGCATACAGTGATTTCATGTTAAGCTGTAACTTCCAGTTCATACCTGCTAATATTTCTCAATAGATTGCTCAGGGCATGTTCAGGCAACCTGTGAATCTTTCTGAAGGAATTCCCGTACCAGGTCTTTGGAGGAGATTCCTTAACTTTGCTCTTTTCCCCTTCCCCTCCGATAGCTTTGCCATCAACCTGGGAAAAGACAGCTCCAGTTATGTGCCTCATCTTAATCCTCGGTTTGATGAAGAGGGGTATATTAATACCGTCGTGCGCAACTCCAAGGAAGCAGATGAATGGGGTACAGAATACAGGGATTATACCATCCCCTTTCAACATGGTGAAACCAGAGAGGTGAGGAATCCTTATTTATTTTTATTTTTTGGAGGATGGTGATTGGGGTGGACTGTCAGTTGCTTTTCAAAAGCTAGGCCAGTATATTTCTCCTGTGTTCAGGGTGCAATTACTTGAAAAAAGTCTTCCACACTTCCACATAATGCTTGTTAAGTTTATGTTAACCCAGTTTGTCATCTAACCATTCCATCTGCCTCACCTGGGACATTTTGAGCAGCCAAGAATCAAGGGTAAGTAATGCATTCCCTATCCAAGTTAGAAGAATACATTTGCTTGCCATTAGTAAGGTTATGTGCACACATTTTTGAATTTCTTAAAAATTGTTAGCAAAACCCAGTAGATCCCCAAACAATACTGTTTTCCTCAGCTTGCAATGTTGGATCACTTTCATCACTTTACCCCAAAACGTGGGTATTTTTGTGCAATTCAAGAAACTAAGTACCTACTTGTAAGTAGGCGAAATACTGTGTAGCTGAAACTTGATAGCATTGCTGAAGCTTGGTGAAAGTGAGACAAATAGGTTTACCCTCCTGGTAGAGATCCAAAATGCTCTTTAACCCCAAAGTGCTCCAGATGTGAAAAATAATGGCCTGTCCCACACCAGAGGCAAAGTCTTTAGAGGCTGCAGAAGGGATCAAGTAAGTTGCAAGTCCCATCGCTTACGTTATGGAAGTAACGCCATGAGAGCGTACAAAGCTGCAGTAGCACATTCATACGCACTACTTTCTGCAATTGTTTATCATTTGCATGCAGTAGGTATATAAGTGACCATGGCAGCACCATATTATTGAGCAAACGTTTTTCACAGTATGCATATTTGCCAGAGAACCATTCGCCCATAAAGGTCAATTGACATGCTGCATTATAGTATCTAAGGTCTGGAAAGTGAAGACCTGCAGCCTCTTTATTACACTTCAGTTTAGTAGAACTGATCTGTACACCTTTACCATTTCAAATAAAAGAAAGAAAGGAAGATTTAAGTAGATTCAGATCTCTTAATGTAAACTATCAGGGGAGCATTTGCAACTTATACAAAATTTTAGGTATAATCACCATCTCAGGAATGCACATCTGCCCATGAGAGACAGCGGAAGTGACTGTCTGCCATGCGTGCAGCTGAGTGACCTCCGTAATGTTCAAGTGTATTAAGATTCCTAGGAATCCAAACTCCCAGGTATTTATATAGAAACATAGAAACATAGAAATGACGGCAGAAGAAGACCAATCGGACCATCCAGTCTGCCCAGCAAGCCTCACACTTCTTTTTTCTCATACTTATCTGTTTCTCTTGGCTCTTAGTAACCTTTGGTTCTATTTCCCTTTCACCCCCACCATTAATGTAGAGAGAGCAGTGATGGAGCTGCATCCAAGTGAAATATCAAGCTTGATTAGTTAGGGGTAGTAACCGCCGCAATAAGCAAGCTACACCCATACTTATTTGTTTACCCAGACTATGTTATTCAGCCCTTATTGGTTGTTTTTCTTCTCCCCTGCCGTTGAAGCAGAGAGCTATGCTGGATATGAGTGAAATATTAGTTTTTCTTTTCCCTTGCCATTGAAGCAGAGAGCTATGCTGGATATGCGTGAAGTATTAGTTTTTCTTCTCCCCTGCTGTTGAAGCAGAGAGCTATGCTGTATATGCATTGAAAGTGAAGTATGCATTGAAAGCCACATTAACTATCAACAAATATTGAATAAGCCTAATAATTGGTAATACCTATAGCCTTTCAACTCTCCGTTAATTTTACATACTCTTACCCACCCCTGGGTTTTGTTTTTTTAAAATTTGAAGATAGCAGCCCTCCATCCTTCCGCTCCGTGAAGGTGGAACACCAACCACTGGCCACTGGCATTCCGCTCCGTGATTGCCTCTGTGGCTACTGCCGCTCCGTGCAGTGTTTTGCTGCCTCCTCTTTATACACATCCTCTAGACCTGATGGACCTTATCTGTTACTCTTGGCTCTTAGTAACCTTCTGATTCTATTTCCCTTCTACCCCCACCATTAATGTAGAGAGCAGTATTGGAACTGCCTCTAAGTGAAATATCTAGCTTAATTAGTTAGGGGTAGTAACCGCCACAATAAGCAAGCTATACCCATGTTTATTTGTTTACCAAGACTAAATAATTCAGACCTTGTTGGGTTTTTTCTGTATATAGATCTACTTTTCTTCATTCCCCCTGCCGTTGAAGCAGAGAGCTATGCTGGATATGCGTGATGAATCAGTCTTTCTCCCCTGCCGTTGAAGCAGAGAGCTATGCTGGATATGCGTGATGAATCAGTCTTTCTCCCCTGCCGTTGAAGCAGAGAGCTATGCTGGATATGCGTGATGTATCAGTCTTTCTCCCATGCCGTTGAAGCAGAGAGCTATGCTGGATATGCATTGAACGTGAAGTACCAGGCTCATTTGGTTTGGGGTAGTAACTGCCGTAACAAGCAAGCTACTCCCCGCTTTTGTTGTGAATGCAAATCTTTTTCCACGTTTCCACTTGCTGTTGAAGCTTAGAGCAATGTTGAAGTCGCATTAACCGTGTGTATGTTTTTTGAATAAGGGTATTATCTCTAGGCAGTAGCCGTCATTCCCGCGAGTCACCCACTTCTCATTCACGTCCTCTAGACTTTATGGATCCACAGTGTTTATCCCACACCCCTTTGAAGTCCTTCACAGATCTGGTCTTCACCACTTCTTCCAGAAGGGCATTCCAGGCATCCACCACCCTCTCCGTGAAGAAATACTTCCTTACATTGGTTCTGAGTCTTCCTCCCTGGAGCTTCAAATCGTGACCCCTGGTTCTGCTGATTTTTTTCCGACGGAAAAGGTTTGTCGCTGTCTTTGGATCATTAAAACCTTTCAAGTATCTAAAAGTCTGTATCATGTCACCTCTGCTCCTCCTTTCCTCCAGGGTGTACATATTTAGATTCTTCAATCTCTCCTCATAAGTCTTTCGATGAAGACCATTCACCCTTTTGGTCGCCCTTCTCTGGACCGCCTCCATCTTGTCTCTGTCTCTTCGGAGATACGGTCTCCAGAACTGAACACAGTACTCCAGGTGAGGCCTCACCAAGGACCTGTACAAGGGGATAATCACTTCCCTTTTCTTACTCGATATCCCTCTCTCTATGCAGCCCAGCATTCTTCTGGCTTTAGCTATCGCCTTGTCACATTGTTTCGCCGACTTCAGATCATTAGACACTATCACCCCAAGGTCTCTCTCCTGCTCCGTGCACATCAGCCTTTCTCCCCCCATCGAATACAGTTCATTCAGATTTCCACTCCCCATATGCATGACTCTGCACTTCTTGGCATTGAATCTCAGCTGCCATATCTTCGACCACTCTTCCAGCTTCCTTAAATCCCGTCTCATTCTCTCCACTCCTTCCGGCGTGTCCACTCTGTTGCAGATCTTAGTGTCATCCGCAAAAAGACACACCTTACCTTCTAGCCCGTCTGTAATATCGCTCACAAATATCTGCCCATGTAAAAGGAAAGGATTCATCGCAGAATTCTTCAAAGGCTGGGTGAAACGCCTGCACCTCTGACTTACTAAAATTAATTTTTAATCCTGCTATCTGTTGAAATTGAGAAAACAACTTTACAATCAATCGTATACTTCGTTTGGGCTGATCAACAAGCAGCAAAATATCATCAGCAAACATAGGAACTTTTAGCAAATGACCTTTTATGGTTAAGTTTTATGGTTAAGAACATAAGAAAATGCCATACTGGGTCAGACCAAGGGTCCATCAAGCCCAGCATCCTGTTTCCAACAGTGGCCAATCCAGGCCATAAGAACCTGGCAAGTACCCAAAAACGAAGTCTATTCCATGTTACCATTACTAATGGCAGTGGCTATTCTCTAAGTGAACTTAATAGCAGGTAATGGACTTCTCCTCCAAGAACTTATCCAATCCTTTTTTAAACACAGCTATACTAACTGCATTAACCACATCCTCTGGCAACAAATTCCAGAGTTTAATTGTGCGTTGAGTAAAAAAGAACTTTCTCCGATTAGTTTTAAATGTGCCCCATGCTAACTTCATGGAGTGCCCCCTAGTCTTTCTACTATCCGAAAGAGTAAATAACCGATTCACATCTACCCGTTCTAGACCTCTCATGATTTTAAACACCTCTATCATATCCCCCCTCAGTCGTCTCTTCTCCAAGCTGAAAAGTCCTAACCTCTTTAGTCTTTCCTCAGAGGGGAGTTGTTCCATTCCCCTTATCATTTTGGTAGCCCTTCTCTGTACCTTCTCCATCGCAATTATATCTTTTTTGAGATGCGGCAACCAGAATTGTACACAGTATTCAAGGTGCAGTCTCACCATGGAGCGATACAGAGGCATTATGACATTTTCCGTTTTATTCACCATTCCCTTTCTAATAATTCCCAACATTCTGTTTGCTTTTTTGACTGCCGCAGCACACTGTACCGACGATTTCAATGTGTTATCCACTATGACAGCTAGATCTCTTTCTTGGGTTGTAGCACCTAATATGGAACCCAACATTGTGTAATTATAGCATGGGTTATTTTTCCCTATATGCATCACCTTGCACTTATCCACATTAAATTTCATCTGCCATTTGGATGCCCAATTTTCCAATCTCACAAGGTCTTCCTGCAATTTATCACAATCTGCTTGTGATTTAACTACTCTGAACAATTTTGTATCATCTGCAAATTTGATTATCTCACTCGTCGTATTTCTTTCCAGATCATTTATAAATATATTGAAAAGTAAGGGTCCCAATACAGATCCCTGAGGCACTCCACTGTCCACTCCCTTCCACTGAGAAAATTGCCCATTTAATCCTACTCTCTCTTTCCTGTCTTTTAGCCAGTTTGCAATCCACGAAAGGACATCACCACCTATCCCATGACTTTTTACTTTTCCTAGAAGCATCTCATGAGGAACGTTGTCAAACGCCTTCTGAAAATCCAAGTATACTATATCTACCGGTTCACCTTTATCCGCATGTTTATTAACTCCTTCAAAAAAGTGAAGCAGATTTGTGAGGCAAGACTTGCCCTGGGTAAAGCCATGCTGACTTTGTTCCATTAAACCATGTCTTTCTATATGTTCTGTGATTTTGATGTTTAGAACACTTTCCACTATTTTTCCTGGCAATGAAGTCAGGCTAACCAGTCTGTAGTTTCCCAGATCACCCCTGGAGCCCTTTTTAAATATTGAGGTTACATTTGTTATCCTCCAGTCTTCAGGTACAATGGATGATTTTAATGATAAGTTACAAATTTTTACTAATAGGTCTGAAATTTCATTTTTTAGTTCCTTCAGAACTCTGGGGTGTATACCGTCCGGTCCGGGTGATTTACTACTCTTCAGTTTGTCAATCAGGCCTACCACATCTTCTAGGTTCACCGTGATTTGATTCAGTCTATCTGAATCATTACCCATGAAAACCTTCTCCATTACGGATAACTCCCCAACATCCTCTTCAGTAAACACCGAAGCAAAGAAATAATTTAATCTTTCCGCGATGGCCTTATCTTCTCTAAGTGCCCCTTTAACCCCTCGATCATCTAACGGTCCAACTGACTCCCTCACAGGCTTTCTGCTTCGGATATATTTAAAAAGTTTTTACTGTGAGTTTTTGCCTCTACGGCCAACTTCTTTTCAAATTCTCTCTTAGCCTATCTTATCAATGTCTTACATTTAACTTGCCAATATTTATGCTTTATCTTATTTTCTTCTGTTGGATCCTTCTTCCAATTTTTGAATGAAGATCTTTTGGCTAAAATAGCTTCTTTCACCTCCCCTTTTAACCACGCCGGTAATCGTTTTGCCTTCTTTCCACCTTTCTTAATGTGTGGAATACATCTGGACTGTGCTTCTAGAATGGTATTTTTTAACAATGACCACGCCTCTTGGACATCTTTTACTTTTGTAGCTGCTCCTTTCAGTTTTTTTCTAACAAATGTTCTCATTTTATCAAAGTTTCCCTTTTGGAAGTTTAGCACGAGAGCCTTGGATTTGCACACTGTTCCTCTTCCAGTCATTAAATCAAATTTGATCATATTATGATCACTATTGCCAAGCGGCCCCACCACCGTTACCTCTCTCACCAAGTCCTGTGCACCCTGACACTCAAGGGATTTCTACCCATAAAGATTCAATTTTGTATTTAGTCTCATGCAGAATGTTTATCCTGTTGGACTCTATGCCATCCCAGACATAAAGCGCCACACCTCCTCCAGAGTGCTCCTCTCTGTCATTGCGATATAATTTGTACCCCGGTATAGCACTGTCCCATTGGTTATCCTCTTTCCACCATGTCTCTGAGATGCCAATTAAGTCTATGTCATCATTCACTGCTATACATTCTATTTCTCCCATCTTACTTCTTAGATGTCTGGCATTAGTATACAAACATTTCAAAGTTTGTTTTTTGTTTGTATTTTCATTCTGCTTTTTAATTGATAGGGATAAGTTAGAATTTTTTTAGCTCAGGTGAGTTTTTAGTTACAGGCACTTGGACTACTTTTCCTATTATTGGAACCTCACTGTCGGGATGCCCTAATTCTAATGCCTCATTAGTATCCTTTAAAGATACCTCTCTCCGAACCATGCGCTGCTGAGCGACTGTCGGCTTTCCCCTTTGTTCTAGTTTAAAAGCTGCTCTATCTCCTTTTTAAAGGTTAGCGCCAGCAGTCTGGTTCCACCCTGATTAAGGTGGAGCCCATCCCTTCGGAAGAGACTCCCCCTTCCCCAAAAGGTTTCCCAGTTCCTAACAAAACTGAATCCCTCTTCCTTGCACCATCGTCTCATCCACGCATTCAGACTCCGGAGCTCTGCCTGCCTCTGGTGACCTGCGCATGGAACAGGGAGCATTTCAGAGAATGCTACCCTGGAGGTTCTGGATTTAAGCTTTCTACCTAAGAGCCTAAATTTGGCTTCCAGAACCTCCCTCCCACATTTTCCTATGTCGTTGGTGCCCACGTGTACCACGACAGCCGGCTCCTCCCCAGCACTGTCTAAAATCCTATCTAGGTGAAGCGTGAGGTCCGCCACCTTCGCACCAGGTAGGCATGTTACCAGGCGATCCTCACACCCATCAGCCACCCAGCTATCTACATTCCTAATAATCGAATCACCAACTATGACGGCCAACCTAACCCTTCCCTCCTGGGCAGTAGGCCTTGGGGAGATATCCTCAGTGCGAAAGGACAATGCATCATCTGGAGAGCAGGTCCTTGCTACAGGATCCTTTCCTGCTGCACCTGGTTGGTGCTCTCCCATCATGAGACCTTCTTCCTCCACGGCAGCACCAGGGCTGCCAGTCTGAAGTTGGGACTTGACTACTATGTCCCTGAAGGTCTCATCTATATACCTCTCTGTCTGCCTCAGCTCCTCCAGGTCTGCCACTCTAGCCTCCAGAGATCGGACTCGTTCTCTGAGAGCCAGGAGCTCTTTGCATTGCATGCACATGTACAACTTCTCATCGGTGGGTAAAAAATCATACATATGACACTTGATGCAAAAGACTGGGAAGCCCCCCTCTTGCTGCTGGACTGCTGCTTTCATCTCAATTTTGATCAGTTCCTAGTTAAGTTTTAGGTTGCTATGGGAGTAGGAATGTGTCTAACGTCCTTTAAATGTATAAGTGAATTCACTATGTGTCTGGTAGTGGCCTACCGGGGTCTGATCGAATTCTCAATAAAGTTTTTGTTGATGGGGTTTTTTTTTGTGAAAGTGGCACCTGCCTATAAATTAAGGGATGAGCTAGGGGTGGGTGGGCGAGGGGTGGGATGGTTGGGAAATACAGTCTAACTTCAGTTAGTCAGCCTGAGTGACTCACTGCTCCCTTGATTAACAATGTTGGTCCCTATTCAAACCCAATCACACTACCTCAACACCTTTCCATGGTGAGTAACTGAGCTGAACTATTCAACTTTTTTACTAAGGTATACACTGCTCCTAGCTTATTTCTAGCTTCTGGCTACTTTTTGGGTTGGGTTGGGTTTTTTTTTTGTGGGTTTCTTTTTTTTTTTCAATACAAGCACTCAGTTAGTATTAAATACAAAAACTCAGTTCTTTAAAAGTCTGGAGAACACTCAGTTCTGCAGACTTTTAAAAATAAACACACTACCTACTGCTACCTTATTGACTGACTAAAAATACAGTCTAACTTGTTTATTCACTGCCTACCTACTGCTACCTTATTGACTGACTATTTAAAAATATAAACAGTCTAACTTGTTTATTCACTGCCTTTCTGACTATTAAAGGCACAAACACACTAAATAATATTCCCAAATAGTTAACTTTGCCCCAAT
The DNA here is from genome assembly GCF_901001135.1 of Rhinatrema bivittatum. Taxonomy (NCBI): domain Eukaryota; kingdom Metazoa; phylum Chordata; class Amphibia; order Gymnophiona; family Rhinatrematidae; genus Rhinatrema; species Rhinatrema bivittatum. The sequence continues at coordinate 411,669,775 of NC_042616.1, read as the reverse complement.
ACTTTTAAAAAAGACAATGTCCCAAACAAAAACTTACTGATTCAGCCACCAGCAAGGTGATCCTCTCCTCTCAGTGTTCCCCCTTGTTGGCTGGGTGGTATCATAGCAAGAAATTGAACCAAGTAAATAAGTGAGACCAACAGGCCTGCCGGTGATTATGGCGTTGCGCATGATGCAAGTACTCAAGATTATTGTGGTCTGTATATTCCATGATCTGGTGCTGGGCCCCCTTGAGCCAGGGGCACCACTCTTCAAAGGAGAGCTTAATTGCCAATAATTCTTTGTCCCCGATTCTATAATTGCACTCTGCACGTGAGAAGCGGCGAGAAAAAAAACGAGCAGAGGTGCAAGGTGTGGTTGGCAGCATGCTGGCTGAGGACCGCACCAACTCAGACATCAGATGCTTCAACTTCAACAATGAAGGGTTGTCGGGGATCCAGGTGACATAAGCATGGTTCTCTAAGGAATGTTTCCTTAAGTTTCTGAAAGGCCGACATGGCCTCGGGTGACCACTGCGAGGGGTTGGCTTCCTTGCAGGTCATGGCCGTGAGAGGGGCGGTCAGCGTGGAATAATGTGGAATGAACAACTGGTAGTAGTTAGTAGTTAGTAAATTGGTTGGGGGCCAATCCTGGATGTTCTTGGTCTTTTAGGGGTCCATCTGGAAGCCCTGACTCAAGACCATGTAACCGAGAAAAGGGACAGTCTCTTGTTCGAAGGAACATTTCTCCAATTTGGCATACAAGCGATTATATCTTAGGCGCTGAAGAATGTTGCAGATGTCTCGGCGATGATTCTGGAGTCTCATGAGAATACCAGGATGTCATCTAGATAGACTACGATGCACTGGTAGAGCATGTCTCTGATACCTCATTCATCATATTCTGGAACACCGCTGGAGCATTACAAAGGCCGAAGGGCATTACCAGGTATTTGAAATGGCCATTATGGGTGTTAAAAGCGGTTTTCCATTTGTCACCCTGGCATATTCAGACCAAATTGTAAGCCCTCCTCAGGTCCAATTTGGAGAATATTTTGTCCCCATGGAGCCTGTCAAACAGTTCAGAGATTAGTGGCAAGGGGTAACGGTCCTTCTGGGTCATTTTGTTTAAGCCGCGGTAATCTATACACGGCTGGAGGGAGCCGTCCTTTTTCCCCACGAAAAAGAATCCCGCTCCAGTGGGAGACTTGGAAGGCCGAATGAAGCCTTTATTTATTATTTATTTATTTATTTGAAGTTTTTTATATACCGCCATTCGTTTAGTAACATCATGTCGGTTTACATTCAACAATGTTTAGTAGCAATGCTAGAACAAACAGAGATTAGCGGCAGTGCTTTACAATTAATGTTCAACTTGGGAGAATGACAGTTAACAATGTTTCATAACAGCGCTAAGAAATAGCGAATAACAGAGTAATACATGGTAATGCAAACAAGGAGGGGGTAACTAAATAGAATAAACTAGTATTAAATAGTTAGTTACATTGATTAATATTTATAGAGATATTATTGGGAGTACTTTAGAGAATGCAGAAGTATAGTACCTGATTTACAGAACTTAATCGAGTGATAAATGCATGGGGGGCAAGGAGAAACGTGAGAAAATAAGCATGGCAAGTTGGAGAAGAAATAAATTCTTCAAAGGAGAGAACATTTCAAGAGAGGAAAGTTAAGTAGTAGGGAAATGATATGTAGCACATTGCGAAGGTGGGGCTAGGGAGGGGCAGGAGTATCAGGGAAATTAAAAGATGTCAGGTTAAAGGCCTATGGAGTTGTGAAGCTAAGGGGGGATGGTGGAAATGCTGAAAAACGATTTTGGGCACTTTATGCAAAGGCTTTTAAGAATAGTTTTGTTTTGAGTTTTTGCTTGAATTTTTTCGGGCATGATTCCTGACGAAGATTAGGTGGCATACTGTTCCAGCAAGAGGGGCCGGCTATGGCAAATGCACGTTTTCTAGTTGTGTCGAGTCTGATAGTTTTGTGAGAGGGTGTGTGGAGTGTGGCTGCATGTTGTGCTCTAGGGGTTCTGGAGTGTTTGCGGAAATGTATGGCATTATTGAGCCAGGTCATATTTTCAGTTTGTAGGGTCTTATGTATTAATGATAGTACTTTGTGACTCTTTGAGCAACAGGCAACTAGTGCAAATCTTTGAGTATGGGAGTGATATGTTCTGACCTTCGTGTGTTAGTGAGGATGCGTGCAGCAGCATTTTGCAACATTTGTAGTGGTAAGATGGTGGAATTGGGTAGGCCTAACAGGAGGGCGTTACAGTAATCAATTTTAGCAAATATGAGGGTTTGAAGCACCGTACAGAAATCACATTGGTATAGGAGGGGTTTTAGTTTTTTTAGAGTGTGCAGTTTGAAGTATCCGTCTTTTATAGTATAATTGATGTGTTTTTTAAAGTTAATATGGTTGTCTATTGTGACTCCAAGGTTTTTGACATTTTGCGTAGAGGTGACCCAAGGGAGTAGAGAGGGTGTGGAAGATTCCATGTTGTTGCCTTTATTGGGGGAGATTATCATAATTTATGTTTTGTCAGAATTGATGGCTAGGTTAATGCTGGTAAGGAGTGCGCTAATGTTTGTAAGGGCCGTATCCCATTTCTTGAGGGCATTGTTAAGCGAATCAGTAATGGGGATGACGATTTGTACATCATCAGCATAGATGAAGTACAAGATGCCAAGTTCTGACAGGAGATGACAGAGAGGGAGGATGTATATATTAAAAAGGGTAGAGGATAGGGCAGATCCTTGCGGTACTCCTTGGTTTATATTATATAGTTGTGGCTCTTTGTTCCCAAAATTGACTTTATATTGCCTACCTTGAAGGTAGCATTCAAACCAGCGCAGAGGGGTATCAGCTATACCTATTTCACTGAGTCGGGTGATGAGGATATTGTGGTTTATGGTGTCAAATGCTGCTGATATATCAAGCATGGCTATGAGATAGGAGTGCCCTTTGTCAAGCCCGGTGAGGATGGAGTTGGTGAGTGAGATAAGAAGGGTTTCGGTGCTAAGATGCTTACGAAAGCCAAATTGTGTGGATGAGAGAAATTCATGCTTTAGCCAAATTCTCTTCTTTGTAGTCTCACATAGCTTTAGTCTCTGTTAGCGAAAGTGGGAACACCCTTCTGCCAGGAGGCAGCAAATTTATTGCACAATCAAATGAGCGATGAGGTGGTAAGATGTCAGCACCCTTCTTTGAAAATACATCGGCATAAGCAGAATACTGCAATGGGAGACCCGGGAGAGATGTCGTGGTAGTTAGGCAAGGCATGGGTGACACGATATACAGGCAATCCTTATGACAGGAGTAGCCCCATTGGGATAGTTGTAAGGTGCTCCAGTCGAATTGCGGTGTGGGAAGTTTCAACCACGGTAGCCCGAGATCCACCGGGTGGATGGTCTTGTCCAGTACCAGTAAAGAGATGGTCTCTGTGTGCATGGATCTGGTGCAAAGTCGGATGGGGGACTGTGGAGCAAGTAACTTCACCAGGTAACGGCTCACCGTGGATGGAGGAGAGCAGTAATGGCATGGGTGTGCGGACCGTGGGGATCCGGAGATGCTCCACCAGCTAACGGAGGATAAAGTTACCACCAGCCCCGGAATCCACTAAGGCCAAGGTGTGAAATTCCAGCCCACAATTATGGAATTTTCATCTGAAGTTTCCAGTGAAGACTTCAGCTATTAAATATTGTATTTGCCTTATTTCAGATAGTTAAGTCTGCCTGTCCAATATGGTTCTTTAACCTTTTAGATACCAGGAACTTAAAACCTGGCTTACAAATGTTCCACTTGTGGAACATTGGTACCTAAAATTAAACAAGGACTCTTTCTTACAGCATTTATGTTGCCTTAGAATATTTAGGAGGCTAAGACTGCTAGCAGGGATTCAATAAATCTACTGTAGAGCATGCTAAATACATTAATGTGCGTTCATTTATCCTGGGTGATTCTGTTGCAATCTTAATGTTAAATTTCAAGCTTTAGGTCAGCCCAGTAGCTGTAGGTGCTGTACACTAGCATGAGGAGTATTTGGGGGTTTGATTGCTGAGTCAGGTTTTCAGGGGGTGCTAATGGCAGCATTTGTAGCATCCTGGAATGAGGTAATCTCTGCCTTTGTGGAATAGCAAAGACCTAGCGGCTTAACTCTGAGTCCAAGTTCCAAAAATTCTAAAGGCAGCTATAGTAATGGTCCATGGCTGCACTTACTGCAATGACTTGGCTATTTTTTGAGGCGGTATAAACAGGGAAGAAATATAGGCTGCCTTGAATAGAGGTTCATGGTACTGTAGCAAATAGTTCAGCTTAGTTCCAATTATGCATGAAGCCCAAAAGAGTAAACAGCTGGGTAAAATCTCTAGTTTTATCCAGGGCTCAATTGGCCAACCTTTGCCTCCTGGAGGGCAAATAGTAGAAACTGCCATGACCTCCATAAAAAGTATCTAACTCTTCCACTCAATCTAATTCCTTTTTGCCTCTAGATATGAAATTCAGGCTCCAGATACGAAAAGGCCCTTGGACTCTGAAGGAATTATTTTGGTGTATTTTTTAAATATCTGTTTGCATAAGTAGAAGAACTAGCTGGGAGAAATATTCCTATTAACATGAGAAGCATAAAACTAGCCAGAAGTGCTATATAACAGTTGTGTTTAAAGGGCCAGATTTACTGTTCTCTAGGTGTGGTTGTGGTTACTACTTTAAATTACTCTGGCATCTCCTAGCAACTATTTTATTCAGGGTAAGGGGATAAGCTTCCTACATTGAATACCTCATATTTAATTTCCCAGCTCCATTTTAATATACCCGGGAGGGGGTGAATTAGGAACTTGATATGCCACACCTAAAATTGACCTTTTTTTTTTTGTCAATTACAGGTGTGTAAAATGAGTTGATAGTGGAACTGCCTAGGAACCATGAATTAAGGCTCCCCAGAAGATTGGCACTTGACACAATCAATTATTTGGCAGTGAATGGCTTACAGACCAATGGGATCAAAATTGACTAATACGGAGGAGCTTGCCTCTTAATATTTAAGGCAAATAAAAATAATTACTGCTTTACTATTTCTCCTTGATTTATTTTGGTATCAATGCTTTGATTCCTTGAGCAGTACTCAGATGCTTTCGCTGTCTGTACAGCATCTAGCTTGCTCTTGATATCTAAAACAAGCATCCAGATCTTATACTAGAAATATTACATTTACAAATGTCCCTACTCACAACTTTAAGATTAACTATACTATAAATATTATCTGGTTTTTGATTATTATAATAAAAACAAATGATATGAAACAATTGTCCCTCATATGCCTTCCTGGCTATGGGTATTTGTCATGCTTGATGCTAGATACCCCACAAGATCACCTTTTAGAACAAGTCTTTTAAATCTTTTACTTCATGAATTATTTATTTCAGACTAACATTCTCACTTAGGATGTTTCTTTTTAATTTATCCAAGCATTTCCTCCCAACCCTTAAGAGAATTTGCTAGGTGGGTTCTGGACCTCTTTTTCTTCACAACAAATGAAGCTGGGAAGAGGGTATCAAACAGTACACCCTGTAAGGCTCCAACTAGAGACCTTGCAATACGGAAACACCTAACAACTCACCACCCTTGGCCATGGAAGCAGGAAAGGTCTCTGCTGTAGGGAGGTGCTGTTTAGATGATGTCAGTAGGAAATTGTTTCCCAGAGAGGGGAGTTATGCTATTACTGAGAAACAATGTCTGGCCATCAAATGGGCAGTAAAGTCCTTGAGGAATTACCTTACAGGGATACAATCTGTATTAATAACAGACCATGCTCATTGAAATGGCTGAATACAACAAAAGGGACTCATGCAAGATTAGATAGATGGTATTTGGTGCTACAGTCTTATGACTTTATAGTTCTCCATAGGGCAGGGAAAAGGCATCAAAATGCAGACTTCCAGTCCCAGGAATGGGGGGAGTTATATAAGTAAGGTCTAGCAACACTAATAAAGGGTTGAATTAATGTGATGGAGTGTATGTTCCTTGTGGGAGGAAAAAAATGGACACTGCCTGAAACCACAGTTCTCAAGGGTAGAGCCTATTTCTGATGATTGATCGATGGAGACATGGGTGGGCTCTTGGGGTAGAGTCCCAAGCCAAGGAGGGTAGGGATTCCCAGCACACAGTTTAAATTAGAGACAGGTGTTCTGGGTTCAGAGTGTGCACACTGGCATTCTTCCCAGAGGCTCTGACCTGGGGGCTAATCTCACTGGGGTTTACACTGGGAGTTACCTGAGGGGCTTGTCACCTGCATGCACACAGGACTGTCTTGGGGGCTCACCCAATGTACACACGCACAATTATTGGGATTATACCTGGGGGCATGAACCAAAGAGCTTATTCCCCACACAAATAGTCACACACAAACTTTGACTTAGTACATCACAGTTCCAGGTATTTAGCAAAGTAAGTTTATTTGAACAATATGGGCCAGATATTCGTACCTATGAGCGGGTGTAGATTTGTGTACGCAACCCGGCGCCGATTTTATAACATGCACGTGCAGAGCCCTAGAGGAGCCCAGATGGCTTTCCCCGTTCCTTCCGAGGCTGCTCCGAAATCGAAGCGGCCTCAGAGGGAACTTTACTTCTGCCCTTCCCCCTCCTTCCCCTCCCTTCCCCTATCTAACCCCCCCCCCCCCCCCCCCCGCCCTACCTAAATCCCACCCCCTACCTTTATTTTTTTATTTACGCCTGCCTCTGGGCAGGCATAGGTTGTGTGTGCCGGCCAAGTGCCGCTGCGCGATCCCCGGGCCCAGCGGCAGTGGAGAGGCCTCTGGCCACACCCATGCCACGCCCCTGGACTGCCCTGCCCCACCCATGCCCTGCCCATTTTTCAAGCCCTGGGACTTACACGCGTCCTGGGGCTTGCTCGCGTCACCGGGCCTATGCAAAATAGGCTCGGCGCGCACAGGAGCGGGTTTTCGAGGTTACACGCGTAACCCTTTTAAAATCCGCCCCTCTATCTGTAACTAAATAGCTGATAATTTTCAAAATAAAATACTCAAAATCTCTGACGAATTTACCAACCTTCCAGTCCCAAAATTTCCTAGCTCAGTACCTGGATGTAACTGGTCTTCCTTCACACCCCTAAATAATGCAACACTGCTATAAGTTTTCCATAAACAAAAAAAATTCAAATTCTCCTTTAAACCCTTACCCAGGATCTCTATTTAAATCACTAGGTGAAGTTGCTTGTGATCACCTCTGTCAGTTAATTAATCAATCATTTTTATTTATTGCTTTAATTCCTCCACCTCCTGCTCTTTGTATACTCCTCCTTGTTCGCCCTCCCTGTTCATTGTAATTTCTACCTTTAAAGTTACATTGTAAACCGGTATGATGTATGCATACTAATACCGGTATATAAAAGTTTTTAAATAAATAAATAAATAAAAATAAATAGACTCTGGAATTTTTCCGGATGTCTTAAAACAATCATCTGTTCTCCCTATATTAAAAAACAAGTCTCAAAACTTCATGGACTTCAGCAATCTTTGGCCCATAGCCTCCATCATCTCTCTAGCCAAACTCATTGAATCAATCGTTCTACATCAGTTAAATTAATTTCTCTCACAACATGACATGTTACACCCTTGTCAACATGGCTTTTGAAAAGGACATTCAACTGAGACTCTACTTCTATCTTCTTTTGACACTTATCTTCATGGTTTTGATTCAAACACAGACGTCATACTGGTTTTCTTAAATATCTCGGCTGCCTTTGACACCTTAGATCACCAAATTCTCTAATCCAGTCTTCATTCCATAAGAATACATTCAACTGTACTTGAATGGTTTAAGAGCTATCTATCTAACTGTACTTATCAGGTCAACATTGGTCCACATTCCTCAGCTCCTTACACAGCCCACTCAGGAGTCCCTCAAGGATCTTCACTTTCTCCAATCCTTTTCAACATTTACCTAATCCCATTGTGTCACATATTTTCTGCTCTGAATGTTCAATTTAAAGTGTATGCTGCTATACAGTTTTTTTGTCCTTTACAAATCTTCTTGGTCTGAAACTCTTTCTACTGTAATTCTATATATACTCACAGCCATCTGAAATTAAACCCCAATAAAACTGAAATACTATTTCTAAGTTTGATTGTCAACCCTTCAAATGGTCCTCCTACACACCTTCTCTTAAATGGCACTTCCATACCAATCCTCAATAATGTCCGAATTCTAGGGAAGCTAATCTAGGGAAGCTAACCAAATTGGCAGTGCGGTAATAATAGGAGATTTCAATTACCCAATCAAGGAGAGTCAGTGGTTAACCACACAATATAATCAACAAAAAAGAAGTGGAAACCAAAAATTACATATAGTATAGCCTAGAAGGTGTCAGCAAGCCTGACGTTGTGAAACTTATAAAGTAACCAACCAGTCTTCAAATCATCCACCTTCAAAAAACCTTTAATGCAAAAACTATTTTTTTGTTATATTTATGGATTTGTTCCACTTCTTTTTTGTAGATTTCAATTACCCCAATATTGACTGGGTAAATGTATCATTGGTACATGCTAGAGATATAAAGTTCCTGGATGGAATAAATGACATTTTTATGGAATTTGGTGAGAGAGGTAATGGTGGTAGGGCCGCTTGGCAATAGTGATCATAATATGATCAAATTTGAATTAATGACTGGAAGGGGGACAATAAGCAAATCCATGGCTTATCACCCCCCCCCGCCCCCTTCTTTGTCTCGATCACCCCCTCCTCTCCCTCCCCTATTTATCTAGTTTTTGATCTGTTACTATGTTTTAGGTTACACTATGTTCCTTGTAAAGGCTTTGCCTATATATATCCTTGTTATAAGTTATCTGTAAACCGGCACGATGTGCAAACGGTTGCCGGTATATAAAATAAAATAAATAAATAAAATAAAATAAATGGCTCTCGTGCTAAACTTTCAAAAGGGAAATTTTGATAAAATGAAAGAAAAAACTGAAAGGAGCAGCTACAAAGGTAAAAAGTGTGCAAGAGGTGTGGTCATTGTTAAAAAAAATACCATCCTGGAAGACAGTCCAGATGTATTCCACACATTAAGAAAGGTGTAAAGAAGGCGAAACAATTACCGGCATGGTTAAAAGGAGAGGTGAAAGAAGCTATTTTAGCCAAAAGATCTTCATTCAAAAACTGGAAGGATCCAACAGAGGAAAATAGGATAATGCATAAGCGTTGGCAAGTTAAATGTAAGACATTGATAAGACAGGCTAAGAGAGAATTTGAATAGAAGTTGGCCGTAGAGGCAAAAACTCACAGTAAAAACTTTTAAAAATATATTCGAAAGCCTGTGAGGGAGTCAGTTGGACCTTTAGATGATGGAGGGGTTAAAGGGGCTCTTAGAGAAGATAAGACCATCGCGGAAAGATTAAATGATTTCTTTCCTTCGGTGTTTACTGAAGAGGATGTTGGGGAGATACACATTCTGGAGAAGGTTTTCATGGGTAATGATTCAGATGGACTGAACCAAATCACGGTGAACCTAGAAGATGTGGTAGGCCTGATTGACAAACTGAAGAGTAGTAAATCACCTGGACCGGATGGTATACACCCCAGAGTTCTGAAGGAACTAAAAAATGAAATTTCAGACTTATTAGTAAAAATTTGTAACCTATTATTAAAATCATCCATTGCACCTGAAGACTGGAGGATAGCTAATGTAACCCCAATTTTTAGAAAGGGCTCCAGGGGCGATCTGGGAAACTACAGACCAGTTAGCCTGACTTCAGTGCCAGGAAAAATATTGGAAAGTGTTCTAAATATCAAAATCACAGAACATATAGAAAGATATGGTTTAATGGTTTAAAAACCCTAAACCCTGCCTGCCACGAACTCGACAATTCCGATACGAGCCTTAAAGGGAATATCTCAAACCATCATTCCAACCATCACGGCAATTATAAATAAATCTCTAGAAGAAGGTGATCTACCAGACAAATTAAAAATAGCCACGATTAAACCCATAATAAAGAAAAAGATCCTCAATACTGATGAACTCAACAACTACCGCCCAATCTCAAACTTACCTCTCCTCACCAAACTGACGGAAAAGACAGCCCTGAAACAACTCAATGACGATCTTGAAACAAACAATATCCTCTACTCCAGCCAACATGGATTTAGAAAAAATCATAGCACAGAAACCTTACTACTCAATCTATCAAACCCAATCATTAGAGGTTTCGACAGTGGACAAAGATACATCCTCATCCTACTAGACCTCTCTGCCGCTTTCGACACGGTCGAACATAAAAGTCTAATCTCCAGACTAGCTGAAATCGGGCTATCAGGTAAAACACTAGAATGGTTTACCTCTTTCCTTCAAAACCAATCTTTCAAGGTAAACATCAACAACCACTCCTCGGATGCCATCCCCCTAGAAACTGGAGTCCCACAAGGATCTGCACTTTCAGCCACTCTGTTCAATATATACCTCCTGCCATTATGCCAATTACTCTCCAGTCTCAGCGTCACATACTTCATGTACGCCAACAATATCCAACTAATCATACCCGAAACAAACACACTCGAGTATGCAATGAAACTATTGGCCACATACCTCAATACCATAAAAAACATGCTAAATAAAATGAAACTCTGCCTTAATATGGAAAAAACTGAATGTATACTGCTTGAAAGAAAAAACTCCGGAGATCACCAGAATCATGCCATCCAAATTGATAACACTCTCATCAAACTAAATGAAAAAGTGAAAGATCTAGGAATATGGATTGACCCAGAGATGAATTTCAAAAAACACGTTGCAATAAAAATCAAAGAAGGTTTCCACAAAATTCTAATTCTAAAACACCTAAAACCACTCCTGAACCAACCAGAATTCAGAACCATTCTCCAATCACTAATTTTTACAAGCATTGATTATTGCATCTCACTCCTGATAGGGCTACTCAAATCAACAATCCGACCACTCCAAATACTTCAGAATGCCACCGCCAGAATCCTCATCGGCCAAAAAAAAATCAGACCACATCACTCCTGTCCTAAAAGGACTATACTGGCTACCTGTAGAAAAAAGAATCAAATATAAAATACTAGCCATCTTCCACAATATAATACACAACAATGAAAACACATGCCTAAACATCATTATACAACAACACATTACTCAACGCAACACTAGATCAACAAACAAAGCACAGCTGGACATCCCATCAGTCACAACAGCCAAACTCACAACCGTAAGAAAAAGACCAATTTCAATAGCCGGACCTCACCTCTGGAACACCCTACCAGAAAACCTAAGACTACAAAACAATAAAAAAATATTTAGAAAACTGCGGATGACACTAAGATCTGCAACAGAGTAGACACGCTGGAAGGAGTGGAGAGAATGAGATGGGATTTAAGGAAGCTGGAAGAGTGGTCGAAGATATGGCAGCTGAGATTCGATGCCAAGAAGTGCAGAATCATGCATATGGGGAGTGGAAATCCGAATGAACTGTATTCGATGGAGGGAGAAGGGCTGATGTGCATGGAGCAGGAGAGAGACCTTGGGGTGATAGTGTCTAATGATCTGAAGTCAGCGAAACAATGTGACAAGGCGATAGCTAAAGCCAGAAGAATGCTGGGCTGCATAGAGAGAGGAATATCGAGTAAGAAAAGGGAAGTGATTATCCCCTTGTACAGGTCCTTGATGAGGCCTCACCTGGAATACTGTGTTCAGTTCTGGAGACCGTATCTCCGAAGAGACAGAGACAAGATGGAGGCGGTCCAGAGAAGGGTGACCAAAAAGGTGGAAGGTCTTCATCGAATGACTTATGAGGAGAGATTGAAGAATCTAAATATGTACACCCTGGAGGAAAGGAGGAGCAGAGGTGATACTTGAAAGGTTTTAATGATCCAAAGACAATGACAAACATTTTCCATCGGAAAAAAATCAGCAGAACCAGGGGTCACGATTTGAAGCTCCAGGGAGGAAAACTCAGAACCAATGTCAGGAAGTATTTCTTCACGGAGAGGGTGGTGGATGCCTGGAATGCCCTTCCGTAGGAAGTGGTGAAGACCAGAAGTGTGAAAGACTTCAAAGGGGCGTGGGATAAACACTGTGGATCCATAAATTCTAGAGGACATGAATGAATGTAGAAAAAAAGATTTGCATTCACAAAAAAGCAGGGAGTAGCTTGCTTCTTACGGCAGTTGCTACCCCAAACCAAATAAGCCTGATACTTCACTTTCAATGCATATCCAGCATAGCTGTCTGCTTCAACGGCAGGGAAGAAAGACTGATACTTCACGCATATCCAGGATAGCTGTCTGCTTCAACGGCAGGGGAGAAAGACTGATACTTCACGCATATTCAGCATAGCTCTCTGCTTCACTGGCAGGGGAGAAAGTCTGATACTTCATGCATATCCAGCATAGCTCTCTGCTTCAACGGCAGGGGGAATGAAGAAAAGTGGATCTATATACAGACAACCAACAAGGACTGAATTACATAGTCTGGGTAAACAAATAAGCATGGGTGTAGCTTGCTTATTGCAGCGGTTACTACCCCTAACTAATTAAGCTAGATATTTCACTTAGATGCAGCTCCAACACTGCTCTCTACATTAATGGTGGGGGTGGAAGGGAAATAGAACCAAAAGGTTACTAAGAGCCAAGAGTAACAGATAAGTATGAGAAAAAAAAAAGTGTGAAACTTGCTGGGCAGACTGGATGGGCCATTTGGTCTTCTTCTGCCATTGTTTCTATGTTTCTATGTTACTCAAAACATGGCTATTCAGACAAGCCTACAAAGAAGGGATAGGCTAAATGATTACTCTACCATCCCCAAGAAATTTATTCACAGCTAACTACTTTATTACTCACAAACACCTCCCATCCAGTATACCTAGCATCATACCCAGTTGAGACTATTAATAGTATGATGGTTCATTTATTATCTTGTTTTATACATTGGTTCATATTTCTCTCTATTTCTAACCCCTTCCACAGTTACCTTGTAAGCTGTAGGCCCGTTCATATAAACCTATGTTCTCTAATTGTTTTCTTGGAGTGTAGGCATGCGCCACCTCCCACAGTTATGAATGTAACCGTTGATTCTATGTAAACCATTGTTATACCTGTAAACTGGAGTGAAGGCCATTTGCTAAGACAGAAGCGATCTGCCCTGTCTAAAAATACTGGACCCTGATGAAGGAGGTTCGGTAGATGTCCCAAGAGTAGGGGACCGTCCACTTTGAGGTTGATCAGATCCTCAAACCATGGTCTTTGCGGCCATTCGGTTGCAACCAGGATCACGGGTCCCTGGTGGCTTTCTATTCTCCAAATTACCTTTCCCACCAGGGGCCAGGGCGGGTACACTTAGAGCAGAAGATGTCGCAGCCATGGAAGTACTAGGGCATCCACTCCTTCTGCGCCATGCTTCCTTCTCCGACTGAAGAAATGTGGAACCTTCGTGTTCCGCTGAGTTGCCATTAGGTCCATGTGGGGAATTCCCCACCAGTGAAAAAGGAGAGCTGCCGCCTCTCCAGAGAGCTCCCATTCTCCAGGATCTATGTGTTGCCTGCTTAAGAAGTCCACTTGGACATTGTCCACTGCCACAATGTGGGAAGCTGCCAGGCTAAGAAGATGATGCTCTGCCCAAGCCATCAGCTTGTCCGCCTCCAGAGAGACCAGACGGCTTCTCGTTCCGCCTTGCCAATTGATGTATGCCACTGTGGTTGCATAGTCGGATAGTATTCTTACTGCCTGATGATGGATGAGGGGGAGGAAATGCTTCAGAGTGAGCCGGACAGCTCTGGTATCCAATCGATTGATCGGCCAAGCTGCCTGCGATGGCATCCACTGCCCCTGAGCCGATTGCGTGTGGCACATAGCCCCCCCAACCCTTGAGGCTGGCGTCCGTGGTGATGATCACCTACTGAGGGACCTCCAAGTCCACTCCCTTCATTAAGTGATCCAGGCTGAGCCACCAGCCCAGGCTGTCCTTGGCAAGGTCCAACAGGGGCAGGAGGGCTTGGATCTCCTGCGAGACTGGTTTCCAGCGTGAGAGTAAAGCTCTCTGCAAAGGACACATATGAGCAAAGGCACAAGGCACCAAATCGATAGTTGAAGCCATAGAGCCCAAAACCTGGAGGTAGTCCCATGCTGTGGGGAGCGGGAGGTCCCTGAAGCGCTGCACCTGAGATATGAGGGACCAAGCCCGGTCTAGTCGGAGAAACACCTTGCCCACTCTGGTGTCGAAGTGTGCTCCCATGAAGTCGAGAGATTGCAAGGGAGTGAGGCTACTCTTGGCAAAATTTACGATCCATCCCAGGGACCGGAGAAGCCGAAGGACCTTGTCTATGGCCTGTTGGCAGAGGACCTTGGTCTTTGCATGAATGAGCCAGTCGTCTAAATAGGGATGCACCAGAATCCCCTCCCTCCGGAGGGCTGCCGCCACTACCACCATGACCTTGGTGAAAGTGCGGGGAGCAGTTGCTAACCCGAAGGGCAGAGCCTGGAACTGGAAATGCCTACCGAGAATCTTGAAGCACAGAAAATGCTGGTGCTCCTGGTAGATTGGAATGTGGAGGTAAGCCTCCGATAAATCCAGGGACGCCAGAAACTCTCCCCGATGGACTGCTGCAATGATGGATCGCAACGTTTCCATCCGGAAGCGAGGGCTCTTGAGGGCCCTGTTGACCATCTTGAGATCGAGGATTGGACAGAATGATCCTTCCTTCTTGGGAACTACGAAGTAAACGGAATAATGGCCTGACCCCTATTCGCCGGAGGTACCGGAAGGATGGCATCCATGGCCAGGAGTCAGTCGAGTGTCCGCTGTACAATGAGCTGTTTCTGCACTGGGCCGCACAGAGAGAAGAGGAACCTGTCTCTTAGTGGCTGAGAAAATTCTAAAGTGTAGCCGTGCTTTAGAATATCCAGTACCCATTGATCGGAGGTAATTTTGACCCACTCCTTGTAGAAGAGGCGAAGACGTCCTCCTATCCGCAGCGTCGAGGGGTGGGTTGGCACACCTTCATTGGGCAGACTTGGAAGGGCCTCCTTGGGAGGAACTGTCCCAAGCCATCCTGCGGCCCCGAAATGAATGAGACCACAACTGGGACCGAGCCAATGAAGGCCTCTGGGAGACTGACCTGGACTGACGAAACCGTTGTTGACCTCTGAAACGGCTCCTAGTGGAACTGAAAATCCTGGAGCTTCTTGGGCGATCTTCCGGTAACTTATGCACCTTGTTTTCTCTGAGGGACTTAATAATCAGTTCCAGGTCTTCCCCAAAAAGTAATTTGCCCTTGAAGGGTAAGGATCCCAACTGACTTTTGGATGAAGAATCCACGGACCAATTCTGAAGCCAAAGAAGGCGTCTGGCTGAGACCGCTGAAGCCATTGACTTGGCCAAAACCCGGAGTAAGTCGTATAGCGCATCTGCCCCATAGGCTATGACTGATTCCAGAAGCTCTGCCTGCTGAGCCTCTTCCGGAGGCAGGTCCTGCGCACTGAACAGTTGTTGGAACCATTGGAGACCTGCACGCTGCATAAGGGAGCTACAGACAGTGGCCCTGACACCCAGGCAGACACCTCAAAAATCCTTTTAAGGTATACTTCCAGCTTCCGGTCCTGAAGATCCCGGAGAGAGGCACCCCCCGTAACCGGGATTGTCGTCCGTTTCGTGTCCACCTTCAGTACCTTAAGGAGATCCAGGTACTCGTCCAGGAGAGGGTAAAGCTTACCCATAGCTCTGCTCACCCTGAATGTCGCGTCAGGGGCATCCCATTCCCTGGATAACAACTGCAGGAGCATCTTATGGAAGGGGAAGGTTCTTGCCGGTGGGCGCAGCCCTGCCAAGACTGGATCCCCCTTCTTTGCCGTGGTAGCGGTGCCCGAGGCGTCCTCAGGTGCATCAGTATCCAGTTTCTGTAGAACATGGGGGATTAGGGGATCCAATTCTTTCCTATGAAATAGGCAGAGAACTCTAGGGTCATCCCCTTCTACCTACAAGTGGGAGGTCTGGTCCTCCAAATCAGGATCATGCAAAGGAGGTAAATGAGCAGGCATACTCGGCTGGGGGACGAGCCACACCCTGGAGGGCCCGGAGTATACCCCGCAGCCGAGCCATCCCCAGGCTGATCCACTCTGCTGACTTTGGTAGGAGGCGGTCCAGGTGTTGGCTCTTGCTGCTGACCTAAGCGAGCCATGTATGCACTGTGCATCAGCAGCACAAAATCTGTGGAAAAAGGACCCAGGGGGGAGGGGCCGTGGGGGAGAAATCAGGGAGGGTTGCTGAAAAAGCTCCAGAGGGAGTAGCCAGATCCCGAGGATCCCACGGGCTTCAGAACTGGCGGTGGCAGCGAAAAAACGAGGTCTGAATCCTCCAAGGGCTGCGCTGGAAGAGGCAGTTCAGAAATCAAAATGTCCGCCGTTCCCGCACTAGACAGGGACGGGGCCGACCCCCCCCCCCCCCCCCCCCGAGGCCAGCACGACTGTAAACGCGCAGCCGAACAAGTCATCGGGGTTGAGGGTCCCTTCCCGCTGGGGAGGCACCTCGAGCACAAGCCTTCCCTGGAGAGCTGGGACCCAGGCTCTCCGCAGGCTCCACATTGCGAAAATCGCAGCATGGGGGGAGGAAGGCACACAGCCCAATTATACACTCACCCCCCGAATCCTGACCAGAGTGGGAAAAGACCTCCACTCAAAGTGCCAATGACTAATCCTCTGAATAAACTTGCAGGTAAATAATTATATCTCTCACTTTTTTTTTTTTCAAGCAGAGGAATTACGCCTCTCTGCTGACACTGCCCCGAGGAAAGATGACGTCTCAGGGCAGTGAGTCGTTGGAAAGAGGGGGAGTGGTTGGAACCACCAACTATCGCCCCAAAATGCTGAAATCCTGAAAATTCTGTAAAAGAAATAAGACAGAACTTACCCGAACCCCACTGAAGGATAAACAAGGGAAAAAGTTCTGCCTGCAAGCTTCTGAGTTCCGCGGCACAGAGACCTTAGTAACAGCTTTTTTTTTTTTTTAATACAACTTGATCCAACCAAATAGAAAAGGTAAAAAGACAGAGAGACTAGAAGAACTACTGTTCTGTATCAAAGATAGGAGGGGGAACTGTAGCTTATACCACTCGCATCTGCTGGAGTCAGAGGAATACTGGAGGGATACAGAGGGTGCACCTGCTTATATAAGGGCGCCTCTCGAGTTTTGCTCTGACTCCATCTGCTGGAAGGGGGACATAACCCACTGTCTGGACTGATCCGGGTACGTACAGGGATTTGACATTATGCTGAACAATGGGAGCCAACTTTTCAAAATGGGGTTTGCTAAACTCGCATTAAGTTACCCCTTCCTAGCATCTAAAGGGCCAGCACTTGGGAAAGACGTATATGGTTCAATACACATCCCCTCACAAGTAAGGCAAGCAAGGGGAGGATTCAGAACGCTCCTCAGTACAGAGTGTTGGTAGCACAAGATATGAGGACAACTGATCAGTGCTGCATCATTTAAGCTCTTCTAGTTAGAGCTTAAGCAACCCCCTCGCCCCTGAGGCATTCACAGCCCTGAATCTCCCCTTTAAAAAAGATCAGAGTGAAGGAAAGTTGTCATTAAATTTCTAAAAGTTTAAAAATCCTAACCCTCATCACTTACCACCTTTTCATCTTTTCCCACCCTCTCTAGTCCCCAAGGCACCTGAAGAAATAAGTATATAGTGCACATGATTAGCCACACAGATCCGGACAGGTGTTTAATATTCTCATTGCACTCCCAGAGTAAGCAATATTGCCAAGAACCATTTAACTGTACAAACATATGGCAAGGGGAAAAAGTGTCAGGGCCAAGGAATATACAGAGAAGAAGAGAACAAAGGCTTGTTTAAGGGAGAGAAAATGAAGGAGACAATTATGACATGCAACAGGAACATACATTTAATGAAGAAAAACAACTTTGCTAGTTAACTCTCAACAAGAAACATCAATGTTTAAGAGCAGTTTCCTTCAAGAGCTCTCTCCAAATTCACCCACAAACTGGGAGACGGGGGAGGAGGCAGGAACGTCAATTGCCTGCCCAGCCCCTGAGAGAAGTAATTATGTGTTAGAGAATAGTTTTAAAGTGAGCCCCAGCACCACATTTGTACCTCAGAACTCAGCAAATCATATTAATACTATGTATTTTAAACAAAACCTCAAAAGCCACATAGCCCTGCAAAGATCCTAATTACTCACGGCCATTCTGCGTGCTAGCTTGCTGCTGATCACCCACAAACTTAAGACCAAAATCTCAGCTCTGCCTTTAAATTCAGTATGTGGTAGGGTCACCTGACTGGCCCCAGCCTCAGAACCAACCAAAAGAGGATGATTTTGATTGACAGCTCTCTGATATCTGCCATTCGACAGCCTGCTAAGATCCTCCCTCTGTGCTCTTCCCTTCATTGTAAACTCTGTACCCTGCAATCAACACAGCAGAGATTAAGCTGAGACAGAGTCATTCAATTTCTGGATGAAGTATTAATAATGCCCAAACAACTTTGCCAGAACGAGTAAATCTGTAATAGTCCCATGTTGGGGGGAAATTGGAATGAATGATGGAAAAGCTTTCACAATAATTGTCAGAACTCATATGAGCAATGAAATCCTTTTAGTCCCAAGTTTTATTCTTCAGCTTCATTGTGCAGTAAGAATATGTGAATTACCCCCCACTTATTATAACCAATGATCTTTGCTGGAAGTCATCTGCCAGATGTACACAGAAAGGTTTAGTCTGACAGTGCCTTTTCTTTCCATGTCCCCGCTAATAACATTTTCCAGTGGTAAGGAAAAAACAATGGGGGTCATTTTCAAAAGGATTTACAAACATAAAACTGAGCTTTACCTGTGTAAATGCATTTTAAGCGTGTAAGTGGGCTTTTGAAAATTGCTACACCATACGCCATTGAATTATCAGTAGGTTTTATATGTGTAAGTGCACTTCAAGTAAATGGCTTTGGAAAATTGCTAAGATAATATGCTACATACATGCATAACTCATTTGAAAATTACCCCCATTCTGTTTAATCTACAGCTATGGGAGATTTTATTTCAGAATACAAATCTTCTCATGGTCCTTGACAATTAGTGACTTACTGAAGTTATATCCTAAGATGGAGATTTTGGAGGAAAGGCTTCTAAGTCTCCTGTTGAAATGCATTTTGAGTCTTAGAACATTTTAAGGGCTGATCTAAGAAGAACATAAGAACATGCCATACTGGGTCAGACTGACGGTCCATCAAGCCCAGTATCCTGTATCCAACAGTGGCCAATCCTTGTAACAAATACCTGGAGAGATCCCAGATAGTAAATAGATCCTATGCTGCTATTGTGCAATGATAAGTAGTAGCTATTCCTTAAGGACATGATTTTAAAAAGCATTTACACGCTTAATATTGGGTTTTACACAAGTAAATGCACTTTTCCCAAGTAATGGGCGTTTCAAAATTACTACAATATATGCCATTGAATTGTCCATAGGATAATCACATATAAGTGCACTTTACGCATGTAAATAGTTATTTAAAATTACTATGATAGTATGTTACATTTATACATGTAACTGTTTTTAAAATTACTTCCAAAAAATTCAGTCTGTCTTTCCCTGATGTGCATCTGAATTCAATGTATATCAAGCTTGTTTTATTGCATTCTTTTTCAATAAATCAAGTTTGCTTGCAGGTTGATTTTAAAAGCATTCCTCATGCAATAATGCCCACATATGCATGTATGTGGGCCATCTGTGAGCAACAGAGATTTTAAAAAGCCACAAAAGATGCACAGATTTACCCGTGTGTATGTGAGGTATAAGTGAGCAGAATATCGTCAATATGCCATTCAAGGCTTGGTCAAGCTTCTCGTTACCTTGCATTTTCTTGCCACTGACTCTTTCTAGAATACAGTGGCTGTAGTGGCCGGTGTGGACTACTCAATATTTTTAAGGCATTTCAGCCAGCTACTGAGGGCCATGATGAAACAGGTCAGGGAGTACATTAAGTACCCACTGCAGCTTACAGAGTGGCAGGAAATGAAGTGTGCTTTCTCACATGGGGGAGAAATGGCACACTGTAACATGAGGCCCCGTCTAAGATAGCCTGTGCTTTACTGTATATTAAAGCTTCCGAGAAAATTAAGAAGATTATTTTACAACATTGACATCTTTTTACAGAGAAACCAATGTTTGCCTTTAGCAGAGGCTCTAATCTATGTGATAAATTAGTCCACTCAATGCTTCAAGAAGAATACCTGATAGCAGACTCTAACCAGTGGGGCCAATTTTCATGTGAACAGTGTGCGGTTTGTATTAACTATATGCATATCAAAGTATTTTCAGGTACAGAAGGGGTTAAACATTACCTTCAGGGCAGGTTTGATTGTAATTCTGAGCAAGTTATATATGCTATAGTTTGTCTGTGTTCTAAAATTTACATAGGTCAAACCAAAAGGAACATTAACATTTGAATTGCAGAACCTAAGTCTTGCATCTGTTCATGTAAAATTGAAACACTTTTGGTATCCCACTGGAGTGAAAGTCATCACACCACTGAAAGTGTAAAATACATTTTTTGTTATACAAAAAATAGAGTTGCACTGAGGGGGAAACATCAGTGTAGCATTACAACGCAAAGAGCAAGAATACATTTTCAGATGGAACACCCTGGAACCATGGGGATTAAACCAAGCTATTGGGAGTAGAGGACCGGAAGGGCTCACATGCATACAATTCCCAGCAGCCACCTGGAAGAGGACTCCAGAAGTCACAGCGAGCAATCCAGGCTTCAAACTCCACAGCTTCAGCTTCCAGAGTCACCGAATCCCTTGCAGCAGAAGAAGACCGAAAGCATAAAAGGAATTTAATTCAAAACAAAAGTCAATAAAGTCAGTAAATGGCGTGGGCCATGGCCGGCCATCCAGTGCTCCTACCATGTGACAGGGGCCGGCCAATGGCACGGATACCCTGTCACATGGTAAGGGCAAAGGGCCATCGACGCCATTTTTATTAGCGCAGTTGATGGCCTGAGAGCGGGAGATCGCTCCCCACGCCCCCACTAGACCACCAGGTAATTTTAAAACATTTTGGGGGGTGGGGGAAGCTAAGGAGTCGATTTTTAAAGGGTCAGTGGGTTTTTTTTTTATCGGGCCATCGGCGCCATTTTTATTAGTGGCATCAAAATGGCGCCGATGGCCCAAGAGCAGGAGATCAGTCCCGGGGCTTCTACTGGACCACCAGGTACTCGTAAAAAGTTTGGGGGGGGGTTCGGGAGGGTGGGGGAAGGTAAGGGTTTAGTTTTAAAGGGTCGGGGTGGGTTTAGGGGTTGTTTTGGTGTGCCAGTTTTCCCGCCCTCCCCCCAAATCCCCAATTTACGATTTTTCACGATAAATCGGGGGACTTGCTATTGTATCGCGCACTCTAACGATTTTTGATGATTTAAAAAATATCGGACAATTTTTTAAATTGTCAAAAAACGATTCACATCCCTACCTGCTATTAACACAGGTTATTTCCTGCCTATGTTACGATTCCTGCCCGCGGAGCTACTCTCCGCGAGCAGGCCTCTCACCTTCTCAGTCGTGCTGCCGTTGCAGACGCCGCTGAGGCCCTTCTCACCAAGGCTTGGGAGCTGCCATTGTTACCTTCATTTGCGCGGCCTAGTGCCGCCCCTGGGACACCTCTTGCGGCAGGAGAGCTGCCTCATACCTCCCCATGCAGCAGGAGCTGCCGCTCTCTAGCGGCCCGGAGGCCGCATCACTGCTCTCACCTTCGTGGCAGGGCCACCGACGTCTTCGTTGTCTCTGCAGTTTGGAGGCCACTGTTCTTCGTGGCATGGAGCCGCCCTGGATCCTCTTCGTGCAGCAGGGAAGCCACCTCCTCCCATCGGGGCCTGGTCAGAGGCCTGTCCCTTCATTGCTTCCTGTGCGGCAGGTCACCACTATCCGTAGTATTGCTTCTGCTTCCGTCCTGCCTCTAGGCACCGGCGCGCACCTCTTCACTGTACTTAAAGGGCCTGCGGCCGGATATGCCCCGGGCCCTACCTGATGACTGCTTCATGCTTCAGCCCTATAAAAGGGCCCTGCTTGCCTTCATCCAGTGCCTTCGGATTGGGTTCCACAGTCATCTGTGTCCTTCTCTTCAGTCCAGGTCCTCTGTGGCCTTCTCCTGCTTTGACAGCTCCGTCTCCGTGTTCCTGATGTCCTTCGTCCATATCTCCGGTTGTCTCCGTGTTCCTGATGTCCTTCATCCATACCTCCAGTTGTCTTCATGTTCCTGATGTTTGATGTTCCTTCCTGATGCCTTTGTCTTCACCTCTGCCTCCAGCTCTTTGGTCCCTTGATGTCCACTTTTTCGGCATGCCATTGTCGTGGTCCATGACCAGCCCACAGGCGGGCTGTGTAGGGTGCTTCAAGGTACAAGGCCTCAGTGCAAGCCTCCAGAAGACTTCTGCTTGTATCCTAAATCTTGAACCCTGAGTTGGTTGAGTGTCCTGTAACTTGAATCCTGAGCTCGTATCCTGTTCCTGTCTTCTGAGTCCCTTGCATTTGTGGACGTCCATGTCTAAGACTCTGTTTGAACTTGCTCCGCTTCAGCGTGGTCTGCAACCAGCCTCAGGTGGCTGTGTAGGGCGCGCCCTATGCAGGCCTCTTCGGGAACTTCGCCATGTTCCAATCTCATCTACTCCACACCTCGTCTAGAGCCTGCTTCAAGCCCAGTGTGGTCCGCAACCAGCCCCGCAGGTGGGGTGTATAGGGCGTGCTGCATCGCAGTTTCAACCCAGTACTTGATCTTGCTCCTGTATACTTTTGCCTGCAGTACCTTCATCCAAAAGCTTTGCCTGGGTCTTCGCCTATGTCTTCATCCAAGAGTCTTTGCCTATGTCTTCGTA
Organism: Rhinatrema bivittatum; assembly: GCF_901001135.1. Taxonomy (NCBI): domain Eukaryota; kingdom Metazoa; phylum Chordata; class Amphibia; order Gymnophiona; family Rhinatrematidae; genus Rhinatrema; species Rhinatrema bivittatum. The sequence goes on along the minus strand of NC_042616.1, from coordinate 411,646,864 downwards.
CAAGAGTCTTCCATGTCCCAAGGCCTCCATCTGCCCTCATCCTCTGTCCGGCCTGCCACCTTTTGCCGTTACCCAGCGGCGGGTCCGAAAGGGCTTGGAACGGTCAGAGGACTGTTCATTGACCAACATTGCGTTGCTGGTCTTCTTGGGGCGTGCAGGTCCGGTAGAGGGTCAGACCTTCAGTCTTCTTGTCTCCGCTCCATCCTTCTTCTGTTTCTTGTTTGCCCATGCTTGCATCGGCTCACCTCTCACTGCACTCTCGGGGCTCCTCCCTGAGCAGCGTGGCGTTCCAAGGGCTCACATCTCTCGTCAGAAGCAATCGCGCCTCCGCGCTCGCAACAGCCTAGATCTAGGAATTTGAATAGAGAGTCCAATGAGCAGATACAAAATAACTTGACTAATTTTCTTGAGGATTCTGATATGGTTGTGTTTGATAAGAGTACGCTCTTGGTCTCCCTAATTTCCACTTATGATGTTAATAAAATTATGAAAACATATTTCAGAAAATACCCAGTAAAATTTCTGGATATTACTATTAAAATCTTCCCTGACTTGGCTTTAGTCACCCAAGTGAGACAAAAGAATTGTCTTACATTTCGTCAAGAAGTGATTGATTTGAGCTTTACAGTCTTGCTACGTTTTCCATGTAAATGCTTGGTGAAAAAGAGAGACAAATGTTATATTTTCTTTTCTCCAGATCAATTGAAGGTTTTCATAGATTCAAAGAAACCCAGCACATCAACCCTTGTGTTATAATATCAGTAGAAACCAGGTTTGCTATGCTAGTCCATTTTTGTTTCTAATTTTTTAATCTTTAACCTAAAACTCCCAATATTCTGCCTCCCAAATTAGAATTGATAGTAAAAGAAAAGGTAATTCTTATTAATATAAATCCACCAGTTTTTAAAAATATGTTTTAATAAGTTATGAATTTTACTGTCCTTTTAATAAAGTAACATTTTTAATGACTGACAGGTCTCTTTCTTCCTTGGTGTGACTCAATTTTAGAATGGGCCTTGCATCATTGTTCTAGAGTTTCCCAGACTTGTGAGAGAATCTCTGGACCAAGAAAGCACGGCCTGTGATGCTGCTAGCAGGCCCTGCATGTGTGGTCCAGAGTTTTCCAAAAACAGTCCTAGGTGGCATCTGGGGAGGGTGAAAGTACTAGTAGTAGCCAGGGGACCCCTTTTTCCAGTCAGGGGAAAGTGGTTGGAAAGGGGATGAGTGTTCCTCAAGTTGATCCCAGGCTCTAAACCCCCTTCCAGCAGTCAGGTGGCAGGCTAGTAGGCCGCTACCAAAAGTCAGAATTGACAACCTACCATGAAGGAAATGGGATAGTGTTCAATAGCACTGTCTTGGAGTAGGAGGCAAGCAGCATTAAAACTTATAACGAGGAGCACTAGGGAAATGATTGCCTTTGATGACCAGCCCCTGCAGGTAGTAGAGAATGTGGACTTTAAGCATCTGCTACAGGTAGCAGTGCCAAATACAAAGTCCCCAAGACCATCTTTAGTAGGAAGGTCATCCCCAGCCTGTATAACCAGTGCCATAGTAGCATCCGGACACTGCTGGCTAAGGCAGAGGAGAATAGTGTGCATTTCACCAGTAACATCTAGACCACAAATGCTACACACTCTTACCTCTCTAATGGCATACTGATGGGATCTGGTGGAGGCAGGTGGAGGCAGCAGCTCTAGCAGAGATGAAGCATCAGGGTGCAGGTCTGCTCTGTTGCATACCCAGTCCTTGGATGAGTCCCATACCTCAGCCAATATTATATCAGCCATAAAAGAGATGCTTGAGGGCCGGCAGGTAGATAGGAGTGAGAGGAGTTTAAATGCATGTTTCTTTGTGACACAAATATAGTAAAGGCAATACACAATTAAGAAAGATGGAAGGAAGGCCAAAGGATTGCTGATATGGTTAAAAGCTGAGGTGAAAGAGTCTATTTTAGCCAAAATATCTTCCTTCAAAAATTGGAAGAAGGATCCATCTGAAGAAATAGGAAAAAGCATAAGCATTGACAAGTTAAGTATAAAACATTGATAAGACAAGCTAAGAGAATTTGAAAAGAAGTTGGCCATAGAGGCAAAAATTCATAATAAAAATATTTGTAAATATATCTGAAGCGGGAAGCCTGCGAGGGAGACATTTGGACCATTAGATGATGAAGGTGTTAAAGGGGCACTTAGGGAAATGATGATATTGGGGAAAGACTAAATGAATTCTTTGCTTCAGTATTTACTGATGAAGATGTTGGGAAGATACCCATTCCGGAGACAGTTTTCAAAGGTGACGATTCAAAGAATTGACCCAAATCACAGTGAACCTGGAAGATATAGTAGGCTAGATTGACAAACTGAAGGGCAGCAAATCACCTAGACCAGATGGTATGCACCCCAGGGTTCTAAAAGAAATAAAAAATGAAATTTTAGACCTATTACAAGTAATTGGTAACCTTTCATTAAAATCATCCATTGTACCCGAAGACTGGAAGATGGCCAATGTACCCCGTTATGTAAAAAGGGCTCCAGAGGTGATCTGGGATACTATAGACCAGTGAGCCTGAATTCAGTGCCAGGAAAAATCATGGAAACTATTATAAAGAATAAAATCACAGAACATATAAATAGACATGGTTTAATGGGACACAACCAGCATGGATTTACCCAAAGGAAGTCTTCACTCACAAATCTGGTACATTTTTTGAAGTGGTAAATAAATATGTGGATAACGGTAAACCAGTAGATATGATGTATTTGGATTTCCAGAAGGTGTTTGACAAAGCCCCTCATGAGAGGCTTCTAAGAAAACTAAAAAGTTATGGGATAGGAGGAGATGTCCTTTTGTGGACTGCAAACTGGTTAAAAGACAGGGTCCTCAGTCTGATATAATTTCTTTTTGGAGGCTGTGGAGGCAAAAGACATGCTTCAAGAATAATTTGGCTAGCTCTGGGGATGATGGGAGGCTTCGCAGAGGGATAAAATGACCCATTTTAGAAAAACGGTCAATGATGACCCAGATAACTGTGTTGTTCTGAGACGGTGGTAAGTCCGTGATGAAATCCGTTGATATACTTGACCAGAGTTTGGTTGGGAGCTGGAAGTGGTTGGAGGAGGCCCTATGGTCGTACCATTGGAGGTTTCTGTTGGGCACAGATGGGGCATGAATTAACATAGTTGCGGGAGTCCTTCACCATATTGGGCCACCAATAAAACCTCTGCAACATCTCGAGGGTTCTCATACGACCAGGATGTCCTGCCAACTTGGAATCATGGACCCAGCAGAGTACACGCTCACGTAATCGACTTGGAATGACAGTCTTTCCGGCGGGTGCCATGGTGGTCACCGCTAGAGCTACACAGGCTGGATCAATAATATGTCTCGGGACATCAGGGATGTCTTCCGGTTCTAAGGACCTGGAGAGCGCATCTGCGCAGAGGTTTTTTGAGGCGGGTCGGTAGCGCAGTTCAAAATTAAATTGTTTAAAGAATAGTGCCCATCGGGCTTGCCTCGGATTCAAGAGTTGTGCTTCTTTTAAGTGTTTGAGATTTTTATGATCAGTGAAAATGGTAAATTTATGTTGCACCCCTTCCAGTCATGAGTGCCACTCTTGGAGGGCAAACTTGATGGCCAGGAGTTCCCGATCTCTGATTGTATAGTTCTGTTCTGCCGGCGAGAATTTGTGCGAATAAAATGAGCATGGTATCAATGTACCCTTAGGAGAAAATTGGCTTAGTACCGCTCCGGCTTCAATAGCGGACGCATCGACTTCTACGACAAATGGACGTCTTGGGTCTGGATGTCGCAGGCATGGACTGGAGCAGAAGACCTCTTTCAATGCATGAAAGGTGGCTTGCACTTTGGGAGTCCAAACACGGGTGTTCGCCCCTTTTTTTGTCATGGCGGTGAGTGGAGCGGCTAGGGTAGAATAATTGGCTATAAAGCTTCTATAATAGTGAAGCCAAGGAATCTCTGCAAGTATGGAGGCTGACTGGCTGGGGCCAATCCCGAATGCCTTGAAGTTTCTCTCAATCCATAGAAAATCCTCGATCGGAGATAATATACCCGAGGAAGGGCAGGTGGTTTTTCTCAAAAATGCATTTTTCCAGTTTGGCGTAGAGGTGGTTCTCTCTCAGGCATTGAAGTACGGTCTTGACATGAGCACGATGTGAGTCTAGATCCTTTGAGAAGATCAGGATGTCGTCCAGGTACATGACTACAAAGGAGTGTAGGAGATCTCAGAGAATTTCATTCATAAGACATTGAAAGACTGTGGGAGTGTTACAGAAGCCATCCCTAGAGTTGAACACGGTCTTTCAAATATCTTCCGGTTGGATGCGTACAAGATTGTACGCTCCCTGTAGATCCAACTTCGTGAAGATCCAAGCCTCTTGGAGGCGGTCAAACAGCTCACTGATGAGGGGCAACGGGTAGCGATCTTTTCAGGTTATGGTATTAAGCCCTCTGTAATCAATACAAGGGTGCAATCCTCCGTTCTTTTTCTTCGCAAAGAAAAAAACCTGTCCCTACAGGAGAGTTGGAGGGTCTAATGAACCCTTTTTCTAGGTTTTCTTTAATATACTCAAACATGGCTAACTATAGTTACCGTTCCATGTAAAGGCCTTTGCCTATCTGTTCTAAGTTAACTGTAAACTGATACGATGTGCAAACGGTTGTCAGTATAGAAAAAAATTCCAAATAAATAAATAAATCGCCCCTACATTGATGGCACTGCATTGGCTCCCTATACAATCAAGAATATATTATAAAGTTCTAACGATTAGATTCAATAACATTAATCCAGACAATAATGATCTGCTTGGAGTAACATTTAAACCACACATTCCTGCTCGAACTCTCAGATCACAAAATAAAGGCCTCTTAACAATCCCCACTATAAGACATTCTCATCTGACACAAACTAGAGACAGAGTAATTTCAACTGCTGGCCCGAAACTCTGGAATTCAATGCCTGAGGATCTAAGAATAACAACAGACAAAAAGAAATTTAAAAGTGACTTGAAAAATGGGCTTCTCCTGCACTTCAGCCTTGCCTTGCATTGGAGTTACTTGCTCCTGGAAGTCTCGTCTTCCAGCGCTCCATCAGGTCTTCATTCTTCATTGGAGCTCCATGTCTCATCTTGCTTCCTGAGTCTTCGTGGTTTCCTGATGTTCCATGTCTTCATGTTTCGAGGTTCCCAGTCCAGGCTTCCTGATGTTTCACTTCCTGATGTTCCAGGCTTCCTGATGTTCCACTTCCTGATGTTCCGAGGTTCCGCTCCTCCTTCACTCGTTCTGAGTCCTCCTGACCCTCTAGCTCCTTTGGTTCTCCAGATGACATCTTGTTGGGGTAAATCCATCCCGTCTGTCCCTGTTCCCGTCATTGGAGTTTCATCTCAGCTGGATTCCCTTCCTGCGCTTGTCCCAATCTCCGCATGGTCCGAGACCAGCCTCTTCAGGTTGTGTAGGGTGTGCAGTGGGACAGGGTGGTCCGCGACCAGTCCTGCGGGTGGACTGTGTAGGGCGCCCTGAAAGACAGTGCCAATGTCCGAACCTTCCCAGCTTCTTGTCTCATCCAAGAGTCTTCCAAGTTCCTCGTCTCGTCAAGAGTCTTCCAAGAGCCTCATCCACTTCCAGAGTCTTCTTGTCTCATCTTGAGTCTTCTGTGTCACAAGGCCTCCGTCTGCCCTCATCCTCAGTCCAGTCTGCTGCTTCTTGCCGATACCTAGCGGCAGGTCCGAAAGGGCTGGGAATGGTCGGAGGACTGTTCAATAACCAACATTGCGTTGTTGGTCTTCCAGAAGCATGCAGGTCCAGCAGAGGGTTAGACTTTGTCTTCACCCATGCTGGGACATGCCTCGCCAACCCTCGGTGCTGTCTTGGATTCATCTGGAATTGTGCTGAGGCCCAAGGGCACACATATTCCCCTCAAGTTGGGATCGCTCTCCTAGTGGTCCCTGACATAACAGACTGCAAGGCCTCTCAAGGCCTCCCGTAACATAACATTACTGAAATAGCCGTTTATGGATTTATCCTCTAGGAACTTATCCAAACCTTTTTTAAACCCAGTTACACTAACCACTGTAACCACATACTCTGGCAATGAATTCCAGGGCTTAACTATATACTGAGTGAAAAATAATTTCTTCGATTTGTTTTAAATGTGCTACTTGCTAACTTCATGGAATGCCTCCTAGTCCTCCTATTATCCGAAAGTGTAAATAACCGATTCACATCTACTCGTTCAAGACCTTTCATGATCTTAAAGACCTCCCATCTTACTTCTTAGACTTTTGGCATTAGAATACAAACATTTCAAAGTGTGTTTTTGTTTGTATTTACATTCTGCTTTTCAGTTGACAGGGATAAATTGGAATCTTTTAGCTCATGTAAGTTTTTAATTATAAGCACTTGGACTACTTTTATTATTAGTGGAACCTCTCTGCTGGGATGCCCTAACTCTAATGCATCATTAGTATTCTTTGAAGATACCTCCCTCTGAATCATGCGCTGCTGAGCCACTGTTGGCTTTCCCCTTTGTTCTAGTTTAAAAGCTGCTCTATCTCCTTTTTAAAGGTTAGTGTCAGCAGCCTGGTTCCACTTCTTCAGTAAAGACTCTCCCTTCCCCTAAAGGTTCCTCAGTTCCTTACAAAACTGAATCCCTCTTCCTTGCACCATCGTCTCATCCATGCATTGAGACTCTGGAGCTCTGCCTGCCTCTGAGGACCAGAACATGGAACAGGGAACATTTAAGAGAATGCTTCCTCGGAGGTTCTGGATTTCAGCTTTCTACCTAAAAGCCTAAATTTGGCTTTTAGAACCTCCCTCCCCCATTTTCCTATGTCGTTAGTGCCCACATGTACCACTACAGCCAGCTCCTCCCTAGCACTGTCCAAAATTCTATCTAGATGATGCATGAGATCCGCCACCTTCGCACCATGTAAGCATGTTACCAAGCGATCCTCATGCCCACCAGCTACCCAGCTTCTACATTCCTAATAATTCAATCACCAACTATGACGAACTACCTGACCCTTCCCTGCTTGGCAGAAGCCCTGGGAGACTCGGTGCAAGAGGACAATGCACCACCTGGAGAGCAGGTCCTTGCTACAGGATCATTTCCTGTTGCACCATGTTGATGCTCTCTGATCATAAAACCTTTCTCCTCCAAGGAAGCACCAGGGATGCCAGACTTGAGTTGGGACTTGGCTACTATGTCCCTGAAGGTCTCATCTATATACCCCTCTGTCTGCCTCAGCTCCTCAGGACTGCCACTCTACCCTCCAGAGATCAGACTCATTCTCTGAGAGGCAGGAGCTCTTTGCATCGGATGCATACGTACAATTTCTCATTGGCGGTAAAAAATCATACATGTGACACTCTATGCAAAAGACTGGGAGGCTCCCTTCTTGCTGCTGGACTGCTGCCTTCATCTTAAATTTGTTCAGTTCTTAATTATTAGGTTGCTATGGGTGTAGGAATGCATACAATTAGGGTCCTTTAAATGTATTAGTGTATTCACTTTAAAGGATAACACATTGAAATCTGGTAGTAACCTACAAGGGAATGATCAAACTCTTGATAAGGTATGGGGAATTTCTGAGTTTAAGTTAAAAGGCTGATTTTTTTTAATGTATTTTTTAAGTGTGAAAGTGACACCTGCCTATAAATTAAAGAATGAGCTAGGGATGGGTGGGTGAAGAGTGGGAGGGTTGGGAAAAACAAACACACAAACTTCTGTTTGTTGCCTGACTTTCTGACTTGCTATTTAAAACAAAACACATGAACACACTAAATAATATATCCCAATAGCTTACTTCTCCCCAATACTTTTGAGTTTTAAACATTTCTCCAAGCAGTATTTACTGATTCTTTCCAGCCACCAGCAAGATGATCCTTTCCTCTCAGTGCTCCCACTGGATTGTGAGGTACAGCTGGTAAAGGACCTGGATCATCTTGGGACCTCACCCCTGGAGAAGAATCCAGTTAACTAATAGGAACCACCATTAATTCCCCAGGACTCAAAGGAGATGGAGTAGGCATCTGTGTTGGGACTGGACCAGAGGGACTAGAGAGAGTGATAGCTCTCTATGAGTGAAGCCAAAAGAACTGGAGGCTTCAAGCTCACGTGGTCCCAACACTGAACTAGTAAAATTAAAAGTTTCTATGGATGGTTGGGTAAGTCGAGGGGTAGATTGAGACATAGGAGGGATGTATCTCAATGTACCTTTTCTCTTCTTGCCCATGTCAGGTGTAGAAACCCAGAAAATGCAATACAGACGTGCTTCCAAACCAGTTAGAAGGAGCGTGCCCTTTTGGTGCACGATTTTGGCATGCACCAGTGGCTGTGTGCCGCTGCATGCCTCACTCTTATCAACCAGGCTCTGGGATTTGCCGTGTTGTCAGCCAGCAGCAGCAGGTAGGTTCCCGGATGTTAGAAGGGGAACCCAGCAGAGAAAACCTCCTCATGCTCTCCCCTAGACAACAATTTGAAATTTTACCACATTCAAACCCTCTTTTAGCATAGAAATACTTTGAAAACAATATTAACAATTAATTTTTTTTTCTCTTTCATAGAATCTTAAGCTGAAACCAGCTATAAGTCAGGTAAGTACTGTGTCTGTAACTCCCCTTGTACTGTACTCTAACTGCGTCTGTTCTCTAAAGTAGTATTTTAGGAAATTGGTTCTTTGTTTTCTCTTTTAGGAACGTTTGGAACAGAGTCCCTTTGAGGTAGGTATTCTTGTCTTTTCTTTCCCTCTGTGTATGTTATTTGGGTTCCTCTCACTTTGTTTTAGCATTGTACTCAATAACATAAAATTAGTCTGGCCAGACCTAGCATGTGTGATTTCTCAGATGTGAGTGTCGCCACTCTTACCTCCAGTCCTTTTTCTTGCCAGAGTTCCGATGTGATGGCTCTATAGCAGGCATCTCCTGAGCGATAATTCTGGATGCGACAGACGTCCTCAAGGCGTCGAGTCAAGATGCACCGGGCATTAAACATAAGAACATAAGAATATGCCATACTGGGTCAGACCAAGGGTCCATCAAGCCCAGCATCCTGTCTCCAACTGTGGCCAATCCAGGCCATAAGAACCTGGCAAGTACCCAAAAACTAAGTCTATTCCATGTTACCGTTGTTAGTAATAGCAGTGGCTATTTTCTAAGTCAAATTAATTAATAGCAGGTGATGGACTTCTCCTATAAGAACATATCCATTCCTCTTTTAAACACAGCTATACTAACTGCACTAACCACATCCTCTGGCAACAAATTCCAGAGTTTAATTGTGCGTTGAGTAAAAAAGAACTTTCTCCGATTAGTTTTAAATGTGCCCCATGCTAACTTCATGGAGTGCCCCCTAGTCTTTCTATTATCCGAAAGAGTAAATAACCGATTCACATCTACCCATTCTAGATCTCTCATGATTTTAAACACCTCTATCATATCCCCCCTCAGCCGTCTCTTCTCCAAGCTGAAAAGTCCTAACCTCTTCAGCCTTTCCTCATAGGGGAGCTGTTCCAATCCCCTTATCATTTTGGTAGCCCTTCTCTGTACCTTTTCCATTGCAATTATTTCTTTTTTGAGATGTGGCGACCAGAATTGTACACAGTATTCAAGGTGCGGTCTCACCATGGAGCGATACAGAGGCATTATGACATTTTCCGTTTTATTCACCATTCCCTTTCTAATAAATCCCAACATTCTATTTGCTTTCTTGACTGCCGCAGCAGACTGAACTGACGATTTCAATGTGTTATCCACTATGACGCCTAGATCTCTTTCTTGGGTTGTAGCACCCAATATGGAACCCCACATTGTGTAACTATAGCATGGGTTATTTTTCCCTATATACATCACCTTGCACTTATCCACATTAAATTTTATCTGCCATTTTGATGCCCAGTTTTCCAGTCTCACAAGGTCTTCCTACAATTTATCACAATCTGCTTGTGATTTAACAACTCTGAACAATTTTGTATCATCTGCAAATTTGATTATCTCACTCGTCGTATTTCTTTCCAGATCATTTATAAATATATTGAAAAGTAAGGGTCCCAAAACAGATCCCTGAGGCACTCCATTGCCCACTCCCTTCCACTGAGAAAATTGTCCATTTAATCTTACTCTCTGTTTCCTGTCTTTTAGCCAGTTTGTAATCCACGAAAGGACATCGCCACCTATCCCATGACTTTTTACTTTTCTTAGAAGCCTCTCATGAGGAAATTTGTCAGACGCCTTCTGAAAATCCAAGTATACTACATCTACCGGTTCACCTTTATCCACATGTTTATTAACTCCTTCAAAAAAGTGAAGCAGATTTGTGAGGCAAGTCTTGCCTTGAGTAAAGCCATGCTGACTTTGTTCCATTAAACCATGTCTTTCTATATGTTCTGTGATTTTGATGTTTAGAACACTTTCCACTGTTTTTCCTGGCACTGAAGTCAGGCTAACTGGTCTGTAGTTTCCCGGATCGCCCCTGGAGCCCTTTTTAAATATTGGAGTTATATTTGCTATCCTCCAGTCTTCAGGTACAATGGATGATTTTAATGATAGGTTACAAATTTTTACTAATAGGTCTGAAATTTCATTTTTTAGTTCCTTCAGAACTCTTGAGTGTATACCATCCGGTCCAGGTGATTTACTACTCTTCAGTTTGTCAGTCAGGTCTACCACATCTTCTAGGTTCACCGTGATTTGATTCAGTCCATCTGAATCATTACCTATGAAAACCTTCTCCAGTACAGGTACCTCCCCAACATCCTCTTCAGTAATCACTGAAGCAAAGAAATCATTTAATCTTTCCACTATGGCCTTATCTTCTCTAAGTGCCCCTTTAACCCCTCGATCATCTAATGGTCCAACTGACTCCCTCACAGGCTTTCTGCTTCAGATATATTTTAAAAAGATTTTACTGTGAGTTTTTGCCTCTACGGCCAACTTCTTTTCAAATTCTCTCTTAGCCTGTCTTATCAATGTCTTACATTTAACTTGCCAACATTTATGCATTATCCTATTTTCTTCTGTTGGATCCTTCTTCCAATTTTTGAATGAAGATCTTTTATTTATTTATTTATTTAGAATTTTTTTTGTATACCGACAACCGTTTGCACATCGTATCGGTTCACAAAGAACTTAGAACTAAGACAGGAAAGCTGTCTTTTAGGCAAAGCCTTTACAAGGAACATGGATAACATAAAAACGCATAAGAGATTAGACAGGTACATGAATAGTAGCAGGGGTAGGGAATGAAAGGTGCTAGGAGAAAAACATTTTGAGCTAGGTGCAGCTTTTTTTTGGAGCTTTTGGCTAAAATAGCTTCTTTCACCTCCCCTTTTAACCATGCCGGTAATCGTTTTGCCTTCTTTCCACCTTTCTTAATGTGTGGAATACATCTGGACTGTGCTTCTAGAATGGTATTTTTTAACAATGACCACGCCTCTTGCACATTTTTTACTTTTGTAGCTGCTCCTTTCAGTTTTTTTCTAACTATTTTTCTCATTTTATCAAAGTTTCCCTTTTGAAAGTTTAGCACGAGAGCCGTGGATTTGCATACTGTTCCTCTTCAAGTCATTAATTCAAATTTGATCATATTATGATCACTATTGCCAAGCGGCCCCACCACCGTTACCTCTCTCACCAAGTCCTGTGCTCCACTGAGAATTAGATCTAAAATTGCTCCCTCTCTCGTCGGTTCCTCAACCAATTGCTCCATAAAGCTATCATTTATTCCATCCAGGAATGTTATCTCTCTAGCGTGTCCCGATGATACATTTACTGAGTCAATTTTGGGGGAATTGAAGTCTCCCATTCTTACCACACTACCAATTTGGTTAGCTTCCCTAATTTCCATCTCACTGTCCATCTCACCATCTTGACCAGGTGGACGGTAGTATACTCCTATCACTATAGTCTTCCCCGACACACAAGGGATTTCTACCCATAAAGATTCAATTTTGCATTTAGTCTCATGCAGGATGTTTATCCTGTTGGACTCTATGCCATCCCAGACATGAAGTGCCACACCGCCTCCCGGGTGCTCCTCTCTGTCATTGTGATATAATTTGTACCCCGCTATAGCACTGTCCCATTGGTTAATGGCTATCCTCCTTCCACCATTTCTCTGAGATGCCAATTAAGTCTATGTCATCATTCAATGCTAAATACTCGCACCTGAATCCCCCTGGACTCTATTATATCCAATTTCACGGCGCATCCACTATATGACCTTCATAATAGGCATCATTGTGCGGTAACACGTACCTTTTTCCACTCTGCCTTATTTTTCATCATTGGTCAGTCCACGGACACGGACACAGACACGGAAAGGCAATGTGAGGAGTTGACACATTGCCATTGACCATCGGATGTGAAAACCTTGGGCTGGAAGAAATTCAATAAGAAATATTTGGATTTCAAGATAAGCAACGATACTATTAATAGTTTGGCTAAGCAAATTTATGGGAAAAAATTTTAATACACAGAGCACTTGAGCACTAGCAAAAAATGTAAAAATCATGTTATGGACTGACCAATGATTAAAAATAAGGCAGAGTGGAAAAAGGTACGTGTTACCGCACAATGATGCCTATTATGAAGGTCATATAGTGGATGCACCGTGAAATTGGATGTAATAGAGTCCAGGGGGATTCAGGTGCGAGTATTTGGTGTTCATTGACCCCCAGCTCAAATGTTCATTGAGTTATCGATCTAGGGGTTATAGTTGATCATTCAATGCTATACATTCTAATTCTCCCATCTTACTTCTTAGACTTCTGGCATTAGCATATAAACATTTCAAAGTTTGTTTTTTGTTTGTATTTTCATTCTGCTTTTTAATTGATAGGGATAAGTTAGAATTTTTTAGCTCAGGTGAGATTTTAGTTACAGGCACTTGAACTACTTTTCCTATTATTGGAACCTCACTGTCGGGATGCCCTAATTCTAATGCATCATTAGTATCCTTTGAAGATACATCTCTCCGAACCATGCACTGTTGAGCTTCTATCGGCTTTCCCCTTTGTTCTAGTTTAAAAGCTGCTCTATCTCCTTTTTAAAGGTTAGCGCCAGCAGTCTGGTTCCACCCTGGTTAAAGTGGAGCCCATCCCTTCGGAAGAGACTCCCCCTTCCCCAAAAGGTCCCCCAGTTCCTAACAAAACTGAATCCCTCTTCCTTGTACCATCGTCTCATCCACGCATTGAGACTCCGGAGCTCTGCCTGCCTCTGGTGACCTGCACGTGGAACAGGGAGCATTTCAGAGAATGCTACCCTGGAGGTTCTGGATTTAAGCTTTCTACCTAAGAGCCTAAATTTGGCTTCCAGAATCTCCCTCCCACATTTTCCTATGTCGTTGATGCCCCTCATGTACCACGACAGCTGGCTCCTCCCCAGCACTGTCTAAAATCCTATCTAGGTGACGCATGAGGTCCGCCACCTTCGCACCAGGTAGGCATGTTACCAGGCGATCCTCATGCCCACCAGCCACCCAGCTATCTACATTCCTAATAATCGAGTCACCAACTATGACGGCTGACCTAACCCTTCCTCCTGGGCAGTAGGCCTTGGGGAGATATCCTCAGTGCGAAAGGACAATGCATCACCTGGAGAGCAGGTCCTTGCTACAGGATCCTTTCCTGCTGCACCCGGTTGATGCTCTCCAATCATGAGACCTTCTTCCTCCAAGGCAGCACCAGGGCTGCCAGTCTGAAGTTGGGACTTGACTACTATGTCCCTGAAGGTCTCATCTATATATTCCTCTCTGTCTGCCTCAGCTCCTCCAGGTCTGCCATTCTAGGCTCCAGAGATCGGACTCGTTCTCTGAGAGCCAGGAGCTCTTTGCATTGCATGCACATGTACAACTTCTCACCGGTGGGTAAAAAATCATACATGTGACACTCGATGCATCAGTGTCCTCACGTCTTGGTGTACCAACTGCCTGACTGTACAAAATCAATAATAAAGCCTACCTCCCTGGCACTGGGAATCTACTGCCAGTTAAATGACTTGCTAGTGAGGTGTCCAACAGCTTGTTGAAACTGGGTATCTAGATATAGAAAACCTGGGATCACCTTTCCAGCCTTATGGAGCATTGTGGTGGTCACTATCCTGAGGTAGGGGATCGAGTCTCTGGGACAGTGAGCTGGAAGCACAAGACAACTGCAGGGCTAGTACCAGCCTGAGGACACTCCACATTAGCAAACCAATGTCCAGATACAAGTTGTACTACAAAATAAAAACAGTTTACTGTAGAATCCTCAGAATAAAACAAAATGACATACTCCAGTGGATGCAGAAAATTAAATAAAATCACAGATCCAGAAAATGTTCAACGCCTTCCTCTTTACTTCTCTTCTTTTGGTAACAGTTACTTCTTCTACTAACACAGTATCTCTTTCTACTTTGTTTCTTTTCTTTGCTCAGTTCTTTCCCAAGCTTAGCCTGGACCTCCCTTCCTTCCCAGTATTTAGAAAAATATTTATTCACGCAGTCCTGTTCAGCTCAAGGAGAAATTCCATTTGGGGCAGCAGACAGGAGCCCACCGAACCCTGTAACAAGTCGCTGCTGGTATAGATTTTCTTCCTGATCCAGCCAGATGGCCTACAGCAGTTAAGCACCATTTTTTTTTCTTTAAAGGCTCCAAGCTGTATTGCAAACACTCTATTTCTTCTCTTCAGGTTTTCTGAGTTTTTTGGCGAAAATCTCTGCCTCACTCCTTCTACTCCCTTCTGTAACCCTGGGAGGGATCAGCTTCAACCTCTCTGTCTTTCCAAATCTGGAGCAGCCCCAAGCTCAGTAGAGCCACGGTTTTTATCACTTCTCCACACGGATCAAGCCCCTAGGGCAGTGGTCCCCAAACCTGTCCTGGAGGGCCACCAGCCAGTCGGGTTTTTGGGATATCCTCAGTGAGTATGCATGAGAGAAAATTTGCATGCACTGCCTCCATAACATGCACATTTTCTCTCATGCATATTCATTGAGGATATCCCAAAAACCCGACTGGCTGGTGGCCCTCCAGGACAGGTTTTGGGGACCACTGCCCTAGGGGATGTGCCCCCTTGTCCTTCAAGAAGGGCATGTAACACCCTCTGAGCAACAGATGCCCTAATGCCCTGAAAAGGTCTTACTCTGGCTCCAGGATAACTTCTTGCTCTCTGCACATCCTGTGCCCTGCTAGCAAATGGTTCACACTTTTTAAATTTTTTTTTAAGATCTCCCATCAGGGAAAACCTCCATTATATCATGCAACCTGTTAGCACTGTTAACTTCTGTACACTCTTGTGGCATAAGGGCCACATAGAAAATAAACAGGTAATCAAAAATACCCTGTCTTTAATGGTACCTTAGGGAAACAGCACTCACTCTGCCTCACAACCTCCCCTCTTCCCTCAAACAGGGAAAATAGAACCACGTTCCTGTTCAGTTCTTACAATTAACTATCCTGTCCCCTTACCTTGACACTGGGCACAGGAGTCACTTGGAATTAAACTCACTTTTTTTCCTCTTTTTCTTCTTTCAAACCCCTCAGTCACAGGTGTTACCAGTTCCTGTGGCTGTTCCCCCTGTGGTGCAGACTGGCTCCACCAAAACATGTTTCTGAAGTATGGCAGAGCTGGTGAACAGCGCTTCTACTTCTCCTAGAACCTTCTCTCTTTCTGCCCAAATTTCCACATGAAAAACCTTTTCCCTGAGAACAAATACTCTGACATCATACTAATGGAGCCAATGCAATACAGTACGCTCAGCCGAGCGCACTGTTTAACCCACTGTCGGACGCGGGTTAAATAGGCGCTAATCCACCCCCTAATGCAATAGGTGTTGCGACTGTCGCTGCCTGATGTCTCCACTACGCCCACCTTACCTCTTTGGCGACTTTGCTTGATGGAAGTTTGGCTGCCATGGCGTCATCTTGCCGACCTCCTCCGGCATCCCCGGACTGGCTAGACACTGCACTGCGTGCGGCCCCCGACTGAAGTACCAGCAGTGGCACGAACCTCAGGGGCGTCCCCCTGAGATGACATCATCCTCACCGGATACTTAAGGTCTCTGAATTCGCTAACTAATTGAGTTAGCAAAGGAAAGGTTTACCTAGCTTCCTCCAGGTATCGCTGCGGATGGGATTCGCTCTCTGCATACCTTGCTACTCTGCCTGCTCGGACTTTACCAGAGGTACTCACTCCTCGGGGGCCTCACTCTCTCTCTCTTGTTTTTCAGGTCGCAGTCTGGAACCGGTACTCGCTCCTCGAGGGCCCACGTTCCCAGACTTGCTACTGAATACCACTTCTGCCAGGAAGTCTTCACTGCCTACAACACCAGTGAGTTACCATCTCCTCGAGGGCCTATTCATTTCCAGCTCCTGGGCTGCTTCTAAGAGACTATTGTGTGAGTGTTTGTTTGTTTGTTTGTTTGTTTATTTATTTATTTATTTATTTAACAGTTTTTCTATACCGACATTAAAATACACATCATGTCGGTTTACATGATAACAAAAAGGTGGAAATTACAAAAAACAGGGGGGGGGGGGAAGATGGGAGGTTAAGAGTAACTGGGGGTCGGGAGGAGACCCCAACAAGTAGGAGGAGAGAAACGAGAGGAACAGTAACATCTAAGTAACAAGGATAACTATGGTTCAAGGGAAGAGTATATTGTTATATATATATATATATACAGGGGGTGAATATACAAGGGGTAAATATACAGGGTGAGGGGGGGTAGTGAGGAAACTGGGGAGTCAAAGGAGGTTAATCCGGGAAGGCTTGATGAAAGAGCCACGTTTTTAGTAGTTTTCTAAATTTGAGAGGGCAGGGTTCCATGCGAAGACTGGGTGGTAGGTCATTCCAACGCGTGGGGCCGGCGATAGAGAAAGCACGCTTTCTTGTAACTGAGAGGTGGGCTTTTTTAAGGGGGGGATGAGCAGGGTACATTTATGGATTTTTCTGGTAGGGCGGGAGGATTGTGTGGGTTGGAGGGGTTCATTGAGCCAGGAGGAGTTGTGTTTGTAGATAGCTTTGTGTAAGATGGTGAAGGTTTTGAACAGGATGCAGAAGGAGATGGGGATCCAATGTAGGCTTTTAAGGACAGGGGTAATGTGCTCAGATTTACTTGTGTTACTAATGATCCTTGCTGTGGCATTTTGCAAGATCTGGAGAGGTCTGATGGTGGAGGAAGGAAGGCCAAGATAGAGGAAATTGCAGTAATCTAGCTTAGATGTGAGTGTGGCATGAATGACAGTTTTGAAGTCATGGGTGTGTAGGAGTGGCTTGAGCTTTTTCAGGACTGAGAGCTTGTAGAAACCTCCCTTAATAACAGAGGTGATGTGGTTTTTGAGGTTCAGATGAGGATCGATAAGGACCCCTAAATTTCGAACTGAGGGTTGCGAGAGGAGGGATGTGGTCAGAGGGTCAGTGGGAGTGGCCAGTTTAAATGTGTGGTGGTTGTGAATGAGGAGTAGTTCGGTTTTGGTAGAGTTGAGGGCAAGTTGCATTGAGGTGAGTAAGGTGTTGATGGCAGAAAGGCAGTTTTCCCAGAAACATAGAGTGGCAGCAAGAGAGTCGCAGGTGGGAATAACGATCTGGATGTCGTCAGCGTAAATATAGAATTTGAGTCCAAGTTCTGTTAGAAGATGACAGAGGGGGAGGAGGTAAATGTTAAATAGTGTCGAGGACAGGGAAGAGCCCTGGGGTACACCATGAGAGAGAGTGAAGCGTGAGGATTCAGAGGAGACACGTTTTATTTTTTTATTTTTATTTATTTAAGGTTTTTATATACCGGCAATCATGAGAACATATCTTGCTGGTTTACATGAAACGGGAGTGCATTAAATACATCAAACTAGAACTGAGGTGACCGAAGGTACAGTTACAATTAACAAGGGTAGCAAAACTTGGTGAAGAGGAAGAAATAGGAAAGAATAAATGGTTAAACGATATACAAGTCAAATTACAAGTTATGTGCAAATAGCATGATTAATGGCTGAATGTTTTAGAGGAGTCCTTGGATTGTGTCCTTGGATTGTGTCATTAAATTGTGCTGGGAAAGCTTGCTTGAATAACCAAGTCTTAAGTCTTTTCCTAAAAGTTAGGAGGCAGGGTTCTAGTCTGAGATCTGTGGGTAAGGAATTCCACAGAAGGGGGCCAGCTGTGGAGGTGGCGCGATCTCTTAGGGTAATGTGTCTAGTCGTTTTCGCAGGGGGAACTTGGAGTGTGCCTCTATAAACATCTCTGGTAGGTCTTGTCGAGTTGTATACTTGGAGAGGGAATTGAAGATCGAGGGAAGTGCATTGATGTATAGTTTTGAAAATGATACATATGGCTTTGTACATGATACGGAAGTATACGGGTAGCCAATGTAGCTCTTTCAGGATGGGTGATATGTGGTTTCTTTTTCTTGTGCCTGTCAGTAGTCGGGCTGCTGAATTTTGCACCATCTGTAATGGTTTGGAATAGGAAGAAGGCAGACCTAGCAATAGGGAATTGCAATAGTCTAATTTTGAAAAAATGACTGCCTGGATGATCGTTCTGAAGTCTTGAGCATGCAAGAGAGGTCTTATCCTTTTCAAAACCTGGAGTTTAAAGAAGCAGTCTTTGGTTGTTTTGTTGATGTGTGCCTTGAAGTTTAGCCGGTTGTCCAATAACACTCCTAAGTCTCTAACTTGTGTGGTATGTAGGTTGGTAGGAAGAGCAATGTTAGGTGTATTGTTCTCAGGAGAGATGAGTAGGATTTCTGTCTTGGAGGAATTTAAGATGAGGTGAAGGCTGTTGAGTAGTTGTTTGATTTTTTGGTGGCATGATTCCCAGTAGTCAAGAGTTTTAGAGTATGAGTCTTTCATGGGGATGATGATTTGAATATCATCTGCGTATAGGAAGTACTTTAGATTGAGGTCAGTGAGAAGTTGGCAGAGAGGAAGCAGGTAAATATTGAATAGAGTCGGAGATAATGAAGAACCTTGTGGGACTCCTATGGCCGAGTCAAATCTTGAGGATTCCTTGTTTTGGAGTTTAACTTTGTAACCTCTGTTATTGAGAAAGGTTTTGAACCAAGATAGGACGGTGCCGCAGATTCCTATGGACGACAACTGGTTTAGGAGGATGGAGTGGTTGACAGTGTCGAACGCTGCGGATAGGTCTAACAAGATCAATAGGAAAGAGTTTCCTTTGTCGAGGCCCAGTAAGATATGGTCTGTCAGCGAGGTGAGGAGGGATTCTGTGCCTCGATTTTTTCGGAAGCCGTGTTGTGGGGTGAAGAGAAGACTGTTGTCTTCGATAAAATCTGAGAGTTGAGAGTTCACTAGTTTTTCCATGATCTTGGCGATGAATGGGAGGTTAGCTATGGGGCGGAAATTGTTAGGGTCCTTCGGGTCTAGGTTAGGTTTCTTTAGGAGCGGTGAGATTGAGGCCATTTTGAGATCATCTGGGAAGGTTCCTTGGGCTAGAGAGCAGTTGATGATATTTTTCAATGAGGTGGCTATTGTGTCTGGAACAGATAGAAGTAGTTTGGAGGGGATGTGGTCTGCAGGATGAGACGAAGGTTTCATTCTTCTCAGGATGGTTTGTATTTCCGTGGAAGAGACGGGTTCAAAGGTGTTTAAGCTGACGTTTTTGTGGGCAGGTTGTTGATATGTCTGGAGGTCGGCTGTATTGGAAGGCAGTTGTGTTAGGAGATTGGTGATTTTATCTTGGAAAAACTGAGCGAGTTCTTCCGCTTTGGGTTGTGCCATGTTGCCGGGGATTTCTCGCGGAATGGTTTGAGTGAGGCTGGAGACATAAGCGAAGAGGGCTTTGGCGTCAAAGACCAGGTTGTGAATCTTAGAAGCATAATAGTCTTTTTTTGATTTTGAAGTGAGGGATTTGTACTGGTATAGTGTGGATTTGTATGAAAAGATGGTGATGTCACAAGGGGTTTTGCGCCAAGTCGCTTCTTTTTTTCTTAAACTTTGTTTTAGTTTTCTGAGTTCATTAGTGGACCAAGGTTGTCTGTTGGATGCATTGGTGTGAGATTTTTTTGTAGTTGAAGGACAGAGCTTGTTGGCTATGTTTTCTGTATGTTGTTCCAGGAGCGAATGGCAGTGTTCGGGTCGGTGAGGTCTAATAGGGGGAGCTGTGAGACCAATTGGTTGTTAAGGTCTTCTGGTGAGCATCGCCTCTTGTAGTGGAATGAAGGAGAGGGGATGTAGGGAGTGTTGGATTTTTTCAGCGTGAATGAAGTAGAGATGAGAGTGTGGTCTGACCATGGAACCTTTTTGTTCTTCAGATTGGATGTAGTCGTAATGCCCTTGTTGACGAAAATCAAGTCCAGAGTGTGACCCGCTTTGTGTGTGGGTTCGTTGACTAGTTGTTGGAATCCCATAGCAGACAGGGCTGTGATGAGTGTTACGCAGCTGTTAGATGGTGAGGGAATGTCTATGTGCAGATTGAAATCTCCTAAAATGATTGCTGGGGTATCCAGGTTGATGAGCATGGTGGTGATTTCAAGGATGGGGGAGACATTGGATTCTAGGAGTCCCGGGGGGGCGTAGACAAGAAGGATTTGAAGATGTTGTGAGGTGAAGAAGCCGACTTCCAGTTTAGAGTTAGAGCTGAAAGTATGTTGGGAGAAGTTGAGGCTTTTTTTGGTAGCCAGAAGGATACCACCTCCTCTTTTTTTCAGTCTCGGGAGTTAAAAGAAATCATAGGTTTGTGTAGGTAGTTGGTTTATTAAAGCTGTATCTGAGGGCTTAAGCCATGTTTCGGTAACTGCACAGATATCTGGCTTGGCGTCGGTGAGATATTCATTGAAAATTAGGGATTTCTTCGTTAGAGATTGTGCATTGAAAAGAGAGAGTGAGAAGAGGGAGAGGCCTAGAAGCTGGGTGATTGGTGTAATCAAGATAGGGGTGAGGGTTTTTAAGTTATTGTGAAGGGCTCGTCTGGTAGATGTTCTTTTAGGTAGGAGGCGGTGTTGTAGAGTTGGTATTGGAAGAGCAAGAGACATTGTGGATGGTTAGCTGGCTGGCGCAGAGTGTAGGCGGATGGCAGATGGGAGGATAGGCTGGGATTAGGAGATAAATAATTGGTTGGTTAGTGCTCTGGAAGAACGCTGGAAGGTTGCTTGCTGAATGGGTGCAGACTGGTTGGTTGCTGAAAGGGTGCAGACTGGTTGCTTGCTGAGTGCTTGCTGAGAGGGTGCAGACTGGATGCTTGCTGAGAGGGCGCAGACTGGATGCTTGCTGAGTGCTTGCTGAGAGGGCGCAGACTGGATGCTTGCTGAGTGCTTGCTGAGAGGGCGCAGACTAAAGGGCGCAGACTGGTTGCTTGCTGAATGGGCGCAGACTGGTTGGTTGCTGAGAGGGCGCAGACTGGATGCTTGCTGAGTGCTTGCTGAGAGGGCGCAGACTGGATGCTTGCTGAGTGCTTGCTGAGAGGGTGCAGACTGGTTGCTTGCTGAAAGGGCGCAGACTGGTTGCTTGTTGAAAGGGTGCAGACTGGTTGCTTGTTGAAAGGGTGCAGACTGGTTGCTTGCTGAGTGCTTGCTGAGAGGGCGCAGACTGGTTGCTTGCTGAGAGGGCGCAGACTGGATGCTTGCTGAGAGGGCGCAGACTGGTTGCTTGTTGAAAGGGTGCAGACTGGTTGCTTGCTGAGTGCTTGCTGAGAGGGCGCAGACTGGATGCTTGCTGAGAGGGCGCAGACTGGTTGCTTGCTGAGAGGGTGCAGGATGGTTGATTACTTAGAGGGCGCTGTATGGGCGCTGGATGGTTGCTTGGCGGAAGAGAGCTGGAAGGACGTGAGCATGTTGGATGCTGGTTGAGCTCTAGTGCGGTATTGGTGTGAAAACTGCTCGGGGAAGCGAGGGTCGAAACGAAGGGGCGAAACAAAGGGGCAGGCCCCTTTGTCGTGCTCCTTCGTGCGCGCGACGCCCGGCGCGCGACGCCAGGGAGAATGGTGGTTTAAATACCCCGCCGGTCGCACCTGTGACGTCACCGCCGCGACGTTTTTTGTGGGCGGTTCGGGGCGAAGGCTCGCGGCTCGGCTCGGGGCCTACTGGCAGCGTGGGCTCGTGGTCCGGGTCGAGGCCGGCTGGAGGCGAGGGTTCGCGGCTCCGATCAAGGCCGGCTGGAGGCGGAGGATCGCGGCCTTTCAGGTAAGTAAGCAGCTGGAGAGAAGGGCCGGCGATCGGCGAGGGAGCCCGATCGGGGCGAGCGGAACAGGAGGCCTTACCCCGATGGGCTTCAGCGCCGATCGCGCAGGCCAAGTTCACCGCTGGAGCCCCGTGGATCGAAAGGAGGATGAAGAGGAGAGCGGCGGTTTAAATACCCCGCCGGTCGCACCTGTGACGTCACCGCCGCGACGTTTTTTGTGGGCGGTTCGGGGCGAAGGCTCGCGGCTCGGCTCGGGGCCTACTGGCAGCGTGGGCTCGTGGTCCGGGTCGAGGCCGGCTGGAGGCGAGGGTTCGCGGCTCCGATCAAGGCCGGCTGGAGGCGGAGGATCGCGGCCTTTCAGATAAGTAAGCAGCTGGAGAGAAGGGCCGGCGATCGGCGAGGGAGCCCGATCGGGGCGAGCGGAACAGGAGGCCTTACCCCGACGGGCTTCAGCGCCGATCGCGCAGGCCAAGTTCACCGCTGGAGCCCCGTGGATCGAAAGTTTAACGGAGAAAGTTTAACGGAGAAGCATCTGTTGGATAGATAGGATTTAAACCATAGGAGTGCAGTACCAGAAATGCCAATGTCGATTAGGCGGGCAATGAGGAGGTCGTGGCTTATGGTGTCAAAGGCGGCGGATATGTCGAGGAAGGCAATGAGGAAATTGTGTCCGTGGTCGAGGCTGGTGAGGAGGAAGTCTGTAAGGGATAGGAGGAGGGTTTCGGTACTCAAATTTTTGCGAAAACCGAACTGTGCTGTGTGGAGTATGTTGTAGTCCTCAAGGAATGACGTGAGCTGTGTATTGACTACCTTCTCCATGATTTTCGAAATGAAAGGAAGATTGGAGATGGGACGGTAGTTCGTAGGGTCTTTGGGGTCTAGAGAGGGCTTCTTGAGCAGGGGCTTGACTATCGCATGTTTAAGGGGGTCAGGGATGGAACCTGTGGAGAGGGAGCAGTTGATTAGGTCAGCTAAGGGAGGCGCAATGGTATTGGGGATGGAAATGAGATTTTTAGTGGGTATAGTGTCAGAGGGGTGGGATGCGGGCTTGGATTTTTTAATTATAGCCTCAATTTCCTTGGGTGTGGTGAGTTCTAAGGAGTCGAGGGCGGAGGGATTATGGGGGGTTGTGAGGGGGTGGGGGGTTGTGGGGGGAAAACGGAGGAGTATGTTGGCGATTTTATTATGGAAGAAAAGAGCAAGTTCTTCGCATTTCGTGCTGGTGTCATCTTCAGTAACTTTGGGGGTGAGGGTGTTGGTAAGGGTTGCCACGTAGGAGAAAAGGGCTTTGGGGTTGAAGGTGTAATGGTGGATTTTGGAGGAGTAATAGTCACGTTTGGTGTTTTGTATGGCTAAGCGATATGTGTGTAGGAGAGATTTATAGTAGATGGAGCGCTGTGGAGTGGGGTCTTTACGCCAAGCTCTTTCTTTCTTTCTAAGGTCGTGTTTCAGGTTGTGAAGTTCTGTGGTGTACCAGGGTTTAAGACTGGAGTGGGGGGTGCATTGTTGTCGAGTGATAAGGGGACAGATTTTGTCAGCTATGTCTTGGGTGGTCTTGACCCAGGAGGTGAGGGCAGTGTCAGGTGAAGAGAGGTCGAGATTAGCCAGGGAGTCGGAGAGGGCTGTGGAGAGCTCATCCGATGAGCATGCTTTACGGTATGTGAAGGAGGTGTTGGTGAGAGGGGGGTTGCAGGAGAGGGATGTGTCAAAGGTGAGGCGGGTCTCAATGAGGGCATGGTCGGACCATGGTACAGGGGTGCAGGTAGGGGGAGAAGGGACGTGAATTAGGGATGTGAATATTTTTTTGACGATTTAAAATATCGTCCGATATATTTTAAATCATCAAAAATCGTTAGAGGCGATATATAATAGGAATTCCCCCGATTTATCGTCAAAAATCGTAAATCGGGGGAAGGGGGAGGGCGGGAAAACCGGCACACTAAAACAACCCTAAAACCCACCCCGACCCTTTAAAATAAATCCCCCACCCTCCCGAACCCCCCCAAAATGTCTTAAATTACCTGGGGTCCAGTGGGGGGGTCCCGGTGTGATCTTCCACTCTCGGGCCACGGGTGCGTTGATAGAAATGGTGCCGGCGCTACCTTTGCCCTGTCATATGACAGGGCAAAGGTAGCGCTGGCGCCATTTTGGTTCCTGTCCCTCAACGTCACGAGCGTAGGAGATCGCTCCCGGATCCCCGCTGGACCCCAGGGACTTTTGGCCAGCTTGGGGGGGCTTCCTGACCCCCACAAGACTTGCCAAAAGTCCAGCGGGGGTCCGGGAACGATCTCCTGCACTCGAATCGTGTTGCCGTATTGCAAAATGGCGCCGGCCCTACGGCCATATGGCCAGCGCCATTTTGCACTACAGCAATATGGCCATACGGCCGGTGCCATTTTGCAATACTCGGGCCTCCCGAACCCCCTCATTTTGGGGGGGTTCGGGAGGGTGGGGGATTTATTTTAAAGGGTCGGGTGGGTTTTAGGGTTGTTTTAGTGTGCCGGTTTTCCCGCCCTCCCCCGATTTACACGATATTTAAAAAAACAAAACCGCGACGATCCGATTCCCTCCCCCCCCAGCCAAAATCGATCGTTAAGAGGATCGATCACACGATTCCCATCTCTAACGTGAATATAGGAATTGGTGAAAATGAGATCAAGGGTGTGTCCCATTTTGTGTGTGGGGTTGTTACCATGAAGGTTCTGTTCCTGAACTCTGCATACTCTGCCTACTCACTATATTCAGTTTCTCTTCAGCTCAGTTATCCAGGATCGCTGTTCCAGTATTTGAGGGACTACAGCCCAGCCGGGCATTCCAACTCACTACTGCCACCTCTGGTGGTTCAATATACTGTTTAATAAAAGAACTAGTGTGTGTCTGTCTCCATACTCTGAGCCTGACCGGTGGTCCCTCTTGGGATCTTCCCCCGGGGGGCGTGGTCATCTGCCACCGGCCCAAGGATCCACCCACAACTATCTCAAACACCAACAATAGGGGGATTAGCGCCTATTTAACGAGCGTTCAACTCGGAGTGAATGAGTTAGCGCTAATCACATGCAAATGCATGTGAATGAGGCTATTACTCATTCACTGCAAATGCCGAGTTTATCGGTGTCGGTGTTCATAACCGGCAGACTGCAGTTATGAAAACTGATGCCGAGTTTACTGCAGCCGGCACAGTCTGAGATGCACATTTATTTTTTTGCGTTTGCAGTGAATGAGTAATAGCCTCATTCACATGCATTTGCGAATTGCATGGCGCTCCCCTTGCATTGGCCCCTAAGTACTGCCAGTTTTAAAAGTTGTCATGTACCTCATCCCTGATCCTATACACCTGTTCCATATCACATGTATAAAAAAATAAGTGTAGGGTGGTTCAGTGGGCTGGATACTTTATACCCATGGTGTTCTTACACTGGGTATCTCACTTGCAAAAGTCATGAGGCCAGCCCTTATGCTTTTGCGTTTGCTGCAGGAGATAGAAAGTGCTCTGCAGGTAAAACCTGGCATGGATTCCTACATAAACTGTAGCCATGGCACAGGGGCATTCTTTGCTACATGTGATGGGACTAATCCTGAGCATCTCATAACTGAACTGGCCCATTCAATTAATTTTAAATAGTTTCTCCCCTAGGGGCTGCGCTGGCTTGCCTCCCAGGTTTTCCCTTTAACTAAGCACACTCTCATACACAGCAGGGGCTTACCCAGAGCCTCTTCCTGTCACAGTGTATTCAGGGCAATGGGGGTCCTTATCACCGCAGGGGTTTGTCCAGAGCCTTTGTACCTCTGACTTTTATTTTATTTATTTTTACATTTTTTCTTTGTTTTCCCTTTATATTTTTTCTTTTCTTCCCCCATGGTGCTCACAAGACCCCCATCCCTTTAAAGAGTTTCTGAGTTATGACATCACTCCAACATGGTGAGAGCATTCTCAAGGCTTCCCGACACTTTTCCTGCTCTCCGTGCTAGCTCTGTGCTGCTAAGAGCAGCGGCAGGGCCTCCTTTTCATTGCCAAGGCTGACAAATAGAGCCACAGCAGGAAGGCAGTGCTTTATCTGCTCCCCCCTCCCCCTCCCCGAGGCAGGAGGGATGGCTGGAAGCAGAGGAAGGCCTTCCCTGTGGCTGATGAGCAGTGCTTTTCACTGACTTTGAATAGCAGGAAGAAAGGGCAGCCATCCCGCAGCAGCTGATGGCAGCCGTTACCTTTCCTGTTCCAACCTTTGGCAGAGGGCACCTTCTCCAGCCAGTCCATCCCAGAGGGCATCTTTAGGGGCATGGGTGCCCCCCTCCTAGTAACAGGTAAACTTTTTTTATTATATCGTCCACAATAGAGAATAGGCTGTTCGTCCCATTTAGTCTTATGTGATAATACAGTCCCCACATCCAGTTCTGATGTAAAATAAAGTCTTTACTAAAATTCATCCCATGCAACATTGGCTCCTGACACAATGCCTTTTTCAGGTCTCTAAAGGTCTTCTCACAGGCCTCGGTTCACAGGTCCAGATTTGGGGTGCTTTCTTAGTTAACTCGGTCAGGGGTTTCACTAATTCAGAAACCAGGGTATGAATTTTCTATAATATCCAATGAGATGCATCAAGGTACAAAACATATTTATTTTTTTGTATTTAATTGAGGGCACTTTTCTTTGACTTCTCCTTTCGTAATTAGAAGAAACTCCTTCCCTTCTCCTATCCTATACCTGTAATACTGGATTTCTGTAGCTGCTATTACACATTCCTAGGGTTCATTTTTAACCCTGCCTTGAAAAATTAATATTGTGCCTACCTTCTCCAAGAATGAGGTCCAGTCTTGGGTAAATGTTACCACATCATCCAGGTAAGCAGCAGCATATTCTGGTGGGGTTTCAATACTAGATCCATGAGTCTTTGAACTATTGGGGCTGCTCCATGAACCCCAAATTGCAGAACCCTAAACTGAAACAAACCCTGAGGATTAGAAAAAGTTGTTTTCTTTCTAAAGCCCTTAGTCAGGGGAATCTGCCAGTATCCTTTTGTCAAATCCAGTAAGGTTATAGGTTCGGCCTGCCCCAGTCGATCTAACAGTTCATCCACTCTAGGCATTGGGTTAGGCGTGAAACTTAAATATAGCATTGACACTCTAAAAAGTGATACAGAATTTTTTAGTTCCATTGGACTTTGGGACCAGCACTATAAGAATAGCCCAAGTACTCCGGGACACTTCTATTACCTCGGGGAACAAAATTTCCTTAAGAACATAAGAAACATAAGAAATTGCCATGCTGGGTCAGACCAAGGGTCCATCAAGCCCAGCATCCTGTTTCCAACAGATGCCAAACCAGGCCACAAGAACCTGGCAATTACCCAAACACTAAGAAGATCCCTTGCCACTGATGCAATTAATATCAGTGGCTATTCCCCAAGTAAACCTGATTAACAGCGTTAATGGACTTCTCCTCCAAGAACTTATCCAAACCTTCTTCAAACCCAGCTACACTAACTGCACTAACCACATCCTTAACCTTGCTTCCTTTCTCTTTGCTTCTGATAATCAGTAGGGCCATTGCCGTACTACTACTCCTAGTTCTGTCACTATCCAGTGCTCTAAAAGATTGGCTCTGCCAGGAAGGAACTGAAGATTCTTTGAAACTGGTCCAGAAATTGCTTCTGGGTGGGAGACAATCTGGGACATACTTTAATTGGGTTCCTAACTTGCTTCTCCCCCACCTGTGGGCCTAGCTATTCCGCATTACTTGCCTCCACTGTTAGGGTTAGGACAGAGCTGGAGTAAACATGAACATTAACAGGCCTAATCAGTGATTCTTACTTAGATTAAGGATGGTCATCCTATTCCCTGCTTTGTTCTAGTATGCAGAAAAGATTTCTGGATAACATCATGATCATGTCTACACAGAAATGGAGACATGCCCAGCAACTTCAAGGATATTTGACATGAAATATGGAGATCTAATAACCACCTGAAAAATGATATTTCCTCCAACACACTAACAAGCTACATGACTAAGTCAAGGACATTATATTCTCAAGCAAGAGGGATAGTCCTCTACCATGCCTTTATCCAGAGTCACAGAGTAGAGAATGCCAATCCTCACAGCTAATTCATAGTCATTGAATGTGAGGTGGAAATGATTCAAGAAAGGATTTTAATTCACAGATGGAGACTTGTGTAAATCTATTTATTGAAAAGAAAGCAATCTATGTATAACATAGAATCCATTAACTGCTATTAATCAAGATGTCTTAGAGCAGCGCTTCTCAACCGGTGAATCGCGAAACACCAGTGTGTTGCCAAACACCGGCAGGTGTGTCGCATCTCCCGGTGTTCCACTGGCCCGCTGTACTTTCCTTCTCCCTTTTTCCAGCCCCCGTGGGCCAATTGGAAACCTCCTTTCTTCCTACTCCCACTGCCCAATGGGAAGCCTCCTTCATTCTGCCTGCCAGTGGGAGTAGGAAGAAGGGAGGAAGCCTTTGATTGGCCGGTGAGGCAGGCATCGCATAGCCCGGGGGGTGGGGAGGGAGGAATAGCAGTGTCGAACCCTGACGAAGCAAGGCCTCCACAGGAGCCCATCCCCATGGCGGCAAAGAGGAAACCCAACCCCGACCAAGCAAGGCTGCCACGAGAGCCCATCCCTGTGGCGACAAAGAGGAAACCCGACCCCGACCGAGGCCACCATGAGAGCCCATTCCTGTAGCGACAAAAAAAGAAGGCCTGCCGCAGTAAAGCCGCGGCGGAACTGGAGCCCATCCCTGCAGTGAAGAAAGAAGAAGTTTTTGGTGAGAGCTTGTGTCTGAGGGTGTGAATGGGTGCCTGGGTGAGAGCTTGTTTTTGTGGGTGTGAATGGGTGCCTAAGTGAGAACTTGTGTCTGTGGGTATGAATGGATGCATGGGTGAGAGCTTGTGTGTCTGTGTGTGAATGAGTGCCTGGGAGAGAGTTTGTATGTCTGTGTGTGAATGGGTGCCTGGGAGAGAGTTTGTATGTCTGTGTGTGAATGGGTGCCTGGGTGAGAGCTTGTATCTGAGGGTGTGAATGGGTGCCTGGGTGAGAGCTTGTGTCTGTGGGTGTGAATGGATGCATGGGTGAAAGCTTGTGTGTCTGTGGGTGTGAATGGATGCATGGGTGAGAGCTTGTGTCTGTGGGTGTGAATGAGTAATAGCTTGTGTGTGTAGGTGCCTGGGTGAGAGCTTGTGTGTGTGGGTGTGAATGGGTGCCAGGGTGAGAGCTTGTGTGTGTGGATGTGAATGGAAGCCTGGGTGAGAGCTTATGGGTGTGAATCAGTGCCTGGGTGAGAGCTGGTTTGAATGGGTGGAAAAGCATTTGTGTGTGACTGAGAGCTTGTATATAAGAGAGCATGAGTGTGACTGAGAGAGAGAGACTGGTCAGGGAGGTGATGTGTTTCTGTGTGAGAGAGAGAGAGAGACTGGTCAGGAAGATGACTGGTGTGAAAAAGACAGAGACTGGTCGTGGGGTCTAATTGGGTGTGTGTGTGTGTGAGTGACTAGTTGTTGGTGCTAAGGAAGAGGACTGTGAGGACAGAGCTTCAGCAGCCCTTGCTGCTTCTGGTGAGTGCTATTGGTCTGTAAGGGAAAGGAGTAAGAGAGTTGCTGGAGAGGGTAAGTAAAGGTGGCTTTTCACATTTATTTTTCTTGATTGCCTGCCATTTTAATTATTGGGTATTATGCAATGGCTGCTGTTTTGAAATATTTTATTGATATTTGGACATGTTTTAATAATTTTTATGAGTTTTTAATTGTTGGATATTATTCTATTCAGCAGCTGTTTTGTAACATTTTTAGTATAGCTTTACAATTATTTCTGTGTGTGGCTCTATATGTTGTGTTTTCTCAATAGGATATGCATTAGTGGTAAATTACTTCTTTTCATACGGAAGGCTATTGTGCCTGGTAGTAAAGGGAGTTTGTTTTGCTTTTACTGAGATGTCATCAGAACCAGAATATCTTTTTTGTATGGTGAGTTGTACAGGGTAATGCCCTAGATCTCCTCTGCACTCATTGCTGGGGGTCGAGGGGATTCCTGTGGATGCAGAGTGCATGTTTACATTTAGCCCTGGGATGGTCACGTGTTCAGTGTGTCACGCATGTGAGAACCATCTGTCAGGTGTGCCCCGGACAAAAAAAAGGTTGAGAACCACTGTCTTAGAGTATAGCCACTGCTGTTACTAGCATCAGTAGTATGGGATATATTTAGTTTTTGGGTACTTGCCAGGAATTTATAGCCTGGATTGGTCACTGTTGGAAACAGGATGCTGGGCTTGATGGACTCTTGGTCTGATCCAGTATGGCAATTTCTTTTGTTATGTTCTTATAAAGAATTAAAACGTTGTTCGACCCATGTCTGCGTTTCACTATGAAGCTACATAGGGAGGGACCACAAACTAAAATATAAAATAAGTCAGACATCATCCCAATAGTGGATCCCATCAATATCCACCACAAGTACCCAAAAAACAAAAATACATACCTACACTAGAAGTTTAATAGACATGAAAGGACTGCGAGCATTGACAGAAGATAATTGCAAAAATATATCAAAAACAAAAATTGGCACCACAAGGCCACATGACTGCAGATAGCCAATCATGAAGGAAGGAGAAGGGGAGGTAAGAGGAAAGGGAAGTGAAAGTGGGGGGAGGGAAGGGAGAAACCAAAGTAAAATGGGGAGGGGAGAAGAGGGAGATAGGGAACGGTGGGGGAGGGGGGAGCAGGAACAAGAGAGGGGGAAGGGCACAATGAGGTAAAAATTTGACACACAAAATAATAAGGAATCATATGAACCCTAAATCACATGCACAGTCTAATGATTTAAAATGTTAATGCATTAGTACAAACATGAGCCAAAATTATAAACTGCTATCTGATCACATATTGCTTACAGTTAAGGAAAAAATTTGGCAAGGTAGAGAATAATAAATCATATAGACCACAAATCACATGCACAGTCTAATGATTTAAACTATTAATGCATTAGTACAAACATGAACAAAAGTCATAACTACAGCATGATTACATATTGCTGACAGTTAGCTAAATACAGTGCAGGTTAGCAAATAATGAGCAAGAAGGCATTGGGAATGTTTAAGTGAAAATGGGAGATTAACATTGTTTAGAATAAAGGGAATCAGTCAGACTCCTGATTCAGACCATAGGGGTGAAAAGAGTATAAGTCAAAGATCCAGCATTGTTCAGAAATATGTCATCAATGAACCAAAGCCATAATGAAATGTGCAGCCAGAAAAGGAAATCATATAGACAGCATGATTCGAAATGAGAAACATAGGCATGCGATATCAGGGACCATAGTGGCATCCATCACAGGGCCGTTTATTTGCTGAAATAATGGATTTTCAAAAAGAAAAAGGTTTTTAGTAGGAGGAAGCCTGGTGAGTTTAACTAAAAAATTAGTTGGGTCTCTGTGATCAGACATTAATCCAATATTCCATGGACAACCATTTTGGCTGCCTCTTGTGATATATTAAAATACAAGGATTCTATGGCCAGAGTTATTAATAGGAATTGTTCAGCAGGTAGCTCTATGGTATTCAGAATAGTTACAAAATGATCCGAATCACGTACATATGAAGGTGCTAAAGGTATAAATGGCTGGAAAAACTTATCTTTGAATCTGGAAAGAGGTTTAAGTAACGATCCAATGCTAGCTATGGTAGGGCAGTTGAATGGGTTTGACAAGGATTTATGTAACTTAGGATGTAAAAGGTGGGAATAACAGGATGCTTTCCTATGATGAAATTAGCCTCCTTAGGTGTGAGAAGCTTATTTTCAATCCTGATTGTACTAAACTTAAGATCTCATTTAGCAATTGTGAAGTCGAGTCCAAGGGGAGTTCTTGATAGAATCTCGGGTCCATGAGTTGTCGAAGAATTTCCGCTCTAAATTGGGTTTGATTCATGATGATGATATTATCCTCTTGTCTGCAGGCTTAATAATTATGGAAGGGTCCATAGAAAGAGTGCGTATCGCAGACCAATCCTCTTGGGAAAGATTGGATATTGTCTGAAAAGTAGTTTCTCACTGAGGGCTATGTCGTTAGTAACCAGTCTTTCAAAGGTGTGAATCAGATAATTGGAGCGCACTGTTAACCTGCCATTGGACGCGCGTTTTCCCTTACCCCTTATTCAGTAAGGGGTGGAAAACGCACGTCCAAAGCACCGAACCTAATAGCACCCTCAACATGCAAATGCATGTTGAGGGCCCTATTAGGTATTCGCTCGCGATTCAGTAAGTAAAATGTGCAGCCAAGCCGCACATTTTACTTTCAGAAATTAGCACCTACCCAAAGGTAGGCACTAATTTCTTTGGGCACTGGGAAAGTGCACAGAAAAGCAGTAAAAACTGCTTTTCTGTGCACCCTCCGACTTAATATCATGGCGATATTAAATCGAAGGTCCCGAAGGGTAAAAAAAGTAAAAAAAAAAGAAAAAAAAATGTTGAAGTCAGCCGGCGGCTGTCGGGTTGAAAACCGGACACTCAATTTTGCCGGCGTCCGGTTTCCGAGCCCGTGGCTCTCAGCGGGCTCGAGAACCGACGCCGGCAAAATTGAGCGTCGGCTGTCAAACCCGCTGACAGGTGCCGCTCCGGGTCAAAAGGAGGCACTAGGGACGCGCTAGTGTCCCTAGCGCCTCCTTTTGCCCGTTTCTACTGCCGGAACTAATTTAAATATTGAATCACGCGTACAGGCGAGTGGCCTGTGCGCCGCCTGCTCTCCCGCGGACTTTACTGAATCGGCCCGATAGATTGGAAGCAAGTTGTTTAGTCAGGATCATCAAATCTGTTGAGCATTATTTCAAAATCTGATTCTAGAGATTTAGAAAGTCAAGGTTGGCAGTGTGGAGTCCAGATTCCTTCCAAATTCAGAGGCCCCAAGGTATCCAGTGAACCCAGCGATATTTAGCATGGTTGAGTGCCTAGTACCAACCTGGTTAACCCATGGTATCACTAAGTCATGTATTCACTATATCTTCCCTTTTTTGCACCTGAATATCCTCTGTGCTTATTCCATGTCTTCTTGAAGTCTGGTCGGTTTTAGCCTCCATCACCTGCTTTGAGAGGTTGTTCCATGCATCCACCATCCTTTCTGTGAAAAAATATTTACTCATAGTACCACCTTGATGGTTCATATCATGACCCCTTGTTCTAGAACTTCCTTTCCATTGAAAAATCTTATCTCCTGTTCATTATTCATAACTTTAGGTATTTGAATGTCGCTATAATATATCCACACAAACAAGAAAAAACATTTTAATTCCAAAATGCCAAATCTTTATTGAAATGTCAGTCCCCCGACATGGACCGAGTTTCGCAAAGGCTGCATCGGGAGGGACCAATTACATGTGGTGAAATAAAGCGGCGTTACATTCTTGAGAAATGTGTCTGCAAAAACAAAATCAATTGAACAATTGTTAGTAGGGGTGTGAATCGTGTGATCGATCATCTTAACGATCAATTTTGGCTGGGGGGGAGGGAAATCTGATCGTCGTGTTTTGTTTTGTTTTTTAAATCGTTAAAAATCGTAAATCGGGGGAGGGCGGGAAAACCGACACACCAAAACAACCCTAAAACCCACCCCGAACCTTTAAAACAAATCCCCCACCCTCCCGAACCCTCCCAAAATGTTTTAAATTACCTGGGGTCGCCTGTATGTCATAGTGAGGGCAAAGGTAGCGCCGGCACCATTTTGAATATTGGCAATACGGCCCGCGTGCAGGAGGTCGCTCCCGGACCCCCGCTGGACTTTTGGCAAGTCTTGTGGGGGTCAGGAGGCCCCCCCAAGCTGGCCAAAAGTCCCTGGGGGTCCAGCGGGGGTCCGGGAGCGACCTCCTGCACGCGTGACGTCGGGAGCCAGGAACCAAAATGGCGCCGGCGCTACATTTGCCCTGACACATGATAAGGGCAAAGGGCCACCGGGGCCATTTCTCTTAACGCAGCCGTGGCCAGAGCTGGAGATCGCGCTGGGACCCCCCCCACTGGACCCCAGGTAATTTAAAACATTTTGGGGGGGTTTGGGAGGGTGGGGGATTTGTTTTAAAGGGTCGGGGTGGGTTTTAGGGTTGTTTTGGTGTGCCGGTTTTCCCGCCCTCCCCCAAATAATTCCCGTGCCCTATGTAACGATACAATACAAATGCCCCTGATGATAAATCGGGGGCATTTGTATTGTATCATGCACTCTAACAATTTTGGATGATTTTAAAATTATCTGACGATAATTTTAATCGTTCAAAAACGATTCACATCCCTAATTGTTAGGACCAAAGAAAGGATGGCATGGCTAGAAAGGCAACTGTAAAAACACAAGAAAATCCATACCCCATTAGCTACATCAAGGGGAATTTCCAGAGGATGATTTGGTGGGGTTGAACCAATTACCTGAAATAACACATCGCTCAAGTTAAAACAAATTTCAAAGGACCAATTACAGATAAATGAAGGCTCAAATGGAAACCAGAAGAGAATTTACAATTGGAAGAGCACAGTTCTAATGTGTGTGAAGAAGGATGTTAAATCATAGAAAACAATGGCAGTAAGAAGCAGGTTGCCTCTGTAGCCATGCCACCCTTTCTTTGGTCCTAACAATTGTTCAATTGATTTTGTTTTCGCAGACACATTTCTCAAGAATGTAACGCCGCTTTATTTTACCACATGTAATTGGTCCCTCCCGATGCAGCCTTTGAGAAATACGGTCCACGTCAGGGGACTGACATTTCAATAAAGATTTGGCATTTTGGAATTATTGAACTCTTCCTGTTTAAATTGTTTTTTTCTGGTTTGTTTTACATGGATCTTTGTAATTGATTTTGCAGCACACCTGTTGGATTGTGTTCTTATTAGTGTGTTTGCCCACCATTCCACACTTCGTTGTGGCTATAATATATCTCCCATCTCTCCTCTCCTTGATTTAGATCCTTTAGTATTAAATCATGGTGAATATAAGAACATAAGATATGCCACTCTGGGTCAGACCAAGGGTCCAATAAGCCCAGTATCCTGTTTCCAACAGTGGCCAATCCAAGTCACAAATACCTGGCAAGTACCCAATCATTAAATAAATCTCAAGCTACTATTGTTTATTAATTAATAGCAGTTTATAGATTTTTCCTCTAGGAAATTATCCAATCCTTTATTAAATCCAGTTACACTAACTGCCTTAACCACATCTTCTGGCAATGACTTCCAGAGCTTAACTATGAGCTGAGTGAAAAATAATTTTCTTTGATATGCTTTAAATGAGCTATTTGTTAACTTCATGGAGTGCCCCCTAGTTCTTATATTATATGACAAAGTAAATAACCAATTTACATTAACTTCTTCAAGTCCTTTCTTCATTTTGTAGACTTCTATCATATCCCCCCTCAGTCATCTCTTCTCCAAACTGAATAGCTCTATCTTCCTTAGCCATTCCTCATAGGGCAGCCGTTCCATGCCATTTATCACTTTGGTTGCCCTTCTCTGCACTTTCTCCAGTGCAACTATATCTTTTTTGAGATGCGGCAACCAGAATTGCACACAGTATTCAAGGTGCGGTCTCATCATGGAGTGATACAGAGGCATCATGACATCAATCGTTTTATTTGCCATTCGCTTCCCAATAATTACGAACATTCTGTTTGCTTTTTTTTTTTTATCACCACAGCACCCTGAGCCGACAATTTCAATGTATTATCCACTATGACACCTAGATCTCTTTCCTGGGTGGTAACTCCTAAGATAGAACTTATCATTGTGTAACTACAGCAAGGGTTATTTTTCCCTATATGCATCACCTTGCACTTGTCCACGATAAATTTCATCTGCCATTTGGAAGCCCAAACTTCCAGTCTTGCAAGGTCCTCCTGCAATTTATCACAATCCTCTTGAGATTTAACTACTCTGCATAATTTTGTGCCATCCGCAAATTTGATCACCTCATTCGTCATACCCCTTACCAGATTATTTATAAATATATTAAAAAGCACCAGTCCAAGTACAGATCCCTGAGGCACTCCTCTGTTTACCTTTTTCCACTCTGAAAACTAACCATTTAATCCTGCTCTCTGTTTCCTGCCTTTTGATCAGCTTCCAATCCACAAAAAGATATCGCCTCCTATCCCATGACTTTTTAGTTTTCTTAGATGCCTCTCATGAGGGACTTTGTTAAAGGCCTTCTGAAAATCCAAATATACTACATCTACTGGTTCACCTTTATCCACATGTTTATTCACCCCTTCAAAAAAATGTAGATTTGTGAGGCAAGACTTCCCTTGGGTAAATTCATGCTGGCTGTGTACCATTACACCATGTCTATCTAAATGTTTTCTGATTTTATTTTTTATAACAGTTTCCACGATTTTTCCCAGCACTAAAGTCAGGCTCACTGGTCTATAGGTTCCTGGATCACTATGGAGCCCTTTTTAAATATTTGGTTACATTAGCGATCTTCCAATCTTCAGTATAATGGATGATTTTAATGATAGGTTACAAATTAAATTAAATAGGTCTGAAATTCCATTTTTTTGTTCTTTCAGAATCCTGGGGTGTATACCATCTGGTCTAGTTGATTTACCAATCTTTAGTTTGTCAGTCTGGCCTACCACATCTTCCAGGTTTGCTGTGATTTGGTTCAGTTCATCTGAATCATCACCCTTGAAAGCTCACCCTTTTTATATCTCTTCTCTGGACTGCCTCCACTTTGTCTGTCTCTTTCCAGAAATGAATTCAATACTTCAGGTGAGATCTCACAGTCTGTACAATGGCATAATCACTTCCATGTTTTTCTACTAGTTATGTCTCTCCCTACCTACCCTAGCATCCCTCTGGCTCTGGTGTCTGCCTGTTGTACTGATTCTGTATTTTGAAATCATTGAATATAATCATATCTGGGAACTCTTTTTTTTAGGCTAGAGACTCTGGAATTTTAAAGAATTTGCCACGTCAACAATGGAAAACCCCAGGTGCAACTGGGAAGTGCCTCTACAGGCCCACCCAGTCAGAATGGAGACAGAGCATCAGCCACATGGGCAAGAAAAAGCAAGAATAATTATGTAAGCCCATGTAAAAGGAAGTAGGAGCTGTGGTAGTGTTAGCCGCATGGGCATTTGACCATTCTTGAACTTCCTTAGTTTGCTTCTCATTCTGTCTATTCCCTCACTTGTGTCCCCTCTATTGCAAATCTAGTCATAAAATGTATTTAATTCAATTAAAAGGAATCAGCTGATATGGATTTTTTTTAATTTGTTAAACCATCTGCAGTATCACTCACAAAGATATTGAATTGGCCCCATTCCCAGGACTGATCCCTGAGGAACTACAGTTATTACTTTCCTTTCACTCCCAGATATCTGTGCATATCAACTGCTGACTCTGGAAATATGGTTTTGGCATGTTTCCAAATATGCTGTGTGGTGAGGGATAGCTACAGGCAACCTGGAAGATGTCAGAGAGCTACCAATCAAAATCCTCCTCTTTTGGTTGGTTCTGAGGCTGGGGCCGGTCAGGTGACCCTGCCACAAACTGTATATAAAGACAGAGACCACTACCAGATTTTTACTCTTCTCTGAGATTTTGGGTTTGATCTTGTGGGTGATCGGCAGTGACCTAGGACGCAGAATGGCAGTGAGTAATTAGGATCTTTGTGAGGCTGGGAGGGCTTTTTGGGTTTTACTTAAAATATTTAGTATTACATTCTGAGCTGTAAGATATAATTGTGGTGGTGAAGTTCACTTTAAGACTTTGCTCTTTTTGTTTTAATCTTGTGCTTTAACATATAATTACTTCTCTGGGAGAAATCTTCCTTAGGCTGAAGTGGGAGGGGGAATTTGAGGCTCCTGATCTAAAACTCTCTCTTCCTGCCTCTTCCCAGTTTGTGGGTGAACTAATTAGTGTGAGCTAATGGGGAAATCTGCTCTTAAACATTGGTGTTCCCTCCCTGTTGAGTGTTAACTAACAAAGTTGTTTTTCTTCTTGAAATGCACGTTCATGTTGCTAACTGTAATTGTCTCTACTTCAGGTTCTGTCCCTTAAATAAGCCTTTATTCTTCTCTGCATTGTTCCTGTTCCTCACACTCTTTCATCGCCACATGTTTGTTTAGTTAAATGACTCTTGCAGTCCTACTTGTGGAGTAAAATCAGACACACACCTGTCTGGATCTGTGAGGCTAATCGCATGTGCTATGTACCTGTTCTGAAAGTGTTAAGCCTTGCTCTTTCACTACAGACTTTGTTTTGGTGGACGCTTACTTGTCTTTTACTGGGATAAGCAGCATGGAATCTATCGACCTTTGGGATCCTGCCAAGTACTTTTGGCCACTGTTAGAAACAGGATGCTGGGCTTGATGGACCCTTGGTCTGATCAGTATGGCAAATCTTATGTTCTTCCTTCTACCCAATCACCTTTTGAGAATGCAAAATCCAGTCACTGCCATTTGGGGTTAGGTTAAATGTTTTTGTACTTGCTACAAAAAGTCAGATTTTACTATTTCAAACATTTTTCCCTGTCTAAGGCAGGGCTTTAAAAAATTAAAAAAAGCTTCAAGGTGACTAACTTTCAGACCTTGGATTAAGGTGCAGTGTGATAGGATTTGGTGTCCAGGTTGCTTTATCCCTAAAGAAAGGGCTGGGAATGTTTCCAAAGGTTGAGGATTGCCTCAGTGGGAAAAGGACTAAATTACCTTCTCAACTCAAGGGTTTCTAGCCCATTTGTTCTGCTCTTGAGCACATAGCTCAAGAGCAGAATGCATTCACTTCTCTACCCGCAAACCTCCCACCTTCTCTCCCCCAAACCGTCCAGACCCTTACAAGTCCCTTCTTCCCATTCTCACCTCTCCTCTAACACAATTTCTAGGACTCACTATCTTGTCTATTATTCTTTTTCATGCACAATCACTTTCTAAAAAAGACCATACTACTTAACGATCTTTTATTAGACAAGAAGCCAGATATCTGTGCCATCAGAGACCTGGCTTAAGGACTCTGACATCGTTCTCATTAATCAGATGCCCACTCATGACTGTGAAATCTTCACCATCCCAAGACTCAAGAAACAAGGTGGAGGCCTACTCCTAGCTGTCAAGAAGCACATCAAACTCAAACTTATGAACATCAATGCTCCACCCAAACTAGAGATAGGGCTTTTCAAATCCCAAGAACTACAAATCTGCCTCATCTATGCCCCTCCAGGCCATCTAGAACTCAGTCCCTCCCCCCTAATTGAATTCATTTCAGACAACTTGAACATAGAAATCCCTACCATTATCTGAGGTGATTTCAATCTTCATGCAGACGCCTCCCCCCTTTCATCATCCTGCAAAACCTTCCTCAATTCTCTCCACACTATTGGCTACAATCAACTCATCTCTGCTCCTACCCACCGAGCTGGGCACACCGAGCTCGGCACACTTCATTAACTCTTCTATCCAATCCACCAACCCTCCTTCATGCTCTCCCGTCCCTTGGTCAGACCACTCCCTTATTGAAACTTCACTCTCCATTAAGACACGCATTGAGCAAAATCTGCTAATACCACCATCACATACAGAAAATCATGCCCCAGTGAAGATTTGATTTCTGCCTTTTCCAAAGCTCTGCCTAACCTTAATTGTACCAGCCCTAATGCGGCCCTTACATCATGGAACAATCTGACCCTTGAAATTGCAAATGAACTGTGCCCCATCACTAAACGGGAACTGAACCTGTCCACAAAAAATCTTAAACCATGGTACACAATCCTGATTTAAAACATTTGAAAAACACTACTAGACAGAAAGAAAGAGCATGGCGCAAAGACTCTTCACCCCATAAAGCCTCTTCCTTCAAATCTGCATTACACCAGTACAGAATTGCCACCCTCAATGCCAAATGTGACTTCTATTCCTCCAAAATACATGACTACTCTTACAATCCCAAAGCCCTATTTTCTTAACGTTGCTGAACTCACCAAATCTGTCCCTCCCCCATACCTGACAATGAAGCTAAAAGCAAATGTGAAGAATTAGCCCTCTACTTTCACAATAAAATAGTTAACATCCTCCGTAGACTCCCATCCACCACACTCCCTTTCTCCTTGGGTCCTTGCCCCACTTCCGCCTCCCTAGATGTTCTCGAACCCACGTCCCCTAAAGAAATTGAAGCTATCCTCAAAAAGATTAAACCTGCATCCCACCCTACAGACACCATTCCGACTAAAGAACTCCTCGCAATACCTGATATCAAAGCCAAACCATTAGCAGACATCATAAACTGCTCCCTCTCTTCAGGTATTGTCCCAGACCCCCTTAAGCGCGCAGTGGTTAAACCATTACTTAAGAAACCTTCACTTGACCCTAAGGACCCAGCCAATTTTTGACCTGTTTCCAATCTCCCTTTCATTTCCAAAATCCTGGAAAAGATAGTCAACTCCCAGCTCTCTGATCATCTCGAAAACAATAAGATCCTCCACCCTTCCCAATTTGGCTTCCGCAAACATCTGAATACTGAGTCTCTCCTTCTTTCACTCACCAACTACCTCCTCAGAGGCATGGATCAAGGCCACTGCTACATCCTTGCCCTACTGGACATCTCTGCTGCTTTTGATACCATTAGCCACTCCCATCTACTTTCTCACCTTTTCGACATTGGACTCTCTGGCTCAGCCCTACAGTGGTTCACCTCCTACCTTTCGAACAGACAATTCTCTGTTAAAGTAGGCAATGCTGAGTCCACCTCCCACACACTCTCTCAAGGTGTCCCCCAAGGATCTGCTCTCTCCTCCACCCTTTTCAATATCTACCTCACACCTCTATGTCAACTCCTTTCTGACCTTGGCCTCAAATTCTTTCATTACGCTGACGACGTTCAAATCATCATTCCCAATCGAGACTCCTTATCTGATGCACTAAACCATTGGGAGAGCTGCATTTCTGCCATTAACACCCTCCTCTCTAATCTCCACCTTGTGCTGAACCCCTCCAAAATGGAACTACTCCTGATCTCACAGCACCTACCCCTAAACCTGCCTTTGCCAATGACCCAGCATACAATACCCTCTCCACCAAGCGCTTTGCCCGTAATCTTGGAGTGCAAATTGACCAACAACTAAACCTAAAAAACATATTAATGCAATCCTCAAGGAAGGTTTCTATAAACTTAACGTCATTAAAAAACTAAAACCCTCCTACACACTAGTGACTTCCGTACTGTAGTCCAAGCCACCCTCTCATCTAAAATGGACTATTGTAACTCACTCTTCTTAGGTCTCCCCTACTCCACCTTAAAACCCCTCCAAATGCTGCAAAATGCGATAGCCAGAACTATTCATAACACTCATAAATATGACCACATCACCCCCATCTTCAAAAATTTACATTGGCTCCCAATCCCCTCTCGCATCCTTTACAAAACCCTCAATATTATACACAAAGCCATATACACCCACAACTCTGACTGGCTAGATGAACCTTTCCAATTCACCCAAAGTAACCGCCCCATTAGAACCACCAACAGAGGGACCCTACTTATACCCTCCCTAAAAAAGGCGCACTTTACCTCTACCAGGGAGCGCGCTCTGTCAATAGCCGGACCCATGCTCTGGAATACCCTACCTACAACCCTACCGCTTGAGCCCCGCGCTACCAGATTTAAAGCCAATTTAAAAACATGGCTCTTCAAACAAGCTTACCCGCAATAGACTGATGCTCGCCTCTTCATTCCCTTATAACCCATTTGTCCAAGATATTTAGCATTGTATCTCTAGTTACTCTGTTACTCCATATCTCCACTAATTGTCTACATTGTTACTTTGTCTTATTATTAATTGTCCTATAGTTGCCTTGTTCCTTTTCTACAATTTATATACAATTTATATGCATTATCTCTTAACATTTAATTAATTTAATTTAATTTAATTAACATTATCTTCTTAACAGTTACGTTCTATTGTTCGGACACCTTGTTTTAATGTAATGCCTTAGCCGCGTCTGTTCTGTTATAATGGAAACCGATCTGATTTGATATTTGTATCAAGAATGTCGATTTACAAAAATTGTAAATAAATAAATAAATAAATAAATAAATAAATCTCTGCAGCTTTCCTTCTTGTTCTTTCTTAGTTCGCTAGGTTTCCTCTCTTCCCACCTCCTGCTTCCTGTTATTTGTAATTTTCTTAACTTTTCAGTTATAATGTAAACCCGTATGATGTTGCTACGAATACCGGTATAAAAAAAGTATTAAATAAAATAAATAAATAAATAACTAGCTTTCAGGGCTATATGCTGAAGAGACTAAGGCATGGTTTGTAGTGGAGGTTTCTACTAAAGGGAATTTTAGGAGGGGTAACACCAACAGTGCATACCTTTTATTCCCTCTGTACTGAGGAGCATTTGAAAAGAAATGAGGACATGGGATGTGGATGGCTCCCTTACAGTGAGGTGGTGAACTCTGTCCCAGACTTATTGTAGACATCAGACACTGACCTCCCACCATTATTATTTGGTTGCACAAAACATTTTCTGTAAAGCAAAAGATTGAAGCCTTTTTTTTTTTTTAACAAGTCTTCTAAACTCCTGATTTGATTACCAAAATCAATATTGTAGGCAAATTCCTCTAAGCCAAAGCCTGGGCAATGCATCCTATAGGGAAAGTGCATTCAGCTTGTAACACTCTCCAGCCTTCAGGAAACAGTGGTTTAACCTGAGCTATTTGTCATGATCAGGAAGGTAGATATTGCATGGTTACCTGGAAGATTAATTAATCTGCTTAGAAGGGAAGGGGTAAGTGCAGTAATTCTGGGGACTTGGTAGTTTTTAGGACCTGAGTAATATCTTCCCTGTTCCTTTTTCATAGGGAATTATTGTACACAAGTTGAATCTAAACCCTGGTCACTGCATTCGCATTAAGGGTTTTGTGCCAAAGGATGCTAATTGGTAAGTTGTGCTAAGGGGTCTCTACTGTGGAGACATGGGAGGCTGTTCATCTGTGCAGCAGGGATTGCTGCAGTCATCTCTGGATAGGGCATTGCTACACGGTCATGTAGCAAGCCAGGTATTAGATTCCTAAACAAGGTCAGGGTTAACCAGTTCTGTCCTTGTAACCCTACTATAAGAGTGAGCATATGAGCTCATGAATGTAGTGCAGCAACAGGGATGGTATCTTTGTCATGACTTACCTGTCAGGAAGGGAAAATGGAATCAGAATAAGACTCATAACCTTCAGAATGAAGTAGGCCTTACTAAACTCTGGGTCTCCTGCATGATCCAAACACTATGCAGTCAGTGTGTAGATAGTTCCTGGAGTCCAGGGATGTGCAGTCCTGATTTTTGTTTTGGGTCTTTCATTTATTTGGTTTAATGTTGGTCTGGGTACCAAACAAAAAAAAAAAAAGTTAAGTATGAAGAAACCCAAAACAGAAACCAACCAATAAACAAGCCCCTAGCAACCCTGGCTGGACCTTTTTGAGGCAAAAAACTGCACCTGGACCTGTTCCATTTGCCTCTGCTGCAGATGC
Source organism: Rhinatrema bivittatum (assembly GCF_901001135.1). Lineage (NCBI taxonomy): Eukaryota > Metazoa > Chordata > Amphibia > Gymnophiona > Rhinatrematidae > Rhinatrema > Rhinatrema bivittatum. The sequence goes on along the minus strand of NC_042616.1, from coordinate 411,603,266 downwards.
TTTTCAAAAAGGGGTAGCAGTGATGCTTTAGAAAGCACTGGCCACACCAGAGGCCATTAAATACAAAGCAGGTAGGGATGCCAAGAAGTGGTCTGCTAGTAAATGTACCATCCTGAAAAGCAGCTCCAAGGACTCTTCTGCTGGCCAAGGCACCAATGCAGCTCTTCACTGTGCCTCACAAGGAGTTCATAACTGCTTGGCCAAGTGTTCTAGTTCTGTTTAACCTGTTGCACATGGAGGGTCTGAGGACTTCAGGGCTTTCTGGCCTCACTACCTCAGTGGGGAGGAGGCAGCAGGTCTGTCAGCCAAATACAGACTGACCAAGCAGGAGCTTCTTCCCACAGGAAGGGCAGCAGGAGAACGGTTCTTGTATCTAAATTTTAGACAATCCAGGATTGGAAAATCCAGATTGGAAAAAGATTTGGCTCATAACAGCTCCATACTCAAACCAGATAACAGAGACCACTGGAAATACTCAAAAACTATCCAAGAAAAATACCTAGCATAGATTTGAAAGCACAATAATAATTGTGAGGGCACAATAGAAAGAATTATGTCTACATGTTAACTTATATATTTTAATACAGAGGAAAAAGACTTCAGATGCCAAGTCTAAAGCTGAATCACTTTCAGAATGGTTGCAAGTGCAAAATCATAATTTCTATTGCGCTTTAAAATCTAAGCTGGGCATTTTTCTTGGACAGATCATAACAGCGCCATTCACAAACATATTTGGCATCTCATTTTTCATGTTAAGCTGACAAACACTTATTAAAGATTAGTTTTGGGGGGTGGGGAGGTAAGATTTTAAAATTCTCCTCTTTATATGGCAGCTGTCTGTGTTCAAAGGGAGCAGATTTAGGGTCCATGACTGCAGGGTTCTAGAAGGAGCCCTGGTGCATGGGCCCCACCCAAGAACAGTCAATGCTATAACCTCAAGATAACAAGTTGGGAAGAGAGAATAATGGAAACATCCCCAGGTTGTGAATAGAAGGCTTCATGGCACCAGATGGCCCTGCATATTTGAGCGAGAAACACAAAGGAGCAGAAGCAAACTGCCAGGCCAAGTGCACAGAACTGGCAATCAAGTAACACAAACATTAAAAATCCAGGAAACCTGGATTTGAATAATTCTTTTCAAGAGAATTTTACATGCGTTGCCACTAATAGTAACTTGTAAATGCTTGATAAACTCCTAGCAGTGACCTATGCTGCAGCAGAACTAGTTGCATATGGCATACAGTGATTTCATGTTAAGCTGTAACTTCCAGTTCATACCTGCTAATATTTCTCAATAGATTGCTCAGGGCATGTTCAGGCAACCTGTGAATCTTTCTGAAGGAATTCCCTTCCCAGGTCTTTGGAGGAGACTCCTTAACTTTGCTCTTTTTCCCCCTCCCCTCCTATAGCTTTACCATCAACCTGGGAAAAGACGGCTCCAATTATGTGCTTCACTTTAACCCTCGGTTCGATTACCAGGGGGATATTAATACCATTGTGTGCAACTCCAAGGAAGCAGATGAATGGGGGACAGAACAGAGGGAGAGTACCTTCCCCTTTCATCAGGGTGAAAACACAGAGGTGAGGAATCCTACTTTTTTTTTATTTTTTGGAGGATGGTGATTGGGGTTGACTGGCAGGTGCTTTTCAGAAACTAAAAATAACCACCTGCATCTTGCAAGGGAACCAAAATTGAGAGGCTTGGACCAGGATGGTTCTATGGCTGAGAATTGAATGTTTGTCTCCTTCCCACCTTCCTGTCAGCTTCCTCCTATTCTGGGCTTCCAGCTCACAGAACCAGCCTCCTGTACTACAGTATCTTAAGAACACACTAACAACAGAGACTGAGAGGAGAAGGTGGCAAAATTTGCCTGATCTTGCAGCTGAGAAATCCAGGGGTAAGCCTATTCTTGCCCCCAGATTTCTAACATCACCAGCCTGCAATTACCGACGCCGGAGGGGTATGTCCGAGGCCGGAACCGGAAGAAAGACTATCATTACATAATTGAACACTTAGTGGCATGTAGCTGCCGCCGGCGCGCCGCTAAAGCCGTGCGCGCTTAAAAGGTGTACGGCTAAGCTGGGCTTTGCTGGGCTTCGCCGGGATTCAGCCAGATTCGCCAGGAAAAACTACGGGTCTTTAAATAAAGAGAACTTTATATGTGAATTATAATCCAGGTAGGACTTAAATTTATGCTCTCTTACTCCCTTAGGGCTAGATTTTAAAAGCCCTGCGCACGTAAATCCTGCCGGATTTACACACACAGGGCACTCGCGCGCCTATTTTGCATAGGCCGCCGGCGCGCGCAAAGCCCTGGGACGCACTTAAGTCCCGGGGCTTTTGTGTGTTTGGTTTGATGGGAAAAAGGGTATAAGTTAAAAATATAAGAAAACATTTAGCAGCAGAGATATTATGTGTGTAAACAGTTTATGGGAATGTACAATTGTTACAGAATTGTCATCTGATGGCTTATTGCTGTGTTCAAAAGATGTCCCCAAGAGGTTCTATTAAAATTGAAATGTATATGTATTGTGCAAACAAAAGAAAAAAGGAAATATTGTTGAGGGATCTGGTAGGTACTTGTTATCCAGCCTGACCTCTGTTGCTGACAGGATGCTGGGCTCAGTGGAACCATGGCTGACCCAGCATGGCACTTGTTAGTGTGTTCTTTTTTTTTTTTTAATTCTTTATTTATTGTTTAAACAAATAAGTACAACAAATAAAATTATACTCTGTAATATTATAATGACTAACTCTATTCACAATCATCTATCTTAGGAAATATCAATGTATATATCCATTCTTTACTAGAGTCATTATTACACAGTAAAGAAAAAACAAAGTGATACTTTTCCATTTAAGCGGTAAAAACCAAATAGATATATTAGAAAAATTTGCATTATGTGACCCTATTCTTTTTCTATAACCCGGATCTATACATTGAGAAGACCCCCAAGATCCTCCGGATCTATAAATATATAGTTCTTTCCATTTAATTTAACGAAGCATCGACATGGGTACCTTAATATATAATAACCTCCCTTATCTAGTACATCCTTTCTTAAGAGTAATAATTTTTTCCTACGTAATTGCGTAGATTTTACAAAGTCTGGAAAAATCCAGAGTCTTTGCCCATAAAAAGTTTTTAGGCGATTGCGGAAGAAAATTTTCATTATATTATCTCTAACCGTTATAAAAACTCATTGAATCAATAAAGTCCCTCTTGATTTAACCTCTACTTCTTCTTGAGACTTTTGCAGTAAGTCAGAAATATCTATGGAATTCTCTTTAATTTCACTTTCTTTTCCCTCAACATCCCTTGTCAGCTGTTCTTGCCCTAGATCCTTTTCTTTTAGTCCCAAATAAAAAGCTCTTACTATAACAGGAAGGCATTTTTCAGGAATACTCAAAATTTGCAATAAATAATTTCTAAATAATTCTGTAGGATTCAGATTTTTAATAAATGGAAAATTATTTATTCTTAAATTTAAAGATCTTATAGAGTTTCCAAATCCTCCATCCTTCTATATACTTCTGCTTCTCCCTTTATTTGATGATTTTGAATTTTTTCAACTTGCAAAACTCTTTTATCTAATTCAATCAATTCTTTTTTTTGTTCTTCCAACTTTATAGAATTTTGTACAGAAGTATTAGTTGTTCTCAGTACTGCTTCAGTTAACTTATTAATTGAATCATCCATCTTAACCAAGAAGTTCCATACATTTTCCAGAGTTACATTTGCAGGTTTCAATAGCAAACTATCTGATTTAATAACAATTTCAATATCTTGATCTTGATGACTCTCTTTGTCTAAATTCATTGATTTTGGAGTACTAGTATCTTTAGGAGGAATACTAGATTTCTCCAAGGTACATAGTTGAGAATAATTTTGCTTTGTTTGCCAATTAGATTTAAGTTCTCAACTTGATCTACCATATTATTCGTATCCAGGGTACTCAGATTTCCTTCTTGTTTTTCTCCTGGTTTCTCTAGGGTTAAACCCCCTATTATCCCAGGTGGTGGTGGTATTTCCAGTGCCCCAGGGCTTAATGATGTTTCCTCGACCTGGGGAGAAGAATTCAGCTCTAATACTTCTCCCACAGCAGTCTGCCCTACTGGGGAATCGGGTATGGTCAACCAATTGGAGGCCTCAATTTTGCCTTCCTTTTAGTGTGTGGCATTACATCAACAGGAAAACAATAAAGAAAGAAAACAATTCTAGGCGAGGATCGTTTCAGATATAGTAATGCAAATATTAGTCCTTTGAAGTTATCACTTTGGAAGACTAAGAGGTAGATTTTAAAAACATACGCGTGCCCGTACTTTTGGGTGGGAGGGGCGTGTCCGGGGGCGTGTCCGTGGTCAGGGGACGGTCCTGGGTGTGTCTGGGAGCATGGCGATGGTTCGGGGGTGGGCCGGGAGGGCGGTCCCGAGTCCCCCGGCACTGCGGCCTGTGCCGGGGGATGCCAAGGCGGCCGCGGGCAAGTTACATTCTTCAAAAACCCCATTACCAACTACCACCCCCCTCTTTACCATTTCCATACAACTTTCTGCCCAATTGTCTCATGGAGCAGCCAAATTACTGAACAATAGTTCCCATATCATGGAGTTATCAAAATAACTCTGAACACATCATGTGAACATATCCTTACAATGTAGGGGTTATGGGCCTAGAATCTACCCCCCCCAGTTAACAGAGTAACCCATGGCCAGTATATTTCTCCAGTGCTCAGGGTGCAATTCAAGAAACGAAGTACCTACTTGTAAGTAGGCAAGAAACTGTGTAGCTGAAACTTGTTGGCATTGCTGAAGCTTGGTGAAAGTGAGACAAATAGGTTTACCCTCCTGGTAGAGATCCAAAATGCTCTTTAACCCCAAAGTGCTCCAGATGTGAAAAATAATGGCCTGTCCCACACCAGAGGCAAAGTCTTTAGAGGCTGCAGAAGGGATCAAGTAAATTGCAAGTCCCATCGCTTACAGCAGTGGTTCTCAACCTATTTTTGGCTGGGATACACCTGACAGATGGTTCTCACATGCGTGACACACTGAACATGTGACCATCACGGGGCTAAATGTAAACATGCACTCGGCATCCACAGGAATCCCCTCAACCCCCAGCAATGAGTGGAGAGCAGATCTAGGGCATTACCCGTACAACTCACCATATAAAAAAGATATTCTGGTTCTGATGACATCTCAGTAAAAGCAAAACAAACTCCCTTTACTACCAGGCACAATAGCCTTCCGTATGTAATTTACCACTAATGCATATCCTATTGAGAAAACACAACAAATAAGATTGATACAAATGCCTACATGCTAGTAAAATACCTTACCTTGGTCACACACTCAGAACTGACCTTTACCAAATACAGAAAAACCACAAATTATAAATATGGAGACAGAACTTGGAATGGAAAACAAAAAAAGCCACTCTGCATGCAGTGTGAACCTGGAGAAATGGAAAGAGAAATATAGCACCTAACAGACTCTCAGGATTTGCAATAATGCACACAAACTAACCCACACAAAGTTACACCTGTATTATGGAACACACTCAACAGTAACAACCCTACATAAGAAATACAACTATTAAACCAGGCCCTAAACACTAATACATTTCCTATTGGGAAAACAGAATAAGCCAAGCTGCTATAGAGCCTCAAACAGAAATAATTGTAAAGCTATACTAAAAATGTTACAAAACAGCTGCTGAACAGAATAATATCCAACAATTAAAAACTCATAAAAATTATTAAAACATGTCCAAATATCAATAAAATATTTCAAAACAGCAGACATTGCATAATACCCAATAATTAAAATGGCAGTCAATCAAGAAAAATAAATTTAAAAAGTCACCTTTACTTACCCTCTCCAGCAACTCTCCTACTCCTTTCCCTTCCAGGCCAATAGCATTCACCAGAAGCAGCAAAGGCTGCTGAAGCTCTGTCCTCACAGTTCTCTTCCTTAGCACCCACAACCAGTCACTCACACACACACACCTCCAATTAGACCCCACATCTTCCTGACCAGTCTCTCTCTCTCTCACACAGAAACACATCACCTCCCTGACCAGTCTCTCCCTCTCAGTCACACTCATGCTCTCTTATATACAAGCTCTCAATCACACACAAATGCTCTCGCCCCCATTCACACCAGCTCTCACCCATGCACCGATTCACATCCACAAGCTCTCACCCAGGCTTCCATTCACACCCACACACACAAGCTCTCACCCAAGCACCCACACACACAAGCTCTCACCCAAGCACCCATTCACACCAGCTCTCACCCTAGCACCCAGTCACACCCACACACACAAGCTCTCACCCATTCACACCCACAGACACAAGTTCTCACCTATGTATCCATTCACACCCACCGACACAAGCTCTCACCCATGCATCCATTCACACCCACAGACACAAGCTCTCACCCAGGCATCCATTCACACCCACAGCCACAAGCTCTCACCCATGCATTCATTCACACCCACAGACACAAGCTCTCATCCATGCATCCATACACACCCACAGACACAAGCTCTCATCCATGCATCCATACACACCCACAGACACAAGCTCTCACCAATGCATCCATTCACACCCACAGACACAAGCTCTCACTTAGGCACCCATTCACACCCACAAACACAAGCTGTCACCCAGGCACCATTCACACCCTCAGACACAAGCTCTCACCCAGGCACCCATTCACACACAGATACACAAACTCTCAACAAAAACTTCTTCCTTCACTGCAGGGATGGGCTTCAGTTCTGCTGCGGCTTTACTCCGGCGGGCCTTCTTTTTTTGCCGCCACAGGGATGGGCTCCCGTGGTGGCCTCGGTCAGGGTTGGGCTTCCTCTTCGCCACCATAGGGATTGGCTCCCGTGATGGCCTTGCTTCGTCGGGGTTCGACACTGCCATTCCTGCCACCCCACCCTGGGCTATGCGATGCCTGCCTCACCGGCCAATCAAAGGCTTCCTCCCTTCTTCCTTCTCCCACTGGGAGGTAGGAAGAAAGGAGGTTTCCAACTGGCATGTAGGGGCTGGAAAAAGGGAGAAGGAAAGTACAACGGGGCAGTGGGACACCGGGATATGCGACATACCTGCCGGTGTTTGGCGACACACTGGTGTGTTGCGACACACCGGTTGAGAAGCGCTGGCTTACAGAACCAACGCCATGAGAGCATACAAAGCTGCAGTAGCATACTCATACACACTACTTTCTGCAATTGTTTATCATTTGCATGCAGTAGGTATATAGGTGACCATGGCAGCAACATATTATTGAGGAAACGTTTTCATAGTATGCATATTTGCCAGAGAACCATTCGCCCATAAAGCTCAACTGACACGCTGCATTATAGTATCTAAGGTCTGGGAAGTCAAGATCTGTAGCCTCTTTATTACACCAGTTTAATAGAACTGAATGTGTTCCTTTACCATTTCAAATAAAAGAAAGGAAGATTTAAGCAGATTCAGATCACTTAATGTAAACCATCAGGGGAGCATTTGCAACTTATACAAAATTTTAGGTATAATCACCATCTCCAGGAATGCGCATCTTCCCATGAGAGATAGCGGAAGTGACTGCCATGCGAGCAGCTGAGTGACCTCCGTAATGTTCAAGTGTATTAAGATTCCTAGGCATCCAAACTCCCAGGTATTTTAATTTATGTTCTGCCCATGTAAAAGGAAAGGATTCATCGCAGAATTCTTCAAAGGCTGGGTGAAATGCCTGTGCCTCTGAATTACTAAAATCAATTTTTAATCCTATCTATTGAAACTGTGAAAACAACTTTACAATCATGCGTATACTTCGTTTGGGCTGATCAACAAACAGCAAACTATTATCAGCAAACATAGGAACTTTTAGCAAGTGACCACCTATTGAGAGACCACAAATTTCTTCTCTCAGTTTATGGTTAATGGCTCAATTTCCTTAATGAACATCAAAGGAGAGAGGGGGCTCCCTTGCCTAACACACAACAGAGGTTGAAAAGGGACGATATCGTGCCATTTACAAGTATGCATGCACTCAGGTTTTTATACAATCGTGGCTTGCCAACTTAACATATTGCCATCAAAACCCTATAGTGTCAATGCTCAAAACATAAAGTGCCATGTTATTAAATCAAAAGCTTTTTCAGTATCTAAGATGAGAATCAATGCTTCCCTGTTTGCCTGAAGGCATCTTAACCCCATGACGCCCATGTGAAGCCCGTTTGATCAGCCATTATCATATGGGGAAGTATCACATTGATTCTGTTAGTCATAACCGCAGCCAAAATTTTCATTTCAAAGAGATGGGGTAGTAGGACCCTACCTGAAATGGATCCTTTCCCTTTTTAAATAAGACAACAATTACCGATTGATTCATGTCTGGCGGGACGCTACCCTGGGGAATTATCTCATTATAGAATTCGGTTAGCCCTGTAAGTATCGAGAAGTTTAATATCTTACAAAATTCCATTCCAGATCATTTATCTCAACTGCTTTCCCCAGTTTAAGACCTTGAATTACTTGAAAAATGTCACCATCTCAAACTGGCAAGTTTAAGCGGTCTAACTGTTCCTGAGAAAGTTTGGGCCACTGAAACTCCACGAAAAAAGTTGTTTTCACTTCCTCAATCATCATTTTGTGTTTATACAACACTTGATAGTTTTCTAAAAAGCACTGTGCAATTTCATCAAGGAAGTGCTTATATCAGCCTCCACTATAATGCCAGAAATATTTGAGTGAAGCCCCTAATACGAATTAAATTAACTAAGAGCTTGCTAGGTTTATTTCCAGGTCTGTAAAGTTGATACTGAAAAAATCAGAGAGATTTCATAGTTCTCGAAATGTAAGTGATTTAGGGTAATACGAACCTGATCAATAGCCATTTTTTTCTGATCTGTCATATTAGCTGTATATACCGTACTGGACTTGGGTGTCCTTCAGCTTTTTGGTCAAATTTAGGATATGATTATTCAATTGTGCCACATATGCTATAATGTGCCCAAGCATAACTGCTTTATACTCTTCCTATAACAATGTTGTGGAAATTTCAGGACTTGAGTTATGTACATAATCAGCCCATTTTTCTTTTATATATGTTAAAAAAGACTTGCTATAATATAATTCTAGGTTCATTCTCCAAGTTTATGTTTATGTTTATTAAGTTTTGTATACCATTGTGTTACAGTCCCGGGCCATGCCCCGGACCCTCCACCTACCTAGGGGCCGGCCCAGGCTGCTGGAACTCCTCTCCCTCCTGCTAGGCCCATCCTGGCCTCTGCTGCAGCGCTCCCTCATCGAGGGAGATGCCGGCAATCCGACGCATCTGGCCCCGCCCCCTAGGCGCGCGCGCAGGGGCTTGAGATTTAAAGGGGCCAGTGCGGGAAGATGCAGGACAGCCTCCGGATGACGTCAGACACTGCAGGGGTATTTAAACCCTGCAGCTAGGCACTTACCTTGCCTTGCAACGAGATTCACTCTGGCTACTTGCTAGTTGCTGCATCGGATCCCTGATCGTCTCTCCGGCTTCTGATTTCTGGTTTTTGACTCCGGCTCCGTTCCTGGACTTCCAATTCTGCCTCCATCCTTGGCTTTGTCTTCGGTTTCTGACTTCTGGCTTCCGACCTTGGTCCGTGCACTGACTCTGGCTTCAGCTTCCGCCCCCGGCTGGACTCCGGCTACTGGCTTCTCTCCATCCACAGGTATCCAGTTCTTTGCCCACCAGGAGTCCTCGCCTAAGTCCCAGTGGCTCGGGTCCTCATGGGCTCCTCCCAAGAGGACCGCGGGCTTCCAAGGGTGAAGTCTTCCAGGGCCTTCTCCTCAGTGCTGCCTCCCAGCTGCGACATCCACTGTGGGTTCCCACAGTGCATCACCATCCGTCTCAGCCGACTCAAGGGTCCATGCCTCTAACATGTTGTCTTAGGAGCTTCACAATGGTTTACAGTCAATGTGGAAGCAAGAAAATACAATAATTCAATTAAAAGAGATTACAAATATCATTTAAATAGTTAAAAATTAAGAACAGATAAAATAAAAAACTTAATGATCATCATAAGAGCATAATAAGAAAAAAACCAATTATAAATATAATAAAATCATAAATATCATAAAAGCCTAAAATTAATTAATTGCTGCTGCATGTGTACCAGAATGTTACCATTGAAAGCCCGTGTGCATCATTAAATTGTTGTCGCTGCGTATGCATATTCAAACAACCATGTCTTAAGGTCTCTCTTAAACTTCTTACTGTCGGCTTCCTGTCTTAATTGAGTGGGTAGAGTATTCCAACACTTTGGGCCTGTGATCGAAATTGCTCTGTCATGAACCTGACTTAAATGGGCAGACCTTATGGATGGGATATTTAATAGGGCTTTATTGGCCGACCTGAGATTTCTCTATGGTATGTGCAAACGGATGCTTGAATTCAGCCATTCGGTTTTTTCCCCATAAATTATATTATGGATAATACATGCTGTTTTATATTGTATTCCATACATAACAGGCAGCCAATGAAGTTGAATCAACACAGGGGTAATATGATCGCATTTCTTTTTGTTTGTCAAAATCCTGGCTGCGGCATTCTGCAGCACCTGTAATGGGCGCAACATGGAAAGAGGGAGTCCCAATAACAAAGAATTACAATAGTCAATGTTCGAAAAAAACAATGACTGAAGAACTGTCCTGAAATCATTAGTTTCTAATAGAGGTTTTAGCCTTCATAATGTGAGTAATTTATAATAACCATCTTTAAGTTTCGTAGAAATATACTTTTGTAGGTTCAATTCAGAGTCTAATATTATTCTTAAGTCTTTTACAAAGACGATAGGCTGTATTGCTATTTTATTCTCAAACTGAAAAACAAGAATGTCTTCATCTCGACTTTTTCTCTCAACATTATTTCAGACTTATCCATATTCAGTACTAATTTTAAATGTAGAAGAAGTCGCTTTATAGCATTTAAATATATTTCAATCAGTTTGTTTAAAATCATGAGAGGTCTAGAACGGGTAGATGTGAATCGGTTATTTACTCTTTCGGATAGTAGAAAGACTAGGGGGCACTCCATGAAGTTAGCATGGGGCACATTTAAAACTAATCGGAGAAAGTTCTTTTTTACTCAACGCACAATTAAACTCTGGAATTTGTTGCCAGAGGATGTGGTTAGTGCAGTTAGAATAGCTGTGTTTAAAAAAGGATTGGATAAGTTCTTGGAGGAGAAGTCCATTACCTGCTATTAAGTTCACTTTGGGGTAGATTTACAAAAAATGCGCGTTCGCGTACTTTTGTTGGCGCACCAGTCGCAAACAAAAGTACGCTGGATTTTAGCAGATACGCGCGTAGCCGCGCGTATCTGCTAAAATCCAGGATCGGCGCGCGCAAGGCTGCCGATTTTGTGCAGCCGGCGCGCGCCAAGCCGCGCAGCCTGCCTCCATTCCCTCCAAGGCCGCTCCGAAATCGGAGCGGCCTTGGAGGGAACTCGCTTTCGCCCTCCCCTCACCTTCCCCTCCCTTCCTCTATCTAACCCACCCCCCCGGCCCTATCTAAACCCCCCTACCTTTGGCGGGGGATTTACGCCTCCCGGAGGGAGAAGTAAATCCCCGCGCGCCAGCAGGCCGCTAGCGCGCCGAGACGTGACCCGGGGGCGGTTCCGGAGGGCGCGGCCATGCCCCCGGACCGCCCCGGGCCTAAACCACGCCCCTGGGCCCACCCCCAAAATGCCGCGTCCCGCCCCCGACACGCCGCGCCGCTCGGCCCCGCCCCCGACACGCCCCCCTCGAAAAACCCCGGGACTTACGCGAGTCCCGGGGCTCTGCGCACGCCGGCAGGCCTATGGAAAATAGGCGCGCCGGCGCACAAGGCCATGCTCGCATAAATCCGGGCGGATTTACGCGAGCAGGGCTTTTAAAATCCGCCCCTTAGAGAATAGCCACTGCCATTAGCAATGGTAACATGGAATAGACTTAGTTTTTGGGTACTTGCCAGGTTCTTATGGCCTGGATATGCCACTGTTGGAAACAGGATGCTGGGCTTGATGGACCCTTGGTCTGACCCAGTATGGCATTTTCTTATGTTCTTATGTAAGTTTTTTCGATGGTGTCATTTATGGGTACGATAAACTGAATGTCATCAGCATAAATGTAAAAGTTCAGGCCCAGCCCTGCAAGCAGGTGGCAGATAGGTAAAAGATAAATATTAAAAAGGGTCACTGACAATGTAGAATCCTGCGGAACATCTTTATCGAGAGAAAATTTATTTGAGATTGAATTATTTATTTTAACCTGAAAAGAATGGTTACTTAAGAAGGATTCAAACCAGTTTAAAACTACATCTCTAATTCCTATTTCTTTTAGTCGGTCAAGAAGAATTTTGTGGTCCACCGTATCAAAGGCTGAAGATAGGTCTAAAAGTATTAAAAAGTAGCTCTGCCCTGAATCATACCCCCTCAGAATTGTATCTGTCATTGAAATTAGTAAGGTTTCGGTGCTAAAGTTTTTATGAAAGCCGAAGGTCTTTAAACCTCGGATATAGTTAGAGGTAAGGCAGTACAGCAGACAGGCAACGTAGGAGAGGGTAACATGAACCTTATCAATAGCCATTTTTTTCTGATCTGTCATATTAGCTGTATACTGGGCTTGGGTGTCCTTCAGCTTTTTGGTCAAATTTAGGATATGATTATATTCATGTGTGGCACATATGCTATAATGTGCCCATGCATAACTGCTTTACCCTCTTCCCATAATAATGCTGTGGAAATTTCAGGACTTGAGTTGATATGTACATAATCAGCCCATTTTTCTTTTAGATATGTTAAAAAAGACTTGCTATAATATAATTCTGGGTTCATTCTCCAAGACAAAGAGAGCACAGGAAATCCCCATATTCAATCCCAACAAGACTGACATGTGGTCCAAAACAGAAATGGTCCCTATTGAGGACTCCCTGATCCCCTCCGAAATTAGGAAATCCAGCCTGGAGTAGGTTTTGTGCGGATTAGAGAAAAACGTGAAGTCCTGCTCCCAAGGTTATAAGGTCCTCCATACATCCATTAATCCTAACTCCTGACATAGAAAATGAACCCTCAGCTTCTCATTCCCCCATTTGTATTTCTTTCGCAAGTTTATAATCTATCTTGCAATCTGCCACTGTGTTAAAATCTCCCCCAACCATGAACTTGTTTTCTGGAAAACTGAGCTGCTATGTTCACAAAAATATCATGTGAGTATATATTGGGAGTGTTAAAGTTACAGAAAACAATTTTCAGTTGGTACAGCGAGCCTAATGCAATGATATAGCTCCCTTCAGGTCTTGTAGGTGATGATCAATCTGAAATGGTAACTGCTTATGTATAAGGATTGCACTCCCCTTGTTCGGCTTGAAAAAGAAGAATATAAGTATTGACCAATCCACTCACGGTTCAATTTAGCGTGCTCTTCGTCAGTCAAATAGATTTTCTGTAAAAATAAAACCTCAGATTTTAAACACTTAATCATATTCAACAGCTTTTTGCGCTTTACTGGTGAATGGATCCCATCCGTATGTAATAACAGGATCTGAACCGTCACCATATCTCTCTAGTACAATCTGCAGATAATTACCGCCCTTCTCAGAGCATACTATAAAAGTAGTTATATCCCAAAGGCCTCCCAGCCTACACCTCCAGGCATACATGCACACCCCGTTTTTGCATATATTGATCCATACATTATCAGCTACTCTAAGCAGCCTAAACTTATAAAAGTGGTACTTTCCTTCACATTCATTCACACACAAGTCACATTCACACTTTAATTCCGGTGCATCTTGTTTACATCACTCTTCTCACCCTTGCCCCAAGGACCACCACCCCCTAATGACCTCTCTACTCCCTTCAGGGTGTGCTCATAAACATCTATCCCCTGAAAATAGGCTTAAATGTAATCTATAGCCTAAAGAAACTGTCTGTAAATATGAAGCTTTAAACAGTTATGATTTACTCAAGTTTGTGTCAGCGTTATTCTCACAAATTTAGTGAAACAAGAACACCGTTCTCACTCAGAGCAGACCTAAGCCTTCATTTTGTTCCCAATCCTTGATCCTCTGCACTTTCATTATATCCCAGTTGGCTTAAAAAAACTGTAAACAACTCAGAGTTGGGTGAAGGTTTGATAATACCAAAATTTGCAGGCTGCTTTTGGTAGACTTCTGCATTGTAGGTTTTGTTTATTTTGCAGCGTTACAACCACAGTTTTGATGTGAAAATCAGAGCGTTACTGCTGAACTTTATTAGGATAAGTACAGTTGTTTAACTGCCAGCATGAGTATCATTTAACATTCTTGAACCAAACACATCTGCAGGATTAATTGCGCAAAAAATGCACTCTCTTCCATCTGCTGTAAAGAAAAAAAAAAGCCCCTTAGCCATGAGATACCCCTGCTGTATCCAGCAAGGACATGAATACTGAGGCCTCATCTTTCGTAGTGAAATGTAACGTTTTATTTTCATGATGTACCCTTAATTTAGCTGGGAACAAAATGAGAATCTGATACCCTTGCAAGGATGCCTTTAGGTAGGCCATGAAGCCTGAAGATGTGCTGGACGAATTGACGTGTAGTGAGGGATGAAAGAGCGGTAATAGTTGGCAAAGCCTAGAAATCTTTGAAGTGCCTTGAGCCCGGATGGCTGTGGCCATTCCCGAATGGCACTTAGCTTTTGTGGATCCATGTGGAATCCCTGACAGGAGACTATATACCCCAGGAAGGGAAGAGACTCCTGCTCAAACTGGCACTTTTCGAGCTTTGCATACAGCTTAATTTCTCTGAGGCGTTGTAACACTTGAATGACGTGCCGCCGGTGAGCGGCCAAGGTATCAGAAAAAATCAGGATATCGTCCAAATAGACTACCACGCATTGGTACAGGAGGTCACGGAGTATCTCGTTCATAGTATTCTGAAATACTGCGGGGGCATTACAGAGCCCGAACGGCATCACCAAGTACTCATAGTGGCCGTCACAAGTATTGAAGGCCGTCTTCCATTCGTCGCCTTCCTTAATACGAATGAGGTTGTATGCCCCTCGGAGATCCAGTTTGGAGAAGATCCTCGCACCTTGTAGCCGATCGATTAGCTCAGAGATGAGAGGCAGGGGATAACGGTCCTTGATCGTTATGGCATTCAGACCCCTGTAGTCAATGCAGGGCGGAGCATCCCATCCTTCTTTCCGACGAAGAAGAATCCAGCCCCTGTGGGGGACTTAGACTTCCGAATGAAGCCCTTCTCCAGGTTCTCCCTAATATATTCGTTCATAGCCTGCATCTCTGCAGGAGAGAGGGCGTAGGTGCGTCCTCGAGGAGGCTCAGTGCCCGGGAGGAGATTGATGGCGCAGTCGAATGGTCGATGAGGTGGAAGTACTTCGGCCTTCTGCTTAGAAAACACATCTGCGTACGAGGCATATGGTGCTGGCAGGCCTGGGAGGCTGATGGCGGCGATCAGGCAGGGCCCTGGAGTCACAGCTTGGAGGCAATTGCCGTGGCAATTTGACCCCCAACGAGCCAGCTGCAAGGTCTTCCAATCGAACTGGGGCTCGTGCTCCTGTAGCCACGGGAGTCCTAGGACCATGGGATGGATAGAGTACTCCAGGACATAAAATGACATCTGTTCCTGATGCAGGGCCCCGGCCCTCAACTGGACAGGAACAGTGGCGTGCATCACCCGTTCCGGAAGAGGCTTCCCTTGAATGGAGGAGATGACCAAGGGACGAGACAGCCGAACTTGAGAAATCGTTAAATGTTCAACCAGACCTTTCATGATAAAATTCCCGCCAGCACCGGAATCCACCAAGGCCAGCGTGTGGAACTCTCCATCCGCCGTGGTTACTGCCACTGGCAGGGTTAGTGGAGGTGCAGGAGTGGTACGGCCCAGGAAGAGACCTCCTTCAGGTCCTAGGCCCGAGAGTTTTCCGCACGCGTCAGGCAAGCAGCAATCTGATGGCCCGCTGCACCGCAGTAGAAACAGAGCCCCTTCCTCATTCGCCGTTGACGCTCTTGTGGAGATACTTTCCTGCGACCCAACTCCATGGGTTCATCGGGTGGCGACCGGGGGGTCTCTAACCTATCCTTGGGTGAGGGCGAATGACGAGGGTGTCTGGACGGAGTTGCGGCTTTGATGTTGTCTGGGCCTCTTGGCGGCGCTCCTGGTGGCGCCGATCTATGCGACCGGCCAAATCGATCAAGGCATTCAAGGACCTCGGTATCTCACGTCCCGCGAGCTCGTCCTTAATTCGGGGGCTCAGCCCCTGATAGAAAATGGTGCGGAGGCAATCTGAGTCCCAGCCGAGCTCCGAGGAGAGGGCCCGAAAGTCGATGGCGTATTCCGCCAATGTCCTCGAGCCTTGATGTAACTGCAGTAGTCTCAGCCCTGCTGAAACTTCTTGAGCAGGATCCCCGAAGTTTATTCGGAACAACTCCCAAAACTCCCCGATGTTCCTTAGAACGGGATCGTCCCGTTCCCACAGGGGGGAAGCCCATTCTAGGGCCTTCCCTCCTAGAAGAGCCAGGATAAAGGACATCTTGGTGGCGTCATCTGGGAAGAGAGCGGCCTGCAGGTGGAAGTGCATATTGCACTGGTTCATAAAACCCCTGCAGGCCCGAGGTTCCCCGGAGAACCGTGGCGGTGCGGGTATGCGAACTACCGGCTGACCCACAGAAGCCATCGATGGAGAAGGCAGCGTAGGATTCATAGGAGCCAACGCGTCAAAACGCTGGTTCAGGCTCTGCACTGAGGAAACCAGGGCGTCCAGGGTTTTCTGCTGCTCCAGCAGGCGCTGGGCCATTCCCGGAATGGCCTGGCGGGCGGAAGCCTCTGCCAGGTCCATGGACTTGGCAATCTGTTATGCTCAGGCTTGTGGACCCTTGGCCGATGGGAGGATGGTATACCTTTCGGAGGATCCGTAGGTTCTCTCGTCGGGAGGCGAGGCAGAGCAGAAGGCGGGACGAGCTGACCCTTGGCACTGGAGACTGAGGCGACAGCGGAGACTGGTGAAGAGATGAGATGAGGCACAGTGTCTTCACCACTGGTGGTCTGCGGTCCCCCCGGGAGGAGCCCGTAGGGACCCGACCGCTGGGACTTAGGTGGACATAGGGAGGTCAGGGAAACGGTGCAAGGGCCAACTGTAGCTTCACCCTGGAAGCCCGCGGTCCCCCCAGGAGGAGCCCGTAGGGACACGGGCTGCTGGGACTTAGGCGGGCCCTTGGAGGCGGTAGTCTTGAAGAAGTCCTAGATCGAGGGCCAGAGGGTCGTCGCTCACCAGTCCGAAGTTGTACACCAGAGGATCACCACTTGCCAATCCGAAGTCAGGAACCAGAGAATCACCGTCAGCGAATCTGAAGTCAGGAACCAGAGAATCACCGTAAGCCAATCCGAAGTCAGGAACCAGGAAGACGAAGCAGGAACCAAAAGCCAAGCTCAAGGAACTCACCGAAGCAAGCAGACTGGACAAAGCTCACAGGAGACGTTGCCAAGTCATAAGGAACAGCTGTGGCGAATTAAAGGGATCAGGTCCCTTTAATTCTAATGAAGAGGCGCGGCCTCACGCCTAAGATGTCGGTGGCCATCTTGGCTTTCTTCCGCAGAGGAAGAGCTACAGGAACGGCGTGGGGAAAGAGCAGGGATGGCTCTCCACCCCACGATCAGGCCGGGGACCCGCGCCGGAGCACCGGGCACCGGGTCAGGGGTTTCCCCCGACGTTGTCGCGGCGGACCGCCACCACGGAGGAGGTAGGGGAGCGCGGTCATGGCGTCCCACGACCGCAGAGCACAACAGCATTGTTTCCAGCAAACCTAATATTTTTACGTTATCACACCGATTCCTGTTTTCTTGATTGTCAATATGATCTAGCAATATAGCACTTTTTTCCCACATGTCACCAAGTTGACGCTCCACTTGTATTAACTGATTATCCTGCAGAGATATACACTGTTCCATGTGGTCTAGGCATTTCAATTATCCCTCTAAACCACCTTTTATTTCCTCAATGGCAGACTGTATCTTGATCAACCGCTCATCCAGAGCAGCTGGGTCACTTTTTGAGATTTGCTGAAGAACATCTTTGGAGATGTTAGCAAGTATTTTGTCTCCTTCTCCAGGTACTGCCATTTTAAGATCTGTGGCTTTTTTCTCTCGGCTGACCCGTTTCATTTTTGCACTCATAAACTCATAGGAAACACTGCACCATGCACTGATCTGGTCTCCCAGCTTTATCAAGAACATTTTCTTCCATTAGCAGGTAATTTACAGGCAGCAGAAAGTAAGCTTTCTAGTTTATTTTAGGAGATGTTCTGGAGCTCTTCCTCCTGATGTCTGATCAGATGAGTACTATAACTGAAAGTCCTCAATATTTGTTGTATATCAGAACTTGCCTTCACTACTACTGAGGTTCCTCTATTTTATTCCCCTCCCAGATTGCTTGTCATGATAACTGCAGTAATAGTCCCTTGTAGGTACAATACACCTTCAAACTCTGAGCCCAAAGTCCATCCTGTTGCGCTCAGCAATCCATGGGCTAATCTCACAAACTGCTGCTCTCACCTCAGTCTCCAGACTGTTCAACCATGCAGCGAAATGCCACCAGCATGGTCCGATGCCATCAGCACTGCACGTGGCAAGATGCTGCCACTTTTGTCCAGCTGCACGTCTCCTTAAGCGAGTGCCTGACCTTCTGCTTTTTAAAGGGCCCGCGGTGGGAAAATCCCCGTGGCATCCGCTGATGACATCAGACGCCAAGCCCTATAAAGGGCTTGTCCTGGCCTGCTCTCATTGCTTCAGCATCAGGTCCTACTACACCTAGAGTAGAGCGTGTTCCCTCAGCATCTTGTCTTCAGCCCAGCGTCTTGTCTTCAGCCCAGTGTCTTATCTGTGGCCCAGTCTTGTCTTCTGTGTTTCCTGCCTGCCTATGCTTCTCCTCGCTTGACCCTTCCTGCCTATCCGTCTCCTCTTCCCCTTCAGATGGATACCCGGTTGACTTCGGCTTACCACTGGATACCTACCTCTGACCATTGCCTGCTACTGGATATGCCTGACCCTAGTATCCAAGATGACCACCTTCACCATCAGCAGAGACCCCCGCCTAAGACCCGACAGGCCTAGTATCCAAGGGCTCAACCTGAGGGGAATGAGGGCTAGTATAGGCAAAGCTCCAGCTGGGTCTCTGCCACATCTGCAGAGTCAGGTTTCCTAGGGGTGCTAATGCAGCATTTGCAGCACCCTGGGATGTGGTAGTCTCTGACTCTGTTAAATGGCAAAGACCTAGTGGCTTAACTCTGAGTCCAGGTTCCAAAAGTTCTGAAAGCAGCTGTAGTTTATAGTCCCTGGCTGAGCTCAGTGGAATTACTTGACTATTTTTGGAGGGGGTATTAAAAAGGGAGAAATATAAGCTGCCTTGTATGAAGGCTCATGGTACTTTAGCAAATAGTTCAGCTCAGCTCCAATTGAGCAGGAAGCCCAAAAGAGTAAACAGCTGGGTAAAACCTCTCGCTTTATCCGGGGCTCAGTTGGTCAACCTTTGTCTCCTGAAGGGCAAATAGAAGAAATTGCCATGACCTCCATGAAAAGTATCTAACTTCCACTCAAATTCCTTTTTGCTTCTGGATATAAAATTTAGGCTCCAGACACGAAAAGGCCCTTGGAATCTGAAGGAATTATTTTGGTGTATTTTTTAAATATCTGTTTGCATAAGTTGGAGAACTAGCTGGGAGAAATATTCCTATTAACATGAGAAGCATAAAACTAGCCAGAGGTGCTATACAGAAGTTGTGCTTGAAGGGCCAGATTTACTGTTCTCTAGCTGTGGTTGTGGTTACTACCTTAAACTACTCTGGCATGTCCTAGCAACTATTTTGTTCAGGGCAAGGGGATAAGCTTCCTACATTGAATAACTCATATTTAATTTCCCAGCTCCATTTTAATAAACTTGGCAGGGGTGAATTAGGAACTTGACGTGCCACACCTAAAATTGACCCTTTTTTTGTCTGTTACAGGTGTGCATCAGCTATCAGCATAACGAGTTCATAGTGGAGCTGCCTGGGAAGTATAAATTTAGGTTCCCCAAACGATTGAATGTCGAGGCAATCAATTATATGGAAGTGAGTGACTTACAGACCCAAGGGATCAAAATTGACTGATGTGGAGGAACTTGCCTCTTGATATTTAAGACAAATAAAAAATAATTACTGCTTTACTCTTTCTCCTTGATTTATTTTGGAACCAATGCTTTGATTCCTTGAGCCCTGGTCAGATGCTTTTGCTGTCTGTGCAGCATCTAGCTTGGTCTTGATATCTAAAACAAGCATCCTGATTTTGTTTGTTTATAATTAGAGATTTTTATTGATTGTCAAACAGATACATAGCATTAACAGTAAGGAAAAAAGATTCATACCCTGAATCAGGTAAATGTTGACTCACATTTTCATAAAAAGTAATAAAGCATTCCCCTCCCCCACTCTCTCTCCCCCTCCCCCCCATGAGCTCACTAAAATTATAATACAATAATCAGTCATTCCCAATAAGATCCAGTGGAGTTTATCAAGACAGTAACTTACATTCCCTGGTATCATGATGGTTCAAGTTTGATTAGTTTTCTCCCAATCAGGCCGATACAGTACAGTTTGTGGGAGAGCGGGCAAGCGCCCGCCCTCCCGGTGCACGTACAGGCCAGTGTCCCGTGCGCGCGATTCAGTAAACTAAAATATTTAAATTAGGGCCGGTGGTAAAAAGAGGCGCTAGCGACACTAGCGCGTCCCTAGCCCCTCTTTTCGGACAGGAGCAGTGGCCATCAGCGGGTTTGACAGCTGATGCTCAATTTTGCCGTGCGTCGGTTCTCGAGCCCGCTGACAGCCACGGGCTCGGAAACCGGACGCCGGCAAAATTGAGCGTCCAGTTTTTAACCCGTGAGCCGTGGGCCAATTTCAATTTTTTTTTTTAACTTTTTTTTAACTTTCGGGACCTCCGACTTAATATCACCATGATATTAAGTCGGAGGGTGCACATAAAAGCAGTTTTTACTGCTTTTCTGTGCACTTTCCTGGTGCCGAGAGAAATTTGCGCCTACTTTGGGTAGGCGCTAATTTCTGAAAGTAAAATGTGCGGCTTGGCTGCACATTTTACTTTCTGTATTACGCAGAAATGACTAATAGGGTCATCAACATGCATTTGCATGTTGTGGACGCTATTAGTCTCGGGGGGGGTTGGACGTGCGTTTTCGACACGCTAATATCCCTTACTGAATAAGGGGTAAAGCTAGGGTGTCCAAATGCAGGTTAACAGTGCGCTCCACTGGAGCGCACTGTACTGTGTCGGCCTGTAGGTAAATAAGGACCCCATATTGCTTGAAATTGTAATTCACTTCTAGACAGAGCAGCTGAAATGGCTGCCATTCTGCAGTAAGAATCTACTCATTGTTGAACAATTTGTAAAGATGGAATTCTCGGCAACTTCCAATGAAGTGCTATATCTATTTTAGTTGCAATAAAAACTTGACAAAATAATATCTGTTGTTTCGTCAATGGCGTGTGGGGGATATTAAGCAGTGGAAAGCCAGCAGCAAGTAAATTGCTAAGCCCCAGGATCTTTTCCAGCCAGTGTATTACCACCTTGGCACCTTCCAAAACTCATAAATCTTCCCACAGCTCCACCATATATGAAAGAAGGTCCCCGCATGCCCACATGTCTTCCAGCAAAGTTCGCTGAATTTAGGAAATCTACGGTGTAGGGTGTGGGGAGTAAGGTACCACCTGGTAAGTATCTTATAGCAATTTTCCTGCACGCCATAGATGTAGAGCATTTCCGTACCAAGTCATAAACCTGGTCCCATGTTTCAGATTTAAATTATAGCCCTAGATCGGCTTCCCAAGCAATGATATGGGGGTGAGGTTGTTTTGCTGGTCCATTTAAGATTGTGTATATTTTAGAAACCACATCTCTTTTCTTATCTGCATCCTCACAATAGTGCTCAAATAATGGTTTCCCTTGATTCAAGGAGGGTGTCATTTCTGATGATCTCAGAAAATGCAATACTTGATAACCCGCCAGGAAGTCACTATTAGATAAATGGTAGGTATCTCGTATGTCATCTCACTTCATAATAGATCCTCCCCGTAGTAAATATTCTACCCTGGTGAGTCCACGTGTACGCCATTCCCTGAATGATTTATTAAGTCTCCCGGCCAGGAAATGATTACTAAAAAAAAAGGTGAGTTAAATGAAAATATTCCCTATTTCCCACCAGGCGTGTTCACCATCTGAACCAAACTCTCATGGTTGTCTCCAAAGAGATTGGCAATTCACCCACAATAGTCCAGGTACAATGGGGTTGCCACGGTATTGCTCACAGAGGCATGCCTCCTACAGTAGTTTCTTCAAAAGACACCCACTATTTTACAGAGGTTTCTCTATGCATATCCGGAATTGCTTTAAGTTGGGCAGCCACTGTTACAGTCTGCTATGAAACATTAATATTTAGAATTTTGGATTTATCTAGATTTATCTTAAATCCAGATACTGCACTAAATGCTTGCAATTCAGCAGGGACATTTTGTAAAGATCGAGCTGGTTTAGATAAAGTTAATAAAATGTCATCCGAAAAAAGAGAAATTTTTTAATTCAAGTTTCCCTTCTGTACTCCGGAAATGCCCACAGCCTCCCTTATTCTCATTGGGGTAAATTTTAAAAGCCCTGCACGTGTAAATCCAGCCGGATTTACGCGCGCAGGGGACTTGCGCGCTGGCGTGCCTATGTTGCATAGGCCGCCGGCACACGCAAAGCCCCGGGACGCGCGTAAGTCCCGGGGCTTTGCTTGGGGGGCGTGTCGGGGCGGCACGGCATTCGGAGGCATTCTGGCGGCGGGACCGTGGGCGTGGTGCCGGCCTGGGGGCATTCCGGGGGAGTGGCATGGGCCTCCAAAGCAGCCCCCGGGCTGTGGAATGGCGCGCCAGCAGTCAGCCGGTGTAACTTTTTCGACAAAGGTAGGGGAGGTTAGTTAGGGATGAGGGGTGGGTTAGATAGGGGAAGAGAGGGGAAGCAGGGGCGGGGGGGCCGGAAAAAAGTTTCCTTCAAAGCCGCTCCGATTTCGGAGTGGCCTTGAAGGGAATGGGAAAAGCCACCGGGGCTCCCCTCAGACTCGGCGCATGCAAGGTGCACATGTGTGCACTCTCTTGCGCATGCCGACCCTGAATTTTATAACATGCGCGCGGCAGTGCGCGCATGTTATAAAATCAGGCGTAGATTTGTTCATGCTGGGCTGCGTGAACAAATCTACGCCCGCGCATATGTTGTAAGATCTGCCCCATAGTGAACAGTTCAAGAAAAGTGCGAATAGCAGTGGGGACAGTGGACATCCCTGACATGTACCTCTTTGCACTGCAAAAGTAGAGCCATATCCCCCATTCACTTTAACCCAAGCTAGCGGTCTTGATATAATTGTTTCACCCAGGTCATAAAAAAGGAGCCAAACCTCATCCTCTCCATTATCGCAAATACAAATTCCCAGTGGATCATGTCAAATGCCTTTTCAGCATCTATAGACAGTAAAAGAAGAGAGGTATTCTCTTTTTTAGCCCACCATAAAATATCCATTACTTTACGGACAATGTCCGCCGCCATTCTTTGGGGTTTGAATCCCACCTGATCCAGGTGAATCAATAGAGGGAGGATAGTATTTAGGTGTCCCACTTGAACTCTAGCTAGAAATTTTAGGTCCACATTGATTAAAGATATGGGATGGTAAGACCCACATAGAGTGGGGTATCTCCCTGGCTTCGCTATGATTGTTATTCCAGCAACATTAGAGTGATGAGGTAAGGAAGCACCCTCTTGGATACTATTTAAAAAGTCCATAAGGGGTTTCACCAGCAAAGGACTACATTTTTTATAAATCAGCCCATGAAGCCAACTAGGTCTGGTGACTTACCTACTCTTAAAGATTTAATAGATGCCATCACTTCTATTGTGCTAATTGGTTCATCTAAGAACTGTTTTTGAGGCTTGGTTAAAGTTGGTAGGGAGACTGACTGCAGATAGTCGGCTATAATATCTAGTGTAATAGAATAATCCCTACTATATAGTGAGGAATAAAATCTAGTGAAGCATTCCCGTATGTCAGGGGAGGATGTTAGAATATTGTAATTCTACTCTGTTAGGTTTACCTAGATCCACCATCCAGCCATTGCAGGTACTCCAGAATGCTGCAGTGCGTCTTTTGTCAAACACCAAAAAAAGAGAACATATTACTCCCGTTTTGTATAGCCTCCATTGGCTTCTGGTCGAATTTAGAATTAAGCATAAAATGTTATGTATTATCCACAAAATTTTATACAGTGAAAAAACTGACTGGTTGAATTCTGTGATCAGACTCCACGTACCCCAAAGGGAACTGAGATCTGCGAACAAAGGTTTGCTCACAGTTCCCACAGTGAAATCTGCCCACTTGAGTGAGATGAGAGATAGAGCCATTTCAATCACAGGTCCCAAACTCTGGAATACCTTACTCGAAATTTGAGATTGCAAACTGATTTGAAAAAATTGAGCAAGGAGCTAAAAACATGGTACTTCCAGCAGGCATTTAAGATTGATCCATAAGATACTGATTGAGAGCTGTATGTACATTTTTTCATTATTTATTTTATTTTTACTATGTCTTTTAGTAATAATTGTAATTCTCTTTTAGTTGTATTTATTTTATTATCATGGTTTATGTAAATTTTATTCTGACTTCTTATTTTTATTTATGTTTTTATTTTTTGATTCTTAGTAACCATGTCCACCATAGTGATAGAAATTCGTTTCTGTACAACTGTATAGAAAAATTGTTCAAATAAATAAATAAATTAAATAAATATTACCCTTGGTGTCCTTGATTTTAGCTGTATTATTCTAAGTAGTTAAAATCTTTCATTTCCATGCTAGCACTTTACCGGCCTTGATATTCCCTTCAAAATCCCTTTGTTGCATGCGTTCAAGTGCATGCGCTATCTTGGCAGATTCTAAGATATTAAGTTCACTGCGTGCAGCACTAAGAGCCAGGTTTTAGTAGCTACGTGTGGGTGTAGATTTGTGCGCGCACAAATCTACGCCCAATTTTATAACATGCGCGCGCAGCCGCACACGTTATAAAATCTGGTGTCGGCACACGCAAGGGGGTGCACACTTGTGCACTTTGCGCGTGCCGAGCCTTAGGGGAGCCCTGATGGCTTTCCCTGTTCCCTCCGCCTCCCTTCCCCTACCTAACCTGCCTCCCAGCCCTACCTAAAACCCCCCTCACCTTATGTTAAAGAAGTTGCGCCTACCTCTGGGCAAGTGTAGGTTGCGCATGCCGGCCAAGTGCTGGCGCATGATCCCCCGGCCTAGAGGCCCTACGGAGGCCTCTGGCCACGCCTCTGACCCGCCACAGACTGCCCATGCCCCGTCCAGATTTACGCGCCCAGGGCTTTTAAAATCTGGCCCTAAGCTTTTTAAATACTGTGCTATCGAGCGTGGATGTATGGAGTTGCGATAATCGGGTTATATCGTCTAGCAATTCATTCTTATGCTTTTCTCTTCCTTTTTTAAAATTAGTTGCTTGTGCTATAAATTGACCTCACATAACTACTTTAGAACATTCTCATAGGGTACCTGCTGAGTTTACTGTGGGTTTGTTCAGTTGGAAATATTCTCTGAGAGAGGCAGTCACTGATTCACAAAATTCATCTTCCTGCAGTAAACCATGTGTTGTGTCCGTTGGACTCAGACGGCTTCGTCCTACTTGCCTCACCTCTTTATTCACTTTCTCCACCAGTCTCGGGAAGATGGCGACCCCCGCATCTGCTAGCCGCACCCTCCGGAGTCCCTGGAACGGCTATGGCAAGGCATTCCGCCATGATGCACCTGAGGGCCTCCTAGGGTGCGCGCGTGCGCTACCCACGTCTTTATTCCAGCATTGGCGCGAACCTCGGGGGTGTCCCCCTCGACTGACGTCACGCCATCTGGGTATTTAGCCTGCCCTATTTGCTGACTGACTTTGAGTTAGCAAGGATGGATTCATCCGGTCTAAGCTGCTCTGCCACTTCCTGCTGCCGCTGGAAGCTTTCTTTCTACCCTCCGGGGTTCTGCTAACTTGGGTTAGCATGCTCCTTGGGGGCCCTATGCTTATTTCCAGGTGCCTATCCAGTATCCAGGTACTCGCTCCTCGAGGGCCTATGTTGTCTACCTTGGTGCCTGCTAACCATTTACTTCTACCTGCTGGGAACTCTATTATTGCAGCTACAAAAATTGTGAGTAATCTCATATCTACCAGTCTGTCTCACCTACAGCTCCGCATTGGAAATCCGCTCCTCGGGGTCCTATGCTTATCTTCAGGTGCCTATCCAGTATCCAGGTACTCGCTCCTCGAGAGCCTGTGTCATCTAGCTTGGTGCCTACTAACCATTTACTTCTATCTGCTGGGAACTCTATTATTGCAGCTACAAGAGTTGTGAGTAATCTAATAATCTATCAGTCTGTCTTACCTACAGCTCCTCGCTGGAAACCTGCATCGGAGCTCCCTACACCACCATTCTGGGATGGGTCTCCTCAGCCAAGGACCCCAGACTGCTGCTGCAAGAATCTACTCACTACTGCCACCTCTGGTGACTACTACAAGCTGCATAATAAAACTTCTCCCTGTGTTTGTGCATTCTGAGTCTACCCTGGTACTACACTTCCTTACGGGGCTCCTCCCCGTGGGAGCAGCCATCACTGTAGCACCCAAGAATCCACCCAAACACCTCAAAACCATAATACCATCATTCAGCCTCCAATATCTCAAGCCAGTATCTGAGCAAGATAGTTGTATTGTGACCTATATCGGGGCATGATCGGACCACGTTATATCCCCAATCCCCACACCGGACACCCAATTTTGCAAGGTCTTGTCTAGAAGTATAAAATCAATTCTCGAGTATGTCCCATGTGGTAGGGAGTAAAATGTATATGATCTGGGGGTTAGGAAATACTGTCTCCAAATGTCTACCATTCCCCATCTGGACATGAGTGAGGATAATTCAGACTTAGCTTTCCACCTTGATGCCTATCTTTAATTAGATGTATCCAATCTGGGGTTTCATACTAGGTTATGGTCTCCCCTCCCATATTATTTACCCCTCTGCGAATTGCTCTAGTACCCCATCTAGCAATCTCAAAAAGTGACCCTGATCTGCATTCGGTACATATACACTAATCAAGGTGAATACCTCATTACCTATTCTTATCTTCAGTAAAAGATAATGTCCATATGGGTCTGGAAAATTAGATAAATATTCATAAATGATTTGTTGGAATACAAGTATACCTACACCAGCATATCTCGAACCTTTTGGACTGGCCACCAAATATTGGTTAGGGAATCCTTTTATTTGCAACACTGACTCATACAGTTGCTTTAAGTGGGTTTCTTGAATTAAAAACTATTAACGCTTTATATCGTATTAAGTCCTGTTGTAGTAGTTGTCTTTTCTTCTGGGAGTTTAGATCCTTAACATTAAGGGACCATACATTTAGTGAAACCATGTTTATTAAAATAACATTGTAAGATTTCTTCTTCATCCCCCCTTAAATATAACCATAAAATATGACTTTCATAAATGTTACCATAATAATCCCCAGTGAGCTCATGGTTAAACCCCCTTTCAGTCCCATACCTCTCCCTCCTATACTGTATCCTCCTCTTGGATACCTCCCTTCCTCTGGGGGCTTGTTGCACCAGGAAGAAGTTCGCTCCCCCGCGAGAGCTGACAGAATCCAGTTGCAATCCAAATACCTTGCGAATCCATCAGGCAAATACCATTGTTTAACTACGCATGTGAAACAAGAAAAGAGAAAAACACTGTCCGCCATCTGAATCACATTGGTTAATTGCCATTTGGATTACATGTGAAAACTCGCCGTCAAACACTGTCCTCACAGTCTTTCCTCAATCCAGTTGATTGCTTGATTGGAGACTTGGGCGTTAGATGTTGGCGCTCCAGCCGCTTATGGTGGCCCTCTCTCTGCCAGCGTGGGGTAGCAGTCGTTTTATGTGATGAATCCTTCATTCTCCTTACTGCAAAATTAACCAGCAGATTGGCTTGTTTCAGAGCTTCTGCAGCCTCATTCAAAGTTTTTATTTAGTAAGACTTGCCATCCACCATGAAAGATAGACAAATGGGAATGTCCACCTGTATCGCATGTTGTGCTCCTGAAGCGTTGAGGTTACTGCTCTGAGATCATATCATTTTCGCAGTGTAACCGCGGCTAGATCATTGAAGATTAAGATCTTATGCCTTTCCCAGTTCCAGTCATGGTGCTTCCTTGCAATAGCATACATTTTATTTTTTTCAGCATAATTATGTAGGCAGATCACTATGTCTCTCGGGCATCCTGTATTTTCAGCCCCAGGGATCAGTGTGCTCTCTCTATTTTAAACTCCTTCGGTATCTCATGATTTTCTGACCATTCCGCTGATGATGACTTTAGTAAAAACTGAAAAATATTTACTGCAATGATGCAGCACTCTGAGTATTCTTGAGTCTCTGGGATGCCACGAATCCTAAGGTTGTTCTGTCTTGACCCTTTCTCCAGGTCTTCTAACTTGTATGCTAGGGCCTCCTGATCTAATCGGAATTGTTGCTGGAGGTTCTTCATTCTCTGCGTAGAGCCCTCCTGCCTCTCCACCCAGATATCAAGTTCGTTGACCCTTGTTCTCATAGTGGCTAAGTCCCCCTTACCTCAGAGATGGAGATAAGTAAGTCTTTATGTTGTTTCAGGTCTGCACGCAGTTCTATAAACCATTCTCTGAGTTTCGTCCTGGAGGACAACTCTGAAAAGTCAGATGGGAAAGTGTGGTCTGACGCCTATTCACAGGCCTCACCTAAGGCCTGCTCGTGTCTGTTCTCCGCTTTTTCTCCCTCGGGTTTTGAATACGAGAATTGTTGGAGATCCAGATTTTTCCTTTTCACTGCCATAGCAAGATGATTTATTCTCTCATTATTTTGTGCCTGATGCTCGAAGGATGGCGATAATTCAAGAGGATTCAGTTAGATTTGCCAGGAGCTCGCAGATCAAGTGGCCATCTCCAATGGTGATGTCAGTGCGCCCCAAGCATCCAGATTTTATACTAGAAATATTACATTTACAAATGTCTCTACTCACAGCTTTAAGATTAATTGTACTATAAATATTATCTGGTTACTAATTATTAAACTAAAGACAAATGATGTGAAACAATTGTCCCTCATATGCTTTCCTGGCTATGGGTATTTGTCATGCTTGATGCTAGATACCCCACAAGATCACCTTTTAGAACAAGTCTTTTAAATCTTTTACTTCATGAATTATCTATTTCAGACTAACATCCTCATGCAGGATGTTTTTCATAAATGTATCCCTGTATTTCCTCCCAACCCTTAGGAGACTTTGCTGGGTGGGTTCTGGACCCCGTTTTATTCACAATAGACCAAGCTGGGAAGAGGGTATCAAACAGTAACACTCTGTGAGGTTCCAACTAGAGACCTTGCAATACGGAAACACCTAACACCCCACCACCCTTGGCCATGGAAGCAGGAAAAGTCTCTGCTGTAGGGAGGTGCTGTTCAGATGATGTCAGTAGGAATTCGTTTCCCAGAGAGGGGAGTTATGCTGTTACTGAGAAACAATGTCTGGCAATCAAATGTGCAGTAAAGTCCTTGAGGTATTACCTTACAGGGATAAAATCTGTATTAATAACAGACCATGCTCATTGAAATGGCTGAATACAATAAAAGGGATTCATGCAAGATTAGCTAGATGGTATTTGGTGCTACAGTCTTATGACGTTTAATTCTCCATAGGGCAGGGAAAATATATCAAAATGCAGACTTCCAGTTCCAGGAATTTGGGGAAGCGTATAAGGAATGTCTAGCAACACTAATAAAGGGTCGAATTAATGTGATGGAGTGTACGTTCCTTGTGGGAGGTAAAAAATAGACACTGCTTGAAATTACAGTTCCCAAGGGTAGAGCCTATTTCTGGTGATTGATAGATGGAGAAATGGGTGGGCTCTTGGGGTAGAGTCCCAAGCCAAGGAGGGTAGGGATTCCCGGCACACAGATGAAATTAGAGACAAGTGTTTTGGGTTCAGAGCATGCACACTGGCATTCTTCCCAGAGGCTCTGACCTGGGAGCTAATCTCACTGGGGTCTACACTGGGAGTTACCTGAGGGGCTTGTCACCTGCATGCACACAGGACTGTCTTGGGGGCTCACCCAATGTACACACGCACAATTATTGGGATTATACGTGAGGGCATGAACCAAGGAGCTTATTCCCCACACAAATAGCCACACACAAACTTTGACTTAGTACATCACGGTTTCAGGTATTTAGGAAAGTAAGTTTATTTGAACAATAAGAGGATAGAACACATGACACATAATGTAAACCCCGAAAAGTGAAAGGAGGAAAAGAGGAAGGAAAAAAATGTCTCAAATATTTATAAAAAAAAGACTAACAACAACAACAACAAAAACACACTACCTCCTTGCCTGCAGGTTCATGGATTGCAACAGAATTTAAATAAAATTTAACAGGGAAAAAAATTCAATTATCACCTTTTAACACACTATGGTCTAGAACACATTATTTTAAAGTTTTGCCCATAAAAAACTTATAAGCAATCCACTCTGGCCATAGGAGAAAATTTTTTCCTAAAATTCCCATGTAAATGTCAGATAGTATTTCAAAATAATAAATTTGTATTTACTGATCCTTTACATTTGGAACGTTTTCTAAAGGATAAAACTCCGATTACAAATTGAAGTGCTGTTTTTGTTTTGCTGGGGTTGTTATAGATAAATGGGCATGTCCTAATTGCTTCGTTCTCACCTCCTAGATATGGGCTAGATATCCAGTAAATGTTATTTGATAATTGTTATATTGATGTATTTTATTTCTTGGATTTCCTTATTATCTCAATGTAAATGATATAATGATTAATAAAAGTTTAAATGGAAAAAACCCCCAAAAAAACCCCAGTATCTATTTCACTTAAATGACTTCAGAACCTGTTGTTTATGTTGCGGAGCCGCAGGCGGGAGCACTAGGGATCGCTCCCGATTCCAGGAAGAGTCCAGTTCTACTTAGGGCCATCACCAGCTGGTGTGGATCCACGGGGATGACAGAAGTGTGCCCCTGCGGTGAGACGGACCTTGTCTGGGAGGCTGGAACAGGCAATGAAAGTCCTTGAAGACTTGGAACAAATGAGGAAAGTCCTTGAAGACTTGGAGCAGACGTGGAAACTCCATGAAGACTTGGGGTAGACGTGGAAAGTCCTTGAAGACTTGGGGTAGACGTGGACACAGAGGGGAGCAAGCAGGACCTTCAGGCACCCTACACAGCCCGGAGGCTGGTCTCGGACCATGCTGTCCATGATGCGCCCTACACAGCTGGATGGCTGGTCGCGGACCATGTGGGGAGTGGGACAGGCTCAGGAAGTCACATAGCACAGGAGTGAAACAGCCCCTTGGATCCTCCGGAGTCGAGACTGGATTCAGGAGCAGATAAAACATGGAACTTGGAACTCGGATTAAAAACAAGGAATCTCCGGAGGCATGGGTTTTCAGGACCTGGAGTATCAGGACCAGGATGGGACATCAGACATCAAAACTGGAACGAAATATGGAGACATCAGGACTGGAACAGAT
This sequence comes from Rhinatrema bivittatum, assembly GCF_901001135.1. Lineage (NCBI taxonomy): Eukaryota > Metazoa > Chordata > Amphibia > Gymnophiona > Rhinatrematidae > Rhinatrema > Rhinatrema bivittatum. The sequence goes on along the minus strand of NC_042616.1, from coordinate 411,571,563 downwards.
CATGAAGACATCAGAACTGGAATGGTTCATGGACCAGGCAGGAGTGGTGACATCCACAGGAGACCAGCTCAGGAAGAACTTGCTCCAGCAAGGAACTTTCTCCAAGAACTTGCTCCTTGCCAAGGCACTGGTGGAATGACTGAAGAGCCCTTTTATAGGGCTGAAAAAGGCAACTCCCTCGGAGGAGTTCAGGAGGACCACACCTGTGTTGGCCCTTTAAATCACAGAGGAAGCGGCGGGCCCGCCTCTAGGAGGAAGCTGGGCAGGACCCTGGATAGCGGCCATGCTGCCGCTGCGATGCTGAGCTGGAGCAGGAGGAAGCTGGGCCTCAGGGCAGGCCATGAAGTGGAAGGCGGCCTCCGGGCCATGCATGGAGAATCGAGGGTGACTCCAGCCATGAAGAGGAGCGGCTCCAGGGTGCAGGCAAGGCCGGGGCTTCTGTGGTCTCCGGGCTGCGGGACGGTGGCGGCTCCACATCGCAGGAAAGGCCCCTGCTTCTGCGGCCTCTGGGCCATGAAGGTAAGCACCTCCCATGGCTCCAGCCGCGGGAGAAGCGCAACAGTTTATTCATTGCACTTTTCCCTTATTCAGTACCAAAGTAAAACACAGGTGTTTTTTGTGAAACTCTGTGGTCTTCATCTGTACAGAATGTAATATACACAACGTATAATGGCACACAAACACAACATATACTGATAGAGAACCACAAATAGTAAACAGTTATCAAACATTAGAGCTCAAAAAGTAGACCTTTAAAAAGTGAAAAAAATACATATTTTGGATCCAAAATTAAAAATTCACAAATTTTAAAACAGATCTGTTAAAAAAAAAAAAAAAAAAAGAAATAATTGGGAAAAATAAACTGGGCAGAAGATTACTTTTCTGTATTAATCTATTAATGTTTTCTTGCTTCAGTTTATCTATTAAAATACTGAGATGTTGTGACCAAGCTCTTGTAATATCAAATAGCAGCCACATAAAGGCTGTGCTCTGTTTATTCTTATTTTTCAGAATTGTGGTATGATAGACTCAGAAATCTTATTCTCTACATCATCAAAAGAATTTAAGTCTGTTGTGATATTAGGACCACATTGGTTTTTCCTACCTGCTACTGCAATCTCCAAAAGTGGCTTTCCCTTTGTTTCTGCTTTTAATTCTACCTTACTGTCCTGTTGACTCTTAACAAATGACACCTTCTTTGACCATGTGATGCTAAAGTTAAATACACACAATATTCTGTACTCAATGGGGCAGATTTTCAAAGGCCCGGCGGCGGGCATAAAGCCCCGGGACGCGTGTAAGTCCCGGGACTTGAAAAAAGGGGTGGGGCAGGGCCAGAGGCCTCCGCATGGTTGCTGGGCCTGAGATGGGGCGCCGGCAGTCGACCGGCACATGCAACTTACTTCAGCCCCAGGGCTGAAGTAAATTTTGGAACAAAGAAAACAAAAAGGAAAAGGTAGGAGGGAAAGGTTGGGGGAGGTAGGGGAAGGGAAGGTGGGGTATGGGGAGTAAGGAAGTTCCCTCCGAGACTGCTCCAATTTCGGAGCAGCCTGGGAGGGACCAGGGGCCCTCGGATAGGGCTCGGTGCACAATTGTGCACCCCCTGCGCGCGCATGTTATAAAATTGGATGTACATGTGCGCACGCCGGGTAGCGCGCACACATGTAGGCCGCGGGCGTATGTTTTAAAATCCGGCCCAATGTGTTTTATTATGCTTTTCCCTGTTTCTGCAGATTACAAGAAAAGTCATTAACACAAACTATACAATAAATAAAACAAACAAATTTGCCCTTCATACTAAAATATCAAGAAATTGCAGGCACATATAAGCCATAAACCTGAAATTCCATGCTCTTCACCAATTTTGTTCTGGTTTCAGACTGTGCACACTGGCATTCTTCCCAAGGGTTCTGATCTGGGGGCTAATCTCACTGAGGTCTACACTAGGAGTTACCTGAGAGGCTTGGTAACTACAGGCCGGTTAGCCTCACCTCAGTGGTGGGAAAAGTGATAGAGTTGCTGCTGAAAGAAAGAATAGTGAACTATCTACAGTCGGGAGAATTGCTGGACCAGAGGTAGATTGGATTCACCAGGGAAAGATCCTGTCAGACAAATCTGATTGGCTTTTTCAAATGGGTGACTAGGGAATTGGATCAAAGAAGAGCGCTCGATGTCATCTACTTGGATTTCAGCAAGGCTTTTGATACGGTCCTGCACAGGAGGCTGGTGAATAAAATGAGACGCTTAGGAGTGAGTGCCAAGGTGGTGGCCTGGATTGCAAACTGGTTGACGGACAGACGACAATGTGTGATGATAAATGGAACTTACTCTGAAGAGAGAGCGGTGTTAAGCAGAGTGCCGCAAGGATCGGTGTTGGGACCGGTCCTGTTCAATATCTATGTGAGCGACATAGTGGACGAGATAGAAAGTAAGCTTTGTCTGTTTGTGGATGACACTAAGATCTGCAACAGAGTGGACACGCCGGAAGGAGTGGAGAGAATGAGACAGGATTTAAGGAAGCTGGAAGATGGTCGAAGATATGGCAGCTGAGATTCAATGCCAAGAAGTGCAGAGTCATGCATATGGGGTGTGGAAATCCGAAAGAACTGTTATCGATGGGGGGTGAAGGGCTGATGTGCACGGATCAGGAGAGAGACCTTGGGGTGATAGTGTCTAACGATCTAAAGTCAGCAAAACAATGTGACAAGGCGATAGCTAAAGCCAGAAAAATGCTGAGCTGCATAGAGAGAGGAATATCGAGTAAGAAAAGGGAAGTGATTATCCCCTTGTACAGGTCCTTGGTGAGGCCTCACCTGGAGTACTGTGCTCAGTTCTGGAGACCGTATCTCAGAAGAGACAGAGACAGGATGGAGGCAGTCCAGAGAAGGGTGACCAAAAAGGTGGATGGTCTTCATCGAATGACTTATGAGGAGAGATTGAAGAATCTAAATATGTACACCCTGGAGGAAAGGAGGAGCAGAGGGGATATGATATAGACTTTCAGATACTTGAAAGGTTTTAATGATCCAAAGATAATGACAAACCTTTTCCGTTGGAAAAAAATCAGCAGAACCAGGGGTCACGATTTAAAACTCCAGGGAGGAAGACTCAGAACCAATGTCAGGAAGTATTTCTTCACGGAGAGGGTGGTGGATAACTGGAATGCCCTTCCGGAGGAAGTGGTGAAGACCAGAACTGTGAAGGACTTCAAAGGGGCATGGGATAAACACTGTGGATCCATAAAGTCTAGAGGATGTGAATGAAGAGTGGGTGGCTCGCGGGAATCACGGCTACTACCTGGAGATAATACCCTTATTCAATAAACATACACACAGTTAATGCGACTCCAACATTGCTCTTGTAGCAAATCTGTTGTAGATCTGTTGCTGGATACTCCTGTTGGAGGAGGAGTTAGCAATCTGTTATGAATATGGCTCCTGTGAAGGAGGAGTTAGCAAACTGTTATGCTTAGCTCCTGTAGAGGGAGTAGATAACAATCTGTTAGAGGTTAGACTGCAGAGCTAGCAATCTGTTATGAATTTATTTATTTATTTAACATTTTTATATACCGAAATTCATGTAGCAATGTTACAAATCATTTCGGTTTACATTATAACATTAACAAGCATGTAAGAATGTGATTACATCGAAGAGGGAGAATAAACTTGGATCAAGGAACTGGGGAATAAAGTACAATGAATACAATAAGGTAATGAGATAGTCATAATGACAACGGATGAAGTCATTATTTGTGTGTTTTTGACAGGTAGCTCAATTAGAACCAGACACCTGCAACTACAATGCCATGGACCTTCATTCCTGGCTCTCTGGGGTTTTACTTACTTTTATTTCTTCTTTCTCCTGCCTTGATCAGCTATTAGAGCACCCAAAGTGAGAGACAACTATTGCAGGTCTCTACGGAGTCTGATACATATTATCTTGAATTAGCCAGTAGGCATCACTAAAGCAATGAGTGGGACTCACTACTGGGAACCGGGAACACTGTGTCCTTGACTGGCCCAAGGAGCAGGAATCAGACCCAGAAAACAAACCTGAGCCTTCCACATCAGAGCATGTATTGCTGCTGCTGCTGCTGCTGCTGCTGTATCATCAGGTCAGCCCCAAACATTAATATTGTGAAATCATTTACAAGTATGGCATAACCCACATCCAAAATAACAAGGTGTGACTCTAGAGCGTAACTTGGCATTAATTCACCAGAAATTGTTTGGTTTTTTTTTCAATTCAAATTTTATTGAATTCACCAGAAAAAGTAAATACCAGAAAGGTGTTAATAATGCACAGAAATCAAACCTTTTTCAATGGAAAGAAAACTGTAGGACAAGGGGGTCATAACATGAAAGCCCCAAGAGGGTCAAGTCAGGACTGACGTCAGTATTTCTTCCTGGAAAGGGAAGTGAATGCCCTCCCAGAGAAGGCGGTGAAGACAAGCACGATAATGGGATTCAAATGGGCATAGGATAAACGCAGGATTCCTAGTGGCTAAATGATGGAGCTGAAGAAAAGAAAAACCAGTCTTGACTAGCATAATCTGCCCAGAGCAACAATTTCCCTAAACATAAAATCAAATAAAAAAAAAAAAAAAAAAAAGATTGCTGGGCAGATTGGATGGACCGCTTGGGTCATTTTTTTCCCAACATTTACTATGTAGAAGCTAGAGGTGTGCAAAAAATCTTGCAGCACAGCAAACCTCCATGGGAAAGCGCCTTGGATTTCAGCTGTACTTAAGCCCTACTCTCCTGCAAGAGCCTTGTGCTTGTCGCAGAAATCGGTTAGACGTGCGTTTAGCTGCGCTTCGGAAACCTGTCTTTTCAGTGGCTGCCCCTGACTGCTGGAACTGTCAGCCTGATGAGTTGCAAGCCCTGCCTTGTACTAAAACCTTTAAGGGTCAGTTTGAACAAACATTTGTAACTGATCTCCTTTCACCTTTTTTTTTTTTTTTATATCCTTAAACAAATTAAATTAAATGAATCTGTTGCTGAAGACTCCTGATGGAGAAGGAGTAGCAATCTGTTACCAGCGGAGTGCTTGGAGAGGGCACTCAGCTGTAGAGGAATGTAGATAGGTGGATCCTTGGGCCGATGGCAAATGACTGCGCCCCTAAGAGGATATCCTGAGAGGGACCAGCGGCTAGGCTTGGGTATGGAGACAGACACAGATAATTATTTTATTAGACAGATTAGTAGAACCACCAGAGGTGGCAGTAGTGAGCTGGTATGCCCGGCAGGGTTGAAGTCCCTCAGGTACTGGAACCGCAATCCCAGGGTTGATGAGCTGTAGAGAAACTATAGATAGTGAGTAGACAGGGTATGCTGTATCCATAGCCAGAACTAGATGACAGATCTCACATAAGGTCTTGAGGGAGCTCAGTAGCTGGAAAGGGTTAGGCCCTCGAGGAGCGAGTACCTGGTTCCAGGGAAAGCTCTGAGAGAGCGATGGTAACTCACAAATGTCTGTATCTGCGATAGCTTCCAGGCAGTAGAGAATCTTCAGAGTGTCCAGGAACATGGGCCCTTGAGGAGTGAGTATCGGTTCCTATCTGCAATCTGAAATAAAGAAAAGAGAGCGAGGCCCCCGAGGAGTGGGTACCCCTGCTAAGTCCGAGGAGGCAGAGTAGCTTGGACGAATCCCCGCTTGAAGCGAAGACTTTCTCCTTGCTAACTAAATTCATTAGCTAATACTGAGACCTTTTATATTGGAAGCGGATGACGTCATCTCGGGGAACATCCCCGAGGTTCGCGCCCTTGCTGGTCCTACGTCATCAGGCAACATGGCGGATCCGCAGCGTCGTGCCGGTTCGGGGACGTCGGAGGGAGATGGCAAGAAGATGCCGTGGCATCAAACCGTCCATCAGACCCGGAGGGAGTCACCACAGAGGTAAAGAGGATGGAATGAGGGCGTCGAGCAGCAACAGACGCAACAGCTCTAAGCTTCAACGGCAAGAGGAAATGTGGAAAAAAGGATTTACATTCACAAAAAAAGCGGGGAGTAGCTTGCTTGTTACGGCGGTTACTACCCCAAACCAAATAAGCCTGATACTTCACTTTCAATGCATATCAAGCATAGCTCTCTGCTTCAACGGCAGAGGAGAAGGACTGATACTTCACTTTCAATGCATGTCCAGCGTAGCTCTCTGCTTCAACGGCAGGGGAGAAAGTCTGATACTTCACGCATATCCAGCATAGCTCTCTGGTTCAACGGCAGGGGAGAAAGACTGATACTTCACTTTCAATGCATATCCAGCATAGCTCTCTACTTCAATGGCAGGGGAAAAAGACCGATGCTTCACTTTCAATACATGTCCAGCGTGGCTCTCTGCTTCAACTGTGGGGGGGAATGAAGAGAAGTGGATCTATATACAGACAGCAGCCGGCACGGACTGAATTGCATAGTCTGGGTAGACGGGTGGGCATGAGTGTAGCTTGCTTATTGTGGCAGTTGATACCCCTAACTAATTAAGCTATTTCACTTGGATGAGGTTCCAACACTGCTCTCTGCATTAGTGGTGGGGGTGAAAGGGAAGTGGAACCAAAGGGTTACTAAGGGCCAAGAGTAACAGATAAATATGAGAAAAAAAGAGTGTGAAAGCTTGCTGGGCAGACTGGATGGGCCGTTTGGTCGTCTTCTGCCATCATTTCTATATTTCTATGTTACATGCACACAGGACTGAATCAGGGGCAGACATACACACAATTATTAGGATTATTCCTGGGGACTTGAACCCGGGAGCTTATTCCCCACACAAATAGCCACCTACAAACTTTGGCTTAGTACATCACGGTTCCAGGTATTTAAGAAAGTAAGTTTATTTGAACAATAAGAGGATAGTACACATAAAATCAGATCATACAGAAGAATTATTTGGAGATAATAACAATTGCTACATAGTTATTTATTTATTTTTATAGATTTATATTCCGCATTTTGCACTTTTTTCAGCGCTTCAAAGTGGATTACATTCAGCTACTGCAGGTATTTTCCTATCCCCAGGGTATATCTCTCTCTCTGTATATATAAAGCTTACATGTTTCCAAAAGATCAGTCTGTGCTATGACTTTTGGAAGCGCTCTCTCTCCCTCTAGCTGTAATTTCTCCTTATATACTTAATGCTTGGGAGAGCAGCAGTATTCCCTCCCTCTTTATTCTTATCAAATTGAGGTGCAGCTGTGTAGTTTTCACTCTCTCAGGCTTTGGTATCAGTTAATCGCTTACTTTCTCACTATAGAACTCCTGGCTCTACAGTTCTCAGATTCTTGTATATTCGTAAATATTTCACAGTGCAAAACAGTAAACAGGAGTACACTCGGAGGTTGGCCTGTGGCCTTTAAACTAGTCTATGACTGGGTGAGAACTCTGAATCCATACAGCCTAACCTCTAAATACAGCCTCAGCCAGAGTAGTCAGAAATAATTTAATTTCAACAGGTGTGCGTACTCAGGGAGATAGAGAGAGTGAGTGAGTGAGTTTGCTGCTAATATTAGCGAAGAATTTTTGGAACTAAGAAGACTACAAACTGTGAATTTTCCTGCTTTATGTGTATACAGATTAATGCCCATTCTATCAATAAGAAAGCTGCTGTTATTTTTTATTTACTAGTGACAGAGAAACCAGACCGCCCATGTATCAATGAAAAGTGGATTACCTGCAATGATACTACACTATTAAAGCAATGCTGACCACTGGACAATACTTGTTTCTCTCAATCTCAGTCACAAAAAAAAGATGCGGTGGTCTCCTAATCATATTCAAAAAATCCCTCAGTTTCCACTACATCTGTGGAAATACCATCTCCATAGGAAGCATTACTTCTCACAAGTAAACTATTTAACATTTATTTTGTGTATTGTCTCTTTGGCCTCCTTGCACACAATCGTTCCCCTTTAATTGAATTGTTTAATATCTCCATTTCTCAACCTGAAAGAACAATTACTCTTGGAGATTTCAACTGCATACTGATCAAATATCCTTATATGCTGTTAGTGAAAATATTTTTTATGCTACGCTCACAAGTGGTTGGGAGCAAATAATTGCCATCTCCACAAATAGAGCAGGACACACTTTAGATCTGTTTTTTGTAAACTCCTTGGGGTACATATTCAAAAGCCATTTAGACAGATAACAGGAAAGTTATCCATCTAAATGGTTTACCTGCATTTTTAAAATGCTTACCCAGCTAAATTCTAGCCGAATAATGAATTAATCCAACTAGAATCTAGCCGGGTAAGTCATGGGGGTCCCTGGGGCAAGAGGTAGGCGTTCTGGGGAGGAGCTGTGTTAGCCAGTTAATTTAATTTAATTTAACTGGCTAACTCTAGACATGCCATAGGCAGGTGTAAAATTAGCTGTGTATCTGGCTAACTGTAACTTATCAGGGTATATTCAGCGGTGCGGCCGCACCAATGAATATGCCGCTTAGCCACTGAATATTTACCCCCTTATATTTTACACTCAACTAAGCTTACCTTACCAGTTTGCCAGTTCCTGGGTCTGACCATCATTTAATCAGTGCAATAATTAATGTTCTTTATCCCACCTCTGTTCCTCTAGTCAACTTTTCTAATGTTTATAATGCAGCCATATTGACCCTACTCTCTCTTTTTTTTTTTTTTTATAGTTTATTGAGTTTCATAAACAGATATATCAGTTACAGCGATATGCAGAACGTAATAATAATATGTATTAAACAGTGAAAAGCGGAACATAATATCATTCAAAGAAACAAGATATGAACAATGGTAGATATATCTTTTAAAGAGAAACTGACCTCCCTGACGTCCAGTTCTTCAAATGATAACATAGATCTATTAGTTCACAAATGGCATAATGATGCACTAAACAGAGCCGTAGCCAGCCTATGGCTGATGTGGCCTCTCCATAGGCGCCATTCTCTAGGGGCGCCATCGCACAAATACTATTGGACTCCAGGCTCCTCTTCCCACCCTGGCAGTAAATAGTAATGCGACCAGTGAAGCTTCAAAAACAATCGATCTCCTCCTCCTTCCTCCAATCGGGCCAATGAAGAACAGCACGGCCCACGCTCCTCAAACCCCCCCCCCCCCCCTTCCCTGCCCCAGCAATGAAAAGTAGTGCTTCCCAAAGCAAAAAGCATTGGTCATTTCCTTCCTTTCCCTGCCCGGCAGTGAAAAGTAGCATGGGCGGCAGGGCTTCGAGGAGCAGCAATGAACAGAAGCAGTGTGGCCCACACAATGCCAAGAAGCATTGCCTCCCTCCCCAAGTTCAGCATACTTGGAGGCTAGATGAGAGAGAGAGAGTCTGTGAGAGTGTGTGTGTATGATTGAGCATGCGAGAGAGAGCCAGAGTGTGTGTGTGTGTGTGTGTGTGTGTGTATGATTGAGGATGTAAGAGAGAGGAATGAGCATGTGTGATTGATCATGTGAGAGAGAACCTATGAGTGTGTGTGTGTGTGTGTATGATTGAGGATGTGAGAGACAGGAATGAGCATGTGTGATTGATCATGTGAGAGAGAACCTATGAGTGTGTGTGTGTGTGTGTGTGTGTGTATGATTGAGAATGTGAGAGAGAGGAATGAGCATGTGTGATTGATCATGTGAGAGAGAGCATATGTGTGTGTGTATGATTAAGCATGTGAGAGAGAACCTATGAGTGTGTGTGTGTGTGTGTATGATTGAGGATGTGAGAGACAGGAATGAGCATGTGTGATTGATCATGTGAGAGAGAACCTATGAGTGTGTGTGTGTGTGTGTGTGTGTATGATTGAGAATGTGAGAGAGAGGAATGAGCATGTGTGATTGATCATGTGAGAGAGAGCCTATGTGTATGTGTATGATTAAGCATGTGAGAGAGAGAACCTATGAGTGTGTGTGTGTGTGTGTGTGTGTGTGTGTGCGCGTGTGTGTATGATTGAGGATGTGAGAGAGAGGAATGAGCATGTGTGTCTGATCATGTGAGAGAGAGCCTATGTGTGTGTATGATTAAGCATGTGAGATGTATATTTATTACTTGACTTTGTACAACGGCACTTATCTGCAGATATTTGGACACAAGGATATTTACAAGTAATTTAATTGAGGCAAATATAAATTTAATATTGCATATCCTTGGGAGATACTGCCAGGCTTTCAACAAAGGGAAAAGCACTTCAGCTTGTCTCAGCATTTGTTAGTCAGGGCTAAGTTTTTATAGATAAAAACCATCCAGAGACTGTATAAAGTATCAGGTACCACTTGTGTCCTATCCAATCAGGCAAACTGTATCTATGCTTCCCTGATACCACCTCCCACCTTAAGATCCAATTAGGCCTAAGAAGGGCCCACATGTCTATTGAGTACTGTCAATCTTCTGTTAACTCTTTGTCCTGTCAATATATCAATCATTGTAGTAGGTCTCATTCCAGGCCTTTGATCAGAGTCTTGACCTCAGGGGATCTTCAGTTTACCTGGCCTCTTTCAGTCGAGATAGGAATCTGTGAGAACAAAGCTTGGAATGTGGCTCAGCCATCTGCCATCGATAACCTCATAACCTTTCATCATATCTGGTTAGGTCTGAATTCATTCCAGATGGCTCTCAGTAGCCATACACACACAGGTCAGCTTAGGTTCATTACATGCCAGCAGGTTCAGTTAAATCAGAAGAGCAAAGGCCTCTGGGATAAGCTGAGTGAGCCAAAGGCCTGAACCAGTCTTCATGTTACGCAGCCATATATCAGAGAGAGAACCTATGAGTGTGTGTGTGTGTGTGTGCATGTGTGTATGATTGAGGATGTAAGAGAGAGGAATGAGCATGTGTGTCTGATCATGTGAGAAAGAGCCTATGTGTGTGTGTATGATTAAACATGTGAGAGAGAACCTATAAGAGTGTGTGTGTGTGTGTGTGTGTGTGTGTGCGTGTGTGTATGATTAAGGATGTGAGAGAGAGGAATGAGCATGTGTGTCTGATCATGTGAGAGAGAGTCTATGTGTGTGTATTATTGGGTATATGAGAGAGAGATATGAGCATGTGTGTGTTTGACTGAGCATGTGAGAGAGGTATGAGCTTGTGAGAGACAGCCTATGTGTGTGTATGTGTGTGTATGACTGAGCATGTGAGAGAGAGGTATGAATGTGTGCGTGTGTGACTAAGCATATGAAAAAGAATGAATGAGCATATGTATGTTTGTGTATAGTAGAGCATGAGAGAATGAAAAGTGTATGTGTATATGATTGAGTATGCGTGAGAGAGCATATGAGCGTGTGTGAATGACTGAGCCTGTGACAGAGTATGAGGCTGTATTTGTATATGATTTATCATGTGACAGATTGAAAAAGTATATGTATGTGTGTGTGTATGAATGAGCATGAGAGAGTGATCGAGCATGCGTATGTGTGTATACAGTTAAGCATGAGAGAGCAAACAAGCGTGTATGTGTGTATATGATTGAGCATTGGGCATGTGTGAGCGAAAGCATGGAGAAAGTTTGCATGCAACAACCCCTTCCTCTCTCCTTGCTAATCCATGACAATCTCAGGTCATCTGGAAATGAAAATTTCCCAGGTATTGACAGCAGGGAATTTTTTTTTATCCTTATCAGTTTTATTTATCGGGTGATATTTATTTATTTATTTATCCCTATTTATTAGATAAAATATTTTAGCACCCAAAGCGATGTACAAAATAAACAAAGATACAATAATAATGATTATAACATAAAATACCAAAATGCCACACGTAATTCAGACAAACACATAGAAAATGCAGCAAGCTAAAATTATCTCTCCTGATCAAGACAATATTTCCTAATAAACTAGGTGAGCCACTTCTCTCCTCATTGACTAATGCATCTTAGAACTGGTAGACATAAACCAGGTTTTTAGTTTCTTTCTAAATTTTAGCAAATTAATTTTTTCCCTCATCTCCTTAGGAAGAGTATTCCATATATTTGGAATGGCATTCACAAATGACCTTTAACCCAAGTGCAAATGCTTAAAATTTCTAACCAGGGGAAGTTGTAAATATCATCCCCCTGTTGATCGCAAATTTCTCTTTGGGACATTCCACTCCAAAATTCCCTTTAAAGAAGGAGAGCCCATATTATTTAAAACTTTAAATGCCAAAACCAAGTTCTTGAATACAGATCTGTCTGTAACAGGTAACCAATGTAATTCATACAATAATGGTTCAGCAGCACTTCTACGACACTTCCCCAGGATGATTCTTGTTGTGGTATTTTCAATCACTTGTAATTTGATATATCAACTGTTTTGAAATATTTTATTTACTTTTGGAAAGGGATAGTTTTTAATTATTGGATGTTCTATCCATCAGCTGTTTTGAAATATTTAAAATTTTTATTAGTATGGTTTTACTATTTATGATTTATGTTTCTTGATTTTATTGTTCGATGTTTTTCCATAGTTGCACTGCATACAGTGTCATTTGTGGTTTCCAGTTCAGATTTTGTCTGCACATCTCTTTTTATACTTTACATCTCTCTGTTAGGAATTTGGTGAGGGTGTGTCTGAGTTCGGCAAGTGTGAACAAGGTGAGGTGCTCTGCTAGCTTGTCGTTTTTTTGTGGGAGATCTATAACAGCCTGGTTTGTTCTGTTTCTTAATAGGAGTTGTTTTGGTGTTTAGGGCCTGGTGTAATATTTGTAATGTTACCTTTTCATCGGTAGGATTGAATGCTGGCAGTTAGTGCTGTCTTTGTATGGGAGGTTTAGTATATTGTAGTTGCAATTCTGTTTATTCGTTGCTTTCTGAGGGCCAAGCCTATACCTAACATGCACTACCATAGGCCTAATACCATATTGGTTCCAAGTGCCTTTTTTCTTTTACTTGTTTTACAGGGTTTTTTAGTTAGCATCACAGCAGTGCATGCAAATATAATATAGACGTTGTTGTAAGTGTTGGGGTACATTCAAAAGCCATTTAGATGTATAACGGGAAAGTTATCTGTCTAAATGGCTTAGCCGCATATTTAAAAGTTGTGGGCATTCTGGCTAACTCTAACTTACCCAGGTATATTCAGCAGTGCGGCTAACTTAACTAGTCGCTCAGCGGATGAATATTTACCCCAATATTTTTAATTCAGAATGACCTTTTTCATGTAAAATCTGAATAATTTTCAATTGTGTGTGGAGAGGGCGTGACTAGAAGGGGGGTGACACCTAATGGTTGGATCGGGGGCCCATGACTGCAGGGTTCTGAAGGGAGCCCTGAGGCCTCCCAGCCCAGGACTGATACTGCAGTGACTGGATTAAAGAAAGCTGAGGTGAAAAAATGATCCCCGGGAGTCGTGAATGAAGGCTCCTGGCACCAAGATCTTTCTACTGGTTCTGACTGAGTTGGAAGCCCAAAGGAGCCGGAGAAAACTGCTGGCTGAAAATTAAACTGAAAGCCCCCTCCCTTTGTGCTCAGAATGAGGGCGTACTTTTTCACTTGTTCACAGGTGCCACATGGCCTGGCTACGGCAATGGTACTAAATGCCATCGATCAACTAGCTCCTTTTAAGAAGTATCATCATCAACATAAAAACACACAGGCCTTAGTACACCGAATCATTAACTATACTTAAACTTACCCTTCATAAACTAGAATACTCCTGGAGGAAATACATGAACCCTACACGAAGTCTATAATCAAACATCTATCCCTATATAGAAATGCAGTTAACTCTGCCAAGAAGCAAGATTTCATGAAATGCATTAAAGCCTCAGGAAACAACCCTCGGACCCTGTTTAACACTGTAAAATGTCTGACTACTCCTTCCATTAAACTCTGTCGTTATCCTCCTGCTAGCTCTACCACCATTCTTTGTAACTTGTTTGCAGGCTACTTCAATCCCAAAATCACAAAACTTTGTTCTGAATTCCCTTCCTACACTCCTATTTCTGCATCAACAGTTTACAATACCCAGCTACTTTGGAGTTCCTTTGAGAAAGTGGCTAAGACTGAAATTGTTCAAGTCATCCCCTCATTCCTGCTCAACACCCTTGCTCAAAATTGTAAGACATTATATATTGCTGAATCAATTGCCCAGATTACCAAATCTTTCCCTTTCCTTTGGTGATTTCCCCTCGCTATTGAAACAGGCTTCTGTCCACTCAATATAAAAAAAAAAAAATTGGTGATAGGGCAACAGTTAGCAAAGTCTGAGCTATCTCATCCTTATCAGTATTAGCAAAAGTCACAGAATCTATTGTATCGAAACAGCTATCTCAGTTTTTTGATGAAAATGCAGTTCTTGACCAATACCAATTTGGTAATAGAAAACATCACAGCACTGAAATATTATTCTTGTAATCAGTTACCATGGTTTTGATTCCAGCTTAATTTATATGTTAATCCTCACTGCTGCATTTGACACCATTATTCATGACTTGTTTAGCTGAAATTGGCCTTGCTGGTACAATCTATTCATGGTTGAAATCATTCCTCTACAATAGAGGTATGATTTCAAATTGCTTATCCCTTCTCTGGCTGGTTTCCCATTAAAACAGGTGTCCCTCAATGCTCTGCATTATCTGTGGCTGTAGTCATCATATACATGACACCCCTCTGTTCTCTACTGTCTGCTCTTGGCATTACATAACATATAGGCTTTATTCTGATGACATTCAGTTTCCATTTCCTGTCAAATCCACTTTGTCTGCCACAGCTCAGTTTGCCACTTTATGTCTGTATACTGTAAGATCTTGGCTTACCTCTGATAAACTGACCGTGAATTTGCGAAAGACTGAACTCATTAGTCCGGGTCATACTCTACTATATCAAGTTCCTAATACCTTCAAATTTGAAACCCACTGTAGTGGGTGGAAAGATGAAGGTTTTTTGCCTTGTAATTTGGATCACACAAACACACTAAGAAAATTGTGATACCTGACTACGGCTGATGTGAAAATATAAAAAGCTTTATTTTCTGTATAATGTATACAAACCAGATGCTTAAAAGAATATCTGCGACACAGAACAGGCTATATATCAGCATAATAAGCAATGGTAAATAATCTTCCCCAGCTACAATAAATCTTTGCTCATATACATATACCCAATTCATGTACATATACACAATTAAAATGTTAGCACTTTCTCACAATAAAGAATGGGAGGCTTAAACAGGCCTAGTGCCTGCTTGGCCAATGTAATATGGTGCCAGGGTTAAAGGAAGTGTAAAGGGGGGAGGGGAGGAATGAAGAGAACATTAGGTTAGGTGAGGGGACAGCTCATTCGTCCCTGGCTGAGGCTTAAATTTAAAAGTAGTGTCCTCATTGGTTGGAGGAGGGGGTTGTTTGTAAATTATGAAAGCATCGAGGGGAAATATCCAGCAGCAGCGGCGCGAATGCTCATTTGCTCCTTTTCTGCTGCTGCAGTCGCTTCTGTGTTTTGTCTGAGGGAGCAGTGCTAGGGAGAGGAGGTCAGGGGTGCGATGGAGGGAGGTCCTCTGGCAGTCGGGCCGGTCGAGGACGTTGCCACGATGGCAGGGATCCCCATGGTGAGTGAGCTGCTGAGCAGGCCACCGAGATTGGGGGGAAATGATTTGAGCATGGTGCCTCTTCTCGCAGGAAGCGTCACGCTGGGACGGGGAGCATTGGGGAGGGCCAGGCTCCGAGAGGCCGACTGCACGGGCGCATTGCTCCAACGGCAGTCATGGCCGATGGGGGAGGAGTTGCAGGTCCGGGGTCACATGCAAGGCAGCCCTGGGTGGTGCCTGCTCGAGCAGAAGCTGCTGCCTCGGCACAGCCTCCTGCTCTGGCAGCTATCCAGGGTGCTTCCTCTGGGCTGGGCTTCCTCTGAGCTGGGCTCCTGAAAAGCATTTTACTCAGCCCATGGGCCCTAGTGGGTGGTGGCCGGAATGGGTGAGCATGCCAAGTGCTGCGGTGGGTTCCTGGCCTGTGGCGAGGGGGGCTAGTTTTAGGGACTCAGCCAGGGGACCGGAGTGGAACCAGTGCAGAGGAAGGCAGTTCCTCAGTTCCCGGTTTTCCGTGGATCCCTCTAGATCCCGGTGGCCGGCCCCAGGGACCGCAGTGGCGCAGCAGCAGGCAGGAGCCGGCATGCAGGGTGGTTCTCTGGGTCCAGCAGCGAACGTCAAGGAGGTCGTCAGCCAGCAAAGGGTCTAAGGTAGCTCAGAGAGACAGAAGTACGCCGGCACTGTGGCGTTTTCGGAGCTGTGGGAAGGTGTTCCTTGCTCCCTCAGGAAGAAAATTCGTCATAGAAAATATATTGACATATTCCAGCTGTTGGAGAGTCGCAGGGGAAAGAGGAAAGAGAAGAAGAACAAGGGCAGTATGGATCATTTTCCCAGGACTCAGAAGAAGGTGTCGTGGAACATCCACAACTGGATTCGTTCATTTCTCCGCTTGGCGAGCGTGGTGGGTCATAAGGACCCAGCTCAATACGGGGCATTACTGGCCTATGCTGAAGCTATTTTGGTGGCCAGCAAGCAGTAAAAAGGTTGGTCGCAGCTTAATTACGACGAACGCTTTCGTGATTGAATGGAGAAAAACAAATTTATGTCGTGGGGTACGCAAGACGTGGGTTTGTGGCTGACGCAAATGGACAGTAAGACATCTGCCCTGACATCCGGGGCCACAGGTGGAGCTAATGTGAATGCACGGCCCTTTCGTACAGGACCACGTCCAGCAATGCGGGTAGAGTTGGTATGGCCGGCAGCAACCTGTGTTGGCGTTTCAACCATTTGTCGTGTCTGTTCCCAGACTGTAAGTTCAGGCACGCCTGTGCCACGTGTGGAGTGGGTCACCCAGCATCCAAGTGTGGGGAAAAGTCTGGAGGGGTAGGGATCAACAATCCCCTCACAAAAGGGTCCGGTAAGTAACGCGCGCCCACTCCAGTTCGGACGATGCGTGCCCACTCCAATTTGGACGATGCGGCCATGGCTTATGGACTATCCTGGACAGGAAGCTGCCTAATACTGTATAAAGGTTTTGATGAGGGTTTCCAAACTCCTTGTGTGGCGTCAGTCCCGATGGGGGGTGGTATCAATTGTCCTTCCGTAAGAAAAATGATTCAGGTTGTGTCCCTAAAGTTGCAAGCGGAAATTGATTTAGGCAGAATAGCGGGACCTTTCTCGAAGAAAGATGCCAATTCGTTAGCCTTGGATTGGGCTTTGTCATCAGGAATGGTGGGAGGCGAAGGTTTGGTAAGTGCTGATACATAAGAGAATAAAGCCTTTGCATTGTAGAAGAAGTTGTGGATTTTGCTTGCATAGAAGTCTCTCTTAGTGCGGAGAATGATATTCCTGGAGGAGTGCATGGTGGCTTTGTAGGCTGACATCGAGATAGGGGTCGGGTATTTGTGCCAACTCTGTTCTTTACGTCTTAACTCTTGTTTAAGGTTTTTCAACTCAAGAGAGAACCAGGGTTTTTGTTTTTAAAAGATGGGTTAATTTCTTTGGTTGTCAAGGGACAGATTTTATTTGCAACAGAGTTTGTGATGTTGAGCCAAGAAGACAATGCCGAGTCTGCGTTGGAAAGGTCTAGGTTTTGTAAGTCCGTTGAGAGGTGGGAAGTCAGGTCGTCCATAGAGCAAGGTTTCCTGAATTGAATGGTTGTTTTGGGGATGGGGGGAGTCTGATTTTTATTGATTGATAGATCTGTAGCGATCATCAGATGGTCAGACCAAGGGATAGGGGAGCAAATGGGGGGGGGGGGGGGGGGGAGTTGAGTGCAATAGTAGAGTTAATGAAGATGAGGTCCAGGGTGTGGCCAGCTTTGTGTGTGGGGTTGTTGATGATTTGCTTAAATACCATGGCGTTGAAGGAGGATAGAAATGTTTCGCAGTTGGGAGTCAGAGGGATTGAATCTACATGGATGTTGAAATACCCCAAGATGATTGCTGGGGTGTCTGAGTTGATGTGTTTGGCTACGAGTTCAATAAGAGGAGAAGGATCTGAGTCTAGGATCCCGGGGGGGGGGGGGGGGAGTAGATTAGGCAAATTTGTAGATGGTTAGACTTGAAAAGGCCTATTTCTAGTTTGGAGGTTGTTTTCAAGGTGTGCGAGGCTAGTTTCAGCTTTTTTGCCGCTAGAAGGATGCCACCACCTCTTTTTTTTTGTCTAGGTATAGAGAAAATATCGTAGAGCTGAAGAGGTAGTTGATTGAAGCTGTTTCAGAAGTGGGAGCTGTTTCAGAAGCTTGCTCCAGAAGCGGATCCAGCGGGTGCTTCGGTACCTCCTTTCCTTTGGAAATTTGGTTCCCGGAAACCTGGAAGCTGTTATTTATTTATTTATTTATTTATTTATAGTTTTTTATATACCGCCACTCATCAAAGATATCACGTCGGTGTACAATGAACAGGAACTTACGCTGGAGCGTTATACATTTAACAGGATTAAATAAGCATTAAATAAACTGTTGCGAGTATCACTAGCCCTGACCACTTGGAATGGTTACATGACTGGAGCTCAGAAGGTGGTGTCTTTCCTTGCCTCTCAGGGGTGGACATGGGGGCCGGTGTCGGACTTCCTACTATTGCAATTCATGGAAAAGGCCAGAGTGGAGGGCTGTTCTAAAGCTGCCATAAACAAGTAATTATATGTTTTTTTCTTTTCATTTATTTATTTTTATTTTATTTAGTGCTTTTTTATACCGACATTCATGATACAGATCATATCATATCGGTTTAAAAGGAACAGGGGGATTTAACATTAACCATAACATTAATTACAACAAAGAGGCAAAAAGTTACAATAAAACAAGGGTAATGGAACTTGGAAGATGAAGAAGCTGTAGTAGATAGGAAACTCGGTAACTATAGTAAATCATTTACAATGTTGAGATGGCGTGCATTGATCAGTTACAATGTCTGAGATGGCTTGCGTTAAATAGTTAAATGCGTTAAATGAAAGTTCATGGCTGGGGTTTTCCCATTGGCTGCTTTGTCATTCGTCGGCTGTTGGTGGGGTGGTCTAGAGATTCCATTCGTGCAGGGGATGGGCAGTTGCCCATTACACATGACATCCTATTGAGGTTATGGGATGTTTTGCCTAATATTTGTACATCTCCTTACGAATGTTGCTTATTTAGGGCAGCTTTCGTATTGGCGTTTTTTGGAGCTTTTAGGGCTAGCCTTGGAGAGCATTTTTCCGTAGGAATCTTGGCCATATCTTTGGGGGGTCACAGATCGGGTGATCTGTGCCTGTAGCTGGTTGCCCGAGCCTTTAGAGTGAAATGTTATTATTTCTACGAGTTGACCTGTCAAGTTGTAACGTATGAAGACAGCTGGGTGCAGTTGTCAAATACGGGACTCCTTGCTGGCAGGTGGCAGCGGTCATTCTGGCTTGGACTCCTTGCTGGGAGGTGGCGGGGGCCGGGATAATGAGTTCAACGAATGGAGGAACTTAATGGCCAGTGGGCCAGTGGTGATCATCTTGCTGGGAGGTGGCGGATGGTTGGTGGGGGGTCGGGCACCTATGTTGTACAATAAAGCTGCGGCCTGTTGGATTCCAATACGGTGTTTGTGTATTTTTTAAGGAATTGGTGGGGGGGGGGGGGGGGGGAGGACAGGAGTGCAGTTATTGTAAACGGGTGAGGCGGAAGGAGTGTAAGTCCTGGCTACCCATATTATAATATGAAACTAATACAAGTATACACTAATTCCCCTAAGACTACATATACAAACAAAAACTAAATATGAATAAGAATGGTAGTGGAAAGAGATTGTGTCTCTCCAAGCAAAGATGCAATATAAACTATTTTATGCAAAATTGTTATTCCTCCATAGCAAATGAAAACCATGTCTCACAGTCTTAGCATCATGAGTCATATTACATTGTGACATTGCAGTAACTAATTTAACCACATGAAGTCATACACCTTCCAGAGTTTATTGTAACAGATTACCTCTGATTTGTACTGAAGATACTTTATCCCATAAGTGCTTTTGTCCCACTCTTTTTAGAGTGTATTTTTGCTGTGCATAATAAGCGTCAATTAGTGGCACATATTGCCTGATCTTTTGTTTATATATATGTAAAGGCCTAGCAAAAGCTACCACTTTCCTGGATGACCACCCTCTTATCTCTCCATTGATGATCACAAACGTTATCTCGGGGAAGCACCGAAATGGTACTATAAATTATTTTTTTCATTTACGAAGAGGACACTACATCACCTGGAGAGCAGGTTCTTGCAACAGGATCACTTTCTGGTGCAGCAGTCATAGTCTCACTCACGTATCGAGAGGCAGTCTCAATGCGTGGATGAGACTATGATGCAAGGAAGAAGGATTCAGTTTTATAAGAAACTAGGGAAAACTTTGGGTGAGGGGGAGTCTTTTCCAAAGGGATGAGCTCAACCTTAACCAGGGTGGAGCCATGCTGCTGGTACTAACCTTTAAAAATGAGATAGAGCATTTTTTAAACTAGAACAAAGGGGAAAGCTGACATTTGCCCAGCAGCACATGGCTCATAGGGAAGTATCTTCAAAATGATACTAATAAAGCAGGAGAGTTAGGACATCCCAACAGAGAGGTTCCAATAAAAGCAAAAGTAGTCCATGTGCCTATAAGAAAAGAATCACATGAGAAAAGATTCCAAATTACCCCATCAACTGAAAAGCAGGCTGTTAATACAAACAAAAAACACACTTTGAAATGTCTGTATGCCAATGCAAGGATGGAGAGTTAGAGTTTATAGCAGTGAATGATGAGATAGACTTAATAGGCATCTCAAAGACATGGTGGAAGGAGGATATCCTGTGGGATAATGCCATTCCAGGGTACAAATTATATTGCAATGATAGGGAGGAGCAACTTGGTGAGGTGGCTCATTATGTCCGGGATAGCATGGAGTCCAAAAGGATAAGGATCCTGCAAAAGACTAAAAGCACAATAGAATCTTTATGGGTAGAAATCTCATTGTGTTGAGGAAGAGTATAACGATAGGAGTATACTACCATCCACCTGGTCAAAATGATGAGACGGACAATGAAATGTTAAGAGAAATTAGGGTAGCTAACCAAATTGGTAGTGCAGTAATAATGGGAGATTTCAATTACCCAACTTAAACAGAGGGAGTCAGTTCCTCCTTTGTTTCCCTGATGAGACGGTCGAGACGTTACGTCCCATTTAAAGGGTAGCCTTACCAATTCAAGATAAGTACTTTTTCATCTTCTTTTTGATGTTACCATTCTAAGAACAATGTTATTATTTACATGTTAAAGACTTGTTTAAACGTTCTTCGCATGCCCCTGAGTAAGCTAATAAGCGAAACACTGGCCATGTTGGGCTATGTAAACAATTATTTTCAAGAGTCTGGGTCATGATAATCTCTATGGATGGAGGACTATTTTAAGAAAAACTGAAAAAATGTTATAAAAATAATTTTTGAAGTATTAAAAGATGATGAAGGTGAATGATTAGAAGACTGGTTGGTGTCTTTTATTTAGAAGTCACACAACGTCAGGCTTGCTGACACCTTCTTAGGCTATAATTTAAAAAATGTGTTGGGTTCCACATTGTTTGCTTTAGATTTCAATTACCCCAATATTACTGGGTAAATGTTTCATCAGGAAATGCTAGAGAAATAAACTTTCTGTTTGGAATAAATGACAGCTTTATGGCGCAAATGGTTCATGAACTGACGAGCGAGGGAGCTATTTTAGATCTAATTGTTGGTGGAGTGCAGGATTTGGTGAAATAGGTAGCAGTGGTGGGGCCACTTGGCAATAGTGATCATAGTATGATCAAATTTGAATTAATGTCTGGAAGGGGGACAATAAGTAAATCCACGGCTCTAGCACTAAATTTTCAAAAGAGAAACTTTGAATAAATGAAAAAAATAGAAAAAAACTGAAAGGTGCAGCTGCAAAGGTTATGAGTGTATAACAGGTGTGGACATTTAAAAAAAAAATACAAGAAGCACAGTCCAGATGTATTTTATGCATACAGAAAGGTGGAAGAAAGGCCAAATGATTGCTGGTATGGTTAAAAGATGAAGTAAAAGAGGTTATTTTAGCCAAAAGATCTTCCTTCAAAAATTGGAGGAAGGATCCATCTGAAGAAAACAGGAAAAAACATAAGCACTGGCAAGTTAAATGTAAAACATTGATAAGACAAGCTAAAAGAGAATTTGAAAAAAAGTTGGCCATAGAAGCAAAAACTCATAATAAAACTTTTAAAAATATATCCAAAGCAGGAAGCCTGCGAGGGAGTCAGTAGGACTGTTAGATGATCGAGAGGTTAAAGGAGTACTTAGGGAAGATAAGGCTATCATGGAGAGATTAAATGAATTCTTTGCTTCGCTGTTTACCGAGGAGGATGTTAGGGAGATACCCGTTCTGGAGATGGTTTTCAAGGGTGACGATTCACTCTGCTCCAAATCAGAGTGAACCTGGAAGATGTAGTAAGCCAGATTGACAAACTGAAGAGTATCAAATCGACTGGACTGGATATTATACATACCTAGGTTTTAAAGAAATAAAAAATGAAATTTCAGACCTATTACTAGTAATTTGTAACCTGTCATTAAAATCATCCATTGTACCTGAAGACTGGAATGTGGCCAAAGTAATCTTGATATATAAAAAGAGCTCCAGAGGTGACCTGGGAAACTATCGATCAGTGAAGCCTGACTTCAATACCAGGAAAAATTGTGGAAACTATTGTAAAGAATAAAAATCACAGAACATATATCAATTTGATATAAATATAGCAAAAATAGCAACCGTGATAGAAAAAGGGGTGCAAGAGAGAGAGAGAGAAAGAGAGAGAGAAAGAGAACCTCTGTAAAGGCTCACCTAAAAGTTAACTATTTATACCCACTGTAAGAGGGGGAACTAGTAACTCGGGGTGAGTTTGTGAGGGTAAGTTAGGGTTTAGGGGGCAGTTTAACATGCACAGTGAGACGTATGAACAGCACAGTTACCTTTAGTGATGATTTCATGTGATTTGGAGTGATGGAAGGTGGAAGAAGAGTAGATTTGTACCATGTTCTTTCTACCTAGCTAGATTACAGCTAGGTAGACAATGCATCAAGCTAGGTAGAGAGAACATGGTACAAATCTAATCCAATTCACCCTACAAACCTCACCCCAAGTTCATAATGAGTCCTCTAACAGTGCTATAAAAAGTCCAGAAATCAGTGGCCTTCCACAGAGGTGCTGTTTCTATCTCTCTCTCTCTCTCTCTCTCTGTAAAAAGTGGGTTGGCTGAATGGTAGGTTATATGTCACAGAATTACAGAATACACACCACACTTATTTACAAGTATAGAAGTTTACTTAATAAGTCTGAGAATAAGCAATCAAAGCATAGAGTTTGCAATAAAGAATATATACACTAAATACTTTCCTCACAATTCCCAATGTGATGTTTTTTGGAAATCCAGGACAACACTTTGTGTATTTCTTTTGTTAAGGGGATATAAAATTCAAGCTACTCTACCTTTTGATTTCACTGGAAAATGTAACCTTGTGTATGCCTATTTTCCTGTTTCTGTTTTCCCAGCACAAGAGATATACAAGTGCTGTCATAAATGACAAACCTTCTGCGCAGAAAATAGCAGAGACCCTGGCATACTGCGAACGGAGCGCGTCCCGCATGTGCTGCGGATGCGCTCCACTCGCGGCGAAGAAGGAAGGCCCCAGTGAGAGAGAATGTGTGTGAGTGTGTGTGAGGGGGGAGGGGAGGGGAGGTGTGAGAGAGAGCATGGGAGGTAAGAGCGGTGGGAGGGAATGCTTGAGTGTGGATTTCAGAGAGAAGGAGCCTATATGAGGGGAGGGGGTATGTGGGAGGGGAGGATGAGAGAGAGCAGGAGAGTGTGAGAGAGAGCATGGGAGGAAAGAGAGGGGGGGGATGCTTGAGTGTGGGTTTCAGAGAGAGGGAGCCTATATGAGGAGATTGTGAAGGAGTGTGTGAGTGTGTGAGAGATTGGGAGCTCGTGTGCATGAAAAAGGGGATGTGTGTGCGAGAGAATGAGGGAGCATATATGAGGGTGTGTGTATGTGTATTAGAGAGAGGGAGCATGTGTGTGAGAGAGAGAGAGGGACAGAGGGAGCCTGTTTGAGGGGCTCTGGGACTGGCGATAGAGTGGAAGGGGTTGAGCCTAGAGGTAGAGGGGAGAGATACTGGCAGGTGAAGGAGTTTGGGCCTGAGAGGGCAAAGTGGAGAGGGGAGTAGGGACAGCGAGTGGAAGGGACACTCTTACCGTGAATTTCTAGGGAAATTCTGTTCAAAATATTAAAAATTCTGCATCTTTAAGTAATAACTTTTTTCTGTATTAATTTAAAATGTAATTACTTAAAGACAATCCACGGTTTGCGTTAAAAAGAGAGTATTAGGGATAGCATAGTACATTCGAATTTTTCTGATGTGGTAACTATGAACATAATAGATGGGGATATTAGAAAGGGACATCATCCATGCAATAGATGTTCTGTCTGTGACCAGTCTAGTGGTCAGGTTTTACCGTTCTTTAAGGGGGGGTAAATTTAAATTAAGAGGATATACTGATTGTTCTGTGACGGGCGTTATTTATGGGATTTGGTGCCCCTGTCCATTACTCTACGTTGGTAAGACAAAATGCTGTTTGAGGGTAATGATGATTGAGCATAGGAGCTCTATCGTGAGGCAGCGGATTGAAGCGCGTTTGGTTCAACATTGTTTGTCAAAAGGGCATAAATTTACAGATCTGAGGTTTGCAGTTATTGAACAACCAAAGCCGTCTATACGGGGTGGGGATTTTGATAATCTCCTTTTACAGAAAGAACAAAAGTGGATATATTTCTTCAAGACGGTCACCCCGGGGGCGGGTTAAATAAGGAGATCGATTGGTCTGTATTTTGAACAAAGTTAATTGCTGTGGGTTGTTGAGGTTTTTTTGAACGTGATTGACAGGCTACACTTCCGGGGTGGGGAGTGGATATAAATAGTTTTGGAGGAAGGGAAGGTGTTAGTTTGAATGCCATGGCGCCATTGTTGCTGTGAAAGGGAATGACGGATAAATTGAGAAAAGAAAAGAAAAAAAAAATAGGCCCAGCGTCCGTAACCTCCCTTACGCACGTAGGGCTTTTAAAATCCGGCCCTTAGAGTCTCTAAATGTGCTCCAAAGAAAATAAGGTTTAATTCAGTTTCTTTAGGGGAAAACATACTGACAGTCTGATGAAGGCAGGCAGGAATGCAACTCAACAAAATAAAACACAGACCAGGAAATCTTTACTCCTCTCTCTACACAACTTCCACATTTAGAAGCCCACACAGGGTCCCTTGTAACTTTGTTACTTTTCCTCCTCCCATCCCTTTGTGGTGTGGCAACCTCAGGCCCCCTCTTCCTGCACTCCTCTGCTATGGAGAGATTGTTTACTCTCTTGAATGCATTTGCATGTGATGAACGCTATTAGTTTCACTTCGCGTTGGACGTGCGTTGCAGAGATGCTAATCCCCTTATTGCATAAGGGGATTAATTAGGGCCCATACAACCCGCATCCAGCTCGGCTGAGCGCACAGTATTGCATCGGCCCCATAGTCAGCTTCCATACTCCTTTCTGTGGCACAGGGGCCATGATGCATGCCAAGGGGGTTGGGGCTTTCCAAGCAGGTGGTAACCTCCCATCTCCTGAGCATTTCCTTGTTCTCCAAAGCACTGACATGGGGCATCCCCCTGATGGTAAAGAAGCTCAAGTCAGATTGGGCGCATGAGGTCGGACCAATGCCAGCTCAAATCTACCAGTAACTCATGATATGATACTGGAGCTCTGGCGGATCTTGCCTCAGGTGTGTGTGTGAGACCCCATTTGAAATGGCTTTGTTCCGCACAGCGTTAGCATTAATCTGTTTTGGTGCCTTTCGGGTGAGCGAGCTTTTGGTCAGCTCCAAATGGGAGGCAGAAGCTGGCGGCCTCCTGATGGGTAATGTCACCAAACAAGGCGACGGGTTGTTCCTGAGGATACATAGATCCAAGATGGATGAGACCGAAATGGAGATTCAGTTAGCCCTGCATGCTGTCAGGTACCTTGACATTTGTCCCTTGAGCAATGCGGAAAATTACCTTGCTCTGTGCCTGCAAGGGGGTAAATACTGTCTGGTTCCCATGGATCTTTCCCCACTGATCAGGTTCCAATTCACAGCCATCTTTAAGCGAAGCCTTGTAGTCATCGGCAGGGATGGTGGCGTCTGGGCATGGCAGCAAGGGGTGTGCATATTACCTGGACGGGCAGGAGCAGAATGACACAGAAGCCCGAGAACATGATTTCATTTATTTAGTACTTTTTTTATACCGACATTCATGATACAGATCATATCATATCGGTTTACATGGAACAACATGATGTAGGGTTCTGTCTGTTTGTACCTTGGTTCACTCCACAGCTGAACTTCCAAGGGCAGATTCGCACTGCAGTATCCTAGGGCTCTCAACTGGCCCACCGGAGTACTGAGACATGAACACTGCTCCTTTGCACCACCGGAGCCCACGAAGCGCTCACCAGGACTGCAGCTCCCAGATAACAGCTCAACAGCAAAGGCTATAGCTCTCTATAGTCTCAGCACCACACAAGGCTCACAGCTCAATTCACAGGGCCCTGCTGTCCTTTCCCCCAGCACAGCTGCTGCTACGTACAGTTCAAAAAGGGGTTTTATTTCTCCAGGCACCAAAGCATTACTCTAAGCTCATTTCAGAGGGCCTTGCTCTCCTTTCCCCCAGCACAGCTGTTTGCTGGGGTACTGTCGCCTCGCAGGATAACTTCCTCTGAGTTTGCTTGCTCACTACAGCGAAGGATTTCCTGCACCTCCCCTGACAGGCCTATGTTCTCCCTTGTTTCAGAGAGCAACGGCTCCACAGAAGCCTCTTACCTTTGGAAGGGGATCCGCTTTGCTCATCTCACTCTCCCCTCTCTCCACCATCTCCTCTTCCAAGCCTTTTCCTTCTTGTGGCTCCTCCTCCCTAATTAGGTTAGCTCCTGAGTTCTGGTTCTCCTGACGTTTCCGCTCTGCTGCTGCCTGGCTTCTCTGAGCACTGCCACAGGCCCCTCCCCCAGCCCTGATTATACCTGACCCTTTTAGAGCCTTCCTCCAGTCTGGGTTAGAGAATGGGACATACTTCCCATTACATTCCTCCCCCCCTTTTTTCCTGGGTATTTGGCTCCTCCCTGTCATCAATAAATGTATTCTGTCCAAACAAAAAATCTGCATTTTGATGATTCGCTCCCACTCTGTGCTGAACAATGAATTTAAAGGGTTGTAGAGCCATATACCATCTAGTAAGGTGTGCATTGGTACTATGCATTTGATTGAGCCATTTTAGGGTAAATGATCTTCCCAACAGGTGACATTGCAAGTTCTCCATGGTCCATTGGACCGCTAAGCACTCCTTCTCTATGGTTGCATAGTGCTTCCCATTATCTTTTTAACTGGTGACTAAAATATAGGAGGGGTGCTCTCCTACCCTCTGAGACAGGACCGCCCTCAATCCTACGTCTGAGGCATCGATCAGTAACACAAATGGGAGCTTAAAGTCTGCACTGAGTAGAATGGGATATTCACACGGGGCAGATTTTAATACCTACACCCGATTTTAGAACATGTGCGCACATTTATCACTCAGATATTAACGCCTGCCTGGAGTAGCTGAGCGCATTGAAAAGAAGTACAGAAAAGCAGATAAAACTGATTTTCTGTACTTCTTTTTTAAAGTAAAAAAAAATAAAATAAAATAACTTGGCAGACCGCCGAGTTATGAAGACCAACGCCGGTAATCCCAGCGAGTTTGTCAGCGGCCATTTTCATTACTGGCAGATGGCCGGTTATGAAAACCGGACACCGAATTTACCAGCGTCGGTCTTCATAACAGGCAGCCGTGGCAGGTTGCATTAGGAAGGAGGCGCTAACGTCGTGCAAGCGACCCTAGCGCCTCCTTCCTAGCACGACCCCCTGATTTCCATATTGAAAAGTCAGCGCCCACTTTTGGCGCACATAATTGCATCGGCCCCAATGGGCCCTAAATATTGTCCCTCCGTCTGTGTCAATGCACACTTCTTTGGGTTTGCGGTCAAACCTGCTTGACGTAAGGATTGGAGTACCCCAGTTAGATGTTTAATGTGCTCCTGCCAAGTCTTTGAGAAAATTATTACATCATCCAGGTACGCCCCTGCGTATGCCTGGTGGGGTCTTACTACCAGGTTGATCATGTGCTGGAAACTGGTAGAGGCCCCATGAACCCCAAACAGGAGGATTTTAAATTGCTATAATCCTCTGTGGGTAATGAACACTGCCTTCTCTCTAGATCTCCGGTCTAAAGGAATTTGCCGATATCCCTTAAGTCTAAGGTGGCTAACGTGCCCCATCCAACTGCTCCATCAGGTCCTCAATTCTTGCCATTGGGAATGCATCAAAGCGGGAGATGGCATTTATCTGACAGAAACCTATACAGAAACGGGAAAATCCATCAGATTTAGGGACTAATACCACAGGGCTTGCCCATTCACTATGTGATTCCTATGTGTTGTGTGTTTCTCTGTGTTTGTCTGGTATGCTTTGGTCTGTGTGCTTGGGTGTGATGTGGTCTGTCTGCCTCTGTCTCTCTGTGTCTATGTGTCTATTTGTGGTGTGTCTGTCTCTGTTCCTCTGTCTAGATGTGGCATGTCTGTCTCTCTGTCCTTGCAGGGTGTTGGATTTCTGTCTTTCTGTACAGTATCTGTGCCTGCGTCCGGGGTATCTTTGTCTCTCTGTGTTTGTCTGGGTATGGGGTAACCGTGTGCCTGCCTGTGTGTGGAATCTCTGCATCTGTCTGGTTAGTTGTTTTGCTCTCTGTCAGTCTGGGTGCGGTGTGTCTGGGAATGAGGTCTCTGTTTCTCTCTGTGTCTTTCTGGGTAAGGTGTGTCTGTACCCGCTTGTGTGTGTGTGAGCTTACTGCTTTCAGCAACTTGAGGAGAAACAAAAAGGGGGCTTTGAGCCATTGGTTGGCAGTGTGGCTGCCTGATGAATACCCTTCATATATAATAACCCAACTTGGGGGGGGGGGGGAGCAACCAATTGCATGAATGGAAGGGTAGCCATGGCTCAAACGTTTGTTTACCCCTGCCTTAGGCAACTCCACCTACCAGCTAGATCTAGAAATCAAGGAACAAGAACAAAGTACAACACATACATTGTCTTCCTTCTCAGCACGTGGGGGAGGCAGTGATTTAATAACATTTATATGATTCCAACCCAGAGCAAACTACTCAGATCCTCTGTTGCTCCTACATATCAATCATTCTTCCTTGTGTCATGTTAGACAGGGGGGCCTGCTGCAAGGTAAGGGTGTGACACTGTTTATGGACTAATCTCATCTGATTATCAAAGAATCGGGCTTCACCCATTGTCCAGCCTGCAGACTGTTTGCAGAGCTCTGGGGTCCAGTTCTCTTACATTGTTCTTGGAATAAGGAGATCATATTGACCTGCTTGCTCTATTTCTGCATTGTATGCAAATGAACTACAATAGTTCTGATGCGCTTATACCAGAAGGTCTGCATACCCAGAGGCACAATAAGGCAGAGTGGAGGAGTAGCCTAGTGGTTAGAGCAGTGTTCAAATCCCACTCTTACATCCTTGGGATAGTGGGCAAGCCACTTTACCCTCTATTGCCTCAGGTACAAAATTAGATGGTAAGCCCTCTGGGGATAGGATGGTACCTCAGTGTAATCCGTTTTGATGTACACTTTGAAGTGCCAAAAAGCAGAATATAAAAATCTACATATATATTACCCCTATTTTCAACATTTCCTCTAATTGTTTTTCAATTTCATTCCATTTTGCTTCAGGAATCCTATACAGCTTCTACTTTATTTTATTTATTTATTTATCGAGTTTTATATACCATCATTCGGTTTCGCCATAACTGTTTACAAAAAATACAAAGGTTACAAGGTTAAGGAGGATAGCAAGGGTTTCAAAAGGTTCAAAATCTTGTTAACATAGGGATATCATATAGAAGTTAGTTGTTCAGTTTTTACGTTTCAGTTCTTTGTTATACTACATTGTTGTGTTGAGTTTCATTTTTCTTCAGGTTAGATAGGAGGGGGTTGGCGTTGTGTTGTTCCTTGGGAGAGTTGGTATGCTTTGGTGAACATCCATGTCTTTAGATCTTTTTTTAAGGTGTTTAGGTTTTGTTGAGTTCTGAGTTCGGTTGGGAGGGAGTTCCAGAGTTTTGGGCTACCTAGGGAGATTGCTCTCTTTTGGGTTGAGGTGAGTTGTTTGGAATGAGTAGATGGTGTCTTTAGGAGTCCTTTATTAGCTGATCTAAGGTTTCTGTTTGGGGCATGTAGATTTATGGAGGAGCTTAGCCAGTTTTCATGTTTTTCATATATAATTTTATGTATAACTTTACAATCATTCCTGGCTCTGTATATATCCTATGCTGAATTATTTGGATTTTCCCCTGTAAATTGGAAAACACATCATGAAATCACTCTGTTAGGGTCCTGATGTCCTGTTGATGGTTTAGGGTCAGGCCTACCTACTCATATCATACCCTTTTCTGCCCCATAGCCAACCAATGGGCCAAGGTCTACTTCCTCATCACTGGGGCTGTCAGTTCCCAGCACATCTATCGCAACCCAGGGTTTCATTAAATTGACATAAAATACCTTGCATTACCTCCCAATTTGTTGATTGAAGGCCTTGCCAGGTTCTATGGGGGTCTTTGCTGTTTTCTTCTCCATTCTCCTTGTGCTCTCGAGAGATCCCACTGCTGCCACCACTTTGTAAGGCTCTGTCTCTTTGTACTTTGGTTCACTCCAAAGCTGGACGTCCAAGGGCAAATTCGCACTGCAGTATCCTAGTGACTCAACTGCACCATCAGAGTGCTGGTCCACAAACACTGCTCCATTGTACCACCGGAGCCCACAAAACATTCACCAGGACCGCTGCTCCCAGATACAGTACAACGGCAAAGGTTATAGCTCTCCACAGTCTCAGCACCACAAAAGGTTCACATCTCAATTCATAGGGCTTTGCTGTCCTTTCCCCCAGCACAACTGCTGCAACATACAGTTCAAAAAGGGGGTTTCTTCCTCCAGAGCCCCAAACACTACTTAAGGCTCCAGGATCAGTCTATAGGGACCTGCTGTCCTTTTCACCAGCACAGATGCCGCTACGCACAGTTCAACAGGGGTTTTATTTCTCCAGGCCCCAAAACATTATTGTCAAGCTCTAAGCTTAGTTCAGAGGGACTTGCTCTCCTTTCCCCCAGCACAGCTGTGTGCTGGGGTAGACTGTTACCACCCGCTGGCAGGATAATTAGGCATTAGGCTTCCTCTAAGTTTGCTTGCTCAATACAGTGAAGGATTTCCTCCACCTCCCCAACAGTCCTATGTTCTCCCTTGTTTCAGAGGGCAATGGCTCCACAGAAGCCTCTTACCTTTGGAAGGAGATCCGCCTTGCTCAGCTACCCTCCCCTCCCTCCACCTTTTGCTCTTCTAAGCTTTTTCCTTCTTGCGGCTCCTCCTCCCTATTTAGGATAGTTCCTGAGTTCAGGTTCTAGTAACTTGCTGCTCTGCTGCTTGCCTGGTTTCTCTGAGCACTGCCACAGGCCCTTCTCCCAGCCCTGGTTATACCTGACCCTTTTAGAGCCTTCTTCCGGTCTGGGTTAGAGAATGGGACATACTTCCCTTTACAATAAGAACATAAGAAGTTGCCATACTGGGTCAGACCAAGGGTCCATCAAGCCCAGCATCCTGTTTCCAACAGTGGCCAATCCAGGTTATAAGTACCCAAACATTAAGTAGATCCCATGCTACTAATCCCAGTAATAGCAGTGACTATTCAATAAGTCAACTTGATGAATAACAGTTAATGGGCTTCTCCTCCAGGAACTTATCCATATCTATTTTAAACCCAGCTACACTAACTTCCCTAACCACATCCTCTGGCAACAAATTCCAGAGCTTAATTGTGCGTTGAGTGAAAAGAATTTTCACCGATTTGTTTTAATGTGCTACCTGCTAAATTCATGGAGTGCCCCCTAGTCCTTCTATTATACGAAAGAGTAAATGACTGATTCACATTTACTCATTCTAGACCTTTCATAATTTCATAAACCTCTATCATATCCCCCCTCAGCCGTCTCTTCTCCAAGCTAAACAGTCCAAACCTCTTTAGTCTTTCCTCATAGGGGAGCTGTTCCATCCCCTTTTATCATTTTGGTCGCATTTCTCTGTACCTTCTCCAGTGCAACTATATCTTTTTTGAGATGCGGTGACCAGACTTGCACACAGTATTCAAGGTGCGGTCTTACCATGGAGCCATACAGAGGCATTATGACACTTTCTGTTTTATTCATCATTTCCTTCTTAATAATTCCTAACATCCTGTTTGCATTTTTTACTGCCATAGCACATTGAGCCGACGATTGCAATGTATTATCCACTATGACGCTTAGATCTTTTCACTGGGTTGTAGCTCCTAATATGGAACCTAACATTGTGTAACTATAGCATGGGTTATTTTTCCCTGGATGCAACACCTTGCACTTGTCCACATTAAATTTCATCTGCCATTTGGATGCCCAATTTTGCAGTCTCACAAGGTCTTCTTCCAATTTATCACAATCCACATAATCTGAATAATTTTGTGTAATCTGCAAATTTGATCACCTCACTCATTGTATCCCTTTCCAGATCATTTGTAAATATATTGAAAAGCACTGGTCCAAGTACAGATCCCTGATGTACTCCACTGTTTACACTTTTCCACTGTGAAAACTGACCATTTAATCCTACTATCTGTTTCCTGCGTTTAACCAGTTTGCAATCCACGAAAGGACATCGCCTCCTATCCTATGACTTTTTAGTTTTCTTAGAAGCCTTTCATGAGAGACTTTGTCAAACGCCTTCTGAAAATCCAAATACACTATATCTACCAGTTCAAAGAAATCTAGCAGATTTGTGAGGCAAGACTTCCCATGGGTAAATCCATTCTGGTTGTTTCATTAAACCATGCCTTTCTATATGCTCTGAGATTTCGATCTTCAGAATAGTTTCTATTATTTTTCCTGGCACTGAAGTCAGGCTCACCGGTCTATAGTTTCCTGAATCACACCTGGAGCCCTTTTTACATATTGGAGTTATACTGGTCATCCTCCAGTCTTCAGGTACAATGGATGATTTTAATGATAGATTATACATTTTTACTAATAGATCTGAAATTGCATTTTTTTTTTAGTTCTTTCAGAACCCTGGGGTACATACCATCCAGTCCCGGTGATTTGCTACTCTTTAGTTTGTCAATCTGGCCTACTACATCTTCCAGGTTCACTGTGATTTGGTTCAGTTCATTCGAATCTTTACCCTTGAAAACAGTTTCCAGAACCGTTATCTCCCCTAAATCTTCATTAGTAAACATGGAAGCAAAGAATTAATTTAGTCTTTCCGCAATTACCTTATCTTCCCTAACAGCCCTTTTAACCCCTCAGTCATCTAACAATCCAACTGACTCCCTTGAGGGTTTCTTGCTTCAGATATATTTTTAAAAGTTTTTATTATGAGTTTTTTCCTCTACAGCCAACTTCATTTCAAATTCTCTCTTAGCCTGTCTTATCAATGTTTTACACTTGACTTGACAATGCTTATTCTTTTTCCTATTTTCTTCAGAAAGATTCTTATTCCAATTTTTGAAGTACTTTCTTGGGCAAAAATAGCCTCTTTCACTTTACCTTTTAACCATGCTGGTAATCGTTTGACCTTCCTTCCATCTTTCTTAATGCGTGGAAATCAACCGGACTGTACTTCTAAGATGGTATTTTTGAACAATGTCCACGCCTGTTGTACATTTTTAACCTTTGTAGCTGCACCTTTCAGGTTTTTTTCTATTTTCCTCATTTTATCAATGTTTCTCTTTGGAAAATTCAGTGTTAGAACTGTAGGTTTATATATTGTCCCCCTTCCATTCATTAGTTCAAATGTGATCATGTTATGATAACTATTACCAAATGGCCCCACCACCGTTTCCTCTCTCCAAATCCTGTGCTCTAAGAATTAGATCTAAAATAGCTCCCTCACTTGTTGGTTCCTGAACCAATTGCTCCATGAAGCAGTCATTTATTCCATTCAGGAACTTTACATCTCTAGCAAGTCCTGATATTACATTTACCCAGTCAATATTGGGGTAATTGAAATCTACCAAAAATATCCTCAAAAATACAACGACTATGTGAACACTGTTGCAAAAACGTTGTATAATAAATGCTTTCAAATTTTATGTGTGTATTTAAACAAAATATAATACATTTTTGTAGCTTATTAGGGACCGTCATAACACCCATGGACTACACGCATTTGATGCTTGTGTTCTCAGCCACTTTTGGGTCTTTTTTAATCATTGGTCCTACAAACTTTAAAACATTTTTGTCATTTCTTTGTTTTTGTTTTTTTGTTTTTTCAAATGTTTTAATAATATGTGGAAAAATACTTCCCTTGGTGAAGCGAAGTCTCGCTGTTATGAGTCCAATGCCTTCAACCCCCACGTCTCGGTGAACAGATTGCCTGCTTCTTCGGCGTTTTTACTTTTGCCGCACTGGGTCTGGTGCCGCCGCACTGTCACGCCGCCGCACAGATCTATACTTCGGTGCTGCCGCGTTGTTCACGGAGGGTCCTACTTTGCCGCACAGGTCTGTCCCGTTTGTTGTTTTGCAGCGCCGCCGCGCTATGGCATTCGTCTAGCGCCACCGCACTATGTACCGAAATCCGTGTACTGAAGTCCAACGTATATTTCGCAATGTATGCTGCTTCAGGGACTGTGAATATACTTAGAGATAGTAGTTTTTACTCCACATCTATGTCAAAGTTTTCTAAAAAGACAATTTGTTACAAATAAGACACACTGTAACTTCACACTAAACAAGTAAATATGTGCATCCCAGGGGCTTCATTTTACACAAGTTTTGAACTCACCCAGACTTCAAGTCATGTCCTTATTCTGGCGTCCGCGTGAGTCAACTGCTGCCTTAAACCTGCTTTTATGTAGTTTGTCATGCTAGAATGTACAATGCGATCTTTGATGTTTTGGCCTCTTGAATAGGCTATCCAGATGGGGTCTTGTAATTGAGGGTGTATTTCTTGCAAGCTTCTCCAATGTTGTCTGATAGCTCTGCTGATAGCAGGGGCTGCCAATTTGTGTCGCAACACCATGGTCTGCGGGTTCGAATCCTCCTGGTTTCTGGGCAAGAATAGATAATCCCTATTTGAATATAATGCTCTGCGAAAAGCCTTTTTAACACTGGAAACAGGATATCCTCGTTGTAGGAACCTTTGAGCCATATTTTGTGCTTGATTTTTAAATTCTCTGTAATCTGTGCATATACGTCTCAATCGCATAAATTGACCAACAGGTAAGTTAAGTTTAAATATGTGCAGATGAAAGCTATCAAACCGCAGAAGGTTATTACGATCGTTAGGTTTGCGGTATAATGTAGTGATGATAGAGTTAGACTGCCTGGTAATTAAAAGATCCAGATATGCCACTTGCTGGGAGTGATAATTAATAGTGAACTTTAAGCACGTATCCATATTGTTCAACCATGCATGGAATTCCAACAATGATGATACTGATTTTATTTATTTATTTTTATTTATTTTTAGATTTTTATATACCGGTGTTCCTGTATGGAATACAGATCACATCGGTTTACATTGAAACAGAAACATACATTTTTGCCAAGAGGCATTACAGAGAACAAGGATATGGAACTTGGAAAAGGGTAAATAGATTCAAAATTAACATTGTAATATAAGCATATAGGCTCAAACGACTCATTTAGCAGAATAAACAAAACAAAACAAAACAAAAACAAAAAAGCACATCAGAATAGTTACATGAGACCTGCAGCAAGACTCTTACTAGCTGAGGTGGAAGTGTTTATGGTTCTGTAAAGGCTTGTTTAAAGAGCCAAGTTTTAAGTCTCTTTTTGAATGTAGAGTGGCAGATCTCTAGACGGATGTCTGGCGGGAGCGCATTCCAGTGAATGGGGCCAGCAGAGGATATGATACGTTTCTGAAGCGAAGATTTTGTTGAAGGAACATGGAGAGTGCCTTTATATGCACCTCTGATGGGTCTAGATGAAGAGTGAAGATGAAGTTGGGTGCTTAAGTGAAGTGGGGCTATATTGTGAATTGATTTATGGATTACTGTGAGCACTTTAAAAAGAATCCTTTGCTTAATTGGAAGCCAATGGAGGATTTTGAGAATGGGGGTAATGTGTGGGGTAATGTGATCTCTTTTATTCGTATTTGTAAGGACTCTAGCTGCAGAGTTTTGTAACAATTGGAGGGGTTTGAAGTATGAGATTGGGAGGCCGAAGAGAAGTGAATTGCAATAATCAATTTTTGATAGAATGATGGCTTGAAGAACCAACCGGAAATCGTTGAAATGAAGAAGAGGTTTCAGCTTTCTCAGAACTTGAAGCTTGTAGAAACAGTCTTTAGTGGTGGTACTTATAAATTTTTTAAGGTTAAGCTGATCATCTAGAATGACACCTAGGTCTCGAACTTGCGGTGAGTGATTTAATAAAGGAATGGATGTAGTGAGTGGGTTAGCTGGGTTTAGAAACATGTTGTTAGAATCTTGATTGATGATAAGGATCTCGGTTTTACTGTTGTTAAGAATAAGGTGAAGGCTAGCAAGAAGAAGATTGATTTGTTGCAAGCAATTGTTCCAATGACTAAGGGTTTTGTGAAGAGATTCTGTAATTGGGATGAGTATTTGGATGTCATCCGCGTAAAGATAATGGGTTAGATTTAATTTAGAAAGTAGTCGACAGAGAGGTAAAAGGTAAATGTTGAAAAGGGTTGGGGAGAGTGAGGAACCTTGAGGGACCCCCTGGTTGGATGGGACCGGAAGAGATTCCTTGTTGTTTATTTTTACCTTAAATTGTCTGTTTGCCAGGAAGGACTTGAACCAGCTGAGAACTGTACCCTTGATGCCAATGTCTGCCAGACCTGTTAATAGAGATGAGTGATTGACAGTGTCAAATGCCGCAGAGAGATCTAAAAGTATCAAGAGATGAGGTTGTTTTTTGTCCATGTTAGATAGAATAGTGTCGGTAAGAGAGATAAGTAGGGATTCCGTACTCAATGATTTACGAAAGCCGTATTGTG
Organism: Rhinatrema bivittatum; assembly: GCF_901001135.1. Lineage (NCBI taxonomy): Eukaryota > Metazoa > Chordata > Amphibia > Gymnophiona > Rhinatrematidae > Rhinatrema > Rhinatrema bivittatum. Next base: position 411,534,503 of record NC_042616.1, on the reverse strand, counting down.
AAGGTGCAAGAATAGAGTTATCTTCCAGGTACTCGGATAGCTGTTTATTGACTATCTTTTCCATAAGTTTGGCGATCATTGGCAAATTGGCTATTGGGCGGAAGTTTGCTGGATCTGAGGTCGGTAAGTTCGGTTTTTTTAGTAGAGGCTTGAGAATAGCTAGTTTAAGTTGGTCAGGAACTAGACCTTGGGAAAGAGAACAATTGATGATATCTGCGATTGGCTTTGATATGGTATTCCTTATTGCGATGAGAAGGTTGGTTGGAATTGTGTCTAGAGGATGAGAGGACGGTTTCATTTTCTTGAGAATGTTTTCTATCTCAAGAGCTGATGTAGTCTCAAAAGATTCCAGAGACGTATTTAATTGAGGTGTGGTAGAGAGAGGGAGTGGGGGAGAAAAACTAGATGATGAGAAGGGGCCAATCAATTTATCAATTTTCTCCTTGAAATAATCAGCTAGTTCAGTGGCTTTGTTGAGTGCTAGATCATCAGGGATAATAGGAGGGGATGGTTTAGTGAGGGCTGAAACGTAGGAGAATAGTGCTTTTGAATCAAAAATGAAATGATGTATTTTTTTCGAGAAGAAATCTCTCTTTGTTCTAAGTATGGTGATCCTGTAGGTATTGAGGGAGGTTTTATATGTAGCTAAAGTAGTGGGAGAAGGGTTTTTCCTCCAAGAGTGTTCTTTATTTCTTAGCTCTTGTTTAAGCCGCTTCAGTTCTGGGGAGAACCAGGATTTCCTGTTGTCTAGCGAGGGTTGTACTACTTTAGTTATGGAAGGGCAAGTTATGTCTGCAATCTTTTTGGTGATGTTGCACCATGAAGTGGTGGCTGTAGTTGCATTGGAAAGATCGAGTTGAGATAATTCATTAGAGAGCTGATTGATGAGAAGGTCTGTAGAACAAGGTTTCCTGTATTGAATAGTGGTTTTTGGAAACGAAAGAGGAGGAAGTTCTGAAAGTTTGAGGGTCGTGTTGATGATATGATGATCCGTCCAAGGCACAAGTGAGCAAGAGATTGTAGATGGGAGCAGGATGCACTGATTGATGAAAATAAGGTCCAGAGAGTGACCTGCTTTGTGTGTAGGATTATTTATAATTTGTGTGAATCCCATATAGCTGAGAGCAGATAGTAGGGTAATGCAGTTTGAGGATTGTGGTGAAGCATCAACATGTAAGTTGAAGTCTCCCAATAAAATGGCAGGTATGTCTGGGTTGAAATATTTGGCAGTGAATTCAATGACAGGTGAAGGGTCAGAGTCTAAAGTTCCTGGTGGAGCATAGATTAGGCCAATTTGTAAATGGTCAGATTTGAAGACAGAGAACTCTATTTTTAATGCAGTATATGAATGTTGTAATTTTATTCCTAGACCTTTCTTAGCTGCCAGGAGCAGACCTCCTCCTTTTCTTTTGGGTCTAGGGATGGAGAACAAATCATAAAGTTGAGTAGGTAGTTGGTTTAGAAGCACTAAGTCTGAGGGTTTCAACCAGGTTTCTGTGATTGCACAGATATCTGGGTTTGCTTCAGTGAGGTAGTCATTTAAGATGTGTGTTTTTTTCGAAAGCGACTGTGCATTGAATAGAGTTTAAGATAGAAGAGAGAGGCCTAGGAATTGTGAAATTGGTGAGATCATTATTGGGATTAGCCTTTGATGACGGTTGTAATGTTGTGAGAGAGGAATAGTGTGAGGTTTACGTTGTTTCCTGATGATAGGTACAAAAACTTAGATTGTAAGCCCTCTGGGGATAGAGAAATACCTCCAGTACCTGAATGTAAACCGGTGTGATATCTCAATTGAGATCAAATGTCGGTATATAAAAATAATAAATAAATAAATAAATAAGTGTGAATTATTGCAAAACTGGTGATGTATGGGGATTGGGAATCCAGGTAGCATATTGATCTGATTGAAAGGTGGTGAGTATTGAAAGATTGCTAAAGGAAGCTGTAAAATTTTATAAGACAGATTACAATGAGTAGAATGATATGGTGGATGTAAATTAGTGGCAGTTGCAAATAAGAAAGTTGTTGAATGTCAGCAGATAACAATATGGTGTCTGGATCCTTGGCCTGTGACACTAATAAGTACAGATTTGTATTCCAAATGAAAATGAATGCCTAGAATCACAGGGGCTGGTTACCTATAGAGTTGAGAAGTGACAAAGGTAAATACCCAGAGAGCGAAGGGAATTTCTAGAAGAGGTTGGATCAGTTCAGTTCTGTCCTCAGGGGCTGCACGAAGGGGCGCACAAAGGGGCAGGCCCCTTTGTCGCGCTCCTTCGGCGCGTGACACCGGCGCGCGGCGCCGGAGGTAGAAGATTTTTTAAAACTCCCTCTGCTGCTATTTGATTGGCCGATCGGGCTGGTGGGCGGGTCTTAGCTCCGTGGGGCCGCTGCTCTGGCTGCGAGTAGGTCGGCGATCAGGCTCGCCGGGGGGAAGGGAAAAACAACAGGCCTTACCCCGACGGGTCTGGGCGCCGACTGCGCAGGCCTCCCTTCGCCGATGGTAGCTGCTTGCAGGTAGGAATAGACAGGCGCGGCGCCAGAGGGAGAAGATTTTTTAAAACTCCCTCTGCTGCTATTTGATTGGCCGATCGGGCTGGTGGGCGGGTCTTAGCTCCGTGGGGCCGCTGCTCTGGCTGCGAGTAGGTCGGCGTTCAGGCTCGCCGGGGGGAAGGGAAAAACAACAGGCCTTACCCCGACGGGTCTGGGCGCCGACTGCGCAGGCCTCCCTTCGCCGATGGTAGCTGCTTGCAGGTAGGAATAGACAGGCGTGGCGCCGGAGGGAGAAGATTTTTTAAAACTCCCTCTGCTGCTATTTGATTGGCCGATCGGGCTGGTGGGCGGGTCTTAGCTCCGTGGGGCCGCTGCTCTGGCTGCGAGTAGGTCGGCGTTCAGGCTCGCCGGGGGGAAGGGAAAAACAACAGGCCTTACCCCGACGGGTCTGGGCGCCGACTGCGCAGGCCTCCCTTCGCCGATGGTAGCTGCTTGCAGGTAGGAATAGACCTTCCCATACAACGAATACGTCGTCAATATACCTTTTCCAATGCTTGAGATAAGGGGTCCATGGGTTGTCCTCAATGTACTGTTTCTCAAAGGCAGAGATGAACAAATTGGCTACATCCGGGGCCATGGCTGCCCCCATGGCTGTTCCTCTGATCTGCAAGTAAAATTTGTCTTGAAACATGAAGTAATTTTTGGACAGAGCTACGAAAAATGTATTATATTTTGTTTAAATGCACACATAAAATTTGAAAGCATTTATTATACAACGTTTTTGCAACGGTAATTGAAATCTCCCATTATTACTGTACTACCAATTTGGTTAGCTTCCCTGATTTCTCTTAGCATTTCATTGTCCGACTCATCATTTTGGCCAGGTGGATGGTAGTATACTCCTATCACTATACTCTTATCCAACATACATGGGCTTTCTACCCATATAGATTCTACTGTATATTTAGTTTCTAGTATGATCTTTATCCTGTTGGACGTCATGCCTACTTGGGATTAAAACACCACACACCCACCAAGTTGATCCTCCCTATCATTGCAATATAATTTGTACCCTGTTACAGCACTGTCTCATTGGTTAACCTCCTTCTACCAAGTCTCTGAGATGCCAATTATGTCTATCTCATCATTCACAGAATATACTCTAACTCTCCCATCTTACTTCTTAGATTTCTGGCATTGGCATATAAACATTTCAAAGTGTGTTTTTTGTTTGTATTACAACCTGCTTTTCAGTTGATAGGGATGATTTGGAATCCTTTGGCTCAGGTGATTATTTACTTATAGGCACTTGGACTATATTTGCTTTTATTGGACTACTTTTCTTATTGGAACCTCACTGTTGGGATGCCCTAATTCTAATGCATCATTAGTATCTCTCTGAACCATGTGCTGCTGAACGACTGCCTGCTTTCCCCTTTGTTCTAGTTTAAAAGAACATGCCATACTCGGTCAGACCAACAGTCCATCATGCCCAGCATCCTGTTTCTAACAGTGACCAATCCAGGCCATAAGAACCTGGCAAATACTCCAAAACTAAGTCTATTCCATGTTACCGTTGCTAGTAATAGCAGTGGCTATTTTCTAAGTCAACTTAATAGCAGGTAATGGACTTCTCCTCCAAGAACTTATCCAATCTTTTTTTTAAACACGACTGCACTAACCACATCCTCTGGCAACAAATTCCAGAGTTTAATTGTGTTGAGTGAAAAACTTTCTCCAATTAGTTTTAAATGTGCTACATGCTAACTTCATGGAGTGCCCCCTAGTCTTTCTATTATCCGAAAGAGTAAATAACCGATTCACATCTACCCATTCTAGACCTCTCATGATTTTAAACATCTCTATCATATTCCCCTTCAGCAAGTCCTCTAATGGGCTCTGTTAGTGTCAACAGGCTACCACTATTCTAGCAAGTAGGCCCCCATCTCCCAAGGGGCAGAGAATGCTGGGGTAGCTGTAGAACCCACCTAACAAACCTGTCCCCTACTCACTTTTGCAATAGTGGTCAAAAAGTAAGATATAGAGAATCATATTTACCTTATTCCTGAACATACCCATATCAGTCCAGACCAGTGGCCCATGCATCCCCCACCAGCAGATGGAGTCAGAACAAAACTGAGGCCCTACTACTTTCCTGACTGCCACCTGCAGTCTGTCAGTATTTCTGACTCCAGCAGATAGTAGAGTTGCATACCTGCAGTCTAGGTGGTTTAAAAATAAGTTTAGTGGTGGTTTGGCAGACAATGGAAGAACTCCCTGCGCTGTTAGGCACCTTTTTGTGGGCCATCCATGAGCTGGGCAACTTAGGGGGGTTTGACACCCTGAACTGTCTCGTGCAACATTCCAGAGGGCCCAATCGCCAGAGGATCTGGTTCCCTCTGCCCTCCAAGGCTATGCTCCTGGACATCACTGTTCCTGCAGGAACTGTGACTTCCTTCTCTGGGTAGTAAATAAGTTTCCACAAAAGAGCTGATCGCATCCTTTCAGAGGCAGTGTTCTCAGGCTTTTGAGGTCTCCCAGTGGTGGGTCTGTGCAGAAGTGCTGGGCCCCAGTGCATTGGAGAGCAGGAGTTTAGTCAACTGCAGCCCGGGGCTCCGCATCTTAGCGACACGGCACAGGTTCAGTCCCGGTTTGGAACTTGGGGGGGCCTTCATGCCTTGCATTTTCTTCAGATATCAGGGGTGGCAGCAGCAGTCTGAGGGGGAGCTTTGGTAACTGCATCTGCAAAGCAGCAGGCTCATTGTCTTTGTGCTGTGGACTAGCAGCAGCATGTCATGCACTTCAGTGACATGGTGCTGAAACCCAAGATGGCTGCATGGCACAGTGTCAGGCCAAATGGATGCTTGCTCGCTCGCTCCCTCTGTCCTGCATGCAGATCAGGACAGGAGGGAACCTTTTGGGGGGGGGGGGGGGGCGTAGTCAGCCTATTACCCACAGTCTCTATTCAGCAGGGCTGGTGCCTGCTTCCGTGGCAGAAGGGCCTCAGGACAGCCCAGGGAGGTCTCTGAATTCCCCCTCTCCCTAGTGGGGCTGGGAGCCCTTAGTGGAGAGGGTGGTCCCAGGGACAGTCCACCTCCATTGGGGGAGAAGGATCTGGGGAGACTTCCCCCAGAATTCATGCTTCTCTTGCACAAAGTGTGTGGCCACGAGAGCTGGGGCAAAAAGGCCTGCTGGGAGGACTTAGAGGCTGCTGCTACAGAGCCCAAACTGTCTGTCTTTATTTTTTAGGGCTCTGGTGATATCCTGTAGCATTTGGGTCTCAGACAAGATTCTGCCTTTTCCTGCTTTGGGGAGGGAGACGATAATACAACTGAGCCACAGGGGGGGCCAGATCCAGATGCTGCTCCCATACCCAATTCAGCAGGTGACCCTGATCTGGATGAGTTCCTGGCTCCAGAGGGTGAATACGCATGCATTGTGTATCTATTTAAACATGGTGTTGCACCCCTTAATTCCAAGTCCTGGAGGAGTTGGGGTGCGGGGGGGGGGGGTGAAGGTCTCTCAGGAAGAATCAGATAGTGAAGAAGTGAATCTGGTTCTTGATGGTCTTGGGAGGGGCCCAATGACTGCTCTTACTCTGCCCAAGAAGACCTGGGAGTGGGACTTCCCAGATATGGGTCTAAAGGTGGGCAGAGCAATGGCTAAACTCCTTCCCTGATGGAGACCCTGGACCTCCTGAAGATTCCAAAGGTGGATGCTGCAGTTTTGGTGGTCACCAAGGAAACTGTTCCCATAGCAGGGGCTGCAGCATTGAAGGATGTGCAGGACTGCAAGTTAGGTTCAGCTAAAGCGGATGTTTGAGGTCTCTACGTTGAGCCTGCATGCAGCAGTTTGTGCCAGCTTGATGCAGAGGGCCTGTCTGTGCTGGGTACAGAAGACCCCTGGCATGGTACGTTGCAGTTGGCTCCTCTAGAGGCAGGCATCACTTATGTGGCTGATGCACTCTGACTTGGTGTGAATGTTGGCACATACCATGGTTTCATCTGGTGGCCTGCAGGCTCTTGTGGCTCTGCAATTGGTTGGTGGATTTATCCTTAAGCTTGGCTGTATAACCTTCCATTTAAAGGGAAGCTCCTATTCAGGGAGGATCTGGACCAGCTTGTGAAACTGTTGGGAATCCAAGGGCAACAGACTGCTGGAAGATAGGAAGCTTAGCAAAAAAAATTTCTGGAGCACATTTCTGGGATTCTTGTTTTTGGGCCAGCAAGTCCGCTGCTCCATCAACAAAGCAGGGTATGGGGCGACAGCAATCCTTTTGTGGAACCCACAGGCCAGGCAGATGGCACAGGTCAGGGCTCTGGCGGTGGAAAGGTGGCCCAATGAAGCCAGTGTTCCCCACTTCTCTATAAATGTTGTAGGAGGCAGCTTGTCCAGCTTTTACAAGGAGTGGGAAAAGATTACATCAGACCGTTGGGTCTTTTAGAGGTAATAAGAGGGCTACACACTAGTTTTCCTGCCCTAACAGAGGTATCGGGAGTCCCACGAGTCCTCTCACAACAAGCTGGAGGCAGTGTGGGGGACCCTATGGAAGTTACCTTAAAGGCCATAGTTCCAATTCTGTTAGTGGACCGGGGGCAGGGGAGGTACTTCGTGGTGCCCAAGAAGGAAGGCATTTTCCAGCCCATCCTAGACTTGCAGAAGGTAAATCGGTTCCTTCAGGTCCCATGCTTTCAAACAAACATTGTACACAGTAGTAGCCACAGTTCGTAAGGGAGAGTTCTTGGCCTCATTGGACCTCCTGGAGGCGTATTTGCACATTCCTATGCAAGAGGACCATCAAAGGTTTCTTCCATTCATGGTGGTGGGTCAGCATTAAGCCCTTCCCTTTGGTCTGGCAATGGCATCGTGGTGGTGCTACCTTGGTCTCGCAGCGGCTCATGCAGTAGGGGGTGATAATGTACAGGTGTATTTCCTAGCAGACAGCAGCTGGATCCCAGGGAATGGGAATGGGAGTGGTCTCCCAAGGCATGAAATCACATCTGTGCCAGGTGGGGGTGTCCCCCCAACTGGATCTGATGGCAACATGTGCCAACGTGAAGACAGATTCTTCAGCCGCAGAAAACAAGTCTGCTAGGTAGGGCTGGATGCTCTGGTGTGTCCATGGCCAACAGGCATTCTCCTGTATGTTTTTCCCCCATGGCCCCACATAGGAAGGGTCCTAAGGTGCATCCCAGCATGGTGGTTCTGGTGGTGGCAGAGTGCCCGTGGTTCATGGATCTGGTTTTGACTGGCGGTGGACAGTCCTCTGTAACTGGCCCATCTTCTGGGGTTGCTGCATCAGGGTCCTGTCTTCTCAGGTCAGGAGGATCACTTCTGTCTCGTGGCCTGGCTTTTGAGAGGTGAAGACTTTGCTTGAAGGGCTACTCTGAGCAGGTCACTTCCACTCTCCTGCAAGCTAGGAGACCAGCTAGGGTCTGGAGGGTGTTTGAAAACTGGTGTCGGCTGCGTGCAGTGGACCCCCTGGCAGTAGAGGTTTTGGGGTTGGCATATAACTCAATTTGAGTGCAAGTTGCCGCCTTGGGAGCACTCAAGGGCAAGTATCATGGTCGGGCTCTTGCTGCTCATCCAGATGTATCATGGTTTTTGAAAGCGGTAAAACATCTGCGCCCCCCAGTGTGAAAGATTTGTCTAAATTGGAGCCTAAACCTGGTTCTTCATGGACTTTGCGGAGCCCCGTTTGAGCCTTTGAAGAGAGCAACCATTAAAGACTTGATGCTGAAGATGGTTTTTCTAGTAGCATTTGCTCAGCTTAGTGGATTTCAGAGTTGCAGGCCCTATCTTGTAGGATTCTGTTTTTGTGGATTTACAGAGATAGGGTTTTGTTGCAAACTGTGCCTTCCTTTGTGCCAAAGGTGGTGTCGTCCTTTCATGTCAACCAGACTGGATTTGCTGGGGTTTCTGAACTGGTTGAAAGATTTCCCTAAAGATAGGGAGTTGCATCTTTTGGATGGCTGTAGGATTCTTACGCTACCTGGAAGTCAGTAATCCCTTTCATTGTTCAGATCATCTCTTTGTGGTAATCAGCAGAGTAAGAAAGGGAGATAAGGCCTCTAAGGCTACCATCTCTTGTTGGTTTAGGGAGGCGATTACTTTAGCATACATTTGTAAGGGTCAACCGAATCCTGTGGGTTTGAGGACTCCCCAAGGGACCAAGCTACGTCCTGGGCTGAATGTCAGCTTCTCTCGTCACAGGAGATTTGTGGGGCCATGGTATGGTCCTTGCTTCATACTTTCACCAAACATCGTTTGGATGTGAGCGCAGGATGAGTCCTCCTTTGAGTGTCCTGCGCGCGGGCCTTTTGGATTCCCTCCCAACGTAGGGGGCTTGGGTACATCCCATTGGTCTGGACTGAACTGGGTATGTTCAGGAGAGGAAAATTGATTATTACCTGCTAATTTTCGTTCCTATAATACCACAGATCAGGTCTGAGGCCCATCCCATTTTGTCTCCGAAAATCAACTTCCTGTCAACTCTTTGGATGCTGAGAAGAAGAATCTTTACCAGATTACTTTCAAGCAGGATCTGCGGTGTCCCACACTCTTGTCTTTGCTTTGTTTATGGTTGCGGTTGCACATGTTTAGAGTTCTTTGTTATGGGGGGGAGTGTGTCTAATCCTTGAGCTCGGTCACCTGTTCTAGGGGTGTCAAACTTTATCTTGGCTTGGGTACAGATCAATACGGAGAGACTGCAGGTGGTGCACTCAGATAAGTAGCAGTGCCTCAAAGCTTTGTCTCTGCCTCCATCTGCTGGTGGGGATGCATAACCCACTGGTCTGGACTGATCTGTGGTATTACAGGAATGAAAATTAGCAGGTAAGAACCAATTTTCCTTTGCTTAGGTTATGACTGTACCTTGCATGTGTGTAGTTCTACTAGCATCTTAGGAGCCACCAGTCCCAGAAAGGGGCAGGGGCAACAAATGGGAGGCTGGAACAGCTCCCCTAGGAGAGGCTAAACAGATTAGGGCTTAGTGTAGGAGACAGCTATGGAGGGATATAGGCCATAAAATTAGTGGGTAGGAATGGGTAAACCTGATCATTATCCTTTCAAACACTAAACCAAAAAGCTGACTTGAAACTAACCAGCAGGTTTATCTCAAAGATGAGAAGTACTTGTTCACTCAACACACAAGCAAGCTATCAAATCTTGCTAGAAGACACAAAGCAACCAGCACAACAGACAAGGGTTTAATGTGTGAAATTCTGAAGGGAAAAATCTCTAATGCTAGACTAAGAGGGCTATTATGGGAGTGAGTTCCAGGCTCTGCTGGATACTTGTTTGGACTGGCCCTTGGCAGAGGGTGCTGCGCTCAATAGTTTAGTCTCACCAGATTTTTCTTAATGCGTTTATTTTGTGCATACCTTGACAAGAATAAAGCTTATTCATAAGCCATGGCCTTGTGTGGAGGATCTCAGTTTCTCAGATTTACTGCTAGTGCTTGCATTGTCCTAAAGAGAGCCTCCTGGAGTTCATAAAATGTAATGTTCCCTGTACGTTCCAGGATCAGTCCAGACGGTGGGTTATGTCCCCCGTCCAGCAGATGGAGTCAGATCAAAGTTCCGAGGGAGGTGCTACATAAGCCCGCACCCCCTCTATGTCCCTTCAGTAACTAGACTATCAAAGCCATAACAAGAAGGAAAAACGGAGGGATCAAGTAAAACTCAGTTAGCATAAAACTAGAACCTTAAACTGCAATTGTAAATGGAAAACTGTTGTCCAACGGCAACTTGCCAACAGAACTATATGAAACAGCTCCACAGAAAGAAGGAAGAGCTCTACCCAAGAGGGTCAAAGACATAAGAACAATAGAGCAGTAGATCCCCTGTCAAAAACCCCACCAGTCTGAGGGAGGGCGTCTGGACTGATCCATGGTATTACAGGAACAAAAATTAGCAGGTAAGGAGTAATTGTATTTTCCCTGTACGTACCAGGATCAGTCCAGACGGTGGGATGTACCAAAGCTCCCTACTGAGGGTGGGCCATAGATAGCCCTGCTCGAATGACCCTGTCGCCAAATGACCCAGAAGTCAATGACCGAACATCCAGATGATAGTGGCAAGCAAAAGTATACAGTGACTTCCAGGTGGCCGTCCTGCAAATTTCCTGTGACGAGACCGAATGACTCTCCGCCCAGGGAGGTCGCCTAGGCACGGGTGGAGTGAGCCCGGACCCCCAGCGGAGATTGTTTCCCCGCTCCAATGTAAGCTGACGTAATGGCCTTCTTCAGCCAGCGGGCGATCGTCTTCCTAGAGGCTAGGTGTCCCTTCTTAGGCCCGGACTCCATCTGCTGGATGGGAGACATAAGCCACCGTCTGGACTGATCCATGGTACTACAGGAACGGAAATTAGCAGGTAAGGAATAATTTTGAGGACTGCCTGGTAACTTGCCTGCTTGGTGCGAAGGTGGCGGACCTCAAGTGTCACTTAGGGAGGTTCTGGAAGCCGATTTTAGGTAGAAAGCTGAAATCCAGAACCTCCAGGATGGCATTCTCTGAAATGCTCCCTGTTCCACATGCAGGTCCCCAGAGGCAGGCAGAGCTCAGGAGTCTCAATGAGTGGATGAGACGATGATAAAGGGAAGAGGGATTTAGTTTTGTAAGGAACTAGGAAACGTTTTGGGGAAAGGGAAGACTTTTCCGAAAGAACAAGTTGCACCTTAACCAGAATGGGAAAAAGGCTGCTGGCACTAACTTTTAAAAAGGAGATAGAGCAGCTCTTAAATTAGAACAAGGGGGAAAGCTGACAGTCACTCAACAGTGCATGGTTCGGAAGAAGGTATCTTCAAAGGATACTAATGAAACAGGAGAGTTAGGGCATCCCAACAGAGACGTTCCAAGTCCAAGAAAAAACAGGGTCTTCCAACGTTGGAATCAACTAGGCCTTTCTTATATTTCTGATATATATGATAAGAAAACTAGGTGCATTCTTCACTTTTCTTTACTTCAACAACAGTATAGGCTACCAGTTGCAGATATGTTTGCATATTTACAAGTGACCCACTTTAACTCCAGGAAGCTGCTCTTAATAGAAACTCTAGAAATACAAAATTTAAGAGCCATCATACACGTGAGGGCCCGACGTAAATCCACAGTTTCACATTATCGTCTAGTGTTACTAAAATTCTGACCCACAGTTCCTTCGGCCTTTATTCACCAGGTGGACAGAGTGGGCTTTGTTTTCTTTAACATATGTAGAATTTGTAAATTGCTTTACAGAATTATCAATGTTAATAGAAAATGTTATCATGCAAGAGGCAAAACTGCAAATTTCTTTGGCAAAGCTTTATTACCCCCAACGAGCCTATCACATGAAACTTTCACAGCACCCCTACTGCCCTAAATGCACCAACTGCATTGGCACTTATTGGTTTTGGGATTGTGAAAAAATTTCCTTTCTGGAAGAAAGTGTGCAGTTTTTGCTCCAGGATATTGAAAATATTACTCCCACCAGATGCCAATCTCTGGCTTTTTTGAGTCAATAATTCCATACCAGAGCCACCTCCACCCTCTATGAGCTTGTTTATAGCCAAAGCTGGAGCAGTGGGAAGACAAATTATTCTCACCCACTGGTTAAGTTTGGAGTACCCCTGTTATGACCTTTGGTTTAGAAAAATGGTTCATTTGTGTTATATGGAGCACACTACCCTTACACCAGCTATGCCTAAGAGATTTGTATTGGTTTCTCAGGCCTGAAAGCCTTTCACAAATTATCTTACTCCTCGCATGGGACCACTACAGGACCCTTGGAATCAGGACAAACTCCTGACCTTCACAGCAGACACATCTGAACACCACCCAGACTGATGAGCAGGACTTATTTTGGACATAGCTGGAAACAACGCATGAGTGCCTATGGACAGATCATGTAGAGATCAAATTTCTCTGCTTGTGGATCACAGAGATAGGACACGAGACAAGGGGGGGGGTAGATAGGGGAGGGACAGGGAAAGGTTAAAACATGTCTGATAAACCATGGAACAACAATCAGTACATATTTTGGAAAACTGAATAAAGATAGTATCAAAGAAAAATCAGATTGTGATAAATTGCAGGAAGACCTTATGAGACTGGAAAACTGGGCACCAAAATGGCAGATGAAATTTAATGTGGATAAGTGCAAGGTGATGCATATAGGGAAAAATAATCCATGCTATAGTTAGTGTTAGGTTCCATAGTAGGTGCTACAACCCAAGATCGATCTAGGTGTCATAGTGGATAACACATTGAAATCATTGGTTCAGTGTGCTGCGGCAGTCAAAAAAGCAAACAGAATGTTGGGAATTAGAAAGGGAATGATGAACAGAAAATGTCATAATGCCTCTATCACTCCATGGTGAGACTGCACCTTGAATATTTCAATTCTGGTCACCGCATCTCAAAAAAGATATAATTGTGATTGAGAAGGTACAGAGAAGGGCTACCAAAATAAGGGTAATGGAACAGCTCCCCTATGAGGAAAGACTAAAGAGGTTAGGACTTTTCAGGTTGAAGAGACAGCCGAGGGGGGATATGATAGAGGTCTAGAACAGGTAGATGTGAATCAGTTATTTACTCTTTCAGATAATAGAAAGACTAGGGGCACTCCATGAAGTTAGCAAGTGGCACATTTAAGTAAAACACTCAGATTAGTTTTTAACACACAATTAAACTCTGGAATTTGTTGGCAGAGGATGTGGTTAGTGCAGTTATGTTTAAAAAAGGATTGGATAAGTTCTTGGAGAAGAAGTCCATTACCTGCTATTAATTAATTTGACTTAGCAGTGGCTATTTTCTATTACTAGTGATGGATGTTCCTATAGGTGATGCTATAAGCTATCTAGCTTCAGGCTGGATAGCTGTAGCCAGGAATGCATGTGAGGAGCACTTGTTTCACATCCATCTTTAGCAGATTAGTAGCCATGTAATACTTTAGTACAATTAATCTTAAAGCTGTGATTAGGAACATTTGGCTATCCAAAGTTTGTAATTATATTGCCAAAACAAGCTTCCAGAGCTTATCTTAAACCCACTCAGTCTACACACCTCATCTAGACCTATCAGAGAAGCCTACAGAGGATCCCCCAACCAAATCCACCCATCATCTAGCCTACAGAGAGACCAACCATTTGGAATGCTATTCCCCCTGAACTGACAAGAACCCTGCCTGCTGACATTTAGAAAAAGGCTTAAGACTTATTTAAACAAGCCTTTCCCTAAATTCACTGATTTGCCATAGCTATCATTACTGAACATTAGTACACTGCAAATTGTCTTTGAGTTACTTTATGCTTTGTCTTCTTCCCCCAGTTCCATTGTAACTTTTGCTTCTCTGCTATGTTAATGTTTAAGGTTATTGTACCCCAGTTCCCTGTAAACTGACATGATTGTATCATGAATGCTGGTATAAAAAAGCACCAGATACATCTTGGTAATAAGCTAGCTAGTGGCTGTACAGTCAGCAGGAGTCTGACAAGTATTCAAGGAATCAAAGAATTGATACTGAAATTGAGGAGACAGTAAAGCAGTAATTTTTATTTGTCTTAAATAGGCAAGTTGCTCAGCTTCAGTCAAATTTGAGCCCTTTGATCTGGAGGCAATCCACTTCTAGATAGTCAACTTTGTCGACAGACAGTCTGTTGGGGAACTTTAGTTCATGGTCCCCAGAAAGCTTCACTTTAATCTCACTCTTGTCAAATGAGATACACACCTGTAACAGAAAAGTGAAGTTTAGGTGTGGCATGTTTAGTTCCTATTTTACTAAAGCCTAAGTTACAATACAGCTGGGAAATCAAGCTAAGGAGGCACTCAGTGTAGGAAGCTTCACCACCCTGAACCAAAAAAAATAGTTGCTAGGACAAGCCAGAGTAATTTAAGTAGTAACCACAACCATGTGTAGAGAACAGCAAATTTGACCCCTTCAACTTTTGTATAGCAGCTCTAGCTGGTTTTATAGCCTTATTAAAATGGGGATTTGTGCCAGCTAGTAGAGTCCAAGGGACTTAAGTACCTTGAGCCTGAGTTTCATGTCCAGAGGACAAATATGGAAGTCATGGCAGTTTCTAGTTTGCACTCCAGGAGGCCAGGTACAGCCAGTCAAGCACCAGATAAAGCTTGAGACTTTATCCAGCTATTTAATCTTTTGGGCTTCCTGCTCAATTGGAAGAGCGCCATATTTTGTACTATGGTACCATGCACCTTCATTCAAGGCAGCCTATTTCTCCCCTGTTTAATTCATCTCCAAACAACTCAGTCAGTGCAGTAAGTTTAGCCAGCTCCCTTCAGAACATGGACTCAAAGCTAAGCCACATTGCCATGCCTCAGTGGATGAGACTCCAATTCCAAGGGAGCTACAGTGCTGCCACTAGCAGTCCCCTAAGGAACTGCCCCAATAAATCAACCCCCAGGTACTCCTACATGCTAGTGTACAGCACCTACAGCCACTGGGCTGACCTAAAGCTTGAAGTTTAACAATTCAGTTGCAGTTAATTGTGAACCGATGTGAGGTTACTAAACAAATGTCAGTATATAAAAACTGCAAATAAGTCTTAATGCTAACTTGTTACCCAGATAAATTAATTCACATTGATGTATTTAGCCTTTTCTATAGGTTTACTGAATCCCTGCTTGCAGTTTAAGCCTCCTAAATATTCTAAGGCAACAAATGCTGTAACTGCATTATCCAATACCATATTGAACAGCCAGACTTATCTGAAGTGAAGTACAACAACAGCCAAAAACTTCACTGGCAACTTTGGATGAAAATGCCATTGCTGTGGGCTAACCTGGTGGCCAGGGAATAGCATGCTGCCATGTGAAGGAGCCAAGTGCAGTTATGGGGCTAAGATGTAGTAGTGCTCAGTTATGGAAGTTAAGTCACTGAATGGCCTAGTGGATGATGTTGGGCCTGGAGTTTGAAGGTGCATTGATATCCTCAACACAAGTTGGTCACTGCTGAGATGTGACAAGCAAGCTGGAAGGGAGGGGGATAAAATAAAGGAGCCACTGGTAGTTTTGAAACTGCCTTTTACAAGATGAGAAATGAGGATCTGGTATTTTTATTTATACACTTTATACTGGTATTTGTAAGACTTCATATCTGTTTAGTCACACCAAACAATGTTATAAACTTCTAAAATCCATATTATAAAATATGAAATTAAAATTCAGTCTGGGTAACAAGCTAAACTGTTGGTGACAAGATGCTGGGCTCACTGGAACCATGGCTGACCCAGCAAGGCACTTGTTAGTGTGTTCTTAAGACTCTGTAGTACAGGAGGCAGCTACCAGAAGAGTGGGAAGTAGGCAAACACTCCATTCTCAGCCATAGAACCATCCTGGCCCAAGCCTCTCAATCTTTGTTCCTTTGCAAGATGCAAGTGGTTATTTTTAGTTTCCATAAAGCAGCTG
The DNA here is from genome assembly GCF_901001135.1 of Rhinatrema bivittatum. NCBI lineage: Eukaryota > Metazoa > Chordata > Amphibia > Gymnophiona > Rhinatrematidae > Rhinatrema > Rhinatrema bivittatum. Next base: position 411,518,601 of record NC_042616.1, on the reverse strand, counting down.
CCAGCCCACCCCAATCACCATCCTCTAAATAAAAAAGTAGGATTCCTCACCTCCATGGTTTCACCCTGTTGAAAGGGGAAGGTACTCTCCCTCTGTTCTTCCCCCCATACATCTGCTTCCTTGGAGTTGCACACAATGGTATTAATATCCCCCTCACGATCAAACCGAGGGTTAAGGTGAAGCACATAATTGGAGCTGTCTTTTCCCAGGTTGATGGCAAAGCTATTGGAGGGGAGGGGGAAAAGAGCAAAGTTAAGGAGTCTCCTCCAAAGATCTGGGAAGGGAATTCCTTCAGAAAGATTCACAGGTTGCCTGAACATGCCCTGAGTAATCTATTGAAAAATATTAGCAGGTATGAACTGGAAGTTACAGCTTAACATGAAATCACTGTATGCCATATGCAACTAATTCTGCTACAGCATAGATCACTGCTAAGTTTATCAAGCATTTACAAGTTACTATTAGTGGCAACGCATGTAAAATTCTCATGAAAAGTTATTAAAATCAAAGTTTCCTGGAAGATTTTTAGGTTTGTGCTACCTGAGTGCCAGTTCTGTACACTTGAACAGAGTTTGCTTTTAAGTTTATTAAAAAAGATTAGTTTACATGAATGAAAAGCTAGCCTAGTAAGTAACTTTACTGTACCCCCACCAATTCCTCTTCTCTACCTCCCTCCCCTAACTTATCCTATTTATAGGATTACATCAGAAAACAATGACCAACACCACAATATCAAACTTGTAGAGATGACAATCATTGTAATTATACCAAATATCCACAAACTGCAGGCCATTTACTTCAGTTTCTCCATGTTGCCAATGCTTACAAACTGAACAGGCAAACTTGGAATTGAAGATTTCTTCCAATAACCTAAGGCACATCTGGCTTGGCTATTTGTTTTTGTTCCTTTGTATTTCCTGCTCAGATATGCAGAGCTAGGATCTGGTGCTATGGAGCCTTCTATTCACAACCTGGGGATGCTGTCATTCTCTTCCCAACTTGTTTCCTTGAGGTTGACTGATCTTGTGTGGGGCCCATGCACCAGGGCTCCTTCTAGAACCCTGCAGTCATGGACCCTAAATCTGCTCCCTTTGAACAGACAGCTGCCATATAAAGATGAAGGATTTTACAATCTTACCTTCCCCACCCCCAAACTAGTTAAGAGGGACACGAAAAACAAATGTCTATATGTTTGCAGAATGGAGCTGCTAAAAACCAACACTGGATTGAAAAATGAGTTTATCAAGGATTGACTAATATTTAGATATAACCGTCTCCTGCTGCCCTTCCCTGAAGAATTCAGACCCTCCATGTGCAACAGGTTAAACAGAACTAGAACACTTGGCCAAGCAGTTATGAACTCCTTGTGAGGCCCAGTGAAGAGCTGCATTGGTGCCTTGGCCAGCAGAAGAGTCCTTGGAGCTGCTTTTCAGGATGGTACATTTACTAGCAGACCAGTTCTTGGGATCCCTATCTGCTTTGTATTTAATGGCTACAGGACTTAGTTCAATTTCATCCTTTGGCATCACTTCAGCACCATCCTCTGCTGTGGCCAGTGCTTCCTAAAGCATCACTCCTGCCCCTTTTTGAAAAGCATCTGGAACAGGGGCTAATTGAACAGGTCCAGTTTTTTGCTTGTGTTTCTTCATGCTTGAATTTTTTTGGTTTGGTAACCCAAGTGTTAAACCAAGAAATAAGACCCAAAGGTCAGGACTGCACATCTCTGGACTCCAGCAACTACTATTTACACACCGACTGCATAGTGTTTGGATCATGCAGGAGACCCAGAGTTTAGTAAGGCCTACTCTATTCTGAAGGCTATGATCTTCCTCTGATTCCAACTCTCCCTCCTCACAGATAAGTCATGATAAAGATACCATCCTTGAGCTCATATGCTCACAGTAAGGTTACTAGAGGACAGGACTGATCAGCCTCCACTGAGATAACAGCCAGTTAGCCCTGACCTTAGGTATCTAATACCTGGCTTGCTACCTGACTGTGCAGCAGTGCCCTATCCAGACAGGACTGCACCAATCACTGCTACACAGATGAACAGCCTCCCATTTATTTATTGGTTTTTATATACCGCCGCTCAGAGATACCATGTCTCCACAGAAGAGATCCCTCAACACAACTTACCTTTTAGCATCCTTTGGCACAACACCCTTGATACCAATGCACTGGCCAGGTTTTAGGTTCAAGTTGTTTAACACAAGTCCCTATGAAAAAGGAACAAGAGAAGATTAGCCAGATCCTAAAAGCTACCAAGTCCCCAGAATTACTGCACTTACCCCCTCCCTAAGCAGCAGATTTAATCTTCCAGATAACCATGCAATATCTGCTTTCCTGTGCATGACTAATAGCTCAGATTAAACCACTGTTTCCTGAAGGCTGGAGAGTGTCACAAGCTGTATGCACACTTTCTCCTACAGGGTGCCATTGCCCAGGCTTTGGTTTAGAGGAATTTGCCTACAGTAAGGTTTTTGTGATCAAATCAGGAGTTTAGATACTACAAAAAAGGCTTCACTTTTTCCTAATAGAAAGTTTTGTATAGGAAAATAACTCAATGGCCAGTGTCCAATCACTGCAAATCTAGGAAAGTCCAAAGCCTCACTGTAAGGGAGCCATCCACATATCTTTAAATGCTCCTCCAGTACAGGAGGGAACAAAGTGAAGTGCTGAGATGTAGGGTGATCTCCTGTTTACCAATAATAGCCATGTACAGGCCAAATTCTAACAGGCCTCAGATACTGTTACAGCAAGAGAAGGAATTTTACACTGCATCAGTGCAAAATGAAGAGGCCTGGTCCTAAAACAGTGAAGGATACCTTATCAGATGTGCCTGTTTGTCAGTTCCTGTGAAAATAAGAAACCAGACACAGGCAACCACTTAAGATCCTAAGTGTCAGGGACATTCAAGCAATCACAAAGACCCGCATCTTTAGAGGGAGGTAGGGTTGCCAACTTTTCCATAGACCAGAACAGGACACTTGAAGACTGGATCCCCTCATCTGCATAAATTTTAGATCCTGCCAGTGAACTGCCTAAACAGTGTGTGTATGTATCTGCAGAACCACTGGGAGCTGAGGGCTGTGCACCACCTCCTCTCCTTATACTGTCCAATCACAGCATGGGAAAGGAGGCAGGAATACAGCACAGCTCTCCTCTGATAGAGGGAGAGGCAGGTCAGAGCCTAACTAAGAGGCTGTGGGGAAAAGGAGGATCCACCTGCAAAGCCAGACATTTAGTGTCTGGTCAGTACTTCTAACTGGACATGGTATATAGAATGCCTGAAAACTAGCTGTCAGGTCCAAAACTGGATAGTTGGCAACCCTCACGGGAGGGGCAGCCTGTTACAGACATGGCAGTTCTCTCCCTAAAGGAACAGGAGAGAACCTGCAATGCAGCAAAAGACCCTCCACAAGGTTATGCATGAGTTTATGCAAATGTACCAGGAAGCGAGGGGGCAAGGAAGAAAAAAAGGAGAGAAAAAGGACAAACCCCCAAGGAGAAGAAAATAGACCCCTGGGGAGGGCAAGCCAGAAACCAGGAGGGAGCAGGGAGGCAAGCAACAGAGTGGCAGTCAGACCAGGAAGGGTGAGAGCCAGCCCAGACAGCTGGCAAGCACCAGAGCCAGAAACTAGCCTCCTTCCTGCACAGCCTGCCCCTTCTACCAGCACCAAGCCTCTCCCCTTCTCACCTTACCCAGCTGGAACTGGCTTCAGAGGTATCACCTGAATGTTGGAATCAGGGATAAGTTAGCCACAAATAATGTCTTAAGCAGGCTAAAGTGTGGCATGTTTTGTTACCACCCATGAAGAACTTTTAGTGAAAACATGCTTAGTGGCCAGGATGTTAGAGACAGGAATTGTTATTTTCCAAATGCTATGTCCTGTAAAATCTGAAAAAAAGTATTTGAGAAGAATACATGTCTTTTCCCAGACTTGGATCGCAAGCAAGGTGGGAGGGCAGCTGACAGTGACTTGTAACAGATCCCTGTACCCCTAAGCCTGCTTACAGAGCAGTTACCTCCTAAAATTCCCTTTTAGTAGAAACCCCAGATATACACCCCTCCCTTCATCTCTTGATTATATATGTGTAAAAACCCAAGTTATAGAAAGCAGCACAAATAAGCCAATATTCTTGGGTTGACAAAGTAATTTGGTTTGCTTCCCTCTGAGAAGGACACCCAAGCTTTGGAAGGGTTTCCAGACCATTAGGGTGGGGTTAAATTTGCTATACCAAATCCTATCAGGTAGTACCTTAATCCAAGGTCTGAAAATTAGTCACCAATGCTTTTCTAAAGCCCTGTTTGAAATAGTAAAAAAAAAACACTTCTTGCAGCAAGTACAACATGTTTAGCCCAGCCTCAAATAGCAGTGACTGGATTTTGTATCCTTGAGGCAATTGGATGGATGGGTGGAAGGGGACTAAGACTTGCCACACTGGGTCCATCAAGCCCAGTATCTTATTTCCAATCGTGGCAAATCACCAAAGTGTCACAGTGCCATGCTGCTTATCCCAGTAAGAAATAAGCTTTCACCAAAACAAGGTACGTAGTGAGAGCACAAGGCTTAACACTTACAGTCTATTTCTTACACTAGATTTTTCTAGTTACTATTATCCTCTAGGGCAACACATCTATTACCCACCAGTGAAGACCTGTGGCCACATAAGAATCAGCTTTGGGTGCAATGGTACTTGAGTATCCCCCCTCCCCCCAATATTGAACAATTATCTTAGTTGGCTCCTATGCCGGGCCATCTCCACCAGATGACACAGGGCACCGATAAAACCTTGGTAAGCAGCACTTCTAATCATTGTGGTCCTCCACCGGAGGTCCCGTTCCCTGTAGTATGATCATGCAGGGTGCCACACCCAATCTCCTCGGCCACCGGAACAGAAACGCTTAGTGCAGCAAAAAAGCGTTTCGCTGCTCAAGCTTCGTATTAGAGGAGGGGGAGGTCCAGTGAAGCCACTAAACTCCACGCCAGCACAGCTCCCGCCAGCGCCCTGGCAAGCCGCCCACTCACTGCCATCGCGGAACTGATTTGCTCCAGCTGTCTGTCTGTCAGGATCGGCCCGGGCTCAATTCACCCGGGAAACCGCCCAGACAGCAGCATCCCGGTGTGAGCTGCAGCCAGACCCAACATCCACCCACCCCTGGGGGGACTCAGAGCCAGCAATGCAGAGCAAGGGAGGCACCGCCAGGCTAGAGTGTAACTCCCATGCGTCTCTCTCGGGCCCGCAGGGAAGCTGAATGAACCCCCCTTGCAGCAGCGCAGGATGTGAAGAGAGTTCATCTATGCGGGGGTCCTTCAGGCTCTTTACCGCGCCCCTCAAACCAGTCCCAGGCGTGAGGGAAGCCGTGATTAACTCCCTACGAAGTTAAGGATCCCTAACACTCACTACTTTATACTCACACCCCCCCCCCCCCCCCCCCCCAACTATTCCAAGGCAGCAGACGAAATACGTACACAGCGCATGTGATTAGCCACACAGATCCGGGCATGTGTTTCGCAGTCTGATCTCATTCCCGGAGTAGTACTGTCACGACCCATTTAACTATAAGAACATGCGGCAAGGAAAGGGTGGCCAGGGACAAGAACTATACAGAATTAAAGCGGAACGTGAAGAAGAGAATTTCAGCGTGCAACAAGCTTACATTTTAGGAAGAAATGCGATTTTGTTAGAGAAATAAGGAAAAAGTCAACATTTAGAAGTCCCCCACCCCCATTAACTCACACAAAGTTCACTCACAAACTAGAGGGGGCGGGAAGAGAGATTTATAGCAGGAGCCTCAAACCCCCCCCCCCTCCCCCAGTACAGCCTAAAGAGACCCCCGCCTAGAGAAGTAGTTATGTTAAAGAAACAATCCCGAGCTTAGAATGAGACCAAAGTTTTAAAAGTGAGACCCTCCCCCATTGTACCTCGGAACAAGACAATACTAAATATTTTCTATTTTAAGACTAGTGGAAGGAAAAAACAACACAAAGCTGCATGTATTTTAAACAAGCCCCAACCCTGCAAAGATCCGAATTACTCACTGCCATTCTGCGTCCTAGCTTGCAGCCAAACAACCAAACCCAAAATTTCAGCAGAGAGAGAGAACGGTGCTAGCGGTCCCTGCCTTTAAATACAATTTGCAGCACTGTCACCTGACCATCTCCAGCCTCCGAACCAACCAAAAGAGGTCGTTTTGGATTGACAGCTCTCCGACACCTGCCATTAGACAGCCTGCTAAAACCCTTCCTCTGTGCCCTCCCGTTCATTGTGTGCTCCGTGCAGTGCAATCAGCAAATCAGCCCAGTGGAGATTAAGCTGGGAGGAGCCGTACGGTTTTCAGGCAGTGAAAAATAGTTTCTGGATGAAGTCTTAAAGATGTAAAAAAAAAAAGAAAATTTAAACAAAGTTTCAATTACTAGCAGACGGTTTGCTGCGAGTGCCAAAATTCATGAACTTGGAATTGTCCATGTTGGGTTGGGGATGAAGTGAAAGATGGAAAAGCTTTTCGTCTGCCTTTATCCGAGCAATGAAATGCTTTTATTTCAAGTTTTATTCTACACTTTCATTGTGCAGTGACAGTATGTGGAAAAAAAAAACAACAAAAAACCTCTGATTATTGTAACCAGTTTGCTGAGCTGGAAGTCGGCTGCTAGCTGTACACCGAAAGGTTTCGACTGCTAGTACATTTTTTTTTACAAGCGGGCTGACCTATCTAATGACATTTTCTGATGATAAGGAAAAAATATATATTTTATTCAGTCTACAGCTATGGGAGGTTTTATTTCAGACTAAAAGTATTTTCCTGAGCCTCGACATTTAGCGACTTATTGAAACTCCGTCCTAAAATTTCACATCTGAGTAGATTTTGGAAGGAAGGTGTCTAAATCTCCTGCTGAAAATACATTTGAGTCATAGAATATTTAAAGCGAAAGAAAGCGGGAAGCTGGTTTCCCGCCTGCAGCAGTGATCAGCTCCGATAACTGAAGCCAAATCTGCTTCTCATCTCGCCTACAATTAGAGCTGGCCAACTTTCAAATGCTATTTTGAGGAATATCCTGGCACGGTTTTCAGATCCCAATTGAAATACATTGGGACTGGGTGATTTTTTTTCAGCTTTGGCATAAAGAGATCCAGCACACTAACAAGAAAAACTGAGAGAACTTAATATTTGCATACATCTGTCTTTTTTAAAGTTCTGAAGATAGAGGCTTGAAAGGGTCGCCTGTAGCTATTCCTCACCACTCAGCCCAATTGGAAATATGCCACATCATATTTCCAGAGCTAACAGTAGACATGCATAGACATCTGGAAGTGGAAAGAAAAGTGATGATTGAAGTTCCTCAGGGATTAGTCCAGGGAATGGTGCCGGTTCAAAGTCTGTTCAATATCTTAGTGAACATACTGTGGGAGGGTTAAGGAAAAGTTTACCTTTTTACAAATCATACATAGATCTGGACAGAAATAAAGGATAAATGAAAACAATAAGGTGAATGATATTGCCGTATTGAAACAATTAACTTCCTTAGCGTTCGGGTAGGTCAGACCCAACAACAAGTGGGTTATGCACCTCTGCCAGCAGATGGAGACTGAGCAAAAGCTGACATCATATCTATATACTCCTGCCCCAACATTAGCCCACCAGTATTCTCCGTCTCTTGTAGGGATGTGAATCGTTTTTTGACGATTTAAAATATCGTCCGATATATTTTAAATCGTTAGGGCCACGATACAATACCAATTCCCCCGATTTATCGTCAAAAAATCGTAAATCGGGGGAAGGGGGAGGGCAGGAAAACCGGACCCCCGCTGAACGACCTCCTGCAGTCGATCTCCTGCCGGCGCCATTTTCCGTACGGAAAATGATTCGCGGCAGGAGATCGTTTTCCAGACCCCCGCTGGACCCCCAGGGACTTTTGGCCAGCTTGGGGGGGCCTCCTGACCCCCACAAGACTTGCCAAAAGTCCAGCGGGGGTCCGGAACGACCTCCTGCAGTCGAATCGTGTTGGTCTATGGCCGCCGCCATTTTGCGCCGCCATTTTGAAAAATGGCGCCGGCTGAAGACAACACGATTCAATTGCAGGAGGCCGTTCCGGACCTCCGCCGTTCTGGACCACCGCTGGATCCCCAGGTAATTTAAGGCATTTGGGGGGGGGTTCGGGAGGGTGGGGGATTTAATTTAAAGGGTCGGGGGTGGATTTTAGGGGGTTTTAGTGTGCCGGCTCACGATTTTCACGATACTCACGATACTTTAAACACCCAAACGGCAACAATACGATTCCCTCCCCCTCCCAGCCGAAATCGATCGTTAAGACGATCGAGGACACGATTCACATCTCTAGTCTCTTGCAGATGGTGGACATGCATTTCCCTACACCAAGATTGCCTGTGAATAAAAAAAAAAATTAAAATTAAAAGGAGAGAAAGAAGAAAGAAGTTGGAAAGGAAATGTCTATGTAGCACCGCTTGTCTCCTGAGGTGATACTCTGCAATCCCTCCCTCAGTAGAGTGCCCTCAGTCTGGTAGCCTTGACTGGCATGGACCTAAATTCCAATTAGCGGTTGCAGGCCGAGAGAGGCTCGGCAGTGAAGGCTTTAGCCCCTCCTCCCTGCAGCCGGGACCCATTCCTGCTCTCAGCCAATGAGGGCTGAGTTCAGGTAAAAAAAAAATTTTAACTTTTGAAAAAATAAAAAGAGAGGGAGTTAGCGACAGGAAGACAGCAGGAGAAGTGTCTGTTTCCTCGGTGTTCAGCTATCCCGCTCACGTCTCTGGGTAGTTCTGTGAGGTGAGGAGAGAGTGCAGGCACAGTGGATTGAAGAACAGCCATTTGGCTAGGCCCCGCTTCTAGGCATCTTGGTGTGCAGTGGGCCGAGGGAATCATTTGCGAGCTTGTTTGTTGCAGACTGTCGGCGCACGCTTGCACATCTGTGTGTGTGTCCATTCTCGTTTGTGTGTGCAATTGGGTGTTCTTTCTTCTGGATACACATCTTGTGCCCCCAGTTTAGGTGTCAGTCCTGGATGTCCAGTTTGTATGCATGGGAAAGCTAGGCACGAGCCTTCAGTGGACTCTGTACTTACAGCATGGCACCTGCAGTGAAGAAACCTAAGCGCCTATCTATCTGTGCTGCCTGCCACATCAGAGCCATTCAGCCGGAGCTTTCTTTAAGCCTGTGTCAGCTCTGCCTGGATGCTCAGGGAGATTTGTCTCCTTCCAATTTTATCGATGATGGTCCATCTCTTCGGTCTGAGGGGAGTGGGTCCGAGGGAGATACTGCAGGGGTGTCTCCTCCCTGATTGCTCCATGGGTCAAGTCCTCAGGGAACACTGGCTCAGGACCTTAGGTTAGGGCCTGTGGGGCCTGGAATAGACCTGGCCTCCTTTTCTTGGGTGGATTTCGTTCAGGGATTGTAAGCATTTCTCAGGGCAGATCTGCTGAAGCAGCAATTCCTACTAACGGGCCAATTCAGTAAGACGCGCAGGAGAGCCAGCGAGCGCCCATTCTCCCGACGCATGCCCAGGCCACTCTCCTGGGCGCGCGATTCAGTAAATAAAATATGCAAATGAGGGCCTGCGGTAAAAGGAGGCACTAGGGACACTAGCCAACGCCAACTAGCCAACTAGCCAACGCTCAATTTTACCAGCATCGGCTGACAGCCACAGGTTCGGTAAACGGACGCTGGCAAAATTGAGTGTCTGTCTTCCGACCCGCGGGCTGAGGGCAGATTTTTAATTTTAATTTTTTTTTATTTTTGGGGCCTCCGACTTAATACCGCTATGATATTAAGTCGGAGGGTGTACAGAAAAGCTGTTTTTTCTGCTTTTCTGTACACTTTCCTGGTGCCGGCCGAAATTAACTCCTGTCTTTGGCAGGCGTTAATTTATGAAAGTAAAATGTGCGGCTTCGCTGCATATTTTACTTTCTGAATCGCGCAGGAATAACTAATAGGCCCATCAACATGCATTTGCATGTTGCGGGCACTATTAGTTTCAGGGGGGTTGGCCGCGCGTTTTCCACGTGCTATTACCTCTTACTGTATAAGGGGTAAAAATAGCGCGTGGAAAACGCGTGGCCAAAGGCGGGCTAACAGTGCACTCAGCCTGAGTGCACTTTACTGCATCGGCCCGTAAGGTAGGTCCGGGCGCTCCAAGTTTTTCTCCGCCTAGCTCCTCGGTCAAGTACTCTCTGACTTGACCGAGGACAAGACAGAGCTTGAATGCAGGTGGATCAGGATGATACTGATGAAAGTGGGGGATCTTCTGGTGAGGAAAGGGTATTCCCCCAGATTTGGAACCATGTAGAACTTATTATGCCTGTTGGTCACAGATGGCTCCTTTTTTCCTGCACCATTTATTTATTTATTTTAATTTTTTATATACCGGCATTCGCGATGGGAGTCGCATCATGTCGGTTTACAATTAACAGGGTGTGACAAGAGGAGAAAAACTTAGAACATTAACATGTGATATATGAAGAAATAGCAGTTACAATAAAACAGGGACATAAAGTAACTTGGAAAGTAAGGAAAGCGATAGAAAATTAACAATGTGATAAAAAGAGTAACAAGGTAATATACCGTATATAATAAATTTATATAATATAATAAAATATAATATATAATATATAACATACCGTATATATAATATACCGTATATAATATACCGTATATAATAAAAGCAACATAAAAAACCTGCTCATTTAATGAGAAATAACATTATGGAGTTGTTAGAGTTTATGTTTACCCTGAGGGGAGGTCTTAGTTGATTTGGTTGAGAGAAAGTTCAATTTGTGTCTGGAAAGGCTTTCATAAATAACCAGGTTTTGAGTCTTTTTCTGAATGTAGGAAGGCAGGGTTCCTGTCTCAGTTCTGGTGGGATGGATTTCCACAAGGTAGGTCCTGCTGCAGAGAAAGCCCTGTCTCTGAGCGTTGTATGGTGAAAGGTTTTGGCAGGTGGAACCTGTAGTGAATCTCTGTATGACTCTCTGATAGGTCTGGTAGAGGTATGTTTTTTAAATGGTATTTGGAGGTTAAGTGGAGAGAGTTGATGGAATGCTTTGTAGATGATGGTGATGGACTTGTATAAGATTCTATAGTGCACTGGCAGCCAATGTAGGTCTTTGAGAATCGGAGATATGTGTTCTCTTCTTCTTGTGTTTGTCAAAATTCTGGCCGCCGTGTTCTGAACCATCTGGAGAGGTTTAGTATGAGAAGATGGGAGACCTAATAGAATGGAATTTCAATAATCTAACTTAGAGAAGATTATTGATTGCAGAACTGTTCTGTAGTCGTGGAAATGGAAAAGTGGTTTAATTCTTTTTAAGACGTGCAGTTTATGAAAGCAGTCTTTAGTGGTTTGATTAATGAAAGATTTAAGATTTAGCCGATTATCAATGATGGCTCCTAGGTCTCTTACGTGTGATGTTTGAAAGCCGGATGGAGGATTTGCGGTGAGATAACTGTTTTCGGGGGAAATTATGATGAGTTCAGTTTTGCAGAATTTAAGATTAGATTTAGACTGGAGAGGAGGTTGTCAATATTTTGAAGGCAATTTTCCCAGATTTTAATAGTTTTAATAAGGGATTCTTTGATAGGGATGACAATCTGGACGTCATCTGCGTATAGAAAGTATTTGAGGTCCATCAATCCTAGGACGAGTGGTGGCGTCCGCCAGCCAGCACCGACCTCCCCGGGAAGGTGTGGGCACTGCCAACCACCATCTTGTATCCGGTATTACTTAGGCGCACGTGCAAGGACCTCCTAAGTACATCTCATGGCGGGAACCTCTGGGGCGTCCCCTCCCGATGACATCAGCTCGCCTCCGTACTTAAGCCAAATGGCCCTTTGCTAAGACAAGTTGGCAAAGAGTTTCCTCCTTGTTGAATCTGCTCGACAATTGGACTTCCTGTTCCAGCGCCTCCCTGGGTCTACGGTGTTCTGGTACCCGCTCCTCGGGAGCCCTTCGGCGTTCCTGGCTATCTGTTCCTCGGAGGGCCTACCTGCTGGTGATTCTGCCAACCCACTGCATCAGAGTTACTCTGGACTTCCATCTGTGAGTACTACTCTGACTACAACTTGCTGCCCGCTGGAATCCTCTGCGGTGTACCCCGTGCCACGGGACACTGTCGCTAGAGATGTGCATCGTTTTTTGTGTTCGTGTCGTTCTTCGTTTTTCGGCCGCCATGGAAAATGTCGTTTTTTTTTCGGTTCGGGTCTTTTTTTTCACGAAAAATCGATTTTTAGTTAGTGCGCGCTAACTCCCCATTAGTGCGCGCTAACTCCCATTAGTGCGCACTAACAAAAACCGTTAGATTTTGTTACTTTTTGTTACTTTTTGTTAGTTTTTGTTAGTGCGCGCTAACGGGAGTTAGCACGCACTAACGGGGAGTTAGCGCGCACTGACTCCCGTTAGTGCGCACTAATTAGAAAAACGAATTTTTGAGAAAAAATGGGAAAATCCTGATTTTTTTCGGGCTCCCTGAAACATGCCGAATTGGACAATTTCGTTGCAATTTTCCAATTCGGCAAAAACGAATGCACATCTCTAACTATCGCTCCTCTTCAGCAAAGCCTACCCTGCACATCTTGAGCTGCAAAGACTCTACCACTTCATGTACCAGATTTCCTTGGCTGCCTTCGCCTTAATCATCATCATCATCATCAGCTCAGACTCCTCGACATACCCTGCACTGCAGGCAACTACCGGATCTGTACCTGAGGTAATCCTACTGGCTGAGGGAACTTACTGGCTTACCCCGCACTGTGGGCCACTACCAGTGCTTCATCATCTGCGATACCATCTGGGGATTCCCCATTGCTCAGAACTGTGCTATCTCTCCTCCCGCTCTGCGGGCTCTACCTCTCTTCTCTATAATAAAGTCTCTCTCCAGCTGTGTCCTGTACACTGCGACCAAGCCTTCCAACGTGAGGCCCACGGGGCTCCTCCTCGTGGGCGGAGTCAGTTCTCACCTCGGCCCAGGGTTCACATCCATACAAAAATGTAACAGATTGCTAACTCCATGGACCCAGCTCAGGTCTCAGCCCTCCAGGCCATCCTGGTCCTGGCCCAACGTCTTGCAGAACAACAAAGGACCTTGGAGGCTTTGGCTACTGCCTTCAATCAGCTAAACTCTCGGCTGAATTCTTCTACCATGCCTGGCAAGGACACTTCCCCTTCTCCGGGGTTACCTATGCGAATCTCAGTGCCCTTGCCTGCTCCTACTCGCTTTACAGGAGATCCCCTGTTATGTAGGGGTTTTTTAAATCAGTGCTGCATGCACTTTTTTCTACAGCCAACTTACTTCCCTACACTGGTCTAAGTGGTCTCCAGAAGCCATAGACGCCTTCCAGGAACTCAAGAAGGCGTACCTTCAAGAACCATGTCTTCACCACCCGGACCCCCGACGACCATTCATTGTCGAGGTGGATGCCTCAGACATCGGAGTTGGCACTGTTTTGAGTCAGCATAGCGACACCCACCCAAACTTTACATCCATTCTCCTTTTTTTCTTGGCGCTTCTCCCCAGCTGAGCGAAACAATGGGATAGAAGATAAGGAGCTACTAGCCATCAAATTGGCATTCGAAGAGTGGCGCCCATGGCTCGAGGGAGCACAACATCAGATAACGGTCTACATGGACCACAAAAACCTAGAATACTTACATCACTCACAGTGCCTGAACCACAGGCAAGCACGATGGTCCCTATTTTTTAATCGATTTGATTTCCTGTTGAAGTACAGACCAGCAGAGAAAAACACCCGTGCATACACTCTGTCACATTCCTTTACCACAGAGAACAACCACGCCATATAATTGACTCTGCTAAGGTTATGCTTTCGGCTACTCACACGATCCCCACTGGTAAGACAGTGGTTCCTCGGATGCTCAGGATGAAAATCATCAAGTGGGCCCATGACTCTTTGCTCGCAGGCCATCCTGGACAATCCCGAACCTTGGCTACCATTGGAAAATACTATTGTGGCCGTCTATGAAGAAGGAGATACGGTCCTATGTGGAGTCATGCTCGACCTGCGCGAGGCAAAAACTTCCGGCTGGCCATCCTTGGGGACTCCTCCAACCTCTGCCTGCTCCAAGTGAGCCATGGACGCACATAGCCACAGACTTCATGATTGACCTACCCGTGTCCAATGGCAACAACACCATATAGGTCACAGTGGATCGCTTTTCTAAAATGGCACATTTTGTGGCATTACCCATGTTACCTACAGCTCCAGAACTGGCTAAGCTGTTTATTCGACACATATTTTTCCTGCACGGCATATCCTCTCTGACAGAGGGGTCCAATTCAGGGCAGAATTCTGGAGATCCCTCTGCAAAAAATTCGACATCTCCTTGGATCTAACATCAGCGTACCATCCACAACCTACCGGTCAAACAGAAAGGACGAACCGCACACTTAAGCAGTTTCTCCAGTCTTACGTCAACTCCAGACAGAACGATTGGTTGAAGTTACTCCCCTGGGCCGAATTCGCATTAAATTCACACCCTTCTGCTTCCACATCCTTTCCAGGTAGTGTATAGATGACAACCACTGCGTCCATTACCAATACCCTTGTTGGTATCATTTCCTGCAGCCCAGTCTTCGGCACAAGAACTGCATCAAGTATGGGAACACACTAAAGGCCTCCTTCAGAAGGCAAGGCAACAGGCCAAGAAGTTTTACGACGCTCATCACAGAGCAGCTCCGCAGTTTCAACCCGGAGACAAGATATGGCTTAGAACCCGCTTCATACGTCTTAATGACTTCTACACAATTCGTATCATGCTACATCGGGCCTTTTCCTATTCTCCGCTGCCTGGGACCAGTGACATACAGCTTGCAGTTGCCCTCTTCACTTCGAATCCACAATGCTTTCCACATTTCCCTTCTGAAGCCGCTTCTCTTGTCAGAATTCTCAAAAAAGACACCTGATCTGCAACCTCTCTCCGCGGATCAATGGGTTCTCGAAGTAGTTTGGAACGGCTATGCTCTAGAATTTCTTTGCACTCATCCAGATGCCTTCATGGTCTCTCCATGCAACTCCCCTCAAAAGAGGGTAAAAATGGAAGCGCCATTACAACAGCTGTTAATTCTGAAAGCAGTCCAAATTGCAGCGATATATGGGATGATATTCTATTTATTTTGTTGTGCCCAAGCAGGAAGAGTTGTTTCAGCCCATACTGGATCACAAGGGCATAAACTGTGACTTTCGAGTCATGCATTTCAGGATGGAAATGGTGTGCTCTGTCATAATGGTGGTTCAGGCAAGGGAGTACCTTATGTCTTTGGATCTGATGGAGACATATCTGCATATTCCCATCTGGCAGGAACATCAGCGTTTCCTCCAATTTGCCAACCTCAGTCTTCATTACCAGTTTCAGACATTGCCTTTTGGACCAGCCATAGCACCCAGGACCTTTTCCAAGGTCATGGTAGTGGTAGCAGCGGACGTTCACAAGGAGGGCATTCTAATTCACCACTAACTGAATGACTGGCTAATTCGAGCCAAGACATAGGAAGAGAGTCTTCGTGTTTCTCACAGAGTTATTTCCTTGCTACAGGAACTAGGCTGGGTGTTGGATATGGCCAAGAGCAATTTGTAGCCGTCTCAGATCCTGGAGTATTTGTTTCTTCAACTGTGTGCTCTTATCTACAGTTCCTGGGTTTGATGGCTGCTACATTAGAAGTGGCTCCCCTGCATGAGGGCACATATGCGCCCTCTTCAGCGCACCTTCCTCTCCCATTGGAGTCCATAGTCGCAGAATTATGCGGTGAAACTGCTCCTTCCGTTAGAGGTGAAATCCCAGTTGAACTGGTGGTTACATGCGGACCATCTCAGGAAGGGAATTTCCCTGTTGTTGCCAGATTGGTTGGTACTCACAACAGATGCGAGCCTCCAGGGCTGGTGGGGGGCTCATTGTCAGGAGTTGGTGGTGCAAGGGCGCTGGAATGCAGTAGAGCGGCAGTGAAACATTAACAGACTGGAGGCACAAGCAATTCGGTTAGTGTGGCTGTGGTTCACCAAGCGGCTTAGAGATTTGGGCGGTCTAGATAATGTCCGACAATGCGACAGCGATGGCTTACATCAATTATCAAGGTGAAACCAAGAGTCGAAAGGTGTCGGAGGAGATAGATGCGCTCATAATATGGGCGAAGCAACATCTCCTAAGTAAGCATATCTGCCTCTCGCATTGCCAGAAAGGACAATATCAGAGCCGATTTCCTCAGCAGGAGAAGCTTGTATCTAGGAGAATGGTAGCTGGTGGATGAGGCCTTTCAGGGCCTATCGGATCTGGATCTGTTGGTGAACTTCAACAATGTGAAAGTTCCATGCGTCTTCAGTCACAGGCTGTTATGATATCGAGGTGTTTGGTGGATTCTCAGGGGCAACAGTGATGGTGTCTCCCATGGGAAGGAGCCCCGTAGGGAACTGTAGCACCAGGCTAGACTCAGATGCACAAACACAGAGAATATATCTTTATTATACAGCTTGTATGGTTCACCAGAGGTAGTAGTAGAGAGTGGATTAGATAGCAACAGTCTGTGATCCTCGGCGGAGGAGACCCGTCCCACAATGGTGGTATAAGGCCCCAATGCAGATATCCAGTAAGACACTGTAGGAGAGACAGACTGGCAGATGTTATTACACACTCCCTTGTAGCTGAGTACATAGAGTTCCCAATGAGCAGTAGAGAGAGTATACGTATCAACAGTCTGTGATCCTCGGCAGAGGAGACCTGTTCCACAATGGTGGTGTAGGGCCCGATGCAGATGGCAACGAGGAGCTGTAGATGAACAGACTGGGAGAAGTAGTACTCACTCTCTGTAGCTGATAGGTAGTGTTCCAGCAGGTTGAAGAATTGGTAGCAGGCACCAGGATAGACACACAGGCCCTCAAGGAGTGAGTACCTAGATTCAGGATAGGCACCTGGAAATAAGCAAAGGACCCCCGAGGAGCGGGTACCCAGGTTAGTAGAACTCTGGAGGGCGAAGGTAGCTTCCAGCAGCAGTAGAAGCAGCAGAGCAGCTTCAGACCAGAACAAATCCAATCTATTGCTAACTCGGCGAGAGTCAGCAAATGGGCAACCTTTTGTAGTAGGAAGCAGTGACGTCACTCGAGGTTCGCACCAACACTGCTACAAGACATGAGGTGTGCGTGCACGCACGCCCTAGGAGACCTCTGGTCAACATGGCGGAACGCCGTGCCAAAGTCGCTCTAGGGAAGCCGGAGGGTGCGGCAAGAAGACGCTACGGATGCCATTCTCCTGAGGCTGGTGGAGAAGGCTGAAGTAGAGATGAGGCATGTCGGGCGAAGCCATCTGAGACTGACGGAAGCAACACAGGCGAGACTCAAAAGTGATGGGTATTGAAGAATAAGACCCAGATGCAATTCAAAGGTCTCAGGAAACAACCTGTATGCAAAGGCTTTGATTTTTATTGTTTTACAGTACCTTTTGATTTTAACCTTTACTATTTCTTATACATGGGTCTAAGACCTTTTAACCCCAATCATATCAAGAGATTCTATATGTATGCTAAGTAACACGTAAATACCAAAGCACTGTGGTGACGTGTGCTCAGGGCTCAGGAATGTTATAGATCCCAGAGAAACTGCGAGAAGTAATAACAAATAAGGGCAAAGGGGAAATGGGCGTGACAGAGATAAGAACGGTATAAAGTTTTGGTTAGAACAAAGAATCATTTGACTGGCATCTTTTCTCTGCTACTTTACAGGCAGCTGGTGGAGATCTGATTTCCAGTACCTCAGAAAATGACTGTGCAGTGTTTTAAATGTACTTTTCTGAGTTTCTTTTCCTTTACTTCTCTTGATAATAGAAGTTCTTTACTTGAAAGAAGACTGCCTAACTTGTTCTTTAAGAAAAACCAGATTAACAGTATAGACGCTCTCATTCAGGAGTGGCTACATGGTGCCCTGCTATATGCATTCCCACCTTGGCCTTTGATAGGCAGACTGGTACAGAAAATTGCAAGTCAAACAAACACAGTCCTTTTAGTGGCTCCAGATTGGGTTCGAAGGCTGTGATACGCCGATCTCCAGAGACTTCTGGTGGGCAGTCCCTTCCCGCTCCCTTCTCAGACAGATCTGTTATTTCAGGGGTCCATTCTGCATGAGGATCCAAGTCAGTTCTGTATTATGGTTTGGCCATTGAAAGGGTTCAGCTGTTGAAGAGTGGTTATTCGCCTTCTGTAATTTTCACTCTTCTTTGGGCCTGAAAATTTTCTACTTCTCTAGCTTATGTTAGAGTTTGGAAGGTCTTTGAGGCCTGGTATTCTGAGTGAGGTACTCAGCTGTTCAAGGTGATATTCCTTTGATTTTTGAATTTTTACAGGACAGTTTCCTTAAGGCTTTGGCCCTTAATACCATGAAGGTTCAAGTTGCGGCACTAGCTTGTTACAGGGGAAGAGTCAATGGAGGGCCTTTGTTTTCCCATATGGTCATGTCCCGTTTCTTGCTGGGAGTTAAACATCTTCACCCCCCTGTTGTGGCTGCTGGTGCCGATGGATCTTAACTTGGTCCTCGAGTCCTTGGCAGGTCTGACTTTTCGATCACTGTGACTCTTTCCTTGTGGCTCCTTATTTTGAAGACAATTTTTCTGGTAACAATCTGTTCGGCTTGTTGGGTCTCTGAGCTGCAGGCTCTTTCCTGCCGTGAGCCTTTTCTCCGTATGACACCGGGTGTGGTTCAACTTCGGACTATGCTTTTCTTTTTGCCCAAGTGGTTTCAGGTTTTCATTTGAATCACTCCAGTTCTCTGCCTGCCTTGGTCAGGAATAGAGATGAAGCAGAGTACCACCTTTTGCGTTCCTTGGACATCAAGCATCATTTACTGCAGTACTTGGAGGTAACTAAGACTGTTCAGAAGTCCGATCACTTGTTTGTGCTCCATGATGGAGATAAGCATCAGTGATGCGGGCAACGATTGCCCGCTGGGTTAAGGAGGTGATTATGGTGAGTATGTGGCTGCTGAGGTTGCCTTACCATAGCAGATTAGACCACATTCCACGAGGGCTCAGGCAGTATCGTGGGCGGAGCTTCATTTGTTGTCACTTGCTGAAATTTACTGAGCGGCGACATGGTAATCTTTGTACACCTTCTCCAAGCATTACCGCTTGGATGTTAAGGATAAGGTGGGCGCCACTTTTGCAGTTTTGACTTGATCGCTGGCAGCCTCCCGCCCTTTTGGGGATTAGCTTTTATACATTCCACTTGTTGGGATTGACCTACCTGAACACTAAGGAAGGAGAAATTACTATTTACTTTATAATTTCCTTTTCTTTAGTGAAGGGTAGATCAATCCCAGACCGCCCTCAGCTGCCGGATTTGAATTATTGTGGTTAGCCTTCTTAGGGCGAACAATGCAGGGTATGATTCCTGCTCTTTGTTGATAACTGGTAAGTGGCTTCTCTAGTCCTTAGTTTGCTAGATATGTTCCTTCTTTTGGCTGAGCTCAGTGTTCCTGTTGGTTGAGAAACACAAATGGTTGTCTATTGTTAATAATGTTCGAGTTTAATCAGGTTTGTCCACAGTTTGGCTTTTCCAGAGAATATTGGCGAGCTGATTTTGGAACGGGACTATATAGCTGTGATGTCAGCTTTTGCTCCGTCTTCATCTGCTGGCAGAGGTGCATAACCCGCTCGTTGGGATTAACCTACCCTTCACTAAAGGAAAGGAAATTATCAGGTAAGTAGTAATTTCTCCTTCAGCCTTACAGAAGAAGACTAGCTTTCATGAAAAAGTTTGGTAACCTTACTGGAAATATAAAGAATCAAGGAGGAACTCGTAGTGGCCGTCCCTTGTATTGAAGGTGGTCTTCCATATGTCTTCTGGCTGGATTCGTACAAGGTTGTACGCCCCTCGGAGGTCCAATTTCGTAAAGATTTATGCACCCTGCAGATGATCAAATAATTCACTGATAAGCAGCAGAGGGTAGCGATCCTTACGAGTCACTGCATTCAAGCCTCTGTAGTCTATGCAGGGTCTCAAGCTGCCATCCTTCTACTTTACGAAGAAGAACCCGGCTCCTGCCAGGGAATTAGAGGGTCTGATGAAACCTTTATCTAAGTTCTCCTTGATATATTCAGATATAGCTTGTGTTTCAGGAAGTGATAGAGGTTAAGTTCTGCCTTTAGGAGGCATGGTTCCAGGTATTAAGTCTATGGGACAATTAAATTCTCGAAGTGGTGGCAAGATGTCAGCATTAGTCTTGAAGAAGACATCCTTGAAGTCTGAGTATGGGGCATGTAGTCCAGGAAGGGTTGTAGTGTTGAGCATGGTCACTGATGGAGACACTTGGTGTAAACAGTGATTCTGACATTGGGGCCCCCACTGGATTAATTGTAGGGACTGCCAGTCAAAGTGGGGTGGAATTTGTTGCCAGAGGATGTGGTTAGTGCAGTTAGTGTAGCTGGGTTCAAAAAAGGTTTGGATAAGTTCTTGGAGGAGAAGTCCATAAATGGCTATTAATCAAATTCACTTAGGGAATAGCCACTGCTATTAATTTCATCAGTAGCATGGGATCTTCTTAGTGTTTGGGTAATTGCCAGGTTCTTGTGGCCTGGTTTGGCCTCTGTTGGAAACAGGATGCTGGGCTTGATGGACTCTTGGTCTGACCCAGCAAGGCAATTACTTATGTTCTTATGTGTAACTGGAGCCAGGGAAGTCCAAGGACTACCAGGTACGTGGACTGTTTTAGGACCAGAAGGGAGATCTCTTCGTCATGAAGAGTTTCAACGGTGAGGTGAATAGTCATGGTACGGTAAGTAATACGACCGGGGAGGTGTTCCCCCTGGATTGAGGCAATATGGAGAGGTACTGCTAGTGGTTGGGTCTGTATCTGAAGAATTTTAATGATATCTTCCATGATGAAGTTTCCACTCGCCCCAGTGTCTATAAGGGCGGTGGTAGCAAAGGATCATGTCTCCCCTAGGAGGGAGATAGGGAGCAATAGTTGAGGGCCAGAAACAGTAGCACCCAAGCTTGGGACCCCCGCCGGGCTCAGGCTTTGGAGTTTCCCGGCTGCACGGGACAGGTTTGCAGAAGGTGTCCAGAACCACCGCAATATAAGCAGAGACCTGCCTTTCTGCGTCGGAGATGTTCCTCTGGGGTCAAACAACCATGATTGATTTGCATGGGCTCCTCGGGTGGCTGGGGAGCTGGTAAGGCTTTCTATGGAGGGCCCGCTGTACTTGGTCATGGAGTAGGAGTTCGGAGAGCCCTCACCTCTTGATGACGTTGTCAGAGCCGGTAGTCAATTCTGCCAACCAAGGAGATCAATTCTTCCAGAGAGATGGGAATTTCACAGGCAGCTAGTTCATCCTTAAGAGCTGGAGATAGTCCCTCAAGGTAGAGTGCTCTTAAGCAGTCCTCCTGCCAACCTAGTTCAGTAGCGAGTGTTCTGAATTCTACTGTATACTCAGCAAGTAGGTGTGAGCCTTGAAGTAGGTGAAGTAGGTGGAGTAGGTGGTGGCCGGCGACCGCTTGTCAGCCTGGGTCTTCGAAGGTCCGTTGCAAGACTGAGATGAACTGGGGGAGTTGGCGAAGGATGGTGTCAGAATGCTCCCATAGTGGGGAAGCCCATGCCAGGGCCTTCCCCTCAAGGCATGAAAGAATAAAGGTGATCGTAGTTGTTTCATCAGGAAACAGCAAGGGTTGCAATGAAAACGGCATATAGCATTGGTTTATGAAGCCTCGACAAAGACACGGATCCCCATTAAAACAGGGTGGAGCTGGGAGGGCCAGTGGTGCCTAAGAGGATAAGCTTTGGGCAAGACCCCCTGAGCTGGCCATGACAGACTCCTCCAATTGAGAGCGTAGTCTTTCCACGGAGTATGCCAATGATTCCAGGACCTGTTGTTCTCGGACACAATTAACCAGACCTGGAATGGCCTGCAAGGCATGAGACTCCGCTGAGTCCATGGCCTTGGCAACCTGTTGCACTGGAGGTAGACCCTTGGCCTGGTGCAGGATTGGTATGGCCCTCTGATCCGACCCAGAGAGTGCCTGCCACCAGGCGGCAAAGCACACAAGGAGACAGAGGCTAGCTGGAGCTTCACCAATAACAGTCCGGGATTTCCACAGGTTGAGCCCTTGGGTACCCGGACCGTCTGGACTTAGGTGGGCCTCCAGTGGTCTCCCGGAGAGGTATCGGAGAGGTGTGTCCAGCACAAGCAAGGGTGCGCAGCTGATGCAGAGTGTGGACTAGACTAGAACAGGAAGTTCTGGAGACCTCGGGAAGGCAACAGTTCAGAGAGGTCTTCCGGATGAGACAGGCAGTGCCTGCAGATCTAGCCACATGTTATCCAAGTGCATAGGCCCGATGGTCACCGCGGGCCAGAAGAGAGTATCCAAGGGAAGCACAAGGGTCAAAGCCAGAATATCAGTCCAAGAGAGGTCAGCCAAAGTAGGGGTCAATACCAGAGTCAGTCCGTGCATAGTCGTGGCAAGCGAGGGTCAGTTCCAGGTGGCAGGCAGAAGAATGGTCAGTCAGGCAGAGGTCAGTTCCAGGCAGTAGGCAGAAGAATGATCAGGCAGGCAGAGGTCAGCACCAAGAAGTCAGTCCAGACAGGTACTACCTGGGAAGGACACAGTAGCAGGAGACACTGGAATGGGCAACACTGGAACGGGAGACACTGGAACAGGAGTCACTGGAACACGAAGGAAAACTCACTACACCAACGGTGTCAACCTGATTGCCAAGGCAGGGATCAGGGGTTTGAGCCCTGCCTTATATAGTGCCTGAATGATGTCATCAGCGTGTGCCTCCTGGGGTTTTCCCGCGCTGCTCCCTTTAAGACTGGAGAGGTCGGCCGCACGTGAGCCTAGGGGCAAGAATCTTCATTTAGCTGGATAACTTCTAAGTTATCCATTTAAATGCTTTTGAATATGGACCTTACTGAGAATATCTTAATGTTCTTGTATAGATCCATACACC
The DNA here is from genome assembly GCF_901001135.1 of Rhinatrema bivittatum. Taxonomy (NCBI): domain Eukaryota; kingdom Metazoa; phylum Chordata; class Amphibia; order Gymnophiona; family Rhinatrematidae; genus Rhinatrema; species Rhinatrema bivittatum. Next base: position 411,495,649 of record NC_042616.1, on the reverse strand, counting down.
TTGAGTGCAGTTCTGGTCGCTCCATTTCAAAAAAGACATAGCAAACATAAAAAAGACACAGAGAAGAGTGACAAAAATGGTAAAGGAGATGGAAAGGCTACGAGAACCTTGGCGAAGGTGAAGTAGACTGGTGCTTGCTACAGCTTGTCACCCTGGATCATCAAAGGTCTGCTTGAAGACAGCCACAAATTGGACCAACTCTCTCAACAGGGAGTCTGCACTTTCCCACAGGGGGGAAGCCCAGGCCAGGGCCTTCCTTTCAAAGCGAGTCAGGATAAAAGTGACATTAGTTAAATCATCCTGGAAGATGGAGGGTTGCAGTGACACTGGTTTATGAATCCTCTGCAAAGCTTGGAGTCACCATTGAAACATGGGGGTGCTGGCAGGGCCAACAAGGCCCGTTGCAATGTGGAGGGTGGCTGTGGGAGCGACGGATTGGACCTTCCATTCAAGGTGTTAAACCTAGTATGGAGATGTCCAATTGCAGCAGCCAAAGCTTCCAGGAACTCCTGCTGTTCTTGCACCCTGGAAATCAAGTCAGTAAAGGCCGGAGAGGTGTGCGGCTCCACAAAATCCATTGCCTTTGCAATCTGTTGCGCCGGAGGTGGATCCTTGGGCTGAGGCAGGGTTGATGCAACCCGTAAGCAAGGGCTCATGGGTCCCCACTGTCAGTAGGTGGAGTGGGCTGCTGCTAGAGGCCACTGGAGCTTTACCTATACCAGCCCATGTTCCGCTCAGGTTGAGCCTTTGGGTGCCGGGGCTGGCAGGACTTAGGCGGGCCTCGAGGTAGATAGAAAGAGCCCAGCAGTTCAGCCCAGAGACAGCAGTCAGCAGGTGGTGTAGTTCGGTAGTGGACGGGTTGTGGAACGGAAACTCAGGCACCAAGGAACAAAGGGTGACTGAGGGTGCCTGAGCAGAAGGAGGCCAAAGCCTTAAAGGTCCACGTCCAGAGTCAGAAAGGAATGGCACCTCCTTGTGGCTCCTGAAGCAGGCTGGGGCCACAAGGAGGTGTAGCAAGCAATGTGGAGCTCTGAATGGACAGACACACCCAAGCTCCAGCCCCATTTAACCTTGCCTTGCCAGAATCTAGATGCCTCTTCATGGAGTCATCCTTAGCTCTCTGACTTGGCCACTCTTACCTTGCTCCATGTCTTGTGCCCTCTGGGCCTTCTATTGCCTTGCTCCTTGTCTTGCATCTTAACTAGGCTTCTTCTTGCCTTGTGACCTCTGGGTCTTTTTGTATCTTGTTCCTTGTCTTGCAGCCTATCTAGGCCTTACTTTGCCTTATGGTCTCCGGGCCTTCTGTCTTCTTGTTCCTTACTCTGTGGCCTACTCAGGCCTTACCTTGCCTTGTGGCCTCTGGGCATGCTCATACCTTAGACCTTGCTCCATAGCTTACTGAGGCCTCTCTTCGCCTATTGGCTTCTTGGCCTTATGCTTTGCGGCCTATGGGCCTTCTTTATTGCTGCCTTCAGGCCTCAGTGTTCTTTGTTCTGTGTTGTCTGGTCTAGTCCTTGTCTGGTCCTGTCCTGGTCTTTCTTGTCGGATCTTGTCCTGTCCTGCCCAGTTCAGTTCCTAGGATCCATTCTCTACCTTGCTATTGCCTTGCCTTGGCTTGCCCCAGTCTGTATCCCGCCCAAGCCTGTATCTGTATCTGTATCTAGTCCCAGTCCCTGAGCAGACTTGCCCAGCCTGTTCCAGTATCCATCAGCTCCCTGCCTGTTCCCAAGACCCAGACCTCTGCTTGCAGTCTGTCTCTGCCCACAATGTTCAGCCTGTGCCTGCCCTGCCTTATCCAGCCTGTCTAGTCTGTCCTGCCTTGTCCAGCCTCATCCAGATAAGCCCTAGCAGCCCCCTGAACCCAAGGGCTCAACCTGTGGGGGAGTGGGCTTGCTAGGCAGAAGACCAGTCCAGCTACCAGCTGTGACCAGCCATGATGTTCTGCCACCAAAGCCAAACTCTACTGGCCCCCAGAACACAAGGACTCAACCTGCAGGGTAGGGAGCTAGCTAGGCAGAAGACCAGTCCTTGTCCAGCCCTGCAGTCCTGTACCACACCTGTGGGGGTATATTCTAACCTTAGCCAGGCAACCTATGACAACCTGTTTGTGGCTCTTGAGAACCAGAGTTGGCCATCCCTGCTCTATCCATTTCTTCTGTCTGTGATGAAGGTCTATTACACCAACATAAATTTCCAGATTTGCCCACAGGGCCTCTTCCTTACCTTGTAAGCCCTGGAGTTATGTTGCTTTAATATTTTTTTTCTATATATTGCCACCCCTCCTCTCTTACTTCCCACCTTGTCCTTCCTGAATGATTGTAGCCTGCTATAACTATATCCCAGTCATGGTCTTCCATGTACCACGTCTCCAAAACAACCACTACACCCAAGTCAGCCTCTTCCATGACTGCATCTAGATCTGGGACTTTATTTCCTACACTATGAACATTAGTGTACATAGCTTTCCAGATGTTGCCCTTTTAATCCATTTGTATACAAGTGTTTAATGTTTTACCTACCTGAGGACTTTGTTCATCCATCCCCCAACAATCCTAATTTAAAGCCCTCTTCAGTAGGTTTGCTAGTCTGTTCTGGAAGAAGCTGCACCCTTCTTCAACAGGTGGACCCCCATCTCTGTTCAGCATTCATTGAAACATCATCCCATGCGCCAGGAAACCAAAACGCTCTCATCGATACAATCTACACAGTCATTCATTGATCTCTAGCATATGAGCATCACCTTCTGGGCCTTTATCCTTAACTGAGAGTACTGAGGAGAATACCACTTGTGTACCTATCTGCGTTATCCTCTCTCCCCTTCCTCTTAACCTTCTAGTAGCCACACTCCCCATTTTCCTCTCTGAGTCCCAATTATCCTTTTTCTCAGCTTTCCCTACTCCAGCTGCCCATGCTCTTCCTCCACCCTCCTTCCCAGCCTTGGTGTTTCTTTTACTTTCCTGTCCATTTCCAGTACCCACACTCTTCTCCCCCTCTTGTCTCTATGTTCCTCTTCCTCTTTTCCCACTATTCCTCAATTCCAGAAGTTAATTTTCCCCTTCCTCCTGCTCTTCCTCTTGTGCCCACCTCCTTCTCTTAGCCCCTCCCTTCATCCTCTTAGCTGATGCTCCTCCTCACCATGTGAGCGTTCAGGAGTGTTAGTGGGGGTGGTGGCGGGGGGTTGGGTTTGAGGGCAATTGTCATCATCATGGAAGGGGTAACAATGATGATGAGCAGGAAGGGCACTGCTGGTACGGGGGGGGGGGACAGAAGAGGAGGAATTTCATTAGCAAGAGAGGTTGAGGAGCATTTCCAACAGTATGGGGGAGGGGGGCAGTGGGTGTATAAGGAGAAATATAGGCACTGATGAGCTACCCACACTAGGCGCTTTTACTACCTGTTCATCAAAATAATATGTTGGCGCTATTTATGACTAATTTGAATTACTAATTACACCACTTGCTGATTCAATGGGTATACAGGGCCACTGTTAGACATACCCAGAGTAGAAATTAAGGAGTGGCCCCACTCACTCAGTCACTCTTTCCCTTCATCCTGCTCTCCCCCTTGTAATCCCAGGTTATTTTCCTCCTCCTCCTATCTCTCCATTCCAGATTCTCTTCCTTTTCCTAATGCATTCACTGATGGCTCTTTCCCAGGTGCCTGCTGTCCAACCCAGGTTCTCTCCCTCCTCCTCTTACCTTCCCTCCAGTTCTGGGTCATGGTGGTACAAGGAGGGCGAGAGAGAGGGCCAGACCTGGATTCAAATTTTTTACACCCCAGAGTACCCCACAAAGTCTCCCCTTTCCCTGCATCAATCTTTCACTTTTATTTCCTTCTCTTCCCCCTCCCCCCAAACCTGGCTATCTCCAATTTAATTTGCTTCTTTCCTCCTCTCCCTCATCTCATCTGGCTTGTTCTTGGCCCAACAGATGTATTTGAGGGAGCGGCAGTTGGACATAGAATCTGCCTGGGGGCCTATGAGCCAGCACATGATCATAGGTCCTGTGACAGCACAGTCCCCCTCCTCCTGCAAAGCTTCCTGTTACTAAGGAAACCCAGGTGAGGGCAGGGCTGGTGCAAGGCCTGCGAATGTGTAAAAGCTCACAGGCCCTACTCTGATTCTATGTCTGATTACCATCACCCGCAGACTCTCAAAGATGTCTGCTCTGAGACCATTGCCCCCCCATTAATCACACTCTGGAAAACGTTCATCTCAGGCCCACAGGGGCTCCTTGTAGCTCTGGGTCTCCCCCAGTGCAGCCCTGCTTGTGTAGTAAGTATTTTTATCTACTTATTTGTAATATTTGAGGACTGGTTTGGCTTTTTTTTCAATCAAAATGGAAGACGATCACCCAACTACAGGACGGTTGCTCATCCTTCTCACAACGAAAACCTCAGGTCCTTTCTATCTCTCCACACGGTTTTGAACACTGTGCAATAGATGCTACCACAAAAGGCTACAGATTCCCATTTGGAGGCCACAGCCACTCCATGACTTTAAATACAGTAGCTGCAGGTTTCCTGCACCTGCCTGCGGTTTATGCGCAACATCCAAAGAGTTGTAGTGGTTGCCACAGCAGCTGCAAGAGCACCAGCAAGTGCCTCAGGCCCTGCCACATTTCAGGTGAGCCAAAGGGCCAGCAGCTACCCCGATGTCTTACACTACTCCAGGGACTTTTATTTTAAATAGATTTTTTGTTTAATCTGTAAAAGTTGAAAAAGCATGTGAGGAATATTAAGCTACAAAGAGGCACATAACCCCCATCCTGACTTTTAATGTGAAATGGGTCATTTATCCCTTACTCCCCTGTAATGATTTTCCCAGCTGTGTTGAAGGAAAGCAGGATTTTTTTTTTCGGGGGAGGGGGTGGGACATGTCCGGTTTATCCAAGATTCAGATACATTAGACAGATTCTCAGATGCTGCAGACACTCCTGACTTGAAAGGAAAGCCAACTCCAGGACTACCTCCCTCAACATTAACCTCAGTTTTGATCTTAGAGATTTACAAATATCTGAAGGAGCCTGTACTGCCTAGTTTTGGCCCAGCTAACAGGGGAGGGAGAAGGTGTCTGTGGGTTTGAGACAGGGAAGGGAGGGGGGGTCACATGCATATCTTCCCCTGGGTGACTCATATCCTGACAGCTCATAGCTCCCTTTTCTCTAGAGAGCTCTTAGCTACTTTCTTCTGAGAAACAAAGAAATCAGATGAAAAAAACAGCAAAAAAAACCCCTTTTCACCCACCCACTCTGGTCAATTGTTTTTCTCTCTGTTTTTCTATCACCTTGGGTGCTGGAGCATATTTGTTGTTTATTTACTTGGTTTATATTCTGCCTGTGAATTCCCATACTTAAACCAGCACAAGCTCCTCCCGTGTCTTTTACCCAAACTCTCAATCTTATTCCTAGCCCTGCCCTCCATATCCACCCCAGAGTGACGGTGCTGGCCTCTGCCCCCTCCGCTGGCAAAGCCATGTCAGGCCTTGCCATTTTCCTCGGTGGTTCTTACTAGTCCCATCCTAATCCAACATCCAGGCCCCCCCTGCCATGGCTTTCAACCAAGCTGCTGTAATGAGCCAAAAAAGCCACCAAAACTAGTGAAGCAGTTGTCGGAACACTTGGCAGCCCCTGTGCTCGTTGATGTTAAGGTCATAACCATGGCCGTTTTGTGCAGGTCACCCCCCAACTTCTTGGAAGCCTAATGCTTAGCGGTTGCAGTGACAGTCCTCAGTGAGGAGGGGATCGCGAGCACGTGTGCACCCCAAGCCTGGCCGCTCTATGGCATCATTATGTGGTTTTGAGGCTTCCTCTCCCCACCCCTGCCACCACCACCGCCCAAGTGCTGTGAGCCCTGCCTCCATTACATCCCCAGCTGGCCTAGAAGGCAGAAGCTGGGCCTGAAGATCAAGCTGGGGATTCCCCCATGTCAACCTGCACTGCTGCCAGCGAGCCCACAGGGCAGGGCTGCATTTGCTTCTAATGAGTGCTCTCCTAATCTGGTCTGGTGCTTTGAATAGAATCTGTTAACCTTGAATGGAACGTGACAGCTGGGCAACAGCAGGAACCGTGGGACAGGGGGGACAGATCTTGCCAGAGTTGCCTGGAAATTTTAGATCACAGCTGCTGACGCACACCAAGATTTCTCCCTCACTTCTCTCAGTTTATGTATCTATATATGTGTTTGAGACCGCAAGAGGCGAAAAGTGAAGTGAAGTGAAAGCTGCCAGCAATCAAGGGGGAGTGGAGCTGGTGGGGATCTGCAGCAGCACTGAAGAGAGAGAGAGAGAGAGCAGGAGACAGAACAGATACAGGCAATAACTCTTGCTCCAGTTTATCTCAACTACATAACTATGTTACATTGAAGTCAGAAAAATCTCTTTGCTTATGCTCTGACGGCACTGAAAAAACTTTAATGGCTGTTTTTCCCCCCAAGGCAGCAGGAATTGCTGCTCTGTCTAGTAAATAGAATGCTGGCATCCAGGTCAGGAGAGGTCCCAGGACAGGAGGAGTTCACGGCCAGGCCTGAATTTGTCAACCCGCACACACTAAGGCCCCTAGGCAAAACTCTGGGAGCAGCTGCGCTTAATCTCATTCAGCTGAGAACAGCTCCTTTGATTCAGGTTTGCCTCTTCCAGGCAACAGGCAGGGAACAAGAGAAGAGTGGTTGAGCCTGGAGCAGATAGAGCAAAGCCAAGAAGATCATCTCTGCTCCGGACCCTAATCTAGCCCCTCCCTTCCTGTCATTCAGGAACAGGAAGGAAGGGGGCGAGCCTGGAGGAGACAGAGCAAGGGGAGAATTATTTTGGGGAGGTTCGGAGTAACTGGCAGATCATTGGGGGGGGTGAAGAGAGAGGCTGTGGGATGGGAGGTAATCAGCTGGGGGCATTGTCTGTGTGCAAGAGAGGGGAATGAGGCGTGGGGGCACTGTTTTTATGTGCGTGACAGAAGGGATAGGTGCCGGGTGTGTGTGTGCATGTGTATGCCAGATTGTATGGGAGGTTAGAGAGAGGATGCAAAGGGGATCAGGACCTGAGCACTATAAGGCAGCTGCCTCATCTCCCCCGGCCCTCACTGCTATTCAGATCTTCTCACCCTTGCTCTTGGTTTCTTTCATCCAAATCCTGGAACCTCACTTCCTATCTCTCCCTTCCTCCCAGAGACTGGAATCTACCCCCCAACCCCCTCCTACTACCTATTCCTCTCTCTCCTGATCGGCCCCTCCCTACTTCCTCAATTTTCCCCATTTCTTCTCCACCCTCCATCCCCATTCTTTCTTTATCATACTCCTTCTCCCCCCTCAGTCCTCTCACCTTCTCCTGGTCCTCCCGCTTTCCTCTTCCCATCCCTAGTCCTTCCACCCTCTCCGTCTCCCCCCCCCATACTGATACTTCAGATTCCTTTTCCTCTCCTAATAAAAAAAAATAAAATAAATTATACAGACACAAGCGAGGTGGAGAAAACTGCTTTATTTTTATAACATAAAATGAAAATGTTTGTCAGTGTTTGGGGTTGTGCTTTAGACCACCTGCTCCCTATGGTCTGACCCTTATTTGGGGGAGGGGCAGGACCCTGCCACCAACAGTGCCTAGGGAGTGGCATAAATCTGACTCTGTCACTGTTCAAGCCTCACCTTTCTCACCGACTCTCTGTGTGACCCCAGGCATGTGACTTGGGGCCCAATTAACTAAGGCTGTTCTCCCATTCTGTGCCTGCGGGGCGGGGAGTGGGGGGCGGCAGGTAGCTTACTGAATTGAATCCCTTATCTGCTTGTGCACATTAAAAAGTGAACAGACTACCCCCAGTCTTTTGAGGCAGCACTGCCGTCCAATATAAGGTGTGACAGCAAGAGATGGTCGTGAGGAAGACACCCGGCCCTGGCCCGGCAGTTCACACGACTCCATCCCTCCATATAGTAACCGATCATCATAGCAATAGCTGCTGGCTCTCAGAGTCCTGTGATATCAGTAAAGTGTCTGACTGTATCCTCTCCACCCATCACAAGGGCAGACAACCTTGTCACAAGTGACACATGTGGCAACAGTCACAGGCCCCGCTAAATGATTTCTCAGAGAGCTTTTATGTGTTGAGATTCGATTCCTTTTTGCTGGAGGTTGCCACAATTTTGCCAGCAGGAATGTTTTGGAGAAATCAGCACGCTTCACATGGCACTCACTGCTCCTACTCAAGGGAAGACGGACCACCTGCTGTACTGGAAGCCCGATTCCCAGTGCATGCATCCAGGAAAATGATTCAGCTTGCGCAGTCATTCAGGCTTAAGTATCTACTTAAATCAGTTCTCTCAGCCCCAGCTCTGCCTCGTCATGTGGCTGACCTGCCACAAGCTTGAAACACGTGGGTGCCAACACCATCAGCCGGGCTTCCACCCTTATCCTCAACCAATCCTCTTTCTGCGCCTTTGCATATGACCAGATGTTATGTGCGCTCATCGGCTCCCTTCCTATTAAGTACCAGACAGTTTTGCTTGGCTATGCTCTTACTGTGGAAAGTAATATAGTCACCAACAACTCTGTGGTAACACAAATAAGAAAAGGGAACCCACTTAAATATAGAGAAGGACCATCATCCTAAGCACTACCGGCACCAAAGCCCTTCATTGCTTTACAGATAATTATCGGTCCAGAAGTTCCAAGATATATATATATATATATATATAGGTATTTCCTTTGCAAATAGAATGAAATTGCACACACACGTATCTTTGGTGTTTCTTTCTTTGTATATGTGTTGTGTGATAAATCCCATCAATCCCACGGTAAAACTCTGCTTCAGGGGATGCTCTTACACAATACCAAATGCATTCTTTTAAACTTCAGCTGTTCCGGGAACCGCTCTTACTGTGCCAGTCTTGCTAACTGGCCGCATTTTCCCCTCTATCGTCATTCAGGAGGAAATAAAATGGCAATGCTGAATAATTCCATCCTGCACGATTTTGGTGAAGGACACGTCCCCTAAATTAACATCATTATTTTTATTCAGAGGGATAAGGAGGAAAAAAAAAAAAAGTTTCAGCCACTCGTTCACAAGTTTGGGGGGGAGGGGGAGGATTAACCTCTCGTCTTATCTCTACGGCAAAGATCTGCATCAAATCAACAGCTGAAATCGGCTGGGACTGTGGGGAAAATATTTATTTATTCTCCCCCCCGGCCAGTTGCTTCTACATTATCTGCACCCAGCAAAATCTTCAAGTGTGGCTACTTTGTTGAGCAAGCAGGAAAGGAAGAGACTTGGCTTAATTTATGTAATGAGGAGTTGAATTTGCAATGTACAGTGCATTAAGAAAGGATTCAGACCCCTTCACTTTTTCCACATTTTGTTACGTTACAGCCTTATTTGAAAATGGATATTATGCATTTTTTTCCCTCCTCACTCTAGACCCAATACCCCATCATGACATAGTAAATTAGGGTTGTAGAAATTTGTGCAAGAGAATTAAAAATAAAAACCTAAAATATATTTACTTAGGTATTCAGACCCTTTGCTCAGTACTTTGTTGAGGCACCTTTTGCATCAATTACCAGCCTCATGTCTTCTTGGGTGTGATGCTATAATCTTGGCACACCTGGATTTGGGGATTTTTTCCTTCTTCGCTGCAGATCCTCTCAAGCTCGGTCAGGTTGGATGGGGAGCAGTGGTGCACAGCTATTTTCAGGTCTCTACAGAAGTGTTCAAAGGGGTTTAAGTCCAGCCTGTAGCTGGGCAAAAGACATTCACAGACTTGTCCCAAAGCCACCCCTGTCTTGTCTTGGCTGTGCTTAGGATCGTTGTTCTGTTGGAAGATGAATTGTCACCCCAGTCTGAGCTCTAGCGTGCTTTGGAGCAGATTTTCATTAAGGATGTCTCTGTACTTTGCTTCGTTCATCTTTCCCTCCATCTTGACTAATCTCCCAATGTCTGCAGCTACAAAACATCCGCACAGCATGGTCCATGCTTCACCTTAGTAATGGTATTTGCTACCGTAGGTGATGAGCGGTGCCTGGTTGCCTACAGCCATGACTCTTGGCATTCAGGCCAAAGAGTTCAATCTTGTTTTGCAGGCTCTGAGAGTCCTGTAGGTGCTTTTTAGCAAACTCCAAGTGGGCTGTCATGTGCCTTTCTCTGAGGAGTAGGTTCTGTCTGGCCACTCTACCATAAAGGCCTGCGTGGTGGAGTGCTGCAGAGATGGTTGTCCTTCTGGAATGTTCTCCCATCTCCACCGTGGAGCTCAGTCAGCATGACCATTGGTTTCTTGGTCACCTCCCTAAGGCCCTTCGCCCCCAATTGCTCAGGTTGAGCAGGCAGCGAGCTAGCTCCAGGAAGAGGCCTGGTGGTTCCAAACTACTTTCATTTAAGAATGATGAAGGCCACTGAGTTCTTCAGGACCTTCAATGCTGCAATTATTTTATACCCTTTGCCAGATCAGTGCTGTGACACAATCCTGTCCTAGACGTCGAAACACAATTCCTTCAACTTCATGGCTTTGATTTTGCTCTGTAATGCAGTCAACTACAGGAGCTTATGTAGACAGCTATGTGCCTTTCCAAATCATGTCCAATCAATTGAATTTACCACAGGTGGACTCAAGGCAAGCTGGAGAAACATCTCAAGGAGGAGCAATGGAAACAGGATGCACCCAAACTCAACTCTGGGTGTCATAACAAAAGGTCTGAATACTGACTGTATATAAATGTGATATTTAAGGGCTTTTAAAAAAGTTAATTTGTACAAATTTCTACAACCTGATTTCACATTGCCATTATGGGGTATTGTATGTAGACTAGGAGAGGGAAAAATGCATATTACCCATTTTAGAATAAGGCTGTAATGTAACAAAATGTAGAAAAAGGGAAGGGGTCCGAATACTTTCTGAATGGACAGTAGCATCATGTTAAGGAACAGCCTCTCTAGCTGAATTACTGCCCCACCTCTTCACAGATGGGGACTGGAATATCCAGTGCTCTAGCTCAGTTAGAAGTAGAGCGATTCTGGACTCCCCTCAAGGTGCTCTCTTCAGATAAATGGTAATGGAGCTTGTGAAGGAAGGAGCTATACTCAGGACTAGTGGAAGCACTAGGCGACTGCCTAGCATGCCACAGCACAGGAGGTGGCAGTGATGCCATTTCCTTTTTTCCCCATTGAGCTGGCCCAGAAGAGGAAGTAATATCCCATGGCCCACCCACACAGAAAGACAGACATGCCATCTCTGCCACCATCATCAGGGTGATTAGCAGCAACCATGCAGTGGGCTGGGGGAGAGAAGCAGGGTGCAGCTTCTACCCCAAGGTGCAGTGTGGGCAGTGCCACCAGAAGAAGCTGAAGGCCAGAGTAGCCTGGTCCCCAACCCCCACATCCTGAAGGTGCATAGGTCAGCATAGGGTTAGTCCCTGCCCCCAGAGCCTGAAGGAATAATGTGGCTGGAACGAGCAAGAGGCCCGGGTACATTTCACCAACCTGTCCCAAACGAGGAGTTGGCCCATTGGCATGGTGGTGATTGAAAGAGAAGGCTGCTGCTGCCCTGATGTATGCTGGCAGGCTACAGTGGGGAGGAAAAAGGTGAACGAGAGGGGGAGTGTGTGTGAGACTTAAAAGAAGTAGCATGCATGTGTGTGTGAGCATATTTCTATGAATGAGAGAGCAAGTGAATGTATGTATGTGTATGTGCACAAGAGAGGTGTATGTATGTGAGCATATGTGAAAAAGCAGAGATATGTATGTAAGCATATGTCCGTGACATGCTCACACACCTCTGCTATGTCCATGTAAGAGAGCAGGTGTATGCATGTGATCATGTAAGCATGTGAGTGGGGGCAGGGAGGTGTGCATGCGTTGCATGCCTTTGAGTATGGATGTTATGTTAATGAGAGCAAAGTGGAGAAAGTTAATGTGCAACAACCCTTCTCCTCCTCTTGCTGCTTCTAAAGCACAACAATTTCAAGGCATCTGGAAATCAAAAGTTCCCAGGTATGGAAAGGAGATTTTTTAAATCTTTTGTTTTAATTAGTGCAAGTTATTTTTGATCTGTCTGCGATTCTGTAATATTTTATTAGTGTTTGTAAAATTTGTATATGATGTTTTTCTATTCATCACTTGGTTTGAAATATTCCTTTTATTTTCCTATGGTGTTGGTACCATTGATGTTTTACATTTCATGCTTTTATCGCTTGATATTTTATGAGGAATAGTAACGTTTCTGTTTTTCCATTGTTGCACTGTATACAGAGACTAGCTTGTTGAGGTCTCCAGATTGTATTTGGTGAAGATCTGTCTGTGAGCGAGGCGAGGGATTCTGCCAGCATGTAGTTTCTATATAGGGATCTATAGCAGCTTGGTTAGGCGTATTGGTGTTTTAGGGCCTAGTGTAAATTAGTAGTGTTCTCATAGGTAGACTTGTTATTGTTTGAGTGGTGGCAGTTTGTGCTAATGTGGTATGGGAGGTTTATAATATTGTAAATTTTGTAATGTATTATTTTGTCTACTGCTAGCTTGCTGAGGGCCTATTGCAGTACAACAGACCTAATACCATATGGGCTCCAAGGGTCTTTGTTGCAGGAGTTTCTGATTGGCACCACATCAGAGTATATAAATATAATATACATTTTAAGAAATATTTTTTACCTCCGAAGACTCTACCTTAAATGTAAATACATAATTTTCAATTGTATGTAGGGAGGGTGGGACCAGTGTGTGAGTGTGCGTGGAGGGGGCAAAAGGCTGTAAAGTTCACCTAGAGCGCCAAACACCCTTGCACTGGTCCTAGTTGGAGTGGACTTGCTACTTACGAATGAAGACAGTGTTGTCTCTAATGGCCAAGGTAGATGCCCACTTGAGCACCAGTGCTTATCAGGCTGAGCTAATTATGAAGATGGAGAGAAGCAACTCAAAGTACAAAGTCCCGCATTTCAAAAATACTGACTTTCGTTCAATATGCAAGTCCCTTAAGGAGGCTTTGGCAGGGCTGGGAGTTGGTGTGGTGAAGTGGAAGAACAACCGGCTGCACTACAAAGAGCAACAGGTTTGTATTCAGGAAAGTAAATGAAAGTAAAAGAAAAAGGAATCGAGCGTGGTTTACCAGAGGAGGCCGAAAAAGCAAGGGCAAAAATATTAGCAATCAAAAAGTGCGGCGGATCTCAGTCAGAACACAGGGAAGACAATCTGGTAAAGCTGAGAGAAGCAGGGTGAAGAAGTGTGTGTGGAAGAAAAAAATAGATAAAGCAAGGATTCAAGATTTTTTTTCAGCTGTCAGTGAGAGAAGGAAGGTGAAACTGAGGCTGAGGGCAGAAGAGGAAAAACATGCACAGAAAGAGGAGGAAAATGCAGAATACTAAACAGTTACTTCTGTTCAGTGTTCACAGAAGAAAGGAGTACATACGGGCCTGGGATAGATACCACACTATTTACAGAGGAGTGTTTGCATGGAATTAGAAAAACCGAAGGCATACAAAACCAGCAGGCCGGACAGAACTCATCCAAGGATACACACAGGCCAATACAGTAAAGGTCGCGGGAGAGCGGGCGAGCGCACAGGCCACTCTCCTGTGCACGCGATTCAGGGGGGACAAACATGCAAATTAGGGCCCACGGTAAAAAGAGGCGCTAGGGACACTAGCGCATCCCTAGCGCTTTTTTAACAGGCGCGGCGGCTGTCAGCGAGTTTGACAGCCGATGCTCAATTTTGCCGGCGTCGGTTCTCAAACCCGCTGACAGCCAAAAACCGGACGCCGGCAAAATTGAACGTCCAGTTTTCAACCCGCGAGCTGTGGGCCGATTTTAACATTTTTTTTTTTTAATTATTTTAAACTTTTGGGACCTCCGACTTAATATCACTATGATATTAAGTCGGAGGGCGTACAGAAAAGCAGTTTTTACTGCTTTTCTGTACACTTCCCTGGCGCTGGCAGAAATTAACGCCTATCTTTGGGTAGGGGCTAATTTCTGAAAGTAAAATGTGCGGCTTGGCTGCACATTTTACTTACTGAATCGCGCGGGAATAACTAATAGGGCCATCAACATGCATTTGCATGTTGATGGCCCTATTAGTTTCGGGGGGGGGGGGGGGGGGGGGGGGGGGGGGTGTTGGACGCGCTATTACCCCTTACTGAATAAGGGGTAAAGCTATCGCATCGAAAACGCGCATCCAAACACAGGGTAACAGTACTGTATCGGCCCGAAAGGGAGCTCAGGAAGGTTCTGAAAGATCTATTGAGCACATCCTTTAGGGGACCTATAGAAACAGCAGTGATCCCATGTGACTGGAGAAGGGCAGATGCCACCCCTCTTCATAACAGAGAAGAGGTTGAAAACTACAGGCTAACTAGTTCAACCTCAGTGGTGTGAAAATTAATGGAGACTTTACTTAAAGAATGAATAGTGGAGTGTCTACAAGTCAGTGCCTTTCAGGATCTGAGGCAGATCATGTTCCTCAAATGTGATTGTTTTTTGTTTTTTTTATTGGGTCACTAGAGTGTTAGCTCAAGGGTATGCACTGGGGGTAGATTTTACAAACCTACCATGTGCGTACTTTTGTTTGCGCACCAGGCACGAACAAAAGTACGCTGGATTTTATAAGATACGCATGTAGCCGCGCGTATCTTATAAAATCCGGGGTCGGCGCGCACAAGGGGGTGCACATTTGTGCACCTTGCGCGCGCCGAGCCCTGCGCGCGCTGCACGTTCCCTCCGAGGCCGCTCCAAAATCGGAGCGGCCTCGGAGGGAACTTTCTATTCACCTCCCCGCACCTTCCCCTCCCTAAACCCCCTTCCTACCTTTATCTTAAAAGTTACTACTGCCTCTGGGCAGTAGTCATTTACGCGCACCGGCGCAGCAGGCCCCGACACAGGCCGCTGTGTCGGGGCACTCGGCCACGCCCCCGAGCCGGAAACACACCCCCCAGACACGCCCCAAAAACACCACATCACTCCCGACACGCCCCTCCTCCCAGGCAAGCCCCGGGATTTACGCGCGTCCCGGGGCTTTCGCGCGCCGCCGAGCCTATGCAAAATAGGCTCGGCCCGCGCATGGGGTTTTAAAAGGGTTACGCGCGTAACCCTTTTAAAATCCAGCCCTGGATGTGGTTTACGTAGATTTCAGCAAAGTTTTTGATACTGTCCCCCCTAGGAGTTTGATAAATCTGAGCAACCTGGAGGTGGACTGGATTAGAAGCTGTTTAAGTGACAGACGACTGAGGGTAGTAGTAAATGATGTTCACACAGAGAAAGGCAATGAGTGGGGTACTTCTCGGATCGGTTCTGAGGCTGGTTTTGTTCAATACCTTTCTGAGGAACATTGCGGAGGGGTTAGAAAGAAGTTTTGCCCTTTTGCAGATTATACAAAGATCCACCAAGAGTGACACCCTGAGGGAGGAGGAGGAATGAGAAAATCTAAAAAAGCCTGAAAAACAGAAATGCTTGGCTAGTAAGCTTCAATGCGAAAAAGGTGCGTGTATCTGGAGTGCATAAATCTGAGGGTGCGGTGTGCACAAAGGTGAGACACCTCTGATGATAGTGTCAGATGATCTCAAGGCAGAGAAACAGCACGATAAGGTGGTGGCCAGAGCCAGGAGGATGCTTGCGTGCATAGGAAGAGCATAAAGCAAGTATGCTTACCGTTAATGGTGTTTTCCGTAGATAGCAGGATGAATTAGCCATGCTGTCTGGGAGCGCCTCCTGGTGGTTTGAGGCAGGCACTTCTAGCACAAGCAGAGCTTTGCTCCCCCACAACCCCCAACATCATCTCAGTTGGTCTCAAAGCACAGAAATGGAGTGCAGGACAGTAAGGTAGAGCAAGAAGAAGTACAGATTGTCCAGGGAGAAGGAGGGAGGGAACGCATGGCTAATTCATCCTATCTACAGAAAACACTATTTACAGTAAGCAAACTTGGCATTGAGGTGGACTCTAATGGATGAGATTGCCAGTCCAGAGCTGAAAAGTAAGTGAAGGTATTTCAACAATTGTTCTGGTGAGGACCAAAAGGGATCAAGGGAAGCTGCAATGCACCAGCGACAGTATCTTAGCCACTTAGCAGCATAATTTTTCATCATGGAGGGCCTCCTTGCTGAGATGAGGATGTCTTGAATTTCTTCTGTAATGGGAAAGTGACAATACTTCCCTTTCAATCTCCACGCCATCAAGTGAAAGGAGTCCTGCTGGGATGCAGCAGCATCCCCCTTCCTGAGTTAGGAGGCCGATCCTGTTTCGAAGGAGAATCGGCAGTTGTATGGATAGGTGTGTACCAGGTAGGCATACCATGGCTGTCTGGGCCATGCTGGGGCAATCAGGATGAGATCTGAATCGTCTGTGATGCACTTTTGTATTACTCACCCTATTAGTGGTATTTGAGGGAATGCACAGAATGGATTTCCCGACCAGATTATTAAGAAGGCATCCTGAGCCATTCTCCGGTCGCTCGGATAAAGGGAGCAGAACTGAGGTACTTTTGCATTGTGTTCGGTGGCAAACAGATATACTTGTGGCATTCCCCAGCTGCAAAAGATTCTGGATGCTATGTTTCTGTCCAATTCCTATTTGTGCAGATGAAATATTCGGCTGAACCTGTTGGCTTCCATGTTTTATATACCAGGTAGATAGGTGGCCTGTAGCTATATTGAATGCACCAGCGCCCACTCCAACAGAAGTACTGACTCTCTGCACAAAGTCCTGGAACCTGACCCGCCTTCTTTGTTTATGTAATTCATGGCTACTTGATTGTCCATGAATACCATGGACTGATTTGTTTAGACGGCGGAGTGAGAAAGCACGGATGGTGTAACAAATGGCTCGCAACTCTAGGAGGTTGATTTGAAATTTCTTCTCTGTTGGTGACCATTGATCCTGGGTCTTGACATGTAGCACGTGAGCTCCTGACGCTGTTGTGGAAGCATCTGTAGTTAGAATCATCTGGTGAGGCAGGTGCCGAAAAGGCACACTGGACGGCAAGGTTCCCATCTGCAGCCATCAGTCTACATCTGTCACCATCGACCTTGTGAGAGTTACCTTGTGCAACACTGGGTGAAACCGCTGGAACCATTGGGACTTCAAACCCCATTGAAGATGACGCATGCGTAGATGCTCTTGTGGGATCACATTTGTGAGAATTTGGTGTGCTGTTGGTTGTGCTAGACTTCTCAGAGTGGCAGCCAGGGTTTGGAAGGTGGAGATCCTGTCTCCAAGAAGAAAGGTTTTGGAGAGGTGTATGTTGATGAGCGCACTTATAAATTACAGTGTCTGAGAAGGGTCAAGGTGAGACTTCTCATAGTTTACAAGGAAACAAACTTTCCAAGCAAGTTAGAATCTGAATTTAATGGCTGCAGATCAATTCCCGGCTCAGGGCTACTAGCAACTAATTGTAGAGATAGGGAAAAAGTTTTATGCCATCCTTTCAAAGGTGGGCCACAGCTACCACTAGACATTTGGTGAATAACCTGGGCACTGATGAGGCCAAAAGGTAGAGCCCTGTATTGATAATGTTGATTGTGAAGCTGGAAGTACAGGTAGCGCCAGGCAGAGGGGTGCATAGGTATGTGAGAATAAACATCCTTGAGATCTAATGAGCACATCCAGTCGTTGGGCTGTAGGTAAGGCAAAATGTTCTTCAGAGAGGTCATCTTGAACTTCTCCTGCACAATAAATTTGTTGAGTGCTCTGAGGTCCAGTATAGGCTGCAACTGCTTTTCTTGGGAATGAGGAAGTACTGGAAGTAAAACCTTTGAGATCGGTGAGATAGGGGCACCAATTGTATTGCCCTTTGTTGTAGGAGGGATTTGACTTCTTGCAAGAGAGGGAGAACATCACCCCTCTGTGAGGGGGGGGGGGGGCAAGGGAGAACATCACCCCTCTGTGAGGGGGGGGGGGCAAGATGAATCTGGAGTGGGTCCCCCAGTGGGTCAGAAGGAATGCCCATGGAGGAGCTCAGTGATGGGGGAAGGAAGCAATACAGCACCTTCTCAAGCCTGGATGTTTGTGGACCTAGACATTATGTCCAATTCTTCACCCTCCAAGAGACCCTGGGGGGGGGGGGGGGGGGGGGAGAGAGGAGGGGTGGAATGTTCAGAACCCTCTCCCAAAAGGCTTGGTGAGAAGACAGTCAAAGAAGACCTGCAAAAGCCCCATGATTTGCATCATTGTCTGAGAGGCCACTCCTTTCAATACCTGTGAGGTATGCTTGGACTCCTCCTCTACTTTACAGGTGGGAAGGCACTTGGGAGCCTTCCCTGTGAGAAATGTCTGGATGAGGGGTCTACTCCATCCGAAGCCTTCGGTCACCAGTACAGTTGGAAGCGGATGAAGAGGAGTGGCGTGAAAGGTGGGGTACATTCCCCTCAGATTCCCCTGAGCCCTCCAATTCAGATAGGAGGAGGAGTGACGGCGGATGGTTGGAATGCTGGGAACTCTCTGCAGCAGACTCCCTAGATAGGGTACTCCTGGGCATCGATGAGCGATGCTCAATGTGGCGTGTCTTTTCCCTGGCTTTCCCATGCTTCAAGGTCATTTGCGTCAGGTGTGTTAGTGGTTTATCTGGTGCTGCATGTTGCTCCGGGTGCGATGTCGTGGATGCGAAGATGACGCCAAAGCATTGGTTCTGCTCTTCAGATGCACCGAGCAATGCTGTACGTCAGCCAACGCACGATGACCCTCCCTTTGCGTGAGCCCGGCTCCTCAGCACCATGCCATTCGGTTTCTTTCGGGCACAGACGCCTTGGCACTCGGACCCTTCCTAGGTCGGCGCTCGATGTTTTTCAGCCCTTTCGAGGAGGATCACCTGTGGCCTTACCGCTGCCCTCCAGTGGCCTCATCTTGGAGGAAGGTTGTAGGGAGGAGGCCCAATACAGCATTTTCTCTGACCTGGAGTCAGCTGATTTTTGTGGCCCTCTGCTGCTGGGCCCTGGGGGGCATTCTTCCCCAGTCCCGACAGGCCAACACGTCATGGTTTGGCCCCAGGCAAAGATAGCAGTAATTATGTCCATCAGTTATGGACATTTTCCTGCATTGACAAAATTTAAATCCTAGGGCTTTCTATGCCATTGTAGCACTTAAAAATGCTGGGGGGGGGGGGGTTTTTACAAATGTGGAGAAGATGAAAGTAGAAAAAAAGTTGGAGAGAAGAACCCACGTCTGTTGCTGCTTGGGAAAGGCGAAAAACGAGAAGATGTCTGGGATCATGCAGGAAGGCACAGCGCAGGTGTGCAGCAGCAAAGCTCTGCTAGTGCTAGAAGTTCTCATCTCACGCCGCCAGGGGGCGCTCCCAGACAGCATGGCTAATTCAGCCTGCTAGCCTGCTTATCTGCAGGGGGAAAAAAAAAAGGGATTTGATAACGCCTCTGTACGGGTCATTGGGGAATAGCATTCAGTTCTGGAGGCCATCTCTCACCAAGGACAGAAAGGTTAGAGGCAGATCAGAAAAAAGGCAACCAGAATGGTATAGGACACCAAAAGCCATACAAGACTGAAGGACCTAAATATGTATACTCTAGGAGAGGAGTGGTTGGGGGGGGTGGTGGAAATATGGTAGTGACATTTAAATACCTGAAAGGTATTAATGGTACACAAAAGGCTAACTTTTTTGTTCAAGGGGAAAATCAGGATTGTTTTTCACAGAATGGGCAGTGGAATCCTGGAATGCCTTTTCTGAGTAGAGACAAATCAGTAATATAATTAAAAAATAATTCATGGAATAGGCATATGATCCATACTGGCAAGAGGATGGAAAAGAAATACAGTGGGATAACCTGCACAGAGCAGCAGTTGTTACAACCCAAAACAGCAATGGTACAATTTCATCAGGGCTCCAAGAAAGCATGGGACTTACCTGCAGAGTGGCAGATACAACCCCAGAACAGCATTGATTATGACTTCATCAGGGCTCAAAAAAAAAACATGGGGAGGCCATTCTGGACTTGGCGATGCTTGGGACAGATATGAGAGGAGGATTGAGAGATCAGGTAGAAGATCCAGGCAGGGAGTTAGGGTTCAGTTGTATTTTTATATGCACATCTACCTGAAGAGGATGAATCTCAACTGGACAGGCCATGTTGGTCTATCTAATCTGCTATCATTTACTATATGCTATTACTTACCCCATCATATAACCAACATATCCCCATTAACATTTTTTGCACACCCCGACAATGTCATCTTCCACCTTTCCACAAGCCTTCACTCTTCACACCCAAACTCAGTCCGATACAAGATGCTGCTGGAGCCAGTCACTAATGGATACTGGCACCTTGTCATAGGCCCCATGGTGGTCCTGCCCCCAGGACCAGGACCTGAACCTGCCCCCAGGACCAGTGCAAGAGTACTTGGTACCCTATACAAATCTTTGGTCATGTACCCACTCCCCAACTTACCTATTGGTGGCAGCATCAGCACAGTGCTCCCTCTCATTGGCAGCAGTGACTCTGGCAAAATGCTCCCTTTTTTTTTGGCAAATATTAGATCTGGCCTAGCACCAGCCTACGTGACTGCCCAGTTTGCCTAATGGAAGCATCAGCACTGCCTGCCACCATGCACGGGTTTCCTTTGTAAATGAGAATCATGCAGGGGAAAAGAAGGGAAAACCTGAATTACGCATGCCAGCTCACAGGCTCCATGCTGATTCCACCGCAGACTACTGCTTTCTCAGAAAATGCCGACCCCTGAAGAAGTGCACCTGGGAGCAGTTCCCCCCCTCCCCACCCATTAATCCAGCCCTGGCATCAGCTATCCCCCCTCGTACCCTCAATCACCATCTTTCCAGGGCCAGGTTAATGATCCCACCTTGCCACTAAGAAAGGAAGGTCATCAGTACTACCTCCAAATGTTTTCGTCCAAGAATCAGGAAAACCTTGCAGCCCTGAGGCTACAGGACCAAGAACTCCATCAAGGGCCACCATGAGTCAAGCAGCAATCCCCAGCTACTTCACAGCCCCTTGACACTTCATCACGCTATGGTCCTCACTTGGTACAGTGCCCAGTCCCAAGCCAGAGAGAAAATTAAACAGACACCTCTCCAGCCTCGTTCGCTCAGAACTTTAATTACCATACAAACAAAATGTCCAAGTTTCAGGGGTCAGCAAGACAACACCAAAAAACACCAAGACGGGTCCAGTGCTCATAAAGGCCACCCCATCCCCAACCAGGAATGTGAATAAATTACAACACACAAAATAATTTACCCATTCAAGTAAGCTGACAGCATACAGAAAAAGTCATTCAGCAAATTTACAGCAAATGTTATAAAAAATGTAAACAAAACAAAAAAATGAGGTACGGTTTGCACCTGTCCTTCTCCAGGTGGCTGGGGCAGCTGAGCAGTGCTGGGTACTGGCAGGAGCAAAGAGCACATGCAAACACAGTACAGAGAAACCCACTGGGGCAAGGCTGCCTCTCTTTCGTTTTTTAAATTTTTTCAAGATAATAATCTTAAGAGTTACGTCAGGATAGAATTGCATTTTTTAAATTAAATTTTAAACATTCTAGCAACAGTCATGGCCATGATAAAGAAGCTAAATGCGATAATTGACCTTATCCCATCCTCTGCAGCTGTCTCATCCTGTCTGCTCTGCACTTTTTTTTTTTTTGTAGTTTACAAACTTCAAAAATAGGGGAACTTAAATAACTGGCTCAAGATCACAGTGCACAGAGGTGGAATTGGAACCAGGGTCTCCAAAGATTCACCATCTGTTGTTTTTTTGTTACTGCACAGTTACCTCAACCATTGCACTGTACAAAAACAGGGACACAGTCTTCAAAATAGGTAGATCTGAGCCTCAGTAGGCTTTCATTGGAGGCATTACAGCAAGCGCCAGCTCAAAATTTATACTAGGATCTGCCGAGCACTTCCAGGCCACTTGGCCTGGCTACTGTCAGAGACAGAATGCTGGGCGCAATGGACCATTATTCTGATCCAGTACAGTTCACGGCAGGCCATACACCCGCATTTACACCCCTGCTCCTGTGATGTGCCAGATCTTTAGCGATCACAGAAGATCGTGGGCGACCAATTCACTGGGAATCCAAAACCACACCCCTTCAGCGGCACAGTGCATCCTTATATACCCTGTCCGTCCCATTATGCTGACTAGAAGAAAAAAAATGCTTCCTGCCCAACTTCCCGCTCAGCTTCTGAGAGCACGGAGAAAACAGCAGCAGGTGTCCATGCTTGGACAACTGTGCCCCACACCATCAACTGTGACTTGACTGTTCATTCAAGTAAAAAAAAGTGACAGACCAAGCCCACATCAGTATATCCTAGCACCAGCTCACCTCCCCCACCATGGGGGGGGGGGGGGGGGGAGAGAACACACAGGCATTTTGGCTCAGGGTTATGACCTCACAAACGTCATGCGTTTAATGTGATGCTATCCCTAGCCTTGTTTAAAAAAAAAAAAAAAAAAAGATAAATAAATAAATAAAAAGGGCCACTACCACCAAGGTCTCACTTCATTAACGTCATCATACTTTGCACACCAACGTGAAAGCCACAGCAGCAATTGTAGACTGCCGAGCATCTGACTCGTCTTGATGGCTGCCCGAGCCATAGGGATCAGCATGGGGGAGGGGTGAGTCACCAGCTGGCCCTTCCCTCAGCATCACCGCGAGAGAGCCACAGCCAAGTCAGATAGGCAGCAGCCATTTGGTAGGACGAAAAGTACAGCAGTGCATCACCAACATCCTCCATGTATACAGCTCTCAGCCACACAGGGTCTACAGTTCAAAGCAGCAGTCGGGACAGGCAGCAGCGGATGTGGCCCAGGCACCACCACTCTCCTTCCCACTGATCAGCGGTGGGGGGTGAGGAAGAGGGAGAAGTTAAGAGGGGGCAAAGCTTGGCTCGGGCCCCCCCTCTCCAATCAAAAAGGCATTCTGCAGCCCCCCAGGCTGAGATGGTGACCTCTTCCACTCCCCAGGGTTACAACCACATAATATTATTGAAGTCCAGCAACCAGCATTTTGTTACTTCTTTACAATTATTTTGATCACTTTGCTCTGTGGCCGAAAGGATGCAACAGTACGAACAGAGGGTGGCGGTAGATCCAGAGCTGGTTGCAGCCCTGCCGCATTAGCCACTGGCTGCTTGGGTGGGAAAAGATACAAGGTAGGGCATGAAATTCTGATGACTTTTCCTGTCTTCCCAGCATCTGGAATGAAGCCATCCAAGCTCTTCTTGTGTGATGCCTGACTGGCCCCCGCTGAACAAATGTAAAATGGAACTACACACAGCTCAGGCCCCTGCATCATATTTCTCTCCATCGCTGTCACAAATTACCAGTGCAGGTTTTAGTATCGCAGCTTTCCTTCTGCCTTCTACCACCATACATAAGACCCTTTGTGTTGGAAATGGTGCCTGTGTCCTTTCTTGCAACACCACCATGACCCCATCAGGTCACGGTGGGGCAGGGGGCAATGTCCTCAGCTTTCGCTTACAGAACCATCCCAGGCCTGGCGGGGTTTAGTCTTGAAACACAGAAGCAGCACCAATGGAAACCGGTGGGTGCTCTCTGCATTCAGGAGGTGAAGACAAGGAAAAATCTCTCTCCCCTTGCAGAGTCAGACGGGTGAAGGTTTTCGTTCTTGTTTCGGCACTGGCCCCGTATAGCTGTCTTTGTGTGACGACACACTCTTTAGCTAAGGGCAGTGATTCAGCAGCAGTACTGTTGGATCTCCGTGCAGCTTCTGAGGCTGCGGACCACAGAATTCTGTTCAATCGTTTGTGGCCATTTGGTGTTAGGGGAGCAGCCCCTTGGACTGGTTCACGTCTCAGCAGGTACCGTTTTCCCGATCGGTTACCTTCTTCATGGGATTCTGCAAGGGGACATCCTATCTTCCGTGCTGTGCAATTTTCATATTCAGTCTTTGGCAAGTCTTAGCTCAGAGGGACTAAGGGTTCCAGATGCGTGCTGGAACTGGAGCTAGAACTTTAAGACAGAGAGAGCAGTGTGTCTCGTGTGAGTGTTTGCTTAAGGAAAGTTTCCTTGTGGATGTCAATGAACACATTAAAACTTAATGCTAGTAAAACAGAAAAGCTACATCGGTTACAGGGTTCAGGCGGAAGGAGCAGTCCTATCGTCGCAGGGAATTAAACTTCAGAGAGAGCAAGCATGTATGTTAGGAGTGCTTGTCGATAGCTGAGGGATCATAGACAAATTGCTATCAGCGGTAGGGAGATTTTTCTTTTTTCCCCCCCATCTTCATCACCTTTGTCAAATACATCCATATTTAAAGCACTCTGATCTGCTATTACACAGTGGCATTTGCGATGGACGGGGTGGATTATTACACTGCCCTCTTAGGTGGTTTACCAAGGATGCATTTGGTAATATTACAGCTGGTCCAGATCGCTGCAGCTAGGTTGCTGTTAGGCTTGCGTCCTTGGGATCATCCATCCATCAGCACCAAACTGTACACTGGCTTCCAGCAGTTTGTGTTTAAGGTGGTTCCCATTTACTTGAAGACTTGAATCCATTGTTATATTCGTTCTAGACAGCACCGCTCATCTAATGACGTCTCTCTTTATGTTTTTTCAGTGGCTGATGGCAGAATGGCTAGGACAAGAATCAAGCTTTTCTTTTTTGCTAGTGCTCCTAAATATTGGAACTCTAAGCTCTTCCATCAGAAATACAGCAGACCATACTGAATTTCAGACGGTAGCAAAGAGGATCTTGTTTACCCAAAGTTCTAACTCCAGTTCCAGCACACATGAAATGTCTTGGGCTGTGCTTTGATCTGTATCTTAGGACAATGGGTGTATTTTAGTATTTGAATAATTTCTGTTTTATTAATTTTATTATTGCTGAGGAGAGGTGCACTGCATACATCTGACCAATCACCTAAGACTATAAGAGCCATACAAACGCATATCCAGCATAGCTCCCTGCTTCAACGGCAGGGGGGAAGAAAAACTGATACTTCACGCATATCCAGCATAGCTCTCTGCTTCAACGGCAGGGGAGAAGAAAAACAACCAATAAGGGCTGAATAACATAGTCTGGGTAAACAAATAAGTATGGCTGTAGCTTGCTTGTTGCGGTTACTACCCCTAACTAATCAAGCTTGATATTTCACTAGGATGCAGCTCCATCACTGCTCTCTACATTAATGGTGGGGGTGAAAGGGAAATAGAACCAAGGGTTGCTAAGAGCCAAGAGAAACAGATAAGTAAGAGAAAAAAGTAGTGTGAAGCTTGCTGGGCAGACTGGATGGGCCGATTGGTCTTCCGCCGTCATTTCTATGTTTCCATGAAAGTAGAGAAATTTTAATAGCTTAAAGCTACAATCAGTCATTATCAAAAGGGAAAGTTTATAACAGTTTTAACACTTCAGTCCCCCACCAGAGCCCTGCTGCTCCAGTTGCTGCATCAGGAGGGGCAAAGCAAACAGATAATCCCTGAAACTGCAAAAACTATTGTAACTTTGTGAAGTCGGTGATTGTACAAAAGGAGAGCTACAACACAGATATAACACACACACGTACCATAAATTTAAACATCCCTCTGCACTGACTAGTAAAGCGGCTGCATAGCAAAGGCGAATGCCTAGAAGGGCTGTTTTAAATATAGAGAAGCGCACTAGAACCACGCTAACAAATGGAGGGAAGGGATAGAGCCAAAAGGGCTAGATCAGGCATCAAAGAAGGAAAACCCTTCTACACCCTTATTTAATCCAGTTGGATAAAACATATTTAATGCAAACAGCCAACATGGCTCTCATCTAAATTAAAAAGGTTGAGAAACTGACGCCCCGCCATAATGGTTGAACAACCTCTATTTACAAAAAAAACAAAACAAACAACTTTAAACCAGAAATGGCGTGGTAACACTCTATAACCAGCCTGCAACCAGGGAAGCATCAATTTTAGAGTGGCGTAAACAAGAACGACGCTTAAGAAATGCGAGTTTGAAGTGACCAGGCTGTCTTTCCGACATGCAGGCGGGCAGATGGTAACACAGACCACCCCCCTTGGGTGTTACAGTCTGAATGATGAGGCAGAGGCTATTGCTTACCAGTGGTGGGATGGGTAAAGGAATAGCAAGGATGATGAAAAGGCTTGACAGCTTCCACATGGGTAAGGACCGGGCTTTGAAAAGCCTACTCCACTGAAAGGGGGGGGGGGGGGGTAATGTAGGAGGAGAGAAATCTCAAAGGTTTTTGCCTCTTTTGAATGCAAAAACAGGGAGGAACGGAAAACAGTGGAAGGAGGTGAACGTATGTGCCAGTGTTTCTTTATAGTCGAGCAGATCTCATCAATTCTACTTGAGAAGAGCGACACACAGGTCAGCCTGTCAGATTAGCACTCATTTATACACCCTCTTGAGAAACAAGCAATCAGAGCAAGCTTGCAGTATAGAATCGGCTTTACTTGAACCAGGGCAGCGTAGTCACAAAAAACTGGCGCACAGGGATATTCTCTCTGAAATGACGGGGTGGTCACTGGAGTAGTTAAGCAAGGTACGATGATTGCTTGGTTTTCAAAAGATGGAGGTGGATAATGTGCCTTCATGAAAAGAGACCAAGCTCTCAGGAACGTGAATGTGAAAACGCTGTATGTGTTGTGTGAAAAAAGAAGGATTAAGGTCTAGAGTGTTAAGCCAGTCAAAGAAAGTGTACAACTGGACAATGGAAACTGGTCCATAGCTGGAAAATATCTACAAATCTGAACCACACTGGTATAAATGTGCTGGAAAGAGGAACCATATACGTACAGGGCCTCAACGTTAACAACATATAAGCATGCAACATCAGGAGCCATCATCACACCCCTGGCAGTTCCTTTAATTTACTGGTAAAATACATCTTGGAAAACAAAGAAGTTTCTGGTGAGTACACTATGAGCCAATTCTATTATAAACAAGGTTGGAGGACCCGGCCTCAGAGGAACGTCAGTTTAGGACATTTTCAATGATTTGTTAAACTTCTAACTAACAGATATTCATGTCTAAAAATTCAATATCAAGGGTAATCAAGTAGAATTCAGGAGCTGGCAATTGTGGTGGTTGTAAGAATGTAATGAAATGGGCGACTCCCAGACAGAAGACAGGCCTGCAGTCACAAAAGGTTGCAAAAATCTGGTTAGAAACAGATTCCAGAGACTATGGGGTGGCCTGGGGGATTTTTCTTTTGCAGTTATGTCAACACTATGTTTTCACTGTCCCTCCCGACGCAGCCCCTGGCGAAACATGGCTGTTAAAACTTTTCCTTTCGCTAACAACTGATTTGTAGCTTTAAGCTATTAAATTTTCTCTACTTTCAATGGCTTTACAGACTAGTGTGATCTGTCAGTCTTATGCAATACACCTCTCCTCGGCGACTTTGCTGATGTCTGTATACTAAGCTCCACCTCCTCTTGTTAATTCTATTACCAGTGCACCTTGCTGTGTGCATTCGATTGGTGACTCAGAGGTATAAATGAACGCAACAAATGTGTCACACCCTGTTTTAAGGGCAGCTAAAATTAGAAGATTCACCATTTAAATCTCTTCTGGGCAGAGGAAGAGTTTTCCCAAGACTATATTAACAGGAGCAATCTCCTCCCAGAGGCCCCCAAGGGGATAAGGTGAGCTCAGCTGTATGCACACATGCATGTGTGACCACACACACACACTTCTGTACGTGAAACTTTATGCACGATTTAATAAGGAGTTTAACATTCAACTAAGTGCTCCTCCATGCAAACCCTATGCTGTTACTCCCCATTGAGGAGATCTGTGCAGGATTAACTCATGTTTCTTTAATGCTAGAAATGTAACTTTTGGGCAGCAGTGCAGACAAGATTTCTGAAGCTGCTGTTAGTATATGGGGCTGAAAGTGGGGTTCATGGTGCGGGGGACCCGTATTTGATTTCTACGCAAACCATGGTTTGTGTGCATAAATCCAATTTTGCAGGCTAAGCATGCCTTTGTGCTGACATTTTTGGGTTAGCATGGTTCGGGTTTTTTTTTTTTTAAACCTCATGCCTTATTACCTCAGGGCCAGAGAAAGTTGGACAGGAAGCAATGGCTCAGTCTACAAGGAATCAGAGAATCTCCCTTTCTCCCTTCCAAAACACTGTTAAGTGAGAGGTAAAACATAGCGACCGCAGCAGGGGGCATCAGGAGTTACGAGGACTGTCTGTAAATGTCACAATACTGCAAGGCTGGGTAAGAAAAAGACGAGTGGTGACAATATCAATCAGTGCAAGCAAAACCTTCACAATATCAAACCCTGCTCTGTAAACAAAAGCTAAACACGGAAAATGTACAACCTAAGCCCAACCTCGCTGGATAAGCTAACAGATCCTGTGCCCTCACCCCTCTCCCTCCTCCCAAACACACAAAGTCTTGTCACAACTATCCAATGCTGCACCCTAAAATCCTCTTTTTAAAAACTAAAACTTGGACCCTGACTGGCACACAGTGGGCCGCTAATATGCCTTGCAGAAGAGCACCCAACCCTCAGAAATACCCACTTTGCAAGGAACCACAGCATTGTACTGCACATGTTCTGCTTGGAAGTTTATTCCCCTTCCTTTGAATATCCAATGCAAGAGGGGACCTGGCCTCGGCTGGGAGCTACGGCAGTGCTCGCTCTTCTATTCTCACACCTGCCCATCATTTAATGTTTTTTCCCCCCCTATTTTTAACCCTCTCCCCCCTTCCTCCTCTCTGGTCCAGCCCTCGGGCAGGGGCCACAAAGCACAGCTGCTTCTGGAACCTGCCACGGACGTTGGCGCTGTTCTGCCAGCAGCTGCAACTTCCTGTACTTCCCCCTCCTCCCACACCGGGCTCTCTGAATTCTGCCTTCATAGAGTCCATAGGGGGCCCATCGAGGAGAAACCTGACTCCGTAACCAAACCCAGGCCTCTTAACATTTTTTTTTTTAAACTTTCTTTGCTGCAGTTTCCAATACCATCCTGGATATGAAATACCACTACATCCCCCCTCCAGGGTCAAAGTCGAGAGGCAGCTGTGGGCTCTGCAGCAATTCTAGATTCTGAAGAAAAATAGCCCTGGCTGAAGCAGCTGGGAGATATCTGCATCTGCCTTTTCTGGGGACACTCTGCCCCCTTTCGGGAGGGAGGACCTCCTAGATTTAAAAATGAAGTCTAGATCCTTTACTTCTTTTCCCCACGCGACCAGGCCCACCTTTGCTTCATCTGGCGAGAACACGACATTGGTTTTGATCCCAGGGGTTACTGATCAAGCCGGGGGGGGGGGGGGGGGGGGGGGTGTTGCAGGGAATTGGAAATCACTTTGCTTGCACAGCCACTAATGAACTGTACTACCAGAGCAAATCTATCACCGGGGTGGGGCACAGGAAAGTACTCTGGCCGGGTAACCTGCTGAAGTGCAGTCCAGGGCTCCCTACTAACAAAAAAAAAAAAAGCTTTACACTTTAGGTTCATCCCAAACTGCTTAGGAACAGCTTTCACAGATGAAGGAAGAAGGGCACGACAGCATTTGGCAGGAAAATGGCACGAGCTGGTACCGGCACCCAGAACAAAAAGCCAGGTAATACAAGGAGGAGGAGGAGGGGAAACAGTAAGAGGGTGAGAAACCCCCCCCCTCCTGCCCCCCAGCTCAGGATTCACAGCCTAGTCTTCCAGCCCCGGTATCAAATCCGCAATGCTGTCCACGTAATAATCCGGCACCAGCTCGCGCTTGGCGGGGACGTCACTCTCCATGTTGGCTTGCACGTCGGCCAGCTGAGAGACCCCCGTGAGGGTCAGGATGGTGGTCAGTCCGCAGTTTTTCCCAAACTGGATGTCCATTTCCAACCGGTCACCCACCATGAGGGTCCTGGACGGGTCGATGCCAAAGCGGCCGACTACGTGCTCGAACATATAGACGCTGGGCTTGCCCACCACCGTGGCCTTCCGGCTTGTGGCTGTTTCCACGGCAGCAGCCAGGCTCCCAGTGCCTGCAAAAACAAAAAACACGCACAGAATTACAAACAGCTACAGTCAAAGTATCCCAATCAGATGAGCATGTCAGACTCCCAAGTGAAAGGGCAGCAGGAGTGGGAAACCCATGTCACCAAATTATATCAATTAGCAAAGTACAGAGCCTTCCTCCACATTAACACCCCCCCCCCCCCCCAATCTTTTCGTTCCTAGAGTCTCCAAGATTTTTAGCACCTACAAATCTGTCTAGAAATATCAGACACCAGCAAGGACACCAAATATCCAGGAAAGACTCAGAAAAATCATCTGAAAGCCCTTGCAGGAAATTCACATTGTGTGCGTACGCAAGGCCTTATTCCAGCCACTCTCTCCTCAGCACTTCTTATGCCAGGGATATTCACTTCCAGTCCTGGAGGGCAGGAAATGGGTCAGGTTTTCAAGATCTCCCCCCATTAACATGCATGAGATAGATTTGCCTACAACCCGTGCAAGGTGCATGCAGCTCTATAGGGGCATCCTGAACACCAGAGCCATTTGCAGCCCTCTAGGACCAGAGGAGAAGAGAGCTGTTCTCTGCTCTCATCCATACCGGTTGAACTGCTTTGCTAACTCCCACACCAGCGAGTTATTTAGGCAGTGGGCTGGCTAGCTTCTGATTTGCTACCTGAAGCTGGGGTCAATCTGGGCTGAGTTTATATTTCTACAGAATTCTGCTGGAGTTTTGATCCTCCTTTCCCTATGCCCACCCTATGTCCCGACTTTTTATTTTTATACAAAAAGGTGCTATTTTCAAAAAAGGGGACAATTTTTTTTTTTTTAATCTGACTCTGGGATTCAAAAATTCCTCCAATACTTGCACATCAGGGAAGACATGCACTCGCTGTGTATCCAGACCTCCGAGTTGCCGCCATGCCCTCTCCCCCCCCCCATCACCATTCAGCCCTTTCACTTATTCTCCCCCCCCCCCAGTATAAAAGCTCTAGTTCCCTTCCTTCCCCCTCAGAGTTTTGCTTCTTGCACTCTCACCAGCCGGCTCCCTGGCCCTGTTGCTCTCCCACCTGGAAGGCCCCATGTAGCTACTGCTGCTTCCCAGGCCTCCACAGGGCCTGAAGATGATGGTCCCTTGTCTGACAGAGGCCAAAGAGAGATCCCCCTTCTCCCGGTGCCACAGTCCATCCCTACAGACTGACTGTGAAAGTCATGTGGATTTTCAAAACCTTGACCTTTCTCTAAGGGAAAACCATTTTAGAGAGAAACCAGATTTGAGACCAAGGACTATTTCTTGGTTGTTACAAAAGGCAGCTAGAAAGAAGGGTGGGAAGAGTTGCAGTTTGCATCGTAACAGTAGAAATAATGGAAGCAGTGCCAATAGCTGTGGTGCAGCCACCTTTAATGAGACCTTCTGGAGACTGTGGTGCTACATGTGTGTGTACCTGTAGAGATCTAACCAGAGCGTACTCCTCAGCATTGTGACAGAGTCCTGCAGGGCCAGTCTGAGGGTCCTTAGGCCTACGCTAATCCTGCTCAGCTCTGGAATCCCTTCTTTTGTGTTCCATTACCAGCAGAGATTAGATTAGTTCTCGCCAGTGATGGGTTTTTTCAGGCACAGTCCCATGGGGCCGATGCAATACAGTGCGCTGAGCCGAGGGCACTGATAACCTGCAGTCAGATGCGGGTAGAATAGGCGCTAATCAATCCCCTAATGCAATAAGGGGATTAGCGCATATTCAACACGAGTCCAACGCGGAGTGAATGTAATAGCGATCATCACATGCAAATGCATGCAAATGAGGCTATTAGGCATTCACTCCCGATGCAAAAAAAAATGTGCGTCTTGGACGCATCTTTAACTGTCATCTATTAACGCCTGCCAGGAGCAAGCGTTCATAGCTGTGTGCATTTAAAAAAAAAATTTGACAGTCAGACCCATCACGAAAACAGACGCTGAGTTTATCAGCATCGGTTTACCTTACCGGCAGACAGCCACGAAAACAGACGCTGATGAACTCAGTGTTGGTTTTCAGCAGCGAATGGTAGTCACGAAACCAAGGCCGGGTTTATCGGCGTCTGTTTTCGTGACCAGCGTAGAGCAGTCACGAAAACGGTTTGGGTTCGCGTTAGCAAGGAGGCGCCCCCTTACCAATGCGGCCCTCTAATTTTAATATTGCATGGCGCCCCCCCTTAGGGGCGCCATGAGAGCAGGCACTGACTGTTCAGCACCTGCTTTTTACGCGACTTTATTGCATCGGCCCCATGTGAAATACCCTTTAGATGTCCGGTGAAAACCTGTTTTGTTTCTTCCCCATGTCTTAAGAAGTAGGGTTTAATTTGTATGTTTAGATCAGTAACAGCTGCTACCCAAGACTGATGCATGGGGAACAGGCTGTCCCATTATCCGGGAGCCCTCTGCTTCTGTTATTTCCCCATCTTGCAGGGAACAGGAGGGGAGGGAGTGATGCTGGGGGTGGACAGCAGGCAGAGAAAAGCTACTCTGCTCCCTAATCCAACCCCTCCTCCGTCATTCCCCACTAAGTTGAGCTGGTTGCTTGAGCATTCCCATCAACTGAGTGCCAGCTAATAAGTTTTTACTGCATATATGAAGTTTACTGTTTAGTATACTTATTAGCTATAAAATGTTCTGGTTTGTGATACATCTTAATATTTTTTAGTTTTAACCTTTATTTTTAAATTTTGATTTATTATGCTTATGTTGTACTTTACCTTGAGCCTTAAGAAAACACAGGTAAAAATGGGATAAATCAGAGGAAAATGTATTGCCAATACTTTGCAACATGCTATGTAGACTGTGAAGATTTACAGAACAGAGAAGTGAGGCATTTGTTGGCCGCAGTTAAGACACTATTGTAAACACTGACCATGCCTCCGCTTAGAGTCAGGGAAAGCAGAATTAGGGAGGATAACAACACAGATGTTCATAAGATACAGAATAATTCTGACAAGGCCATGTACAATAAGTGATTAACTGCTTCAAGGCCCATAGCTTACATCCAGAAAGTTGCAAGAGTTTATTTAAACCTATCTGCTGTGAAAAGAACCACAAAAAAGGTTGGACGTTAACTTCAACAATATATAACGAATTCAGCCTAGACTAATTTGGAAATAAGCATGAAAGTATAAAATTTAATATAATGGGACCATCATATATGGACCTCGTGGTAAGTTCCAACAGCACTAGATCCAACGGTTCCCACTATTATCGTCAGACAGAGGCAGAACAGCGTGCTGAAGCACGGAGCCACATCAGGCTATTACAAACATGAACACTGTGATTGATGAGTATTGCAACGTAATATCTGACCGACTACTTGCCTTTGGGAATTTTTATTGCATAACCCTCCCCCTTCACCCACAAAAACATGATAACAGGGACCAAAGATTATAACAGAGGGGGTAATGGTTGGATCAAGTGCTGTTGGAACATACCACGAGGGTCCGTCTAGGATGGTGCCATTATTAAGTTATATCTTACCTGATAATTTTTTTTCCTTGACTACTGCTAGAGCATGACTCTTGGGTATAATCCCCTTCTGCTACCAGTGGAGACAGAGACCACACCTCCTAAGATTTGCCTGTGACGTCCGGTCCACCATAAGAGAGGTGTGGTTGCAGGCGGCCTCCAGTAGACTATTGCCAGAGATGAAACATGACCAGCCACTCTGAAGACCGCAGACCAAAATAAATGCCTCAGATAGCAAAATCTTGTGGTGAGAGGACTTAATCGACTCTCCAAATAGTTCTGGTTGCCTCCTGGATGAGTCTGATAAAGACTTTGAAAAAGAAAACAATTAACACATCTTACCATTTCCTGCTTTTAAAAAAAAAAAAAAAATAAATGTTAAATTCCATCACGCTAACAGCCCCGTCTTCCCCCTAGGGTAGGACAGGTAAACTAAGGAATATTTCATATTTAGGGATACTCCATCGGGAGGGAACTAGACTGGTCTAGCAATAGCCAAGGAAAGAAAATTATTTCTTACCTGATAATTTAACATTCCTTATCCTACTGCTAGACCAGTGACTCTTGGGATGTAACAAAGCCATTAACTGATGGGTGGGAGACCGAGTGCAGCCTTCAAAAGCCCAGCACCAAAAG
Organism: Rhinatrema bivittatum; assembly: GCF_901001135.1. Lineage (NCBI taxonomy): Eukaryota > Metazoa > Chordata > Amphibia > Gymnophiona > Rhinatrematidae > Rhinatrema > Rhinatrema bivittatum. Next base: position 411,461,688 of record NC_042616.1, on the reverse strand, counting down.
TTGAGTCTGCTTTAGCCGGTACATCTAGTCTATAGAGTTTAGTAAAAGAGTGTATGGACGACCAAGTGGCTGCCTTGCAAATTTCTTCCGGATATACCCTTGAGACCTCTGCCCAAGAGGCTGCTTGAGTTCTAGTTGAGTGCGCCTGTAGCCCAAATGGAATTGGTTTACCTTCCAGCAGGTATGCTGAACTAATGACCTCCTTAATCCATCGGGTGAGGGTAGCTTTGGAAGCTGCTTCTCCTTTCCATGGACCCATGAATAGTATGAAGAGTCTGTCTGACTTCCTGAAGGCATTTAGAACTTTCAGGTATCTTAGTAAGAATCGTCTGACATCCAGGTAGTGTAGTTCTCGCTCCACTTTCCCAACTTTCTCGAAAGCAGGTAAGGAGCTAGGTTTGGTTCAGATGAAACCTGGACACCAACCTTTAGGAAGGAAGGAAGGAAGGAAGGGACTGGTCTGAGTTTCACAGATTTCTCTGAAATGATCAGAAAAGGTTCTCTACAGGAGAAGAGTCTGTAGTTCAGAAACTCTTCTATCTGAGCACACAGCCACCAGAAAGGCCATCTTGACTGACATATCTTTAAGGAAGGCTTATTTTAGTGGTTCAAAGGGAGACCTAGTAGTGCTCTAAGGACCAAATTGAGGTCCTATGAGGGAACCAGAGGACGAAAGGATGGCCTAATTCTATTTACTCCTTTCAAGAAGCAACCTACATCTGGATGCATTACTGCAGGCCTACTTATCAGGCCTCTGAAATAGGAGTTTGCTGTGATCTGGACTTTTAAGGAATTGAGGGCTAGGCCTTTATCTAGACCTCGCTGGAAGAAGTCCAGGATACGAGCTATATGCCTGTCTGTTTTCAAGGGACACAACAGAAGTTTTCGAAGAGGCACCATACTCTGATATATGCCAGGGATGTGGAAGTTTTTCAGGCCTTCAGCATAGTGGCAATTATTATTGGAGAGTAACCTTTGCAGCTTTGATATGCCCTTTCAAGGGCCATGCCGTAAGACAGAATGGAGATGGGTACTCTAGAGTTATCGGACCTTGGTGTAAGAGACCCCGTTCCAATGGAAGACAGTGGAGAGTACCATGATCTTCTTGGCCAGTCTGGAGCAAGCAGAATTGTCACAGCTGGATGTTTATCTTCTTTAGGGTTCTCTCGATCAGAGGCCACAGTAGAAACGCATACAGTAGACCTTCCATTGGCCAGGGATTGGTCAATGCGTCTATGCTGCAGGAGCCCCACCCCCTCCTCCGACTGAAGAATCTGCTTGCTTTTGCCATCAGGTCCATGGTTGGAAGACCCCATTTGTTTGTGATTTTGAGAAATACTCAGAGTTCCCACTCTCCTGGGTTTAACTTGTGCCTGCTTAAAAAGTCTCTGCCTGTATGTTGCTTGATCCTTTCATATGATCTGCCGACAGGAGACAAGTTCCGTTCTGCTCAGTCACATATTTCTGCTGCTTCCTGGGCTAGTGACCTGCTGTAGGTTCCTCCCTAGCGATTCATGTATGCCACTGCCGTTACATTGTCTGATCGTATACAGACTGGTTTCCCTCTTATCAGGGGAAGGAAAGCTATAAGGGCTAGCCTGATGGCCCTTAGTTCTAGCCTGTTTAATGACCAGGCTTTTTCCTATTCTACCCACTCTCTCTGAGCTGACTGGTCCGGGCAATGAGCTCCCCATCCGAAACTGTTGGCATCGGTAGTGATGTCCAACCATGGTGGCGGATCCAGATTCATCCCTCTTAGAAAGTTGGAAGGGTTTGCCACCACCTCAGACTGCACCCTACTGGAAGCAATAAGGCAAGTAAGATGATTGTAATCCGATGTGGGGGACCATTTGGACAGGAGGGCTTCCTTTAAAGGGCACATGTGTGCCTTGGCCTAGGAAACCAGATCTATAGTTGCTGAGATGAGGCCTATCAGATGTAGATAATCCCAAACTCTGGGGTATCTTTGCATCTTGAAGTCCTGAGCATGGGAGACACTTCTCCACTCTTTTAAAAATAAACCTTTCCCATTCTTAAGTTGAACCGTGCCCTTAGAAACTCCAGAGACTGGTGGGTGACAGGTGACTTTTGGAAAGTTCACTACCCAACCTGTTGCATTAGGTGCAAAACTGCTCCTATGGCCTGTTTGCTTTTGTGTAACGATTTGACTATGATCAGCCAATTGTCCACGTAAAGGGTGAACTAGTATTTCTTGTTTGCGCAGAGCTGCTACTACTACCACCATGATCTTGGTGAAGGTTCTGGGCGCTGTTGCAATTCCAAAGGAAAGAGCCTGATACTGAAAATGTTGCCCAGAACACAGAAACACAGCAGCTTCTGTTGAATAACCCATGTAGGTATGTGGAAATAGGCTTCTGTTAGACTGACAGAGGCAAGGAACTCTCCTTTTCTCACTGAGGCCACTACTGAGCGAAGAGACTCCATGTGGAAGTGTGGAACCTTGAGGCATTCAGTTCATGCCCTTGAGATCTAGAATGGGCCAACAAGAGCCGTCCTTCTTGAGAATAACAAAATAGATGGAACACACTCCTGTGCCTTTTTCCTGTACCGGAACTGGTACCACTCCTTGCAAAGCCTGGAGTCTACTTAGAGTGGATACTATTGCTTCTCTTTTTGCCGGCAAGCATGGAGACCACAAAGGTTTGAGGAATTACTTCCATTAGCTCAGGGGGCATAACCGTCTCAAATGACGTCTAGGACCCATTGATCCAAGGTATTGTGAGTCCACTCTGAGTAAAACCGATTTAGGCGACCCCCTACTGGAATTATCTGCAGAGAGATCTTTTGATTGTCACTGAGACATGTGGCTAGGATCTGTCGTCTCAGGAAATTCATTCCTAGATCTCGACTCATCGAAAGGGCTGAGATCTGGATTTCCGGGAGCGTTGAGATTACAAGGTTACTGGGCCTGTATCTGCAATAGTCCCTAATTTTTTGCTGCCTTAGGTTTCTAAGGTTGCCCTGTGTTCTTGTCTTTCGGCAGTCTGAGGTTTCACCTCCCCCAAACTCTTTCAGTTGTCTAATTCTTCTCAAATAACAGGCTCCCTCAGAAAGGTAGCTTTCCTAGATGAAATTTTGATGTTTCGGCTGCCCAGCTTCAAAGCCATAGAAGCCGCCTTGCTGCTACATCTGAAGCAGCTGCCCGAGCAGATATTCTAAGGACATCATAAAAGGCATCTGCCAAAATGCTACCCCAGACTCTATACAAGCCGTATCAGTAGAATCAGGTAGCTGCTGTACCCATTTTAGAACTGCGTGGGCCACAGCCTCTGTATATAGAGGTCTGAAGGGCCAGTGCATTTGTGGAGAAAGCCTGATTTAGAATGGATTCAATCTTTCTATCCTGGTGATCTTTCAGGGCTGCTCCCCCTTCCACCCCGATAGTGGTCTTACGAACTATAGCTGATACTGAAGCATTCATCTTAGGGATTTTCAGAAGAGATTCTATATCCCTTACCTCTAGAGACAAAAATTTCCCTAGAGCTCTAGTACCTTTTAGAATTCCAAGTGAGTTATCCCATTTGACCATCACCATTTCTTTCAGGGCAGGGTGGAGGGGAAAGGTTTTGGGAGGTTTCCGTAAGCCTTGCAATATAGAGTCTCCTTCGATTTGCCTCTCTACCTTTGCTTCGGAAATTTTGAGTTCTGTTAGAGCATCGGAAGTCAGAGCAGACAACTCCTCCTTTTGAAAAAGGCAGACCACCGCTTCTCTTCTTCATCCTACAAAATGGAATTCCTCCATACCAGTGGGAGCTGAATCGATAAGCCTAGAAAATACCCTAAGGGCTCCCTGGTAGGAGACTTGAAAGAAACTGAAATCCCTAGGGCTGTTCTCCTCCCTGAAACTGAGGAACTTGCAGGTTCCTGGCTGAACTGCATGGCTTCAAATGCCTGGTGCATTAGAAGAATGAATTCTGTGGAAAACTCTTGATGGGAAGGACCAGCAATTTCCTCTGTCTTGACAAGCTGCCTTGTGCAGGAAAGTAAAACATACAAGCTCCCTGGCTGTAATTCAACCTCCTGATCTGAAAGTTTTACAACCTCTCCATCCGGAGAGCTGGGTGCTTCTAATTGCTCCTCCATGGGGGGGGGGGGGGGGGGGGGGAAGGGGATTGTAGGATAGAGTTTTGTCTTCCTGATTTATCACAGATGGGACAAATGGACCCAGCTACCATTGGAATCCTCTTGGACCCACAACCCGGGCACCTTCTGCCTGTCAGCATGACTTTAATGATAAACAAATACAAATGCAGGGAGAAACAGCATTTTTTCCTTTACTTATTAACGGGCCGATTCAGTAAAGTCCTCGGGAGAGTGGGCAAATGCCCACTCGCCTGTGCACGCGATTCAGTATTTAAATGAGGCCTGGCAGTAGAAACGGGCAAAAGGAGGTGCTAGGGACACTAGCACGTCCCTAGCGCCTCCTTTTGGCCCGGAGCGGCAGCTGTCAGTGGGTTTGACAGCTGATGCTCAATTTTGCTGGCGTTGGTTCTCGAGCCCGCTGACAGCCACGGACTCAGAAACCGGACGCTGGCAAAATTGAGCGTCCGGTTTTCGACCCAACAGCCGCGGGCCGACTTCAAATTTTACTTTTTTTACCCTTCAGGACCTCCGACTTAATATCGCCATGATATTAAGTCGGAGGGTGCACAGAAAAGCAGTTTTTCCTGCTTTTCTGTGCACTTTCCTGGTACTGGAAGAAATTAGCGCCTACCTTTGGGTAGGCGCTAATTTCTGAAAGCAAAATGTGCGGCTTGGCTGCACATTTTGTTTTCTGAATCATGCGGGAATACCTAATAGGGCCCTCAACATGCATTTGCATGTTGAGGGCACTATTAGGTTCGGCGGGTTGGACGCGCGTTTTCTGCCCCTTACTGAATAAGGGGTAAGGGAAAATGCGCGTCCAATGGCGGGTTAACAGTGTGCTCCGGAGCGCACTGTACTATATCGGCCCGTAAGCGCGGTTGCGTAGCAGAGTGTGCAATCCTGCCTATCACTTTCTCCAATGCTGCTGCCTCAAGACGCTTCCCTCCACTCAATCGGATATTGTCCTCTTGCTGCTCAGGAACCTCTTACCTCACTCTGTATTTCCCGGGGGGGGGGGGGGGGGGGGGGAAGTGTACCACTGCCCTTGGGAAGAGGGGAAACCCCTATCAGGACTGCTGTGACAAACCCTGCAGGGAACTGGGAGCACTGCCTGAGAGACTCAGCAAAGACGACAACTGTTTTTCTTAGGTGTTTGTTTTGGGGTTTGTTTGTTTTTTAAGGTCTGTGATTTCCGGCACTGGGCAAAAACATAAGTAGGGGGAAAATGTTTCGTTGATCCATCTCTAGCAGAGACAGAGAATACTGGAGGCTGCCTGCAACCAAACCTCACTTATGGTGGGACCAGATGTCACATGCAAATCTTAGGTGGTGTGGTCTCTTGTCTTCACTGGAAGCGGAAGGGGAATACACCCAAGAGTCACTGATTGATAAGTAAGATAAGGATATGAAATTACACTTTTTTTTTGTTAACAGTTTTATTCATGTGTGCAGGAAAGTAAAACATACAAGAAATCTGAGGTAGCTTGACAAACCAAAAATATAAAACAAATTGCAAATCCTAGATTTATGCAACTCCACATGAAGGCATTTTCCCATTTTAGCCCTTACTCCCACCCCCATTCCCCAGTAGAAAATCCATAGGAAGGCAGCCATAAGCACGAGGGAGTCCAGCAGAAAATCACAGATCAGCTTCAACGCCAGCCAAGATCAAGCCGTAGTGATCAGATTGAACCAGGCTCACTTGAGGAGCGCCAGTGCCAATAATTATGCCAAGTTTCCTCAAAGCGAACAAGTTTATCCTTCTTAACAGCGATCAACCATTCCATATAGTATATCCAATGAAGTCTCCGTAAAGCGCTGTCAAAAGTTGGAGGCGAAGCAGACCTCCATTCCCATGCGATGGTGCCCCGAACAGCTTGCAAAGCAGCCTGTAGAAATAAGTTCTGAAGGTTGAAGATTCCAGCAACCGGAAAAAGCAAGAGTCCAATCTGAGGTGTTAAAGTGAGGGGTATATCCAATACTAAACGAATCCAATCTTCAGCCGATTGCCACAATGGAAATAGTGCAGGGCAGAACCACCACATATGAAGATAATCCCCGCTGAGACCACAGCGTTGCCAAAGAGCACTGACGTTAGGGAACATTTTATTCATTTTGACAGGAGTAAAATACCACCTAAAGAGAACTTTATAGTTATGTTCCTGTACCATGGCCGAAATGGAACTACGAGCTGTAACGTGAATACAGGCATCCCATTCGGCTGAAGTATACTGTATAGCTAAATCTTGTTCCCAAGCTTTCATAAGTTTAGTCTCCGGATCTCTATCCACTGCTAGCTTAGCATACAATTTAGAGACAACCTTTTTAACCCTGGGAGTGGAATCACAGAACCCCTCGAACAGGGACTTCCCCTTGACCAGGTCCGTTTTCACCTTATCAGTAGTCAAACAATAGTGAAGCTGCAGATAAGCGAAAATCTTTTTTGGTCAAGGAATAGGCCCGTTGGAGCTCCGCAAAGGAAAACACTCTACCCATTCCAAACCTGACCGAAAGTAAATACCCCTTTATCTGCCCAAGCTGCAAACATTTTCCCCACCCTGCCAGCAGGAAAACTCCCACATCGTCTGATAGCAGTGGAAGAAGTGTATTGACGCTGCCCAAGCACTCTAGTCTTCCATTTCCACCACAGTACAAAGGTGCAAGCCGTGCAGGGTGATACCTCCACATGCCAAGAGGTAGATTTATCGGTATCCCAGAACCTCTCATACAAATTCGTATCATCTACCATTCCCTCTTCAATAGACACCCATTGTTTATTCTTAAATTTATCATGGAAATCAACCACTGCCTTCAATTGAGTTGCCACATAATTGAGAAAATTCGGTACCCCAAGGCCGCCACTGACCTTAGATTGATATAAAATGGATCTAGCTATTCATGGAGGTCTCCGTTTCCATATAAAGGAGAATACTTTACGCTGTAAAACAAAGAAATTGTAAGGGAATTTGACAAGGTAAGGACTGAAAAAGATACCCAATTTTTTGGCAACAGAGTCATTAACAGTCGCAATGCGGCCTAACCAGGATATGGTAAGACGGTCCCACTTGGCGAGATCTTGGTCCAATCTCTGAACAAGAGGAGGGTAATTCAATTGAAATAAGTCCCCATATTCTGCACTAATCATTATACCCAAATACTTAACTGCCTTCTTAGCCCATTGAAATGGAAATAATCCTTGAAGGCGCTGTCAATCATCATCGGGGAGAAAGAGCGGCAAAATTTCGGATTTTTCAATATTAATTTTAAATCCTGACACAGACCCAAAGGCCGTAATGTCATGTACCACCTCCAGGAGGGAAAGCTCAGGTTTAGTAAGTGTACATATGATGTCATCAGCATATAGCGAAATTTTATGCTGTTCACCACCAACGTGAACTCCAAGTATCCCTGTTCTGTCGGATCTTTTCGACAAAGGGCTCCACCGAAATCGCAAATAAAAGGGGGGATAGGGGACAGCCCTGGCGTGTGCCTCTTTCACTGGAAAGGCAGGGGAGTAGCACCCATTTATTTTAAGACAGGCTAAGGGGTCAGCATACAGGGCTCGCACCCAGTTGAGAAAACAATTATTGATACCCATCTTAGCCATCACTTTAAAAAGAAAAGGCCAATGTACGCGATCAAACACCTTTCTCAGCATCCACTCTGAATAGAACAGACAGACGTTTCATTCTCTTGGTGATATAAGTTAAATTGAATCTTCCTAACATTGTCTCCTGTTCTTCCTGGTATAAACCCCCCCCCCCCCGATCGGCATGAATCAATAAATGGATGACTAAATTTAAACATTTTGCCAAAACCCTAGCCAATAATTTAAGGTCTACATTGATAAGAGAAATTGGCCTATAAGAGCCACATAGAGAGGGATCTTTCCCCGGGATAGGGATAATGGTGATTCCAACCATGTTAGAAAAGGGGAGTAGACACCCTTCAATTCGAAGATAGTTAAACATGGCAGTCAACGGTGTTACCAATAAATCTTTAAAATTTTTTATAAAAAGGGGGGTAAACCCATCTAGGCCAGGCACTTTTCCGGGCTTTAGTTCAGCCATGGCCTCAAGGACTTCCGCTGTACTAATAGGGTCCCCCAGGCACATCGCTACATTATCATCAAGCCGAGGAAGGTGCACGGAGTCCAAGTAGCTATCAATATCCAATTCTGTAATAGACCCATCATTAGAATATAAATCAGTATAAAATTGGTTAAAGTGGGTTCTAATAAGTTCTTCCTCATGTAATAATTGACCAGTGGGACCTTGAATTTGCACAATTTGAGATTGGAGGATCCTGGCCTTAAAGGCATGGGCCAACAGCTTACTCGCCTTATTACCAAAATTCATGATTGTTTCGTAACATCTAATTGGGAGGCTAAATTCTCCAATTCCAAAAAGCTTGTATCTTGTAGCGGATTTCCATAAGTCGACCCCACAGCTGAGAAGAGAGGGTCCGTTTATGTTCCTGCTCTAGAGAGGCCAACTGAGAGTCCAACTCACTTCTCTTTTGTAATTTTAACTTTTTCTGGTGGGTAGCAATAGAAATGTTTCCCTCTCAGAACCGCCTTTAAACAATCCCAGACCACAACAGGGTTCATATCAGAAGAAGCATTGAGCTGTAAATATTCTGTAATGGAACCCCGTACATTTCCCAAGATAAAAACATCCTTAATGAGGGTGTCGTTTAGCCTCCAAAACCATTGCCTGCCCTGAGTCGGAAGGGATCTCACACTCCACCAAACGGGAGCATGATCCGACCATGAGATATTCCCAATCCCAGAAGAAGTGGTATCCAAGGAGAGAGAGCGGTCAATAAGAAAGAAATCTATTACAGTGTAAGAGTCGTGAGGTGCAGAGTAAAAAGTGTAATCACGATATTCTATATGCCTTTCCCTCCACACATCCATTAAGTTCCACCAGTCCATAAATTGGTGTAAAACCTTCCTAACCTGTGGGGGATAGGAACCTTTACCCTTAGAAAAGTCCACCAAAGGGTTACTGACACAATTGAAGTCACCACCCAAAATAATCTGCCCACTGTCAGAGGTAAGTAAAATGTTATTTATATCATTGAGAGTCTCTCCTTGCAAACCACTCGGACAGTAAATATTTATCAACATCATGAGGGACCCTCACAAGTGAACATGAACTATCAAAAAACGACCAAGATCATCTCAGTATATGAAAAGGACTTGGAGCGGCAAAGCTTTGGAAATGAGAATCCCCACCCCATGATATTTATAGCGTGGCAGTAGTCTTCTCATGTCTGCGTACCAGGGTCTTCTTGGCCAGTCCGGGGCCACTAGAAGAACTAGTCCTCTGTGCTGCTGAATCTTGTGTATAATGGCGCCCAGCAGGGGCCATGGAGGAAAAGCATATAGCAGGATCCCCTGAAGCCATGGCTGTACCAGGGCATCGATCCCCTGGGATAGAGGATCCCGCCTGCGGCTGAAATACCTGGGGGTACTTGAGCGTTGGACCTGTCCGCTAGTAGGTCCATGCCCGGCGTCCCCCACTATCATCTGGAAAGCTGTGGGCGACAGCTGCCATTCCCCCGGGTTTAGGCTTTCTCTGCTGAAGAAGTCTGCCGTGGTGTTGTCCTTCCCGGCGATGTGGACGGCGGAGATGTCCTGGAGATTTGCTTCCGCCCAAGTCATCAGGGGGGCTATTTCTAGGGATACTTGTCTGCTTCTGGTTCCGCCCTGTCGGTTGATGTATGCCACTGTGGTGGCGTTGTCAGACATCACTCTGACCGTTCTGTTTCGAAGTCTGTGGGCAAATTGCAGGCATGCTAGCCTGACTGCCCGTGCCTCTAGTCTGTTTATGTTCCACCCTGACTCTTCTCTGTTCCACCGCCCTTGGGCGGTGAGTTCTTCGCAGTGTGCTCCCCGTCCGTTCAAGCTGGCATCTGTCGTGAGCAGGGTCCAAGTTGGGGAGGACATTCTTGACCCCCGGCTCATGTGGCCGGGCTGCAACCACCACCATAGCTGGTTCCGCACTGTGGTTGGTAGAGGCAGGTGTACGGTATAGTCCTGTGATGGTGGGCTCCACCGAGACAGGAGGGCGCGTTGTAATGGTCTCATATGAGCCCGCGCCCATGGTATCACCTCCAGAGTGGATGCCATGAGGCCGAGGACCTGTAGGTAATCCCAAGCTGTGGGCCGGCTGGCGCTCAGCAGGGCCTGCAGATGATTCCGGAGTTTCGACTTCCTTTTGGAGGTCAGGCTGACCTTGTCTTCCTGGGTGTCGAATTGAACCCCTAGGTATTCCAGCAACTGAGAAGGCTGTAGGGAACTCTTGTTCAAGTTTACAACCCATCCTAGGCTTTCCAGAAGAGCTATAACTGTTGGTTGCCTGGTGGCTCTCCTCTGGTGACTTCGCCCAGATCAGCCAATCGTCCAGGTAGGGATGGACGAGGATCCCCTCCTTCCTGAGGGACGCTGCCACTACTACTATGACCTTGGTAAAGGTCCGCGGCGCGGTGGCTAACCCGAAGGGTAAAGCTTGGAACTGGAAGTGTTGGTCCAGGACCTTGAAGCGTAAATAGCGCTGATGATCCCGATGGATTGGGATATGCAGGTAGGCTTCCGACAGATCTAGGGATGTGAGAAACTCCCCTGGCTGTACTGAATTCTTGACAGACCTCAGAGTTTCCATGCGAAAGCTGGGGACCCGTAGGTATCGGTTGACGGACTTGAGGTCCAGAATGGGCCGGAAAGTGCCCTCCTCCTTGGGCACGATGAAATAGATGGAATAATGCCAAGAATTCATCTCCCTTGCAGGCACTGAGATTATGGCCTTTAGGGTCAGGAGCCTCCGCAAAGTAACCTCTAGGGCCGTCCTCTTGATGTGCGAACAAGGAGATTCCACGAACCTGTCCGGCGGGAGTCTAAGAAAATCCAGGTAATACCCTTCTCGGATGATGGCGAGGACCCACTGATCCTAGGTAATCTCGACCCACCTTCGGTAGAAGAGGGATAGCCTGCCCCCTATGGCTGCTACCCCCGGATGGGTCGGCTGATTGTCATTGTGGGGTACGGCCGGGACCCGAACCGGTTTTCCTCTTGTTGTGCTTAGGCCGAAAGGACTGGTTCCTGGCCTGCGAACGAGGTGCTTGGTAGCGAGTTCTGTAAGGGTTGAAGTGCTGAGAGGTTCCACCTCTGGATGGTCTAGGAAAGGGGCGCTGGGTCCTCCTTAACCGCTCTTCTGGTAGACGGGGTAATGGGGAGGCGCCCCATTTATTGGCCAGTTTCTCAAGGTCGCTGCCGAACAGGAGGGATCCCTCAAAGGGCATTCTCGTGAGGCGTGTCTTGGAGGAGTCGTCGGCCGACCAATTACGTAGCCAGAGCTGTCTCCTGGCCGCCACTGAGGATGATGCTCCTTCGGCTGCCGTACGGACTAAGTCAGAGGCCGCATCAGTGAGGAACGAGAGAGCTGATTCAATTTCTTCTCCCAGGGTGTTGTTCCTAGCCTGTGATAAACAGGAACGTGTCACCACGGTGCAGCAGGTCGCAATTCGTAGGGACATGGCTGCCACCTCAAAGGCTTGTTTCAGAATGGTGTCCATGCGCCGGTCATGTGTATCCTTAAGGGCAGTCCCTCCCCTCCACCGGAACGGTGGTGCGCGTCACAATTACGCTACCTATGGCATCTACCTGGGGGCACGCCAGCTTCTCCTTGGTTGCCGGGTCTAAGGGGTACATGCCAGTCAAGGCCTGACCCCCTTTGAATGAGGCATCCGGCGTGTTCCATTCCAGATCAATTAACTGCTGAGCTACTTGTAGGAGGGGAAAATGATGAGACGTTTGGCGCAGGCCCTCTAACAGGGGGTTCATTCTAGGTTCCTTTGGGGCATCGTGGCCCGGAATAACCAGCTCCGACAGGTATTGAGAGATCAGGCCTGGGAGATCCCCTTTCAAAAAGAAGCGCCTCATGGTCCGATATGGTTCAACCCCCAAGGGCAGTTCTCCCTCCTCGGGGGACTCGTCGTCTTCCTCAGGGCAATCTGAATCCCCATAAGTGGGGGTTCCGGGTGGCGCGTGGCCGTGCCTAGGCCTTGAGGGTCCAAGGGCCGGGTCATCCGGTACGTATGGACCCGCTTGGGGAGCAGCCTGCATTGTGACAAAGGCATGGAATCCCCTTGAATAATTCCACCCAGGAGAGCGAAGCAGGATCTGGTCTGAGGAGTACCAGGTCCCTCGGGGTCCCCGGCTGCTCACTGCTGCCTGCTAGGTCTGGGGTGTTCCCTAAGGAACTGGCAAGTACACTGGCTGTGACCGGTCCTGACCCGGAACTCCCAGGGCCTCTTCACATTGGGCACATAGGGAGTCTGCTTCCTCGCTCTGTGTGGCTCTGAGGTTGCATGCCGAGCAGAGGCTCATGCCTGATGCTGGAGGGGCCGGCTCCGCTGACGCATGGGCTCTCCGACGCTCCATGTGTGCCTGGCGTATCAGCGGGCGCCTATGAACGCGCGCCTACCAGCATGCGCCTATCGCGCGGTGACAAACCAGGCAAGAAAATGGCGACCTCCGTGGCGGATTGCCACATAGGCAGACTCTGCGAATCCTCGCTTCCTCGGAGACCAACAAGTAAAGATGTACGCCTTACCTTGTCTTCGGCGCTTCCCGGTTGCGACCCGGGCGGTCTCCGGCTGCGGGGGGAGAAGGTGAGTACCGTCACCGCCGCGCTCAAGGAAGTGCACCCGCTGCCTCTGGGCCGCGCCCGAACTCGTCTCGCTCGGGGGCCAAGTCCACGCCGGGACCAAGGCTGCCTCTATGCCGCGCCCGAGCCCTTCTCACTCGGGGGCTAGGTCCCTGCCGCGATCCGGCCACCGGACCGAGGCCCTTACCTCCGAGGGACCACGGAAATCGCCTCGGGAAACTCAACTGGGGGAGGGTCCGACTGGTATCACCGCAGGAGTGCGGGGCTCGTCTTCAGGTAGGTTTCTTCTATGAATTTAGTTGTGTAGAATTTGGAAACACGCTCAGCGAGCGTGAGGTAGCTCCAAACTGCTTTGGAGACGGAAATTACTGAATTGCTACACTTCCTGTGGGGGTGTATGTACCCGTGCTGACGTCAGATCCGTCTCCAACTGCTAGCACGAGCACACTATACCCACTTGTTTTGAGTCCATCTGCTACACGCTAGGAAAAGATGAGTTGAAATTAACAGAACAAGGAGGATAAGAGACATTTAGGGCAAGCAGGATTTGAGAAAGAGAAAGGGGGAAGAAAACCCTTGTATCTAGCTCTACCAGTGACACTGGGGATCCGATAAGCAATTTTAAAAAATATTAAATTAAAAACGAGTAGACCAAGAAAGATTTCAATCGAAGTTTCCAGAGACCTGGCCCTCTGCCGTGACCCTTCGCCAGAAACCTGTTCTGTTCAAATGCCCCGCAGGTGTCATGTGACCTTGACATCAGGGAGGGGCAGGGCTATCGCGAACCTCCGGCAGGCTGGCAACATGAAAGCTAGCTAGAACAAGGCACAATCACAGTCACACGCCTCGGGAGCGGAGATGCACAGTGCTAGCAGCAAAGTTCAGCTAAGGTAGAAGGGGTTCAGATAGATCCTAAGAAGGTGAACTGGGTTGGAAAGTGGTTCTATGCTATGTTCAGAAGGTAGTTATTAATGAAGTCCATTCCAGGAAATGGGGTTTATCTTTGCAATGCCTTGCAGATCAACTTTGGATCCAGATCTTTTCAACCACTTGCCAAACGATATGTATTCCAGTGGGACCAGTAGGAAAGATTTTGTCTTTCTGCAGATAATACTAAAGATCTGCCACAGGTTTGACACTCCAGATACAGCTGAAAAAATGAGAAGTAATCTATGACACATCTGAGGAGCAATCAAGAAACTGACAACTAAGATTTAATGCACAAAACCAGAGTCACGCACTTAGGACACCGAAAACCAAGAGAACAGCACACAGCGAGAGAGGCAAGATACTGAGATGATCACCCCAAGATCCCTCTTCTGCTTGGTATACATATGGCAATCTCAAGGTTTAGGGAGATAATGACTCTGTACAAATCATTGGCAAGACCTCATATGGGAGTACTGTATCCAGTTCTGGATGTCACATCTCCATAAAGAGAGAGCAGGTATGGATCAGAGAAAGGTCACGAAAACGATACAGGTGAAAACCCTGAACGGAAGCAAAATGGCGGCATAACCATGGCTGGGGCTAAGCCGCTGGGTGTTTCTTGCTTTTTGATTTAAATAATCTGGACAGATGCCTCCAAAACGTAAAGAAGGTCAGGGTGTTCCCTCTGGATTCAGACCTGCTCCCTGGTGAGCAGCGAATCCCCTTTTCTGTGTCTCGGGTCTCTGCTTCATTAAGAGATGAAACCCCTTAGGTGAGTGCTGGCAAGGAAGCCTCCCTCAGGCCTCTTGGTCAGCAACTTGCCCCAGCTGAGAGAAACAAGTTCTCCAGTTTGCTGGATTCATCGCTGCCTGATGACCTCAATGTGACGCTGGCTCAGAAAAAGGGGGGGGGGGGGGCAGCAGAGAACTTGCGTCCTTGCTTAGCTTGGTGCTAGGCGGTTTGAACAGCCCCTTGGAGCTGACAGGATCAGCATTGCTGGGCATGGGACTCCCGCTACCATTTGTGGCCGTGACCCCAAGATTCAGCCCAGCGAGGCAAGGCTTTCCTTGTACCATCTAAGCCAGAGGGGGTTGCTTCAGACTCCATTTGGGAACTGGTGACACGATTTGGAGTTTCTATTAATAACTGTGAAAGAATGACAGACTCCCTTTCCTCCTCTTTGGAAACTATGGTGTTACAGCATGGGGGTCTAAATTATCGAAGCAAGCATCTAAAATTAATATGCTCTCTCTCGACGACTGGAATTTCTAGAAAACAATTCCAAAACTTCTCAGGACTCGTATACATCATTTTCCTAAAGTTACTGGAGAGCAACTGTTGCTGACTTTAAGACAATATTTTCTGAAGATACTGCATTGCAATTTAAATTTGATTCCTCTTGTTAACAAGATGTATTTTTTTGCCTGCTTCTTCCCATAATGCACTGTTGCTGAATCCACCTTCTCATTCCTCACCATTTAATTTGATAAATTATCTAGAGAACTCTGGTCCTGGAATTTTAGAGGGGGGGAAAACGTTGTTGGTTTCTTTTGTTTGAGGCAGACCTGAGTAAAGTGAAGCATCTTTATCTCCAGAATTTAAATTCTCCTTTCTATGACCAACCAGTAAGAACATTTCCAGATTTAGCCAGAATGATACAAGAAAGGTGTAAAGATTCTCTCTCCTGGACGAGCTATCGTTAGATGCTACTTTCATGTTAAAGTACCCATGTAAATCTGTTGTCTGATTCAATGATTGCTATATATATTTTTTTGCTTTGGAACAACTTCAGTATCTCTTTGGTCGATGCAATATGCTGAGCGCACTCTTAACGAGCAGGTAAAAATAGGCGCTAATCAATCCCCTACTGCAATAAGGGGGATTAGCGCCTATTTAACGTGCATCTAGCGTGGCGTGAAAGAGAGAGTTCATCACTTGCAACTCGGCGGCCGTTTTCATTACTGGCAGACTGGCAGCCGTGGTGGGTCGTGCTAGGAAGGAGGTGCTAAGGTCGCACAAGCGACCTTAGCACCTAGCGCGAACCCCTAATTTAAATACTGCATGGCTGGCACCATGCATGCGTTAAGAGAGCGGGCGCTGACTTTATTGCATTGGCCCCTTTGACTCTAAAAGATTAATATCTTCTTCTGTCCCAATATAATTCATTGAGGAATATGTGAATTAAGTAAAACTTACTATTGTGGTTTCTTTTAATTTATTACCTTGTTCTCCCTTTAATTTCAGCTTCTTCTACCATTGCTGTTTGACCTAGTAGATCTAATTGTTTATCATTTTCTTTGACTTCCATCTGTTTTCTTATTGGATTGTTTTGCTTTGTATTATGATTAAAATTCAATAAACGTTAAAAAAAAAATTTAAATGTGTAGTTCACTTATAGTGATAAAATCATGCTAAGCAGATAACATAAAACAGTAAAAATGAAAACAACAAAAACATACATCGCATGATAAAGTTTTTAATTAAAAGCTTTTCTATATATAGGGACCTTCATTTTGGGTTTTTTCCCCCTGGGAATTTATCAGGTTTTATTATGACAAGAACAAAACAGGAGAAAAATCAATGAAAAATGAATTTTTTTTCTGGGTAAACAGTTTATTTTGATGCACAGAAGTCAGGACAATAAAAACTATATTGAGCAGATTCTCCTACTTACCCTTTCAGCAGCAGCATCACTAGCTCTACCCCTAACCCCTGCCTAGCACGTCTATCGCTCCCCACACTCCCGAGAATTTCCCTTTCTCTCCACTGCACCAACATTCATCCTTACTAGTGGTGGCTCCCCTTACGAAACTGTATGTTTCAATGAATCCCTACACAGTACACAAGTTAAGCATAACATCCTTCTGAAGTTTTAATGCAAAAAATATTATATGCTGATTTTAACAGTTTGAATATAGTTAGGGACCTCTTCAGATTTTATTTTATTTTTCCTGGGAATTTTGATGACAAAAAAAAAATCAGTGGGAAAAAAAACTGATTTTTCTTCACTGTGTTGAAAGTCATTTTTCCACTGAAGATTTTTATGTTGTATTTTTCCTGGGAATTCCAGCAAAAACTGAAAACGAAGGTCCCTAAACATAATAAAATAGTGAACATGGCACATGCAAAAAAATTGGACATTCTTCCAGTTAATTCATTACCTCTTTTTTTAAAAAATGTTAAGGCCCAAAAAGTTGATGGATTCCTTAGGCCTTCACTTCAATGAAGTGAATTTCATGGTTAAACATATACCATGACCCTTCTGACTTCTCAGATTGTGATTTTGTCTACGTTCAACAATCATGAGATCTTCTAAGCCAGCGCTTCTCAACCGGTGTGTCGCCACGCAGCGGCAGGTGTGTCGCGTGCTGCCAGTCTCCCGCTGCTCTCCCCCCCTCTTCCTTCACCGAACGAGAGGCAGACTATCTTCCACTGCTGCTGTTGCCGCCCGGGCTATCAGCACGTTCAAGCCCGGATGGGAACGGCAGTAGTGTTAGTGGAGGCAGGCAACTGCGGCTGGGCCTTTTCTTCTTCCGCACCTGCCCCCACCCTGGCCCGGAACAGGAAGTGATGTGCAGTGGGGTGCACGGGAAGAAGAAAGCCATGCCGCACAAAAAAGTAGCAGCGGCACCCCCCAGCAGTAACGTGGGCCCGAAGCAAAATTAGAAGCAGCCAGAAATCATCACAGGAGACAGCAGAATTTGCTTCCTGTGGCCGATGGGATTCTTCTTTCTTGGCCTGCGGGGGCTAGAGGCGGCGGCTGCTGCTGCAGTTACGGTTTGTGCTCGGGGGGAGGGGGGAAGGAAATGAGACAGCCAGCCTGTCTGTGAGAGAAAGGATGTGTGATTGAGAGTCTGTGTGTAAGTGAGAGCATTTGATTGAGATCACCTATGTAAAGTGTGTAAGAGAGAGCATGTGTGTGATTGAGAGAAACTGATCAGAGAGGTGATGTGTGTATATACAGGAGAGACAATGGAAGCGACTGGTCAGGGAGATGACTGGAGTGTGTGAGAGAGAAAGTGATTATGGGAATGAGAAGCTTGTGCATGAGGAGAGAGCTAGCATAGGAGTGAGAAACATGGGTGTGTGTGAGACAGCATGGGAGTGAGAAGCCTGTGTGTGTACACATGAAAGAGATTGTTTGGGAAAATGACTGGTGTGTATGTTTAAGAGAAAGACTGGTCAGGAGATGATTGGTGTGTGAGACAGAAACTGGAATGTGAGAGAGAAAGAAAGTGATTATGGGAATGAGAAGCCTGTGTATGTAGAGAGCTAGCAAAGGAGTGAGAAACAGGTATGTGCGAGACACAGCATGGGAGTGAAAAACCACTATATGTAAGATAGAACATGGAAGAGAGTGTGTGTGTGTGTGTGTGAGACACTGATCGGGAAGGTGACTGGTGTGTAAGAGAAAGACTGGTCAGGAGATGATTGGTGTGTGAAAGACAGAAATTGGTCATGGGGGTGTAACTGGTATGTGTGTGTGTGTGTGTGAGTGAGAGAGAGAGAGAGACTGGTCGTCTCTCAGGAAGAGGGCCATGAGTACAGAGCTTCAGCCACTACTGCTTCTGGTGTGTGCTACTGGCCTTCATGGAAGAGGAGTAGGAGAGCTGCTGGAGGGGGTTAGTCAAGGTGGCTTTTTAAGTTTATTTTTCTTGACTGCCATTTTAATTACTGAATATTATGTGATGAGTCTGCTGTTTTGAAGTATTTTATTGGTGTTTGGAAAATTTTTAATAGCTTTTATGAGTTTTTAATTGTTGGATGTTATTCTGTTCATAGTTTTTGTGAAACATTTATTCTGCTTATTAGTATAATTATATAATTATTTCTGTGTTGGGATCAATAGCTGCTTGGCTAGTTCTGTTTTCCTAATAGGAGGTGTATTGGTGTTTAGGGCCTGATTTAATATTTGTAGTGTTGCCTTTTCATAGGTAGGGTTGTTACTGTTTGAGTGCATTCCATAATACAAGTGTAACTGTGTAAGGATTAGTTTATGTGCATTACTGCAGATCCTGGGAGTATGTTAGGTCGGTTCTGTGTATGTGACCAAGGTGAGGTATTTTACTGTATCAGTCTTATTTGTTGTATTTTCTCAAGAGGACATGCATTAGTGATAAACTGCTGTCTTTCCATAAGTAGGGCTATTGAGCCTGGTAGTTGGAGTTTGTGTTGCTGTTACTGAGATAACACTAGAACTAGAATATATTTTTTGTAAGGTGAGCTGTACGGGGAATGTCATAATTCTGCTTTACAACCATAATTGTGGGTATGGGGATTCCTGTGGATGCAAACTGTACTTTTACATTTAGCCCTATGTGGTCATGTGTTCAGTGTGTCACACATGTGAGAACCAATTGTCAGGTGTGTCCAGACAGAAAAAAGGATGAGAACCACTGCTCAAAGCAACAGCTGCCTGAGCATTTGAAGATGAAGATAATTAATTCTCTAAACACTTGCAGCTAACAATTTCAATTGTCAGAAACATTATTAAAAAAGTGAAGTCACAAGGAACTGTTGAAATTAAGGCAAGATATGGAAGACCAAGAAAAATCTGACAGAACTGCCCGCAAACCGGTCAGATCTGTAAAACAGAACTTAGAGAAGTTTAGCTGACAATGGAAGTAGCTGTCCACAGTTCCACAACAATGGTCTGCATGGAAGAGTTGGCAGAAGGAAATCTTCTCTATGATTTCATCACAAGAGTCATCATCTAAGTATGCAAACAAAACCTTGTTAAGCCTGAATCTTTTCGGAACAAAAGTGTTTTGAGCTGATGAACCAAAAAGTGAACTATTCGGTCAACCACACAAGATATATTTGGAAAAAAAAAAAAAAGGGAGAAGCATTTGAAAAAAGAACAGTTAAGCACCGTTAAGAATCGTTATGCAAATTTTATATTGGTCAAAATAAAGACTGTCATGTAAATTGTGTTGAGTAATTACATTTTAAATTAATACAGAAAAAAGTTCTTACTTAGAGATGCAGAATTTTAAATATTTTGAGCAGAATTTCCCTAGAAATTCACTGTAAGAGTGTCCCTTCCACTCTCTCCCTACTCCCCTGGCTACTTTGCCCTCTCAGGCCCCAACTCCACCTGCCAGTATCTCCCCCTTCCCTTCTATGCTCAACCCCTTGCATTCCATCGCCAGTCCCAGAGTTTGACCCTGTTCTCAGCACTGCCCCTCACACAGGCTCGCTCTCTCACACAAATGCTCCCTCTCTCTAGTACACATACACACCCTCATACAGGCTCCCTCATTCTTGGATACACACCCACAAGCTCCCTTTCTCTCTCACACATACATCCTCAAACAGGCTACCTATGTTTCTCTCTCATGCACCCCTTCACACAGGCTGGCACCCTCACACACACGATCCCTTTTTCATACACCCCAGCTCCCAATCTCTCACACACGTGCACACTACTTCACGATCTCCTCATATAGGCTCCTTCTCTCTGGCACCCACACTCAAGCATCCGCCCCCTCTCACACCCTCCTGCTCTCTTACCCTCCCCCACACACTCACTCTCACCAGGGCCTTCATCTTCGCCGCAAGCAAAGCACACTCCGTTCGTAGCACATGGGGGCCTTCATCTTCGCTGCGTTGAGCGCATCCTGCAGCACACTGGGGCCTTCATCTTCATGCGCTCCGTTCGCGCCACGCTGGAGTCTCCTCTGCCATTTTCTGTGCGGAATTTGGCAATTCTGCGCAGAATTCCCCCAGGACTAAAGCATGGGCGTGGGATCTATTATGCTTTGGAGCT